>NC_139615.1:38690048-39369459 GCF_964270895.1 Podarcis filfolensis
CCCCCCAGCTCTAAAAGTGCAGAGGGACGGTGCTAAGGATCATTAGGAAAGGAGTTGGAAATAAAACTACCAACATAATGCCTATGGTCCTCCTCCTCCTCCTTTGGCAATCACTCGTAGCTGAGTAAGATTGTCTTCCATAAAAACGGTTTTAAAACTGAGTCCGTAAGTGACTGTGGAGGCCAATTCTGGATCCACACATCCTTCCATAGTGGGGACATAGGTTTCTGGGCGGGAGTTGATCATGGTGAGGGTTTTCCAAGTGTGCCTTCCGCTTAGCACGTTTCTCCCTTTCGTCCTGAGTTTGAGGGTCTTCAAAGCCCATGACACCTTTGGTAAAGGCTGTTCTCCAACTGAAGCGCTTGCAGGCCAGTGTTTCCCTATTGTTATGTACTGAAGTTCTCACCCTGGGCCTACAGAGGGATACTGTAGATAGTTTTCACTCAGATCCACATATGCAAATAAGGGATTGAAAGTGATGTTCAGTGATTGGATAGTTACAGAAAGTGGTTACTGTTGCGTTCTAGTGGAGCTCTATATAAGCAGGCTGACTGAACCCTTCAGTTCAGTTCTGTTCTGGCCTGTGAATAAACAAGAGCTGTTTGAAGAATCGCTGTGTCGTCTGATATGTTCACCCACAACTTAACACCTATTGTCGGTGTTTATACTACTTTTTTTAGATCTGCCTTGAGAGAGTCTTTGAACCCTCTTTTGTTGACCACCAGCATGACGCTTTCCATTTTTAAGTTCAGAATAAAGTTTGGATATGGTGCAACCGTATTTGGAAAATTGTGTGCAGGTCTGGTCAGCTCACCTCAAAAAAAGATACTGTAGAATTGGAAGAAGTTCAGCAAAGGGTAGCCAAAACAGTCAGTGGGATGAAGCCACTATCCTTTGAGGAAAGGATGCCGCATTTGGAACTTTCTAGCTTACAGAAAAGGTAACAGGTGACGTGATAGAAGTTTATAAAATCATGTTTGGTATGGAGAAAAATTTTCCCAAGTACAAACATTGAAAAAGAAAAAGAAAAACCACCCGTTACCATAGCAATCAAACTTGTCTCATCATTACCATGGCAATTACAATAATTCATAGGATTTTTTTTAAAGTTAGAGACACAGAATCCCAGCGGCAACTTTAACCTAAAGTAGAACAAGAAATACTTCAAATTGTAAAAACCCATAATCAGTTCTCTAAGATGCAACCCTAGACAAGGCTAAGCTAATAGGTTGGTACAGTGGTGCCTCGCAAGACAAAATTAATTCGTTCCGCGAATTTTTGTCTAGTGAATTTTTCGTCTTGCGAAGCACGAAATCCCATAGGAATGCATTGAAAATCAATTAATACGTTCCTATGGTCAAAAAAAGTCCAAACAAAGCCAAATTTCGTACAACAAGAGTTTATTAAGTGCTCTTTAAAGTCACACATACTGTAAAGAGCATTTCAAAATTCAAACCCAGAATTTTTTTAAAAAAACAGCACAGTGGCCCAATGGTCACAGAAAATCATAAAAATGCAGGGGAAAAAAACAAGCTTCCAGATTCTTGCAAACCCCTCCCCAACTGTTCCCCCAGCCACCCAGCACACAGAAATTCAAATCCAGATTTTTTTAAAAAAAACAGCAGAGTGGCCCAATGGTCACAGAAAATCATAAAAATGCAGGGGGAAAAAACAAGCTTCCAGATTCTTGCAAACCCCTCCGCAACACCAAGTCCTTGAATTCCAAACACCCCAACCCAAAATCCAAACCCCCCCCCAAAAGTTTTAGAAGCTTAACTTACCAAATGGCTGCAAAAGAAGTTTTGGAAAAGCTTCAAAAATCACCAAAGTCTTAAAAAAACCCAAAAAAGGCTACTATGTACACTGCGTTCTATGAGTTGCTCCTCGAAGTCAAGTCGCAACTGTATTAACGGTGTTAAGAAAAAGGAAACAAACTTGCAAGACGTTTTCGTCTTGCGAAGCAAGCCCATAGGGAAATTCGTCTTGCGAAGCAGCTCAAAAAACGGAAAACCCTTTCGTCTAGCGAGTTTTCCGTCTTGCGAGGCATTCGTCTTGCGGGGCACCACTGTATTAGCAATGCTGCTTAGTTCTTCAGAACCACAATTTTGTAAGTTACTTAACATTTTAAATAACCTTGCCTGTCACCTTCCTCCTCTTCCTCCAACAAAAGCAGCTTTTGAGGAAAATGAAGAGGTAGTGACAGCCGCCAGATTGAGTGGGGATTTGAACCTTTGTCTCCCAGGTCTTAGTCCAATATTCTGTCACTGTACCACACTGGTTTGTTGTTGTTGTTTAGTCGTTTAGTTGTGTCCGACTCTTCGTGACCCCATGGACCAGAGCACGCCAGGCACTCCTGTCTTCCACTGCCTCCCGCAGTTTGGTCAAACTCATACTGGTAGCTTTGAGAACACTGTCCAACCATCTCGTCTTCTGTCGTCCCCTTCTCCTTGTGCCCTCTTTCCCAACATCAGGGTCTTTTCCAGGGAGTCTTCTCTTCTCATGAGGTGGCAAAGTATTGGAGTCTCAGCTTCAGGATCTGTCCTTCCAGTGAGCACTCAGGGCTGATTTCCTTCAGAATGGAGAGGTTTGATCTTCTTGCAGTCCATGGGACTCTCAAGAGTCTCCTTCAGCACCATAATTCAAGAGCATCAATTCTTCGGTGATCAGCCTTCTTTAGAAGTGGCCAAATTCTGTGTCGCTGCTAGAAAACCTGGGAGACAACCTCTGAATGAATCGAATGGCCAATGTCTTAACATGCATATTTTAAATTAGTGGTTAAGATTTTAACCTACATATTTTAATTGTTTTATATCCATTTTATTTACCATGTTCTAGCTCATAGAGTTTAATTTTAACCTATGTATATTTACATGTTCTCTCTCACTGTATATGTCCATGCTTCGGGTCTGTGACAGTAATAAATTGATTCATTCCCACTGGTTTAGACTAGAGGATGTTTCATTACGCAAGGGTCAGCCCACACTTCCCACTGCGTTTCTCCTGTCACTTCCCTTCTTGCAAAGAGTCTTATCTTTTCGGGAAGAGCATTAGTTTCACTAGCGCTCTAGAAAAGCTTTAATGGCAGAGCTTGGATTTATCGGGATGGGTAAGTAAAGGTAAAGGGACCCCTGACCATTAGGTCCAGTCGTGGCCGACTCTGGGATTGCGGCGCTCATCTCGCTTTATTGGCTGAGGGAGCCGGCATACAGCTTCCGGGTCATGTGGCCAGCATGACCAAGCCAGTTCTGGCAAACCAGAGCAGAGCACGGAAAGGCTGTTTACCTTCCCGCCGGAGCGGTATCTATTTATCTACTTGCACTTTGATGTGCTTTCGAACTGCTAGGTTGGCAGGAGCAGGGACTGAGCAACAGGAGCTCACCCCATTGCGGGGATTCGAACTGCCAACCTTCTGATTGGCAAGTCCTAGGCTCTGTGGTTTAACCCATGATGGGTCAGGGTTCCAAAATTTCAAAAAGTAAAATTCCTGACACCCATTATTGAGCTTTTCTGGGGAAACCTGCGCAAAACTTTTAGAGCTGTAAATCCCCTCCCGAAGCCATTTTTACACCCAAAAACCAAGACATGTCAAAGTCTGAATCACCTGTTGATTTTCCACCTGCAGCTGTTAAGGGCCTAGTGCCTATAAGAAAATTGTAGCCTTTCCATGTTTTGGAATTTTGTAGAGTACAGTAGATGATGATGATCATAATCATAACGCCTTAAGAGTTATACAAAGGGGGCCATTTCTGCCAGATATGGCTTCTCTCAGCACTTCTGCAATACAGTGGTACCTTGGCTCTCAAACGCCTTGGTACTCAAACAACTTGGAACTGCAAACCCGGAAGTAAGTGTTCTGGTTTACAAACTTTTTTTGGAAGCCGAATGTGCTCCCTTTTTAGTGTTACGCTTCCGTTTTGAGTGTTACGCTGAGGTCTGTCTGTTTTTGCTATTTATTTTGTGTTTGTGTGTGTGTGTGTGTGAGAGAGAGAGAGAGAGAGAGAGAGAGAGAGAGAGAGAGAGATTGTGTGAAACCCAGTTCAGCTACTGATTGATTGATTGATTGATTGATTGTGTGACTGCAGTACATTGTTTATTGCTTTCATTTTATGGATCAGTGTTCTGGTTAGATAGTAAAATTCATGTTAAATTGCTGTTTTAGGGGTTGTCCAGAACGGATTAATCCATTATGCATTACTTTCTATGGGAAAGCATGCCTTGGTTTTGGAACGCTTTGGTTTTGGAACTGACTTCCAGAACAGATTAAGTTTGAGAGCCAAAGTACCACTATAGTTGAGAAAAAGCTGCAATAGCTAATGCTGCTTCTGTGCGGCACTTAAAGGCACGCAAGTCCTCTCTGAATCAGACAGTGGCAGCTTAAACCCCAGCCAGCAGGGTTGCGGGAGCTCCAGGGTTAAAACCGGCACCTCCCTATTTTTGTGGGGGCCCCACAAATGTCCCCTATAGACAGGTTATTTTCTTTTGCTCTCCCACCTCCCCCAGCCCCAAATTGCAGGCCTAATGGAATGAGACAGCTGATATGGCAAGAGGAATGTAATTAGACCTCAATTAGCCATGCTCGTCCTTCCAGATAATTGGGGGAAAAATCAGACTAGACACCCACGCTAAATTCTGTGCTCCAGCCAGCACTGCTTCTGCCTAAGCTTCTCGGTTTGATACAGTCCATCAGGCTGAATAAACACGGCTCCTGGGACAAGGGTGGCAGAGAGAGAGAGAAAAAGAGTAAATATGCACCGATCAAGTTCATTGCCCCCTAAATTGTGCCGGGGGGGGGGGGGAGAAAACCACTAATAGGATTGCAAACTCACCCCCCTTCTCCACTAGCCCTGATTCTTGTCCTTTAACAACAGCCTGACATGTAGAAATTAAGCTGCTGAATCTGTTCAAACAGAGGAATATAACAAGAGTCCTGTTGGGTCAGGCGTAGGAACAGGGAAGGAATTCAGTTCATTTTGCATTTAAAGGAGGGCCTACATCATTCTCACTTTCTAAAACAACAGGCTAGCTGAAAAGCAGCCATCCTTTTGAGATTTGCATTTCTCTTAAAATTCTGTAATGCTGTTCTCCCAGCCAAGTAATGCGGTACAATAATTCACACTATACAGAGTAAAGCATGGCTATAAATGCATATACATCTATGAAAACATAACATACGAAGGTGCATTATATTAGGGGGAAATTGCTTTCAAATGTCTACACTAGGAAAAAATAGCATTCAAACTGGCATTACAAGATATTCACACCGGGTTGCTGGGAGATTTTCATGTGAACCCTTAAATGGAAAAAAAAAAAAAAGCAATTCCTGAATGCCACGATCCAAGTTCAGAGCAAGTAGTCTTTGGTGACAGAACCCCAGCAGAGATTTAAAAATCATAAAATATGCAGCAAAGCAAAGTGCGGAAATACAGGCTGTTAGACCTTTAAAATGCGCCCTTGTCAGTTCCAAAACTTCCCTCTTCCCCCAGCATAGGAAAAGCCCACATGTCTGGTAAGTTATAAACTAGTTTACTTACAAACCCTCCAAAGGTCAGGTTCATGTGCTTTTCTATACAGCATTCAAAAGCAAGTTGCACAGGCAGCAAAACTTGGCTTAGAGTGGTGAAATTTCCTCAATTTTTGGTACAGGAACTCAAGAGTAGCTTATGAGAGAGCCATGCAGTTTGGAGCAACCAGTTCAGACCTCAGCATATTGAACTTCTCAGATAGACTGGGGGTTGAGCAAAAGGCTTATTTCCTCCCAAGGTAAGGGGAAGTGACCTCACTAAGCCTGGCAGGGCAGTTTACTCTATGGTTTTAATCCCTCGTGCATTAATTAGACAAGCATGTTGGATACATGAGACTGGGTATCCCACACTGTGGTAATAATCCCTCATAGCCACTGATAGCCTTAAGCCTCTTAAGAATGAGACGAAACTTTTTCTAACCCCACCTGAAAGCACTGCTAAGTGGAAACTGAGGTGCATCAGCAAGGCTGTGGGGTTGAGCATTTCCCTCAGGGGTCTCAATCATTCGGTGAGCCTTCGTAGCTAAATGTGTGGCCCCCACTTTTTCAGTTAACAGCTGAAAAAGGCTTAAGTGAGTGGCTATCTCCACATCTTCTGATAGCGAATTTCATACCTGAAAACTAGGCACTGCCCGAAGAAATACTTATTTTTGTCTATCCTGGATTGTCCAAAATTCAGCTTCATAGGATGACCCTGAGGTCATCCCATGCAGCTGAATGGATGCTGAAATCTGTGGGATGTAATCCACTGAGAGCAGTCAAGTACGGCATTCCTTGTTTTCCTAGAGTGGACATGCAAGGGAAAGTTTGGTCCAGTCAGTCTAAACTTCCTGTTCCTCCTGGCCTGGAGCATCCTTCCTTGCATGTGACTAGTGGGTAGGCGTGACCTTTCCAGACCCGGTAAAAGGACAAGGCATGCTGCCACTATATCTCTCCTTTTCCATCTGTTTCTATACGTTTGTAACTTTAAGCCTAAAGCCTGCCTTTAGGGATCATCACACTTTTCTGCCTGATCATGAGTAAAAAAATTTTTATTACTTATGAATAAGATCTGTGGTGTCTTTATTCTTTTAGGAGGAATTCAAGGGTGCTTACCAGGAAAATATTAGAACACATTTCAATCTGGACAAGCCAGAAGCCTGCATTGTGATTGGCTGCCTAGGGCAAAGCAGCCAATCCTGCCCTAGGTGGGTATCGCCAGGGGCGGACGGAAGTGTATATAAAGCCCTGTTTTGAGCTCTGGAGGGCTCAAGGAAGCTGCCTTGGGTCTTGCTGAAACCCACCTCTCTTCCCTCAGGGCTCAGGAGCATAGCTGTCAACTTTCAGATTTGAAAATAAGGGATCAGCAGC
Source organism: Podarcis filfolensis (assembly GCF_964270895.1). Taxonomy (NCBI): domain Eukaryota; kingdom Metazoa; phylum Chordata; class Lepidosauria; order Squamata; family Lacertidae; genus Podarcis; species Podarcis filfolensis. The sequence continues at coordinate 38,696,920 of NC_139615.1, forward strand.
CTCAAAAATAAGGGATTAGCAGCCTCACCTGTCCCGGGGACAGTCTACGGGATATAGCCATTTCCGAGCTAGGGAGGAGAGGGGGTTGCGGGCTACCCCCTCCCACACACGCGGGGGCTGGCCTTTTGCCCCCGCAAGAACAGGGAATCCCTGGGCGCGCCTTCAACCATGCCCGCCAATCGGCGAGCAGGGGAGGCGTGGCCTAGCCTATTTATGGCCAGGCGCGCCCGGGGACCACCCTCTTTCCCCTTTCCAGCTGAGCGGTTTTCCCTTCCCACCCACCCTTTAGGCTTAGCTAGCTATGACCTTGCTATGGACTCCGGTTGGTCGCCGCAAGGGGCCTGGTAGGAATTTTTTCAACTTGGCGCACTTCTAGCCTTTTGGTTTTTTCGCCTACCTCGTAGCAAACGTCACAACCTCCGCGGCATTGGCGGTTAGGCATTGGCAGGGGTAAATTGTTATGCAAATGAAGGGGGGGAAGGAAGCGCTATCACCTTCCCCCAATGAAAATGGTAGTCCGGTAGAGGACTCCGGGGGGCGTTGCCTTGTCCGAAACCTAGGGAGGTAAGGGCCTCCGGCACGCCCCCGAGCGGTGACACCCGTGGGATCCTAGTTGGCGTACTTCAACAGGACCCCCACGGCTTGTGGATAACCCTTCCTGGTCCCCATGCCGGGTAGTCGATAGGAGCCAATGCCTAAGGCCAATACCTTTCAATTCTGTAATCAATAAAGTTGTGGCCTTTTTATGCCCATTAACCTTACATAATGTGTCCAGTGTCTTCATTTCACATGGGGGAGGGGACTTGCCACGCAACTAACAATCCGGGATAGCAGCGGGAAACGGCGCTGGAATAAAGGAATTTCCCGCAAAAAAAAGGGAAGGTTGACAGCTATGCTCAGGAGGAAGCCCCTTTGTGAGAGCAATGGGACCTTGGAGCCAGGCTACCAATTCTCCATAAACACCCACCCACCCCATCCTGGAACCTGCAGGATAACGCGGTTGCAACTGAGCCCCTCAGGTGAGCCTGGGCATTTGCCAGGCACTGCCTGCTGCTGCCTGTGGAGCCCAGATAAGCCCCCCCCCCGGGGAATCTGAGAGGGGCTTGAGCCCCACAGCCCCCCTGAAGTTGGGCACAAAGGCCTACAGGGCCAGTTGCTGCATCTCTGTCCAAGAAGAGCTGTGGGGTGGGGAAGGTCAGCTTGGCCCCAGCAGGACAGGACTTGCCTGGAGACATCTCAGGCCTCTCCTTGGGCCTAGAGAAAGGGGTGTTTTGTCTCTGGAGTGTTTTGTCTCTGGAGTTTCCAAACCTGAGGGCAGGACTTGTCTCACCTTGTTTTAAATCAGTGTCAATTGCTTTAGGAAACAAGAGTCTACACAGCAGGATAAAAATAATAGGAAAAGTATTAAACTATACACTTAAAAGAAAACACACACACACACACACACACACACACATATATATATCACCCTTGAGTTGCATGGCATTAACATTGTTCTAACCATTAGGCAACACAGACTCTACTAGAACCTTGGCACTATGGCTGTGAATTCCATGTTCTCAACTGCTGTTGCCTAGCAACGGAGCTTGTGACAGTTTGAACGGAGGTTCCTGCATCCTCAGCATCTCAAGGTTTGCAGAGGTGGGCTGCAGTGACCTTCGCTCAGTCCCTACATTAGAAGATGGCGTCCAAAAGACTCCTGGAGGTAAGTGGAGGTTGCCATGGCCCGTGGACTTAACTCTAGAACCTAGATTAATGGTATCACCAAAGAGCTATCCAAAGTCACAGAAAGGGTTGCGCTTTGCCCAAGTTTTTGGAAGTGGAGAAGGAATGCCAAAAAGGAAAATTTAGTGTTCTATATTGCAGTTGATTGAATATTATTTTGAACAGAGGATTCCTTCTGATTTATGTACACGTGAATCTGGGAGAGGCTTCATTTATATTTCTACATGCTGGGTGTTATCTTTGTACTATAGTTGGGAAGAGAAAAGGAAAAACAGAAGAAGAAAAGAGAGCGTGAGCGGCTGGCCCAGTGGAGGAGAAGGGGGTGCCGGATGGAGCTGGTTTTTCTGCAGAGCTGATGCAGGGAGCTCTGTTGCCCACCTGTCCACAGAGTCCATCAGAGGGAAGGGCTGCTCCCAGGTGCAGGTGAGGAAGAGACAGGAGGCCTGGCGGAGCTCTGCTCCTGGAGGAAGGACGGATGACAAACAGCGCCATGGGTGCCAGCTCCCTCAGACCTCCTCTCCCTGTCATCTTGCGGCAGAAATTTCATCAGGCTGCTGCAGTGGGAGAGATGAGAACAGCATTCTAGACACTGGGGCCTGAGCTTGTGAGTAGCCTTTTCCTCTGCCCTCCTTGCCCCCTTTCCTTGTGTGTTGCCTTTCTGTTTGTCAGATTGTTTATTACGATATTAAGCCGGCGATTAGGGAGCTTCTTGCATTTGATTTCATGTAAGAGCCTTGGGGGGGCGTGGCCGGCCCTATTTAGGGTCGGCGTGGCCGAGGCTCCCCCTCTTTTCGCTCCGCCAGCCAGCTGATTTGTCCCCCGCCCTCCCTCCCTTTAGGCAGGTTCCCTGACATTGCCATGGACTTCGGTCGGTCGCTGCAAGGGGCCTGGTAGGAATTTTTCCCATTTGGCAAATTTGAGGCCTTTTGGTTTTTCGCCTACCTCGTAGCAACTCGTCACAACTCCGCGGCATTGGCGGTTAGGCATTGGTAAGGGAAGGTTAAAAGTATGTGAGGGGGGGAGGAAGCGCCATCGCCTTCCCCCACAGCAAAGGGTAGTCTGATAAAGGACTCTGGGGGGCGTTGCCCTGTCCAAAGCCTATGGAGGTGGGGCCTAAGGCACGCCCCCGAGTGGTGACCCCGGGGGAGCTCCTAGTTGACGTGCCTCAGCAGGACTTCCCCTACTGGTGTTAACCCTTGCAATCGGGCTGAAGCTGGCTAGTCGATAGGTCCCAATGCCTAAGCCAATACCGCTCATTCCTGTAATCAATAAAGTTGTGGCCTAATTTTGCCCATTAACCTTAATTCTTGGTGTCCTGTGTCATTTCTTCGGGGGGGAGGCGGGAACTCGCCACGCAATCAACTTTAATTGCCCAAATCTAAATTTCTGGTATGCACTTGAATCCCTCCTGCAAATCAGCAACAGTCTGGAGGTACCCTAAGTCAGGGATAAGTAATTTGTGGTCTTCCATGTGCTACATGACTCTAGCTCCCATCAGCCCCAGCCATCACAACCAGTAATCTGTGATGGGAACTGGAGTCCAGCAAGGTCTGGAAGGCTGCAGGGTCCCCATCATTGTCCTAAGTGGTTTACCTTGGGCAAGCGTCTGCATCTCTGAGCATCTTTCTCCAAGGTCTGGAGGGTGGCAACACAAGAACAGGGCCTTCTCTGCAGTGGCTCCCCATTTGTAGAATGCTCTCCCCAGGGAAGTTCGACTGGCGCCTACATTGTACACCTTTAAGTACCAAGCAAAAACGTTCCTCTTTAACCAGGCTTTTGGCTGGTTGACATCCAATGCCCTTTTAAAATGTGTTGGGGAGGGGGGATTATTGGGTGGTTTTTGTTTCTATGTATTTTGCAATTTTATATTGTGATTTTATCTTGTGTACCACCCTGAGACGTGCTGGTTACAGGGCGGTATACAAATTCAATGAATAAATTAAAAAACAACCACGGAGAATTTCTGTGCCAATATTACAGCACTGTAGCCGGCATTATCGCTTTTGCAATTTGTGTAATGGGATTGCATTGTAAGGATTGAATAAGCACAGTTAAAATGGCAAATTGAAAGAGCTCTATAGTATACACAACGGTACTGAAAAAGGCGGCCTGAAATAACTCAAGCATTCCTCAAAGAGTTAAAACTTTCGCTCTCCAAGCCTTGGGTCTATTTGTGGAAACTGCATTGTCGGATCAACAGATGGTCAGGAGAAAAAAATAAAAACACATTTTTTGACATCTTCCTTCATGTTTGCGTCGGCAGCCTACTCTCCCGTGGGCGACTTTCTAAGCAGGCAACATCTTCGTGTGGCTGGTCTTCTCGCCATCCAGATCCATGGACCTGTTTGCTACCAAATGTCTAGTTGAACCCTAAAACTGACTTTCTCAGTTTTCAGTGTCTCGTCAGGGAGGTCTGTCCTGTTGCCAGTTATTTCTAGCTCAGACAAAGCTCTTTCCATCCAGACATTCCTCCTTATCACACTTTGGATGCAGCTGGGGAATACTGCTGCCTCCGGGGTGCATGGCCTGGAGGGGAGAATCACAACCCCTTGCAATGCAGGACTATGCAGCTGTCCCATACGGGGATCAAACCTGCAGCCTTGGCGTTATCAGAACCATACTCTAACCAACTGAGCTATCAGAATGAACTGTGAAAAGAGGTGAGCAGAGATGGGGAACCTGTGTACCGCCAGGTGTCACTGGACTACAACTCTGATGATCTCCAGCCAGCATGGCCAATGGTCAGGGATGGTGGGAATTGGAGTCCAGCAATATTTGAAGGGCCACAGGTTCCCACCCCAGATTTTGAGGCAGGGGGAGGATGCACTGTTATTTGGCAACGCTGTTATTCCTTGGCCAACTGACGAACAGAATGTGATAGCAGAGGACTGCTGTCCGCCTGTGGGAGTTGTTCTGGGGGGGATCTCTTAGTCCAAGTCTTATGTACAAACGACAGACTCATTCCTCAAGTGCCATTCCCTGTGTAGCCCCAAGGGGCACCCCTCTCTTGTTCTGGCTCCCATAGAAGAGCTCATAGGGTAAGTCAGCACCATGGAGAGCTCCAAGTAAGCCACTTGCTCTGACCAGGGTTGAAACACTCTGGCCTGAAGATCATAGAGTTTTAAAGGACTATGGGAGTCATCTAGTCCAACCCCCTGCAATGCAGGAATCTTTTGCCCAGTGTAGGACTTGAACCCACGACCCTAAAATTAAGAGTCTCATTCTCTACCAGTTGAGCAATCCCAGAGGTGCGAAGGGCAAGCTCTGCAGTCCATGGCCTATCTCCTGCTGTTCAGCTGGTACTGTGGGTGGTACCCAGTTCTTCAAGCACTGGGATAAGCATCTGCAAGTGTCTGTGGACAGTGGTGTCATGGCATCTGGTTAAAGTTTCTGCCTGCCAGCCTCAGGGACATGCCCCTCTGCTCACCAGCATCAAGCTCAGAGCTCTAGCTCCTTTGCCAGTAACACCATAGCTCCAGCTCACTGTCCTGGCCACTGTAACAAGAGGGAGGTGGCAGCAGACTCGGTGTCACGGGCGACCGAAGTCCCGGCAGGGGACGTCGGGATCGGGGGCAAGATGGCGGGGTAGGAGCAGGAACAGGGGCTCAGAAGCCAGGAGTCAAGAAGCCAAGGATCCGAGGGTCAGGAAGCAAGGAGTCACGAAGTCAGGGGTCCAAGGATCAAGAAGCAAGGAGCCAAGAAGCCAAGGTTCAAGGATCAGGAAGCAAGAAGCCAAACGCAGGAAGGCAGGGAGCGTGTTGCTGTGGCAAAGAGCCAAAGGTTCTTGCCTGCTCTTGCCACCAGGTGCTGTGAGTTACCAGTCAGCCTCACCTGTGTGGCTGTGCCTTGCCTCTTCAGATAAAACTTAGGAAGGCCCCAGTCCTGCAAAGTCCTATTGGTCACAGGGCCTGGCTCCTGCATGCACACCTGACACTCAGCACCCCAAGGCAGGGGGAACCAAAGCAGCCGAATTGTCAAGAACCCTGCTGGCTTGGGCAGGAGTAGCAAATGCTGCTGGAGGAGGAGGATGGTGTGGAAGGTGCCATCACCAGGGAACAGTCTGAGATGGAGGCAAGGGGTTCCACTCCTCTGCCTTTAGAGACCAGGGAAAGGAAGACATTCTGTCTCCCTGTTCTGACCCATCCATGCAGCGTAGAGATTCCCTACTGGGAGTGTGTGGACCGGCCAGGAGGGAAAGCTGGGTAGCTCTTGTAGTTCGAAACACCAGAGGGGCACCAGGTTGGGGAAGGCTTGCCGAGTTAACGAGAAAGGATGTGGACCAAGAACATTTCTGTTGTGGTGCCCCCCTCCTTTGGTCACACCCACACTATGCAATTTATAGCACTTTTCATGTGCATGGCTTCGTCCACAAGCAGGGGTCAGCAAACTTTTTCAGCAGGGGGCCGGTCCACTGTCCCTTGTGGGGGGCCGGATTATATTTTGGGGAAAAATAGTAATGAATGAATTCCTGTGCCCCACAAATAACCCAGAGATGCATTTTAAATAAAAGGACACATTCTACTCATGTAAAAACACGCTGATTCCCAGACCGCCTGTGGGTCAGATTTAGAAGGCGATTGGGCCAGATCTGGCCCCTGGGCCTTAGTTTGCCTACCCATGGTACAAAGGATCCCGGGAGCTATAGTTTCTTAAAGGTGCCAGGAAGTGTACCTCTGCGAGGGATATACTACAGTTCCCCTAATTCTTTGAGGGAAGAGATATGCTTTAAGTGCACATTAAATGTATGTTGCGGGGATGTGACCTTTATTGAATGCCTTTTTCTGGGTGATCAGGCATGTTCCTTCCTTGTTTATCTTCCCCAGAAAGTATTAAAAAATAAATAAATAGCTAGCTCCTGATGGTTTCTGGTGAGTATACAGTGGTACCTTGGGTTAAGTACTTAATTTGTTCTGGAGGTCCGTTCTTAACCTGACACTGTTCTTAACCTGAAGCACCACTTTAGCTAATGGGGCCTCCCACTGCCACTGCACCACTGGAGCATGATTTCTGTTCTCATCCTGAAGCAAAGTTCTTAACCCAAGGTACTATTTCTGGGTTAGTGGAGTCTGTAACCTGAAGCGTATGTAACCCGAGGTACCACTGTATCAATATTACGGAAATTTTCTGCAGTGATCCAGAGATAATGGTTTTCAGGTGGAGGTGGGGGTGTTCGTTCAAGCACCTCTCTCTCCTTTTTTGGGTGAAAAAGCAGCTAATAAAGAGCAACTAACAAGTATTATAAATAAGCACCCCTTCCTGTGGCACACACAGCATCTGGGCAGGGGAGGGTTAGCGATGCGGCCTTCCCACATCCTCACCGAATGCGCACAAGGGGAATGGCACAGATGCAGCCTTATGGAGGACCAGTGGGCGGCAGGGTGTGCTTATTTGGAGATTTTATCTCCATGAATCAGACAGCCTACTTTGTCAATCTGGAGAGGAAAATCAATAAGCTGCACTAGTCACAACAATGCACCAATTTCCTCCCCCAGTCCTACTTCTGGCAATAATAGATCACACATTTTGTTAAACAAAAAAACCAGCCAACTACGATCAATATGAGCCAAGAAACAGATCTGTAAATAGGCGGGTTGAAGAATAAAGGAGGATTAAGCTAAGTGATTGGGCTTGCCAATCGGAAGGTTGGTGGTTCGAATCCCCGCGACAGGGTGAGCTCCCGTTGCTCGGTCCCTGCTCCTGCCAACCTAGCAGTTTGAAAGCACATCTAAGTGCAAGTAGATAAATAGGTACCGCTCCGGTGGGAAGGTAAATGGTGTTTCCGTGCGCTGCTCTGGTTCACCAGAAGCGGCTTAGTCATGCTGGCCACATGACCCGGAAGCTGTACGCCAGCTCTCTTGGCCAATAAAGCGAGATGAGCGCCGCAACCCCAGAGTCGGTCACGACTGGACCTAATGGTCAGGGATCCCTTTACCTTTACCTTTAAGCTAAGTTCTGGAGGGAAAAACACCAAAATTGAATGACACTGACTCAACAATGCAATCCTGGGCATCGCATCACTTTGAGGTTATGAGAGGGAAAAGGTAAAGGTAAAGGACCCCTGGATGGTGAAATCCAGCCAAAGGCAACTATGGGGTTGCAGCGCTCATCTTGCTTTCAGGCCGAGGGGAATGGCGTTTGTCCACAGACAACTTTCCGGGTCATATGGCCAGCAGGACTAAACCGCTTCTGGCGTAACGGGACACAGTGATGGAAACCAGAGCACACAGAAACGCCGTATACCTTCCCGCCACAGAGGGTACCTATTTATCTACTTGCACTGGCATGCTTTCGAATTGCTAGGTTGGCAGGAGCTGGGACAGAGCAACGGGAGCTCACCCTGTCGCGGGGATTCGAACCGCCGACCTTCCGCTCGGCAAGCCCAAGAGGCTCAGTGGTTTAGACCGCAGCCCCACCCACATCCCATCAGGTGCTAGAAAAGGATACCTGTAGCCTGGCATACACACTTAAAAGTGTGCATATTAAGTGAAAATGATGTGCCACATCTACTAAAATAATAAAAATTTAAAAATCTGGCAACCAGACTAAATGCTTGGCTTCTAGCCTTGTGCAACACATTTAAACAAAAAAACTCGCAAACCAGCCCAGAAACAAAACCACCATCTGGTCAGCTGGCAACCTCATATGCCGTTCTGATCCAATTTCAATAAATGGTGAAGCAGCAAAAGCAGAAAGCAAAAACTTCCTTCTGGGCTAGAGATTTTACTCAAGGGGTGGGGAATCTGTGGCCCTCCAAATGGACTACGGCTCCCGTAATCCCTGGGGCTGTTGGGAGTTGGAGTCCGAAGCTGTGCCATGTGTATTGGAGCCACTAAGGAGTTTGGGGCTGGAGAGCCATTCCGTGCTCAGTCTTCCACTGAGGATGGTAGAACGGGAGTCAGGAAATTAAGGCAGAGGTGACCCTCCATCTTCCATCATTCCTGGCTCACTCTATTAGCTGTCTGGAGGGCTGGGAAACTGCAGGTCCAGCATCCCTGGGTTAGCTCAGCTGAGATGCCTCAAAGACCTTTAAAGGTAAAGGTAAAGGGACCCCTGACCATTAGGTCCAGTCGTGACCGACTCTGGGGTTGTGGCACTCATCTCACTTTATTGGCCGAGGGAGCCAGCGTACAGCTTCCGGGTCATGTGGCCAGCATGACTAAGCCGCTTCTGGCAAACCAGAGTAGCGCACGGAAACACCGTTTACCTTCCCACCAGAGCGGTACCTATTTATCTACTCGCACTTTGACATGCTTTCAAACTGCTAGGTTGGCAGGAGCAGGGACCGAGCAACGGGAGCTCACCCCGTCATGGGAATTCGAACCGCTGACCTTCTGACTGGCAAGTCCTAGGCTCTGTGGTTTAACCCACAGCGCCACCCGCATCCCCAAAGATCTTTAGGTTCCAATAATTCTATGCACCCAACTGCGTCCACCTTCCACACAAACCTAGCTTATGCTAATATTAAAATACAATAGTCTATTAAACATTAAAAGGTTCCCTAAACAGGGCTGCTTTCAGATGTCTTCTAACGTCTGGTAGTTGTTGTTCTCGTTGACATGTGGTGGGAGGGCGTTCCACAGGGCGGGTGCCACTACTGAGAAGGCCCTCTGCCTGGTTCCCTGTAACTTGGCTTCTCACAGCGAGGGAACCGCCACTTCCCCAACCATGTATCCTAAAACTGCCTCTAAAATAAAGCAATGCTTTATAGAAGCTATTTTATTGCATGATGGAATTGCACAGTATGTTGTGACGTTGAACTGGAGGTCCGGTGGCAAAAACACTGTGGCTTCCCACTGTTCGGTTGTTGTACAGGTGACAATGCCTCACACAAAGGTCACATCCATATTATTATTATTATTATTATTATTATTATTATTATTATTATCCCCTGCACATCTGGCTAGATTGCCCCAGCCACTCTGGGTGGCTTCCAACACAAATAAAAACAAAGCAAAGCATCAAACATTATGAAATTTCTGATACAGGCTGCTTTCAGATGTCTTCTAAAAGTTGTATAGTTATTTATCTCCTTGATATCTGTTGGGAGGGTGTTCCACAGGGTGGGCACCACTGCCACAATGACCCTCTGTCCTGTCCCCTGTAATTTGACTTCTCGCAATGAGGGAACGGCCAGAGCAGTACCTCAGTGTCAGGTCTGAACAACATTGGTGGAGAGGCTCCTTCAGGTGTACATTTACAGTGGTACCTCAGGTTAAGTACTTAATTCGTTCTGGAGGTCTGTTCTTAACTTGAAACTGTTCTTAACCTGAAGCACCACTTTATCTAATGGGGCCTCCCGCTGCCGCTGCGCTGCTGCTGCACGATTTCTGTTTTTATCCTGAAGCAAAGTTCTTAACCCGAGGTAATATTTCTGGGTTAGAGGAGTCTGTAACCTGAAGCGTATGTAACCCGAGGAACCACTGTATACATTTAATGCAGACTCATACCGCTTTAAAGCCATGGCTTCTCCCAAAGAATCATGGGAAGTGTAGTTTGTTAAGGATGTTGGGAGGTGTGTGTCATTTTGCATTTCTTAGTACAGAAATTATTGATCTGATGTGTAGAAATTATTGATCTGATGTGAAACCCAATTCCAGAGGGTTCTGGAAGCTTCTCTGTGTGAAAGAAGCAAGCAGAAGGTTCATAATGTTTGTGTTATTCCTTCAGAGAAGCTAAGCACAGCTGGTTTAAACTGGTTCTCTTAGCCCAGGCTTCCTCAGACTCGGCCCTCCAGATGTATTTGGCCTACAACTCCCATGATCCCTAGCTAACAGGACCAGTGGTCATGGATGACGGGAATTGTAGTCCCAAAGCATCTGGAGGGCCAAGTTTGCCTATGCCTGGCCAAGACTGTCCAAGTGCCATATTGGTGCTTGAAATGTATGGTGTGGTTGTGGCCAGCTTCAGGCTACGGTCCTGCTCTTCCAGCCATGGCAGAGCTCAGTGGAGGGAGAAGCCAGCGAACCAGCCAAATCTCATGGGGGTACTTGCCTGGAGTCAGAGTCCATATACAAGGTCCAGTCCTAAGGTCAGGAATATCTCAGTTCATGTAGCCAGATGATCCAGGGGTCAAGAAAGCCGAAGGTCCAAGGTCACGAGAATCTAGAAGCAGCGAGGCCTGGCCAGGAACGAGGAATATTGTTTCCAGCAACCGACTGAGGCTAGAAAGCTGGTGCCAGCTGGTTCTCATCAGGAGCAAGGAGGCTGATCAGCCACAGGTGGAGTCACTTCACCTTCTGCTCCTTCAGGCTGCTGCTCAACAGGTGAAGCCAACTCCTGGTCCAAGACAACAGGTTCATCTGGCTCAAAGCAGCTGCAGTCAAGCATGCGCCGCACTGTCCAGGGATCGAATCTGGAAACTTCTGTTGATAAAGGAGGTGTGTGGAACCTCTAGCCTGCCACGCATTGCTCAGCTACAACTCCCACCATCCCCGGCCATTGGCCATTCTTGCTGGAGCTGATGAGAGCTGTGGTTCAACAGCATCTCTGAAGGTCTGTGGGTTCCCCACAGTTCCTTTAAGTGTTGCATGTGAACAAACAAAAGAAGAGCCTTCTGGATCTGGCCAAAGTGTTGAAGTAAGAGTAGCAAAACTGCAGCTAAGAAGCTCAAATCATACATATACATATATAGTCATACCTCGGGTTACAGATGCTTCAGGTTGCGTTTTTTTGGGTTGCGGGCCGCTGAAACCTGGAAGTACCAGAATGGGTTACTTCTGAGTTTTGTCAATCGCGCAGGCGCAGAAGCACTAAATCGCGCTATGTGCATGCACAGACACACTGAATCGCAACCCGTGCGTGCGCAGACGCGCTACAGTGGGTTGCAGACACTGCAAGTTGCGAACATGCATCCTGCATGGATCAGGTGGCAACCCAAGCGTCCACTGTACATATACATATACATGTAAAGGTAAAAGGACCCCTGACCATTAGGTCCAGTCGTGGCCGGCTCTGGGGTTGCGGTGCCCCTCTCGCTTTATTGGCCGAGGGAGCCGGCGTACGGCTTCCAGGTCATGTGGCCAGCGTGACTAAGCCGCTTCTGGCAAACCAGAGCAGCGCACGGAAACGCCGTTTACCTTCCCGCTGGAGCGGTACCTATTTATCCACTTGCACTTTGATGTGCTTTCGAACTGCTAGGTTGGTTGGCAGGAGCAGGGACTGAGCAACGGGAGCTCACCCCGTCATGGGAATTCGAACTGCTGACCTTCTGATCAGCAAGTCCTAGGCTCTGTGGTTTAACCCACAGTGCCACCCGCGTCCCTTACATATATATACATAAGAGACTGCCACCCTTATTTGGATATGAAACCACTGTCCATATTCAAAAACTTTACTTGCACAAACTTACAGCTATAGATGAATTGCACCATGATATTTACTGCCGCACGCTCATCCAAGCATGGGCACACAGTGTCTTCTTCTAACTTCCAAACAACTGTATTTTCCTGTCTTTCCAGGACTCAGCACTCAGCCTTCTGTATCTCAACTAGGCCATGCCTTGCAGCTCCTATGAGAGATTTCCACTTTTACCTTCTCCTGCAGCTTTGCTCTCCTCCTCTCAGGCAGAGAAGAAGCGCTCCAACACTCTATTCAACTTAGCAGTGTTCACAGTGGATTCTAAAGCACAGTCCTCATGCTTCACACAAAATAGAGTGTCTCCTTCACTGGATACCTCCCATGTGGCTAACCTTAGCCAATCACATGAGAGCTACTAGAGAACTCTCTAGAATTCAGTTACCAATCAATCAAATGTAAACACATAGTAGTGCATACAAGCATTTGCAATTTCAGTGAATTAAATTATTATACTTAACAGATGCTTGTGGGAAACCCGCAAGCAAGACCCCAAGCACAGTGGCACTCTCCCCTCATGTGACTTCCAGCAACAGGTATTCAGAAGCATAACTGTTCCAAACTATGGAGGCAGAACATAGGCATTATAGCCAGTAGCTATTGAAAGCCTTGCCAACAAAGAGACATCACCTTGCCAACAAAGGTCCGTATAGTTAAAGCTATGGTTTTCCCAGAAGTGATGTATGGAAGTGAGAGCTGGACCATAAAGAAGGCTGATCGCCGAAGAATTGATGCTTTTGAATTATGGTGCTGGAGGAGACTCTTGAGAGTCCCATGGACTGCAAGAAGATCAAACGTATCCATTCTGAAGGAAATCAGCCCTGAGTGCTCACTAGAAGGGCAACTCGTGAAGCTGAGGCTCCAATACTTTGGCCACCTCATGAGAAGAGAAGACTCCCTGGAAAAGACCCTGATGTTGGGAAAGATGGAGGGCACAAGGAGAAGGGGACGACAGAGGACGAGATGGTTGGATAGTGTTCTCGAAGCTACCAGTATGAGTTTGACCAAACTGCGGGAGGCAGTGGAAGACAGGCGTGCCTGGCTTGCTCTGGTCCATGGGGTCACGAAGAGTCAGACACGACTAAACAACAACAAATTGAAAGCCTTTCCCTCCATGAAGTTCTGTCGTCCTTCCTCAAGTATTTCCATCAATCCAGTTCTTTTGTTAGCCCATCCACAGCTCCCCAGTATTCCATGCCAGCTCTACTTGCCTCCGCAAGCAAGTTCATCGGCCACGTAGCCCAATTATGCAAATAAAAGGGAGAAGAATGCTAACAATAACCCACTTCTATATTTTTATCCCCGATTTTGGAAGCTGGTCAGTCATCCAAAACGATATTTTTTTAGAACCATTAAATATGACGAACAGGAGCAGTGCGTTTCTGCATCCACACGCTATCTCTTTTCTCTCTTGCGCACAGCGTACCTGCCAACACGCATGACTGCTAGTGGGGGGGGGAGGAAAGCTTTATTTTTAATTGCTATAATTTCATTTCAAGTGTGCCGAGTTCTAAGAATAGACAGCCTTGTCTTGTATTTATCATCTCGCCACAGCTTTCCTTACCCTCCTCCTGGCAGAGAGGCCCTCTCCCCCCTCCCTTGTTTTTTTTTCCTCAGAGAGGGGGAAAAGTTAACCAAAGTTAATCAAGATCAGTAAGAATATGTGATATGTGTATGCACGCACAGAGAGAGGGAGGGTGTGTGTCTTGCAGAGATTTTGAGAGCGCGTGAACTTTGTGTGTCGGTGACAGCGATAAAACTGCCACAGTTCCTGCTTCAGCCCCCAACCCCAGAAGTTAGATCTCCGATTGGGGTTGTGATGGAGATGAACGCCTCTTGCCTCTAAATTGCTCCCTCCAACTTCCAGAGCTAATCAACAGTGGGCAGAGAAAAGCCTCAGCAATATGTAATATAGTGGGAGGGCAGCAGTTCAAGCGTGAAAATCGGGGTGTGTTCCAAGAATATCGAAGCGTCCTTAATTTTCATCTGCAAAACGTTTGGTAACCATGCGCTTAGCTGAATTAGAGAGATGGCAATGGCCTAGAGCCGTGGTTCCTAACCACACGCCCCACAGGGGGTGCAATTTTATTTGGGGGGGGCAATTCGAGAATGAGTTATTATTAACAGTGGTTTGTTTGTTTTTTGCATTTCTTATGGTTCTAGGGGCCTCATATACAGCATAGAAATACCGTATTTTTCGCTCTATAAGATGCACCAGACCATAAGATGCACCTAGTTTTTGGAGGAGGAAAACAAGAAAAAAAATATTCTGAATCTCAGAAGCCAGAACAGCAAGAGGGATCGCTGTGCAGCGAAAGCAGCAATCCCTCTTGCTGTTCTGGCTTCTGGGATAGCTACGCAGCCTGCATTCGCTCCATAAGACGCACACACATTTCCCCTTACTTTTTAGGAGGGAAAAAGTAGTCTTATAGTGCAAAAAATACGGTATATATTGCGACACGCACATTAAAAAAATTAAAATCAGAATGTAAACGGTGGTCTTTTCGGTGCTTGCTAAAAACATTCTTGTTTAGACAAGCCCACCAAGAAGCTTAGAAAGTTGGAGGCAATTTTATTGCTTTAACTTTTGTATGATTTAAAGGAACGGCGGTGAGTTTCCCCTCCATTTCCTTGCTGTCGTTTTGTAAACCGCTTTTGAGTTTTCTTGCAATCAAGAGCCGCGCATAAATCTTACAATTTCCATAGACAAGAAAAAAGAGAGAGAGAAACGAAGAGATCATGTCCACACCCTTTTTTTATTGACTGTTGTTTTTTAAAAAAACAGCAGATCCATCACCAATTTCTCACAGCAACACAAGGCAAGCATTCAAAATCTCATCTTATGCACAAACCTGCCGGCATCCATCAAATCTTAAGCCATTCACACTCCATATTCATCGTACCATGCAACCAATCCAGAAGGTCAAGTTCCAAAAACACACACAAGAAACAAAGGTGTCACGGGGAAGGGGAGGGTTGGATGGAGACCAACAGCACCCGAGTCAGAGAGATAGTCTTGAAAGCAGAGGTGCAAGTTGAGAACCCCACAAAGCGCCCAAACCACACGAGGCATTGGGGACGGGGACGGGGGTTTAAAGAGAGAAAGAGAAAGAGTCCGAAAAGACCAAAAAAGGAGGAGGAAAACCAAGCTGGGGGAGATTAAGAAGAAGTCTACATGGTGTCTGTACAAGACAGTTCTCCACAGCACAGACAGACTCTCGAGTCCCTCTCCTTTGACCCCCCCAGCCCAGAAATGCTACCTGCTCCCCCCCCGTAAGCCTATATTAAGTTGACCCCCCCCCAAAGGCTCATAAAGCTTAGTGCCGCAAAAAGGATTTCCCCCGGCCAATCGTGTTGTAGAAGCCCCTAGTGCCATCCGGGCCTTGAGGACGCCGAATCACTTTCAGCCGGGCATGGAGCGATTCAGGCACTCTTTTGGAAGCAGGCGCTGAGCTCAGGGGCTCCGGTTTCAGGGAGGGCAGTGGCTGTTGCTGTTGCTGCTGGTGCTGCCTGCAGGCTGGTCCTTGCTGCTTTGGGGGCCACAGAACCCCCACGCCGAGCCCGCTCGTCTCCCAGCAGGAGTTGGGCGTCTTCTGCAACCCGCAAGGGCCGTTGCTGGGCTTGGGCGCGGAGAGAGGAGGGAAGCAGAGCGGCCACGACAGCGGCTTCTGCAGGAGCGGTCGAGGGCCGGCGCAGGGCATGCTGAAGAAATTGGGCTTGAAGGCCTGGCCAGCAGAGGTGCAGAAGCCAGCAGTGGGCCAGACTGGAGCAGAGAGGAAGTTCGGAGGCAGGATGGGAGTGGATACGGGCGTGCCGTCGGACTCTGTCGATGAGCTGTAGAAGGAGTCTTCAAAGGCCAGCGGAGGGCCTTCAGGCAACGCGCCGGTCCACATCCTTGCAGGCTTCTCAGCCTCCTCGGCCTCTTCACCATCTTCCTGACTGGTCACGCTCTTCTTCTTGGAGCCCCTTCCAGAGAGGCTAACCACCTTGATGGCGTCCCCATTCAGGGAGGAGGCAGCGGCTTGGCTGCGAACCAGCTCCTCAAAAGCCTTCCGGGTGCTTTCCAAGCTGTCGTACTCCACCACGGCGCAGCACTTGGTCAAGAGCTCTGGGTACCGCGATGAGCACTTGCTGACATCCGAAGGGAGCTTTTTGCCTGGCCGGAGGATGCGGATGGAGGCGATGTCGCCGAAGGGGCTGAACAGCTTGGTGATGTTGTTGAGGAAGGTCATCTGGAACTGGAGAGAGCTGTGGGCGGCCGGCTCGTACGGAAGGACGTTCCAGGCCAGCAGCATCTTGCTCGAAGGGATGTTCACCAGATGTTCGGGGACGGGGGTCTTCCTGCGCACCTTCGTCCCTTCCTCGTTGACCTCCAGCAGCTCCGAAAACTGCAGGGCATAAAGGGTCACCCGCCAATCTCTGGTTAAATATTTCACCTGGTTAAAAAAGAGGGGGGGGGAGTAGAAGAGAAAGAGAGAGGCAGTTTTGCATGCTTTAAAGTAATAAATTTATTATTATTATTGGTTTGATTAGATTGATTGAATTTATATACACGGAGGTCTCGGGTCGGTTCACAGAATGAAATCAAAATATAAAACCACAAAATGCATAATCAAAATAAGAACAACTGCCCAATAACGCCCCCACCCCAAAGAGCGAAGTTTTTAATGTTTGAGGTGTTACTGTGTTTATTTGCGCAGACAGGCGGAGACCCCCCAAACCCCAGGCAACCCCCGGGTGGAATAATGACACCTGGCAACGTGTTATGGGATTAAAATTGGCCACAACTTTATTAAACTTTCAGATGTAGGAAGACCTTGACTTAGGCACTGGGCGAAGATCTGGAGCCGACTGAGGACTAACAGGTAAGCTACACCCTCTTTTGTGAGTGTGGGGCAGTCCTAACTCTACCTGGCAATGCCCCGCCCCCAGCCGGGATTGGTTAATTGTCGAAGCTAGGCGGGAACCTCCAGGTACCCAGCTGGGGGTGGGGGCGAAGCCAGGCTACATTGCCGGGAGTCTCATAGTCTTGGGGGGGGGGGCTGTGCGCGACCACGCAAAAGCCACCCCCCAGTTAATGTGGGGAGCTGTCATTGCTGGGCCACTAAGCTACAGAGGTCCACAGCAGTCAACGTTTCCCTTTTTTAAAGGGAAATTCCCTTATTCCAAATAGGATTCCTCGCAAGAAACGGAAAAAGTTGACAGCTATGCAGAGGTCACAGCTTTGACCTTGGGATCCAAACGCATGCAAAAAATGGAAACAACACGAAATACCAACGAAAGAAGAGTGGCAGATGAAGATGATGGACTTTGCGGAACTGGCGAAGCTGACCGGAAAAATCTGAAACCAAGGTGATCAAACTTTCCAAAAAAGACTGGAGTAAATTGATACAAGACTTGAAGGACCATTGTAAGCAATTAACAACACCAGCATGGTTGTGAGAAGACTTGTAATGATAATTGTCACTGCCCTTTATTTATTTAAAAATTGTGACGTTCTGAATGAGCAAAACGTAAAATGTAAAATGTATAAATGCTATGATAGACCAATGAATTTTGAAAACCGCGAGGAGGGAGGGAGGGAAGTCAACAGGCTCATATGAGCAAAAGAAGTAAATAATGAAGATGTATTTAAATATTATAAAATGGAAAATTAATAAAAATATTATATATATAAAAAACACTTGCTGCTCCACCCTCCCACCACAAATGCTTTCCGAGTGCCTTACCTTTTTGAAAGATGTCAGGAGCTTAATGCTGACGAAGCCCAACCTGTTCTTCTGCACGTGCTTCAGGAGGAAGGCATCCTTCGACAGGTTCTCATCAGAGAGGTAGAACTCCACCTGCGAGACGATCCTTCTGATCAGCTGCAAGTCGGGCGTGGGGCAGTGGCTGCTCTCAAAGAGGTCCAGGCTGAGGAGGTCGCTCAGGTCATAGGGGCTGCTAGCAGGAGGAGAGTGAAGGGTGGGGGGAACCACACACAGAATTACTGCCAGCAGGTCAAAAGCGTGAGCAGATTCACATTGCTTCAGTCGTAAGAGCAGAAGATACAGTGGTACCTCGGGTTACAGACGCTTCAGGTTACAGACGCTTCAGGTTACAGAATCCGCTAACCCAGAAATAGTACCTCGGGTTAAGAACTTTGCTTCAGGATGAGAACAGAAATTGTGCGGCGGCAGCGAGAGGCCCCATTAGCTAAAGTGGTACCTCAGGTTAAGAACAGTTTCAGATTAAGAACAGACCTCCAGAACGAATTAAGTTCTTAACACGAGGTACCACTGTACCTGGCAGATCAGACCAAAGGCCTATGTCCAGCATTTTTTGTTGGGGGTGGTTTTGGTATTTTTATTATTATTATTTTACTTCGACAAAGTATTAATAATAAATAAACAAGAATAAAATGTGCATGCCACCCCCGAGACCATTCTATTGCAACTATCCAACCTCCCAAAATTTCAACGCCTCTTGCAATGGTTTGACCCCTTTCCGTTTTAACAGTACAAATTCTACAGACACCTTCCATATCTCCTCAAAATCGTTTCTCCTGCGTATTCCCAGTCTTACCTTAATGGCACATGTTAATTTATCATTAATAGCTATAATCCCCACGCCTCTTTATACCATTCTTCCATTTTATATTCTGCTTGCCCCTTCCACTTCCTCGCTATAATAACTTGTGCAGCTGTCAATAAATTTGTGAGCAAGTCCTTCACTGCCTGCGAACCTTCCACCCCCATCGTAAATGGATAATAATGCTACCTCTGGACTTTCAGCCAGCTTTAACCCATTGATTTCTGTTATCTCCTTAAACATCCTTTGCCAGAAAAAATGTACATATTTACACCCCCACCACATGTGAACATAATTCCCAGTTTCCTGGCACTATACACCACTATATATTCAGAATGCTGGATGCCTGGTCTAGCATTCTGACTGAATAGCGGTCAATCTGCTGTCTCTGTGACGCCTGCAAAAGAGTCCCCACATACTAGGTGTACTCAATAGGATTAAGCCACTGAAATTCAAAGGTGTCACATTGGATATTGGTTGGGGGGGGGACGGCTGAGGAAACCCCACACCACAAAATCAATCACAAGAAGTGGTACACACACACCATTTGAACGGCAATGACCACCAACTTGGGGGAGGGGGCCAGCTCCCTCAAATACTTTATTTGGGGGCCCAAAGGGACCTTGGCTCAAGGAGCTGGCTCCTATGCTCCTCAGGCTTGGTTCTCCTCAGAGGCAGTTTAGGGGAGGGCAACTGGTTCACCCTCACTGGGCCAAGAGGGAGCTGCAACAGCGAGGAACAGCAAAAGGCAAGAGTCCGGTGGAGGGCAGGATTTTGGCATTTCACACTGCACCGCTGAAATTTTAAGCCTGAAGTCCGCCACTGTTTCCCCCCCCACACACACACTGCACATTACATTTTTGAGATACAGCAACTGGCACTGTATACAATATTCCAAATATTGGCTGCCCTGCAAATTCTAGATGAAAAGCAACAACGCCAACTCTTGTAAGCTTTCTTGGCAGTTTCATGATCGTTCTAGAGCCACCAGACCCTCTGAGCTCTTGTTTAAGAGATTTTTCTGCTTTGAGCAGGGCTTATTCCCAGAGTTTCCCAAACTTGGGTCTCCAACTGTTTTTCGGACTACAGCTCCCATCATGCCTAGCTTGCAAGATCAATGGTCAGGGATGATGGGAATTGTAGTCCAAAACCAGCTGGAGACCTAAGTTTGGGAAACACTGGTCTACTTTGAAAGAAGGCCATTGATTTCCCCCTCAGCCTAGAGCAGGTTTTCTCAACCTTGGGTCCCAAAAGTTGGCTAGACTACAACTCTCATCATCCCTAGCTAGCAGGACCAGTAGACAGGGATGATGGGAGATGTAGTCTAACAAGCTCTGGGGCCCCAGGTTGAGAGGGCACTTCTTCTGCACACCACAGGGATCATGACAGCTAGAGCAACAGCCCGTCCACTCACTCGGACAGGGATAAGAGAGGGAGAAGTTTTCAAGGCAGCCTCAAGGAGCAGTATCTCCAGAGGAGGACCATTGAGGAAGTTGACTTGGAATGGACGCAGGGGGCGTTGTGGTCTAAACACTGAGACTCTTGGGCTTGCCAATCAGAAGGTCGGCAGTTCGAATCCCCATGACGGGGTGAGCTCCCGTTGCTCTGTCCCAGCTCCTGCCAACCTAGCAGTTCGAAAGCATGCCAGTGCAAGTAGATAAATAGGTACCACTGTGGCGGGAAGGTAAACAGGGTTTCTGTGCACTCTGGTTTCCATCCGGTTGCGCCAGAAGCAGTTTAGTCATGCTGGCCACATGACCCGGAAAGCTGTCAGTGGACAAACGCCGGCTCCCTCGGCCTGAAAGCGAGATGAGCGCCGCAACCCCATAGTCACCTTTGACTGGACTTAACCGTCCAGGGGTCCTTTACCTTTCTACTTACCCATCCAGAGTCTCTGCTAGCTCCTCTTGGGTCAGCAGAGGGAAAGACCTGTTGGTGCGAGGGAAGAAGTGGAGAGTGGAGTACGGGCCGCCCTGGACCGGAACCGGACTGCTGCGCTTCAGGTGGGAGGCCAAGGCCATCTCAGGATTGCACAGGGCCATCGCCCTTCATCTGTTGAGATGGAGAAGAGGGTGGTTGGGGTGGGGAGTCACACAACAGCACAGCCCTCCAACAAGACTCCCCATGCCCAGAAGATCATGGGGAGCACCTGGAAAAACAACCAAACAGGTAGAGCGTGAGACTCAATCTTGGGGTCATGGGTTCGAGTCTCAAATTGGCCAAAACATTCCTGCTTCATGACCCTCATGGTCCCTTCCAGTTCTGCAGTTCTATGATCAAACGCTTCCTGCAAGACTCTCAGCTATAGGCCAGGCATCCCCAAACTCAGCCCTCCAGCTGTTTTGGGAATACAATTCCCATCATCCCTGACCTCTGGTCCTGTTAGCTAGGGATCATGGGAGTTGTAGTCCCAAAACAGCTGGAGGGCCGAGTTTGGGGATGCCTGCTATAGGTGATATCAGTTTCAAGCCAATTCAACTGCTCAGCTTTAAGAAAGAGCAACACAATCGAAAAGCTACTTTCAGCCCTGGATTGGGACACGAATTAAGGTTTTAAAGCAACCGAGCTGCTATGCGTTAATATACAAATACAGACCTTTTTTAAAAACAACCTTTTTTGGAGAAGGAGATAAAGAATAAAGGGGGGGGGTGTTTTACAGTCGTGAAGGCAGTAACTGGAAAATCTTCAGACTTTCCGCATTGAGAAACGAAAACAAACTGAGAGCACCAGCTGGAAGGCTGGGAAAGTAACGTCCAGCAAAGGGAGGAATAATTGAATAGATTGAGCATTTGACTATTTTGAAGAAATAATTGTATACACAACTGATAGGCGGATAGCTGGAGGTCTTTACTTCTCTCCCTTTTCTCTTTACTTTTATCTCCCTTGGGAGTTTATCATTATTCTTATATTATTGCGCTCTCTCTCACACACACGCTCTCTTGCTCTCTCATTGTACCTTGGTAAGAACTGCACACAGAGGAAGGGAAAGGAGAGTTTGTACCCCTTTTGAGAGCCTGTAAGAAGAAGGGGAAGAGCCCAGGTGAGAGCTGGGAGGGTACACCTTCCTCTGTAGGGGATGAAAATTAAGATAGGGAAGGATCTTGTAGTTTCTTTTTCTGTTCCTTCTACCTTTATTTTGTTTCTTTACTTCCTGTAGATTGGTTTGTTTCTTTTATTGCATTGTGAAAACTTGCCAAAAAAAATAGAAGCTACTTTCAGCACCTGTGCAAAGCTACAATTGTGAGGGGGCTTGGAGGCAGAGGTGATAAAGCAGTGACAGTTAAGCCATTTCATTTCTCTATCTAAAGTCATCCCTTAATTGCTGTTCTGCCACTCTTTGCAACAATTTCAAGTTCCTAGTCCTTAACAGTCAAGGCCTCTCGTCTGTGCCTCTTCTTTTGCCCCCATTCATTTCCCACAGGCCCCTCAACTTGCACACCAAGCCTCCCATCCCTCCCTTCCTTTTTTCACGTATAATTTTTATTAAATTTTCTGTCTTACAATTTAGAATATTCATTTAAGCAACCTTAAAATGCCAATGACTTCCTTTCTTCTCTTTCCATGGTTCATTTTGCATATCATAAATCCCTGCATATTTTACATAAACTAAACCATTCAGTAATCCATTATTACATCCATCGAAACTTGTTTACACTGTTGAATTTATCGTAATACTACCAAGGTTTTCAAGTGTACAAAATTCCACCCCCCCCCCATATATTCAATAAACATTTTCCTATCTTCTTTAAAAGTATGTTCTTCTTGTTCTCTTATTCTATATAACATCCCTCACTTCCCAATACTCAAGTACTGGTTGCTAGTTCCAGAAAAGGCACTCTGCATATGCCTAAAGTCACATGTTTCCATTTTACCCTTCTGCTTGTCTCCCTATCCTAACTGAATCAATCCAGGAGGTCAAGAATGAGTGTTGTCCTTAAGTCTCTTTTCAGCGTACCCTCCTGCTGCCAACTGAGAGACCATTTTTAAGTGAAATAATAAAAAGAAACACAAACATCCCAGAGCCAATATACTCTGGTGTCTGGCAGGCCCTCTGGAATATACATTTCAACCCTAACCCACCCTTGCAGCTATAATGGTTCAAAAGAAGCTTTACCTAGATTCGAAGAACTCCTGCCAATGAGAGTCGCTCCAGGAGACTTTTGACTTCTTCGACTTTCCAAAATGGAGGTTCAGGGAAAAGGAAGGAAGGGGGGAAACAGAGACAAGAGCTACAGAGTGATGGGTGGAGAGCAAAGCCTCTGTACTGCTAGGAAGCAGGTTCTTAAGAGAGAAAGGAGCTCCATGAGGGGCAGAGGGAAAAATCAGGTGGTGGTCTTCGAAAATTAAGGCAGCAAGAGGAGCAGGAGGAATGGCCTAAACAGAGATCTGCAGGTGAAGTCAATCTCCATCATTAGGTTCAACAGTTAACAGCTGAAGCAAGGGAGCTTTGTGTGAGGAGACACATCAGTTTTCTCCTGTGCATGTTTACTCAGGGTCTCTCCTGACTGATGTGGGGTTTTTGTGGCCAGTATTTCCTGCAGCACTCAATAATAGTGCACAAGTCGTGAATTTATTCTGCAGTACTTCCCTAACGTTTTCACAACATTACGTTTGAAACACTCTGGTACCACAATTAAACAGTCGTGGCTCCCCACACCCTGGATTTCTTGGAGAACAGGGGGCTGAGCGTTTAGCAGCCCCTTTTCCCCTCACAGAGCTACCACTCTCTCAGAGTGGTTTTACAATCTGTCCATCTTCACAGGGAACTCTGGGAATTGTGGCTCTGTGAAGGGAAAAGGAATCTCCTAACAGCGCTCAGCACCCTTAACAAACTACTGCTCCCAGAATTCTTTGGGGGAACCCATGGCTGCTTAAAGCAGTATTTTTATTGGCATCTGTCTCTAGAGTAGGCATGGCCAAACTTGGCCCTCCAGCTGTTTTGGGACTACAACTCCCATCATCCCTAGCTAACAGGACCAGTGGTCAGGGATAATGGGAATTGTAGTCCCAAATCAGCCGGAGGGCCAAGTTTGGCCATGCCTGCTCTAGAGGCAATGGAGTGTGCCTCTGTGGGTAAAGTCAAACTATTGGAGAATCACAGCACCTGCTGTGGCTGCAGAGACCAGTAATTTGTAACTGCTGCCTCCTGTGTTGGATCGGTTCTGCCTTCCCCAGATGCAAAGCTTGCTTTAAAGGTAAAGGGACCCCTGACCATTAGGTCCAGTCGTGGCTGACTCTGGGGTTGCGGCGCTCATCTCGCTTTATTGGCCCAGGGAGCTGATGTACAGCTTCCGGGTCATGTGGCCAACATGACTAAGCCGCTTCTGGAGAACCAGAGCAGCACACGGAAACACCGTTTACCTTCCCGCTGGAGCGGTACCTATTTATCTACTTGTACTTTGATGTGCTTTCGAACTGCTAGGTTGGCAGGAGCAGGGACTGAGCAACAGGAGCTCACCCCGTCGCGGGGATTCAAATTGCTGACCTTCTGATCGGCATGTCCTAGGCTCTGTGGTTTAACCCACAGCGCCAGCCGCGTCCCCTAAGCTTGCTTTACGGTGGTGCAAAATGTGTTTAATTGGGTTGTTTCTATCCTTAGTACTATGTGCATCACTTGCTGAAATCCGTCTATCTCGAGAGACAATGGAGTGTGCCTCTGGGGGTGAAGTCAAACCACTGCATGAGCAGCACTAAAGTGACCTACCTGGGGTGCAAGCCTGCGCAGTGTGTCTGGAGGTCCTAGGCTGCCCAGACGACAAGACTCCCTCTTGGCCTCGCTGGTGTGTCCAAAGGAAAACAGAGCAATACGTTTGGCACCAGGTTGGCTGCAGGAGTTGCTGGAAGGAGGTGTGCAAGCCACCATCCAACTTCCTGAGGGAGTCGACTCTGGATTTGTATAGGGTTTACTTCAGGCTTCCTCAACCTCGGCCCTCCACTTGTTTTTTGGCCTACAACTCCCATGATCCCTAGCTAGCAGGACCAGTGGTCGGGGATGCTGGGAATTGTAGTCTCAAAACATCTGGAGGTTGAGGAAGCCTGGTTTACTTCTTAGTCTTCCCGCCCCGCAAAGATGTCCTGCAAGGCAGCAGGTATGGATTCATCCCCGGGGTTTTCTCCTGAAGCCTTTTTCATGAATGGGTATGGTAAAGCTAAAGGACCCCTGGATGGTTCAGTCCAGTCAAAGCTGACTATAGGGTTGTGGCGCGCATTTCGTTTTCAGGCTGAGGGAGCCAGCATTTGTCTACAGACAGCTTTCTGGGTCATGACTAAACTGCTTCTGGCACAATGGGACACCGTGGCAGAAACCAGAGTGCACGAAAACGCCGTTTACCTTCCCGCCGCAGCGGTACCTATTTATCTACTTGCACTGGTGTGCTTCCAAACTGCTAGGTTGGCAGGAGCTGGGACAGGGGAACAGGAGCTTACTCCGTCACGGGAATTCGAACCGGCGACCTTCCGATCGGCAAGCCCAAGAGGCTCAGTGGTTTAGACCACAGCGCCACCTGCTGCTCACTATAATGAATGGGTATCGCCACAAGGCAGCAGAGGTTTAGGATCAGAGTTCTCCTTCTCCAAAGTGGTTTCATAGCTTTTTTTAATACATGGTGTGAATGTGGCCTACTGCTGCTAACTGGAAGGGTACTCTTGCAGTAAGGTAAAGGTAAAGGGAACCCTGACCATTAGGTCCAGTTGTGGCCGACTCTGGGTTTGCGGCACTCATCTCGCTTTATTGGCCCAGGGAGCCAGCGTACAGCTTCCGGGTCATGTGGCCAGCATGACTAAGCCGCTTCTGGCGAACCAGAGCAGCGCACAGAAATGCCATTTACCTTCCCGCCAGAGTGGTACCTATTTATCTACTTGCACTTTGATGTGCTTTCGAACTGCTAGGTTGGCAGGAGCAGGGACCGAGCAACAGGAGCTCACCCCGTCACAGAGATTCGAACCGCCAACCTTCTGATCGGCAAGTCCTAGGCTCTGTGGTTTAACCCACAGCACCACCCGTGTCCCTACTTTTGCAGTATAGTGGGATAAAATAAAATAACAGGATTTCAGCAGGAAGTGACAGGACATGTGCTGATTGGAAATGAAGTAGTATGTCTGCCCTGAAAGTTTTGTAGGGACAAACAGCGCTGAAAGAAGGATCATGCTGGTGCAATAATGAGCACAAATTCTAAATGCACACAAAGTGAGTTCAATGGGTTTACCATTCAGTGTTACAGAAGGTAAATATGTGGAGCTGAAAATGACCACACCACTGATGATGCTTGCTCTTACTTCTGGTGACAGCTGTTGATTTCATTCAAATATTGACTGGATGTGCCAGCGAGACAAAACAAGTACCGTATTTTTCCGTGTATAAGACGACCCCTATTTTTTGGAACCGCGGCCACCAGTTGTCTGCATGCTTTCTGCCAAAAGCCCACCTGCCCACTTGACGCAACCACAGCCGATTGGACACACACCTTGCTGCTACCGTAAATCAACCGCCCCATTGCCGCAGCCGCAGCCAATCGTCAGCAGGCCTTGCCGCAGCAACCAATCACACGCCCAATCGCCGCTGCCAATCTCCTGCTGGCTGCTGCCACCAATCGCCCACCCTCCCGCTTTCTGTGTATAAGACGACCCACAATGTTTGCCTATTATTTCTAAGGAAAAAATATTGTCTTGTACATGGAAAAATATGGTAAATTGGTAAGGATGGAAGACTGAAGAAACCCCAACTAAAGAATCATGGCAAGAAAAATTGATGGACTATGCAGAACTGGCAAATCTGACATACAAGCTACGGGACAAGGATAACTGTGACTTTAAGGATGAATGGGAACCCTTTACATAGTATTTGAAGACGCAACTGGACTCCTTGGCTGGCTTTGAATAAACATTCACAAACTTTTTATTGATAATAATCAGCTAAACAACTGTGCCCCTTCATGGATCACTGCCTTGCCATGGTGAAGGGGCTTGAATAACTCAGAGAAGCTATGAGCTATGCCATGCAGGGCCACCCAAGACGGACAGGTCATAGTGGAGAGTTTTGACCAAACGTGATCCACCTGGAGCAGGAACTGGCAAGCCATCCAGTATCCCTGCCAAGAAAACTCCATGGACAAAGACAATAGGCATATAAAAGTTATGACGCTGGAAGATGAGCCCCTCAGGTCGGAAGGCGTCCAACACGCTACTGAGAGAGAGCGGAGGACAAGTACAAGTAGATTCAGAGCTGATGAAGCGGCTGGGCCAAAGCCGAAAGGACGCTCAGTTGCGGATATGCCTGGAAGCGAAAGGAAAGTCCAATGCTGTAAAGAAAAATATTGCATAGGAACCTGGAATGTAAGAACCATGAACCTTGGTAAGCTGGATGTGGTCAAAAATGAGATGGCAAGAATAAATATTGACATCCTGGGCATCAGTGAACTTAAATGGACAGGAATGGGCGAATTCAGTTCGGATGACCATCATATCTACTACTGTGGGCAAGAATCCTGTAAAAGAAATGGAGTGGCCCTCATAGTCAACAAAAGAGTGTCGAAAGCTGTACTGGGATGCAATCTCAAAAATGATAGAATGATCTCGATACGAATCCAAGGCAGACCTTTTAACATCACAGTAATCCAAGTTTATGCACCAACCACTGGTGCTGAAGAAACTGAAATTGACCAGTTCTATGAAGACTTACAACACCTTATAGAAACGACACCAAAGAAGGATGTTCTTCTCATTATAGGGGATTGGAATGCTAAAGTAGGGAGTCAAGAGATAAAAGGAACAACTGGCAAGTTTGGCCTTGGAGTTCAAAACGAAGCAGGGCAAAGGTTAATAGAGTTCTGCCAAGAGAACAAGCTGGTCATCACAAACACTCTTTTCCAACAACACAAGAGATGACTCTACACATGGACATCACCAGATGGGCAGCATCTGTGGGGGGAGGGAGGAAAAATGGGAAATAAGGATGATATGTTTCTGGATAATATGTTTTGTTTTAATTTTGAATAAAAACGTTATTTAAAAAAAAGAAAAGAAAGAAAAATATGGTAAGTTGGTCAGTTAAGCCAGATTGATTCGTATGCTGTCGGCGGATTTTTGTTGTTGTCTTGTTGGGCTGTGTATGTGATAAAGGCGAACCATATCGGGGTGAAGGCGTCTTCATCTGTTTGGCCCTGTGTCAGTTTCAGTTTATTGGTTAGTTTTTCTAATGCTGTTTCTCGTACTATTTGATATCATTGATCTATGCTTTCTCCTGACAGGTCTCTCCAGTGTCTGGCTATGATGCTTCTGGCTGCTGAGATTAGATGGGTTATGAGCTCTTTATGATGTTAGTGCGCATTATTATCTTGGAAGACCCCAAAACACACACATACATACCCCACTCATACACAAAAACAGATCTCACTACAGCCAACCAAAGACAACCAACCACACCCTAGGCTACACCCAACCTCCTTCACCACCAAGGAAATACAACAAGCGAATAGTAAGAGAACCCACACAGCTGACGCTGACCCACACAAAACCCCACACATACACTACGTAGAAGAATAGAAGCCTTGCCACCCCACCCAACCCACCATTCCCCCTCCCTTTCTCTTCCCCTTTTCTTCCTAACCTAACAATGTATATGACATTAATGTCTCACAACAAATGAAACTGATCTGTAGAAAACACAACTTGAAAAAAGAGAGACAATGCACGTATTTTTGTAAACTAAGAAATATTTAATAAAAAATATATTTTAAATAACCCAAGCACAAGTCAGTTGGTGAGTTGATCTAACGGAAAACGAAATTGTGTCTTTTCTTTTAAGCAAATGCTTCCAGAACCTAAGGCGGTGCCTGTTTGATCTTACGATCCTTCAGGGACTACGTTCTTAATTGTTCGTTGTTGCCATAGAAAGAAAAGTAACTGGCGTTGCTATAAATCAGCTAGGGGTGATGTACATTGTAATCCAAGACGTCTGGAAGGAACCAGCATGGTGAAGACAGTTACGAATAATTAAACCTCAACATTTTAATAGCTATATGTAGCATAACTTTCATATTTGAATAATATCCGCTTATGCACATATATTTGATCATATTCATGGAACCGTTGCAATTAGGAAAGCCTGACTTGATTATTCACTAAACAAAAGCAAAAATTTACTCTTGGAAAAAAAGAAGAAAAGCCCATATTTTATGGACCAAAATAAAGGGAAACGATGTCAAATGAAACCCCCAGGTGGAAATAACAGGGCATGCACCTAACTTTTCCAAATCCAGTTTGTTGATTGGAAAACTATAAAATCAACAGGGACCCCCCGTATAATTTACCCCCCAAATCAGTCCTTTTTATGCCATACATAATGAGCGCCGCAGACAGACGTAATTTCTGCCACTTTCTCTCTAGCACACAATGGGTTCAAATCAGCGTTGGACGGGAGCCTCAATCTTTATGTATGCCAAATGAGACAATAAAGGTTTCATGCTGGATAAAAGGAGCCCATGTCGGGCCAGTTTGATCAAGTGTGAAATTGTGCCATTGCTGAACCAGTTTGGTGACTTGCAAAATTGTCTTTTTCTCTCCCCTCTAAAAATTCCCGCCCCCCGCCCCCCATGAAGCCTTCCCACCTACACACATACACACAAACTTCCCCCGCCTTGACTTTGAGGTTCACATCGGGCTTTGGGCTTTGGCAGGTACAATTATAGCTTCTCTCGTTACATTTCTTTAAATACCGATGATTTTTCAAAGCACCCTCAAAAAGAAATAACATAAAGGGAGACAATTAAACAGCCAACATCCCAAAGGTTTTCATTAACTGTGACTCGCCAGAGTTATATGTGAGCTTGCGTTACCATAGATACAGTTGCTGGAGTTATTATGGTCCCAGGTTTGGGCTTATTTGGTGTTGTGCGCCGGCTCGTGTAATATAAATATATACTTGTGCGCAAAGATATGTTTCTCCTTCTGTCAGCCCCATCTGCCGCTACCTGGCCCTGAAATGATGTTCTTGTTTTCTTGTCTAGGAGAGACAAGATGGGAGTGGGGTGGTGGAGAACAAGCCAAAATGCAAAAGCAGAAGAAGAAAATTGAACAGGAAGAGGAAAAACAGATGCCAATGGACATCTGCTGGACAGAATAAAATGGAAAGAAACAGCTAGTTGGCAACCCCCCCCCCAAAAAAACCCCCAGATGTTGGAGGGGACTGAAATAGAACTTGGGTGTCTTATATTTCATTATTTATTTTTAAACATGTCTATTGATGCTTCAGAATTATGGTGCTGGAGGAGACTCTTGAGAGTCCCATGGACTGCAAGAAGATCAAACCCATCCATTCTTAAGGAAATCAGCCCTGAGTGCTTACTGGAAGGACAGATCCTGAAGCTGAGGCTCCAATACTTTGCCACCTCATGAGAAGAGAAGACTCCCTGGAAAAGACCCTGATGTTGGGAAAGATGGAGGGCACAAGGAGAAGGGGACGACAGAGGACGAGATGGTTGGATAGTGTTCTCGAAGCTACCAGTATGAGTTTGACCAAACTGCGGGAGGCAGTGGAAGACAGGAGTGCCTGGCGTGCTCTGGTCCATGGGGTCACGAAGAGTCGGACACGGCTAAACGACTAAACAACAACAACAACAACAAATCCCACCTTTCCAATTTTGCATTTCATGGCACCCAGCATGGAAGCTGGACTCCACTACACAGTGGTACCTCGAGTACAGTGGTACCTCGGGTTACAGATGCTTCAGGTTACAGACGCTTACAGACTCCGCTAACCCAGAAATAGTACCTCGGGTTAAGAACTTTGCTTCAGGATGAGAACAGAAATCGTGCTCCGGCGGCGCGGCAGCAGCAGGAGGCCCCATTAGCTAAAGTGGTGCTTCAGGTTAAGAACAGTTTCAGGTTAAGAATGGACCTCCAGAATGAATTAAGTTATTAACCCAATGTACCACTGTACCTTGATTTTTAGTTCAAAACAAAAGAGAGAAAGAGATCAAAAATGCAACATTTTTTAATCTATTTTGCAGATCTGAACATTCAGATTTGAGGCATGGATTTCCCTCAAGCCAATTCGAAACCTGGTCCCTAAGACACAGACGGTTGTAGGCCAAGCTTTGCTTAAGAGTACGACTACTGACACCAGACAGACTTAAGTTGTTCATGATGACCAATTTATGTTGATAGCTTTTGATGGGTTTGTTCTGAGCAAGACTGGGCTGGCTATAACCCGAGCAAATGTGTTCAGCGCCGTAGACCTTGAACTCAAGTTGGCAGAGCGTGAGACTCTCAGTCTCAGGGTCGCGGGTTCGAGTGCCACACTGGGCAAAAAAGATAACTGCATTTGCAAGGGGCTAGACGAGATGACGATCACTGCAGATGGTGACAGCACTCACGAAATTAAAAGACACCTACTTCTTGGGAGAAAAGCAATGACAAACCTAGACAGCATCCTAAAAAGCAGAGACATCACCTTGCCAACAATGGTCCGTATAGTTAAAGCTATGGTTTTCCCAGTAGTGATGTATGGAAGTGAGAGCTGGACCATAAGGAAGGCTGATCGCTGAAGAATGGATGCTTTTGAATTATGGTGCTGGAGGAGACTCTTGAGAGTCCCATGGACTGCAAGAAGATCAAACCTATCCATTCTGAAGGAAATCAGCCCTGAGTGCTCGCTGGAAGGACAGATCCTGAAGCTGAGGCTCCAATACTCTGGCCACCTCATGAGAAGAGAAGACTCCCTGGAAAAGACCCTGATGTTGGGAAAGATGGAGGGCACAAAGAGAAGGGGACAACAGAGGATGAGATGGTTGGATAGTGTTCTCGAAGCTACCAGCATGAGTTTGACCAAACTGCGGGAGGCAGTGGAAGACAGGAGTGCCTGGCGTGCTCTGGTCCATGGGGTCACGAAGAGTTGGACACGACTAAACGACTAAACAACAACAGACAAGATGACGCTCATGACCCCTTCTATGATTTGAATAGCTCACAAATTCATTCATTGTTCCTGAAACACTACCCCTGGTGTATTTCCTAGTGATGAGCGACAATCCTCAGGATGGAAACAGGCAATGCAAGTATCACAACACGTGGTCTCCCATCCAATGTAAAACCATACCACACCCTGCTTAGCTTTGCAAATGTGCTAGCATTTTTATTGCTGCGCCAAGGCAAGGAAAGACCACATCTGGTAAATGCAGTACTACATGTTGCCAGCCCTTAGCCTGCCCTCTGAGTTGGAATAATATGGCAGTGGGGAAAAGAGAAGTGAATGTTCTTGGACAAGAAAAGAAATACAGTGGTACCTTGGGTTACACACGCTTCAGGTTACATTCGCTTCAGGTTACAGACTCCGCTAACCCAGAAATAGTACCTCGGGTTAAGAACTTTGCTTCAGGATGAGAACAGAAATTGTGCTCCAGCGGTGCGGCAGCAGCAGCAGGCCCCATTAGCTAAAGTGGTGCTTCAGATTAAGAACAGTTTCAGGTTAAGTACGGACCTCCAGAACGAATTAAGTACTTAACCTGAGGCACCACTGTAATTAATTCAGCCACTGGGAACTAGATGTACTTCTTTGGGGTCTTGAATTTTGGAGCGATGGGGCAGGCAGAAAACAGATCAGCATCTTACAGGTAGATCTCCAAGTGATCTGCAGTGGACCGGCACAGGTTTCTGGCTCCCACAGTTTAACAACAGTGGCCACAAAATGCCTTTCTCCTCCTGCTTCTAAATCAGGAGGATAAAACCTGAGCTTTGCACTTGGCTCTGTTTTTGGAGATCTAACAAGCCTGAAGTCTGACCAGCTCCACCTGAAGCCCTCACAGCGGCCCATCTCACAGAAAATTGGACTTCAATAAGGAATACTTGAGGTTGCCAGCGCTCTGCCAACAGATTTGCCCTCAAGTTGTGTGGACTGTTGCGTTAGCAGAAAAAAAAAACCTGTCTTGGCAGCTTCATGCGATCCACTGTCCTCCTTTGCAACTTGGCAACCTTTTATCACATATTTGTGCCATGGCGATTGTACAGGAAATCCAACTCAAACACAGAGGGCTGCAGAGGGGCTTATTGATCTAATTTGTATTTTCACATCCTTTATTAATCTTTTGTCATGCGTAAGTTTCCTAAGCAATGCACCTGCTGGGCTGCATTTTCCTTCAAGTTTCTGGAAAGAAAACAAACAGGTGAACACAATTTCTCCTACTCTAGAGGCTAGGACCCAAACCAAAGGATTCAAGTTGCAAGAAAATCCTATGATTCTTCCTGAGATCCATCTTGATTAGGGGTGGAAACATTTTTTCCGTTTCTCATTTTTCCATTTTCACTAATATATTCATTGGGGGGGGCACACTTTCACCTAATAGATGCAATTTTGTAAACATCGCTTGCGGTCGGAGAAATTCCTAAATTTGGATAAGCGCAAACATTGAAAGATGGCTGTGTTTTGGTTCTCACGTTGTTCCAGGAAGGGTGGATTTGAGAGGGTCAGTTTTAAAGGCAAACTGAATCCAATCACTGCCCCACCCCTAACCTTGGTAGCAACTGGCCCTCCACGTTTCAATTCAAAATTCTGAAAATGAGTCCATTCCTACAGTGACATTCTGCTACTCCAACCCCATAATACCTAGAGCAGAGTGGAGGGCTGGGTGAGGAGTCATACTTCGCTTTGCTAAGAGACTCCAGTGCAGCCTAAAGTCTGGGTCTGGGATGGTGTGGGGGTGGGGGTGAGAGAAAGAAAGAGAGAGAGAGAGAGAGAGAGAGAGAGAGAGAGAGAGAGAGAGAGAGAGAGAGAGAGAGAGAATGCCAAAATGGTGGGAGGAAGAGCAGGAAAGATGAGGAAAAGAGGTTCAGATCACAAAAAAGTGTTCAAGCGGGACCTTTTGTAGCTCTGAACTGACCGCCTCGCTGGGGTGATGCTGGGCTGCTGTTAAACACAGACCTTTTTTGCATAACAAGCATGTCGTGCTTATAATTCCACCTTGGCTACCAGGTGTTATTTTAAATGCGACTTCTGCTTCCCAGAGCTGCAGTAATTGGACAGCTCACAGGAAGAACGGCAAATGCGTACGGCACAAGCTGCCACCAGGCTGTGACACTCCTGAGATACACACACACACACACACACACACAGCTCTCTTCTACCCAACGCTACTGTACTACAAAGGGGAACAGAAGGAGGTGGCTTTCCCGAACTTTATTAGGTCCATTTTTGTCACATGCCAAAACTGTCATTGATGCTGTCCGCCGAGTACACCCACTTGTGAGTGTGCTTGCTGCCATTTGAGAGGCGTTCCGCTTTCAACCAAAAACATACTGCCACTGTTTGATGGCAGCGTTCACACTCCTTTAATGGTTAGGAGCCTAGCTAAGTGCCAGTGGTCTGGGGGCTGGCCTTGCAGAATTATTTGGTTTCATTTGGAGGGGTTTTTTGTGGGGGAGCAATGAATGCACAATGGGAGCCTTAGACAACACCTCCCACCCCTCAAGAATCAGGGCTGGGTTCATACTTGTATTTACAGCATACACTGCCCAATAATAGTAAGATCTCTGGGCAGTGTACCATAAAACCAACAACATCATACACGTTCTTCAACATAGCTTGGAAACACGCTTGTTTTATTCGCTCTTAAGATAGCGTAACCAAATTCAACACGATGGTTCCAGAGTTTGAGAAGTAGGTTTCTGCCTGTGTTTGCATAGAATTTGTATTGAATCAAGATGGCAGACAGAGCCTCTCAAAGCCACACTGATTTTAACCACTGGTTTCAACGATGTGTCTGTTGTTGTTGTTGCTGCTGCTGCTGTTTTCTTGGAATTCCAAAGCAAAACTGATAGCCAAACAGAATATGAGCACCTACCACTTAGAAATTAAGTGGGCCCATGCTGTTCCCCGCTGTTTGCGCCTGGATGTGGGTTTCAAAGCCGAATAAAACAAACGAGGCCTGTCAGCCTTTCCCTCCCCTGCCAGAAGGAACTAACAAGGGAGCTGTGTGTCTGCCTGGGATCCTTCCCTTCCCCGGTTGCTTTTTCAAAGTTCTCCACTGCCTCCAGGCACTAATCAAAAGGTAGGCAGCAACTGACTGCTCTCCCGTTTGCAAACTCGGTGCTGAAGGCAGCTCCCCACCCTGCGCCCCCCCCCCCGCCCAAGGCAGCAGGCCTCAAAGGATTGCTAGACACGGCTGGCCTCATTAGGGAAACCTGCAGACAGGCACAGCCGCAGCAAGGGTGAGGCACCCTGGGCTGCCAGCGCCACCTAATGAGGCACCCGGATTCCAAGGCACCCTGCTGTCACTGACAGGGCTTCAGAAAAGGCGTTTTGCCATCTTTCTCTCGTTATTGTTATTGGGTTGTTGTTTTTTAAGCGAGAGAACGGGCAGCATAATGTCAGCCGAGCTAATTTTCTAGGTAACCGTGCAGAATACCTCCCTCCGTTCCGAGGGAGACAGGGAGGCACAAAGCCTAGATACCCTGAAGCTATTACGCCTCCTTCACAGATGCAGGCCGCCATCTTTTCTTCCCTTCCTTCCCTTTGTTCTTTCCATACTACAGTAGTACCTCGGGTTACAGACGCTTCAGGTTTCAGACTCCGCTAACCCAGAAATAGTACCTCGGGTTAAGAACTTTACCTCAGGATGAGAACAGAAATCGTGCGGCAGCGGGAGGCCCCATTAGCTAAAGTAGTACCTCGGGTTAAGAACGGACCTCCAGAACAAATTAAGTTCTTAACCTGAGGTAGCACTGTACAAGCTGCCAGGGCAACGTACAACTGGGAAACGTGAAGCGCCATTAAAAATAATTCAAATAAGCACCAGTCAAATAAGCAAAGTCCTGTCAGCGTAAAAAGGCCTTTAAGAGATGCCTGGGAATCAAAGGCTTTGGGAAGCAGGCATCCTGTCAGAGGCCTGGCGTCTCCTTCCCAAAGCCCAGGCTTCTGCCTGGCTTAGTGAGGGAGGCATGATGTCACGCACACCATGTCAGCCCCCCATCGCCTTGAAAGCTGGTGCTTCTGGCCTTGTTCACCTATGAAAAACACGCCACTGTCCCTAACCAATCCTACATGTATAAGTGGGGACGGTGTTCTTTCCCGCCTCAAATATGACGATCAGATAGGCACTGAGATTTAACGGATGCTATCTCAGCGAGGCTTTGAATCAACTTTATGCCACCATCCTTTTTCCCCATAGTTGCCTTTGTGGTGCCTCAGAGGAAGTTCTCACAAAACGAAAGCACCTCTCACACCCACAAAGGGAGGAATCAGACGTGTAATCACAATATGCCCATAAATCAATCCATATCACTTTTAACCAACATTTGATTATTTATGAAGCAGCTAGCACCATTAGCCCTAGCACAGAGCAATTAGATGGATAAAGCCCTTTAATAAAAGCTTTTACCCGTAGAAAG
This sequence comes from Podarcis filfolensis, assembly GCF_964270895.1. NCBI lineage: Eukaryota > Metazoa > Chordata > Lepidosauria > Squamata > Lacertidae > Podarcis > Podarcis filfolensis. The sequence goes on from NC_139615.1 coordinate 38,732,944, forward strand.
TGGCTTTCAAACATTCCGGCTTCGTATGGACTTGTTTACCACCAAAGCCACTGCGGAGAATTCTGGGAAACATTCTCTGGGAAAACACACAAACACACACACACTGCATCTGGAATATGCTTTGTGAACTGAGGATGCAGCTGCTACTCTTCAGCAGCAATGCGCAGGGATGGCCCATAACATTTAGCTTGGTAAAAAAAAAAAAAAAAAGGTAAAGGACCCCTGGATGGTTAAGTCCAGTCAAAGGAGACTATGGGGTTGCGGCGCTCATCTCGCTTTTCAGGCCGAGGGAGCCGGCGTTTGTCCACAGAGAGCTTTCTGGATCATGTGGCCAGCATGACTAAACTGCTTCTGGCATAACGGGACACCATGATGCAAACCAGAGCACATGGAAACACCATTTACCTTCCCATCACAGTGGTACCTATTTATCTACTTGCACTGGCGTGCTTTCGAACTGCTAGGTTGGCAGGAGCTGGGACCGAGCAACGGGAGCTCACCTCGTCATGGGGATTCGAACCGCTGACCAAGAGGCTCAGTGGTTTAGACCATAGCGCCACCCACATCCTTGGCACACAAGGCAAGGTACATAGAACTCAAGGCTGGCCAAGTTATTTTGGCACCTGAGGCAGACCATTCTACAAACGGCTCTTTCTGAGAGTAAAAATAAAAAAAAAATACAACCGTTAATAGTGTGGGGAAGGGTCACAGCTCAGTGGCTGAGCATCTCCTTTGCATGCAGAAGGTCCCAGGTTCGACTCCTGACATCTCCTGGCATGGCTGGGAGAGATGCATGTCTGAAACCCTGGAGAGCTACTGCCAGTTAGTGTAGACAATACTAAGGTCGGTGGAGTGATGGTCTGACTCTGTCTAAGGGAACTGTCTATGTTCCCTGAAATGGGCAATATGAAAGGAAGGGTTGAGAGGTGTCAGGCTTCAGGGAATCCGATCCCTCCCACAGTGGGCAGCCAATAATTAAACAAACAAGAAGACTTCTTACCAAGTCTTTTATTCAATATTCACAGAGAGAGGCTTCTCTTGCAGTAATGGCATTGCTCTGAGTAAAGACCCACCCCCTCCGTCTCTCCTATTATATGTCATCCCTACGGTGGCTGATCTGTGCCTTCTGCCTCTGCGTTTTCTGTTCTCCTACTTTCAATTCCCACCATGTTCTGGGAGAGGAGGGGTCTGGCATGCTTTCTAAGGACATCGAGTAAGTCAGCTGTTTCTCCCCTCTTCCTCCTCCTCCTCCTCCTCCTTCCTCCAATATTTCCCAGCTTCTCCCTTCTGCAGCCTCTGAATTATGACCGTCTGCCAACCCCTGTTCTAAATCTATACTGTCTCCCTCTTCTCCGGCAGGTTCAGGCTGAGGAGGCAGTATCCACCATTCCTCCCCCTCCTCTGCCCAGTCCCTGACAAGGGGCTATCAAAGAATGGACAAGCAGCTGAGAGAGGACATGGAGTCAGGGCCAGTGGGTGTGGCCCCCACTGTAAATTATAAATGGATGAGGGCTGCAGGTGCTTCAAAAGGCATGCCGTTCCCTCTCGCGGAAGAATCCCACATCCTTTTCAATAGAGGGAAGGGCTGTGGCTCAGGGGTGGGGCATCTCCTTTGCTTGCAGAAGATCCCAGGTGCATTGCAGAGGGTTGGACTAGATGACTCTTGGGGGTCCGTTCCAACTTCATGATTCTATGATTCAATCCCTGGCATCTCCAGGTTAGGGCTCCTGTCCGAAACCTTGGACAGCAGCTTCCAGTCTGCATAGAGAATTCGGAACTAGAGGGAGCAGGGAAGGGTCCTATGTTCCTAAATAGCCGGATTGCCGCCCTTTCGCAACACCTTAAGCCAGCTGCCTGAGACTGTCTGTGCAACACAGGGAAAGATGTGTACAGTCATACCTCATGTTATGTTTGCTTCATGTTACGTTCTTTCAGGTTACGTCCCGCGGTGACCCGGAAGTACTGGAAAGGGTTACTTCCGGTTTTTGCCGCTCGCACATGCTCGCATGCGCCAAATCACGCAGTGCAGCTGCACAGATATGGCATTTCAGGTTGCGCTTTTTTCGTGTTGCGAATGGGCCTCTGGAATGGATCCCGTTCACAACCAGAGGTACCACTGTACTCAGCTAGCAGTGTGCTAGTCTTGTCTTTCAGGAATGCTTGCCCTTCTCATGGAGGGAGCTGTGATAAGGCTTCTGCAGCAACCCAGCATCTCCCAGGAACACAGCACAAAGAAAGGGAAGGGGACTGAGGAAAGAAGCGGGTGAGAGTTTCATCTCAAATCCCGAAGGCCCCTCCAATTTTTATTTTATTTTATTTTATTGTCTGCTCCCAGGGGCATAGCCAGGATTTTTGGGGGGAAGGGCAGGACTTTTGTGGGGGGGGAGCAGAACCGACATGATTGGTCAAGTATTTTTATTGTTTTACTTGACAATGTGCTCCCTAAAAAGGAAAAGCTTCCTGCTCCCTCCCGAAAGTGCATTTCCACCAGTCCCCCGCGAGGCAGGCTCTCAGCATCAGATGGGAATTGGGAGCTGTCCAGGTGCTGAAATGAGACACCTTCCACCTCGCTCTCAACGGGACTGCAGCCCACGCAGCTCTGGAAGAAAGAGGGGAGGGAGGGAGGGAGGGAGGCAGGCGCTGCTCCAAGCCCACCGTGGACTTTGCTAATTACAGTTTGTCTAGATGAGTCAGATGCAGGCTCTTCCTCTAGTCTGGGGTTTTGCATCGGAGCCAGCTAGCAGCTGCCTTGGCATCTTTGCAAGACAAAAGGGTTCATTATCAACCATCCACGCATTCCCTTGCATTGCTAGTTAAGCTTCCCTTTATTGGCCTTTTTTCATACCCACCCAAATGCTTTGCATCATCTGCTTAGGGCTACTGGTGGCCCGTGGGCTAAATCCAGCCCACAACCTTTTTTGGCCGTTAGTCATACACCCCTCAATTGACCAAAAGGGACCTTTTAAGCCCCCTAACCATGCCCCCCCGCATTTCCCTTCGCTTACTGGGGCTGGGGGGCAGAAAATAACCAGCATCCTTATAGCGAGTCAGGGCACAGATTCTTCAAGCCTGATTCTGCCCTGCTCAGACTGGCAGCAGATTCTCCAGCAACCTTAAGCAGGAGAACTCCCCACCCAGAGATGTTAGGGAGAAGTTGAAGCATGTATTCTCCCCACTTGTCCTCTCTTGCTCTCCCCAAAAGAGTCTGAGCCTTTGACTGTGTTCCTAGCAAATGCTCACAAAGGCCCTGCTGCTCCCCACCTCCAGATTTCCAGAAACTTTCTGTGGGGCAGAGAGAAGGGAGGGATGCTAGCCAGACCTCATAGACCAGGGGTCAGCAAACTTTTTCAGCAGGGGGCTGGTCCACTGTCCCTCAAACCTTGTGGGGGGCCGGACTTTTTTTGCGGGGGATGAACGAATTCCTATGCCCCACAAATAACCCAGAGATGCATTTTAAATAAAAGGGCACATTCTACTCATGTGAAAATACGCTGATTCCTGGACCATCCGTGGGCCGGATTTAGAAGGCGATTGGGCCAGATCCGGGCCCCTGGGCCTTAGTTTGCCTACCCGTGTCATGGATCATCTTTCCACACCAGGAACTGGACTGGAACTTATAGTCCCAGCACCCATGGCAGGACAGTGATGATGCACACATGATTCCTGATGAGATGACTTTGAGGTCTTCTCAGCGGGAATTGCATCGCATCATTTTCCTGTAAGGGATGCTGGGACTAGAAGCCCCAGAGTTAACCCACGACAGGGGCACATGCTTCACCAGGGCATGAGAGCAACTCAAAAAAGCCACCTTTACAGCTGCGACTCCCCAAGATAATATTTTTTGGAGGGACCTTAGCACAGGAAGAGAGACCACTGTCAAGTTGCAATATTTATTTCAAACATCAATTGCCTGTCGTTCTAGATCTCTATGGCCCTACCTTTGCAAGCATCCTTGCAAAGGGACACGGGTGGCGCTGTGAGTTAAACCACAGAACCTAGGACTTGCCAATCAGAAGGTCAGCGGTTCGAATCCCCGTGACGGGGTGAGCTCCCATTACTCGGTCCCTGCTCCTGCGAACCTAGCAGTTCGAAAGCACGTCAGAGTGCAAGTAGATAAATAGGTACCGTTCTGGCGGGAAGGTAAACAGCGTTTCTGTGCGCTGATCTGGTTCACTAGAAGCAGCTTAGTCATGCTGGCCACATGACCCGGAAGCTGTACGCCGGCTCCCTCGGCCAATAAAGCGAGATGAGCACCGCAGCCCCAGAATTGGCCACAACTGGACCTAATGGTCAGGGGTCCCTTTACCTTTACTAGATCTCTATGGCCCTACATTTGCAAGCATCCTTGATCTGAGTGCTCACAATACCCACTAAAAGGGAACCTCCAGCAAATCTAGCTGGACACCAGGACTTTACACATAGACCCAAAAAACCCCACCTAGCATCAAATGATCTAGAGGACGGTAGGCAAACCTTAGAGATATACTGCATTGAAGAAAGCTCTGAAGGCTCTGCCCTGACTCTGGTTTCACAGCAATGAAAGCTGTGTCTTGTATGAGGAATGTCAGCCGCCACTGTTGAGGAAGAGGAGGTGACATTCATAGTAGGATCACAATGGTCAGGCTCCCTTAGCTGGTCAAGACAAACTCAGTCTAAAGAACTTGCTTATTTTGGAAAAAAAATGTGTGCCTTCCCTTCCATTAACATTCTCAGCATGGTTCACATCTGAAGCATAATGAAAATCAAAATATAACTAAGAAAACTAAAAAAATGTAGCTTAAAAACTCTGGAAGCATGAACAGTCAGCTAAAGCCTGTAAAAGAAATAAGCTGGAAGCCTGGATTTAAAAAAGAAAGTCTTCACCCAGTGCTGATGTACCATTGAACTTGGCGCCAAGCAAGCTTCTCAGATGCAAGATGCCATCACTGAAAAGGGTCCCACTTTCCACTCATTTAATTTCGGAGGTCCTCTCCCAAGCCTGAAGATAAATGTAAGTTTCAGACAAGCCTCGGTGGTCATTCAGTAAGAGCTGTTTGGCAGTGGAACGGACTCCCGATGGAGGTTGTGCACTCTTCTTCCTTGGAGGTTTTTAAGCACTGGTTGTGTGGCCATCTGTCATGGATGTTTTAGCGAGATTCCTGCCTTGCATGGGGTTGGACTAGATGACCCTTGGGACCCCTTCCAACTTGATTTTATGAAATGGAAGAGCCATAGCTCAGTGATGAAATACGGCCCTTGCTTGTACAAAGTCCCAGATTCAACCCCATTTTCCTTTAAAGAATGAAGAGCTGGGATTGATTTGTGCCCAAGACTGTGCACTACAAGGCTACATGGGCCACCAATCAATATAAGGCAGGGGCATATGAAGAGCCACACGTACTATTGATTTCAGCACAATTGTTTGATCACTTGACTTTTTTCTAATTCATTCTTAAGGGAGCAGTTCCTCCTGGGCTCATGGGAAAACTGTAAAAAAAAGAGAAAGAAACTTGGCTTTTCTTAATCCTGGGAATGAGAATTGTGAGTCACCCCTGGACAAAACCTTGCTCAAAGAGGCCAACGCAGCAGGAGTCATTAGCTCTCCTAAATACTCTTGCAGCAAACATGGGCCAACACAACTAGAACATGACTGCCCTCTCCTGGGCTCTTCAGGAAAGTCAAGGAAATGAAGCCGTCTCGTCCCAGAACCAAATGAATCAAATTCACAGGAAGCAGGCTTATGCCGTTAACTGCCCTGGCTTATCAATACCCATGCAGAACCTTCGCATCCACAGGCAGCAGCCTCCAGCAAGAATATGTTGGGATCAAACAGCAAGGAGCAGTCATCACCGCCATGACCCACATGCGAGATTCTCATCGCAGGCTAACATGCCTGGCTGCTAGAAGAACCCATTGGTCAGATCCAGCAAGATGATTACTACATTTTACCCATTTCAAGAAACTGCACCATTTCCAGAAATGCACCAAAGCCCTAATAGAAGCCATTTTTTCAAATGTTTGATGTTTTATTGCTTTATTATAATCATTATTATTAATATTCTGTTGGGAGCCGCCCAGAGTAGCTAGGGAAACCCAGCCAGATGGGCGAAGTATAAATAATAAATTATTATTATTATTATTATTACTATTATCTTTCTACAAAGCAAGGCTCCTCAAGGCTACTTCTCATCTGACGTGCTGCGCTCCAGGATGGATGTCCAATATAAATACACATGTAGAGTTTACCTGAGTGGCACATGTGCTTTTGGAATATGGCTGCTTTTCTCAGAAGTATCTGAGGAAAGGGGGCCAGACCCTTTCCAAATTGCCACTCTCATGTATTTTGATATAGTCATACCTTGGTTCTCGAACTTAATCCTTTCCGGGAGTCCGTTCGACTCCCGAAATGGTTTGAAAACCAAGGCACGGCTTCTGATTGGCTGCAGGAGCTTCCTGCACTCAACGGGAAGCTGCGGAAGCTGCGTTGGACGTCCGGCTTCTGAAAAATGTTTGCAAACCGGAACACTTACTTCTGGGTTTGTGGCGTTTGGGATCCGATTTGTTCGGGAGCCAAGCTGTTTGAGTACCAAGGTACCACTATATACACCAGGGGTCAGCAAACTTCTTTAGCAGTCCACTGTCCCTTAGACCTTTTGGGGGGCCGGACTATATTTTTGGGGAGGGAATGAACAAATTCCCATGCCCCACAAATAACCCAGAGATGCATTTTAAACTCATGTACACACAGCAGGCAGGCCCCACAAATAACCCAGAGATGCATTTTAAATAAAAGGCCACATTCTGCTCATGTAAAAACACGCTGATTCCAGGACCATCCGCAGGCCGGATTTAGAAGGCGATGGGGCTGGCCCCGGCCCCCAGGCCTTAGGTTGCCTACCCATGGTATATACATATTCCACTTAGAACTTGAGAGTCAACCTACCCCCCAAAACACACACATACAAACAAGCCACACTGCAGCCAAGCAAGCTCTGGACCCCCTAATGCACAGCTTTCCAAACTGTTCGTGTTGATGACACTTTTTAGACATGCATCATTTCACGACACAGTAATTCAGTTTCACTAGCAAACCAGCGGTCTACCTGCTCCCTTTTCAGCCAGTGCTCTTTTCTCCCAGTCACAAGATGTATATGACAAAAGTGTTTCTCACTCCATGAAAACGAACTGGGGGAAATGACTCTGTAAGCTGAAAGCGGAGACGAAAGATGCACTTTCCCGTTTGTTTTGTAGCACAAGAAAATCTTTACTATAAACTTTATTTTATTTTTAAAAACGCATCTGGCTTGGAACAATTTAATCCACCCATCCCAAGCCCTTTCCAGTGAAGAAAGACGTGGGGCCAATTTCCTTTAATCTGGGGACGGGGAGGAAGGAAGGGAGAGCTGCTCTTTGACATTGTCAGCCCCAGGGATGCCCTAAGCTATGAGGCGACACCAAGCGAGAGTGGTAACTCTGCTTATGGGTGCAACTATATTTTATACCCAATGATCTTCTGCCAGGTCACCCCTAGTGTAACTCTCTCAAATCATAAAAGCAAAAAAAAAGGTTGATCTGCCCCAATCCTTCGCCCTCAGTTGGAAACTTTGGTGACTCAAAACACACCGCATTCTGCAGTGAACAGTTGTTGCCCAGTGCTCAGCAGTGGCGGCTTGTGTCCATTGGCACTGGCAAGAATCCAGGGAGCCCAACAGTAGGTGGCGCCAGAGCCACAGGCAGGCAGAGCAGACTCATTCCAGCTTTGCTCCATTCCGCTTCCCAGCTGAGTTCTGCAAGGGCAACACTAAGGAAGGAGAGGAAGCAGACAACACTGGTTGTGGGCTGGCAGAGGTTAGTGGGGAAGTGCCCCATCTGCCCTAATGGACCAGCTTCCGCAGGTTAGCTTCATAAAATGCAAAGCTAAGGTGGTTGGTTGAAGCTCCCATGGAAACTCAAAAGTTTAAATAAAAAAGAGGGGAGGAAACTGCCTTGGTCTTCTGCATCACAGCTCTTCTGTTCCTACCACCAATCTTCCAAATATTTCTACATTGGGAGGGGCTGCAGGAGAGCTGTTTGACCTGGGCCTCAAGCTCAGAGGCGGTGCTCAGATATAGACCCAACTTGTGGTTATGCACATTGGGCCAGCCAAAATGCGGCATCCTCTCTCTCAGCTAGAGACCTCAAAAGTCGGACAAGGTCTGGGCCTCTCTGCTCCCAAGACAACCTGCTGATCTGCAGTAAGGTTTGATGAAACACCATTTTTGAGCTTTGGGCTTGGCAGCCAATCACAATAGCCAGCAAGGCTGCTCTTTCTTCTATCCTGGTTTGCAAAAGCATGTGCCCGCTGCCTGGCTCAAGGGGGTGATGTTGCAGGAGAGAAGTGGGTGGCTCTGTGTGTGTGTGTGTGTGTGTGTGTGTGTGTGTGTGTGGCAACCCCTCTCCTCCAACCCACGCCACTGAGGCTGTGTCCCAGCCCAAGGCACCAACATTGTCTGATTTTGAAGGAGGGATTTTGTGTTGTCAACAGCTTTTTAAAAAGGTTATTCATGTACAGTGGTACCTCGAGTTAAGAACTTAATTCGTTCCGGAGGTCCGTTCTTAACCTGAAACCGTTCTTAACCTGAGGTACCACTTTAGCTAATGGGGCCTCCCGCTGCCACCACACAATTTCTGTTCTCATCCTGAAGCAAAGTTATTAACCCGAGGTCCTATTTCTGGGTTAGCGGAGTCTGTATCCTGAAGCATCTGTAACCCGAGGTACCACTGTACTGTACTGGAGTACACAAGCCAGTCGCCAGGTGAGAGGTTTTCAGTTCACCACCAGAGGAGCCTGGAGTTTGCATAATTTGCCAGTGAATTAAAGGATATGGGGTCAGCAAACTTTTTCAGCAGGGGGCCGGTCCCTCAGACCTTGTGGGGGGGGTGGACTATATTTTTGGGGGGCGGTGAACAAACTCCTATGCCCCACAAATAACCCAGAGATGCATTTTAAATAAAAGCACACATTCTACTCATGTAAAAACACGCTGATTCCCGGACTGTCTGCGGGCCGGATTTAGAAGGCAATTGGGCCAGATCCAGCCCCTGGGCCTTTGTTTGCCTACCCATGGGATAGCGGCTACATGGTTTGCTTAAAATTCCTTTGGAAGTGGGAAGGCAAAACCTGAACATTTTTAAAAGGTGAAAAACGCATTTATCACCACTAGAGGGTGAGCCTTGCTTGCAAAAAGACTTCAGGGCTCTTAAAGATCTCTTGGTCCGGCGGCAGCAAGTCGATTGAAGAGGAAACAAGATAACACGGGGAAGTTTTATCTCCAACACAAGTGTGTTTAGCCAGCATAAAGAGAAGGGTGTCCCCCGCTTTTGTGCTCTCAATCCCTTGAACCTAAAACTACACACGATAAACTTTGGTTCCATGGCGTCAACAGCCTGGACAGCCGACGGCACAGTGCCAAACAGGGAAATAATTAACCACTTGCCCTATGGATCGCTTCTCTTTGCTCCCAGAAATCCCTGCAGTACCTATAGAATTAAGGTTATTAGGGGCAAGCCGGGACCGGATACATTCACTAAGGATACGCTGGAATTTCAAACCTGGCATCTGAACTGTGGTCCCGCCAGCTCAAGGAAGCATCTCTCCAGCACGTGCCTTGGGATAACTGGCTAGAAAGACTGTCATATTGGCCACTTGCCTGTGAGCCAACTTGGGTGGATGGTTGCCATTGGCTGAAGTGTGGAAAGGAATGGCTCACTCACTTGAGCCACCTGTTACCATTTGCTTTGCAGGGATACTTTCTGTAGCACCTCTACCTTGGGGCATACGGAGCATCGTAGTTGTGGATTGTATTAAGCAGATCAGGAGAGTTTAAGGTGGGTAAGGGGGAAGTTACAGTTCTGGACTCTGTGGCCACTGGACCCCTTTCCCACCCCAGGCACACATAATTTCACTGGGTGCAGATTAGAATTTAAGTCATTTCCTTTCTCATCATAAGGCTTTGAAAAGATTTTTTTTCCACCTCCACTCATGTTCTTTTGATGCACTTGAACGAAGTCACTCCGGGTTATAACTCTCAACACTGTGAATGTTCATGAACATATAACAGTGGTTCCCAATTATCCAAGTACTGTAGATCCCCCGTTTTTCAAAAGTCAAGCCATGGCCCCCCTACTTTTGAAAACGCTGATATCTCTGTGGTACTTTTTGTCACGTGAATGGTGCCACGGACCCTCCCCCCCTCCAGGGGGGTATGCGAAACCCCTGGGGTCCGTGAACCACCAATTGGGAGCCATGGCTCTATAACATCACTGTAACAGCCACTTTTTCTCAGTTGCACGTAACCAGGGGTTGGGGGAAAAGGAATGAATGGAACTGGTTGCTTCCAAAGAAGAGACTTCTGCTTTTCTTGCTTAGGAAGTTTGGCATCCAAGCTGAGAAGGCCAGATTGCTGACTCTGATTATTTAGTGCTAATTGCTCATTTGCTCTCATGATGTCCCTCCTGCATCTCCCTGAAACCTACAAGAGCTACCGTATTTTTCGCTCCATAAGACGCACTTTTTCCCTCCTAAAAAGTAAGGGGAAATGTGTGTGCATCTTATGGAGCGAATGCAGGGGGGAGGCAGGCAGGAAAAGCCCCCAAGAGCCGTACACAAGCTCCGTGCGGCTCTTGGAGGCTTTTCCCCAGGAGGGAAAAGGGACTGACGCGGCCAGTCAATCCCTTCTCCCTCCTCGTAGAAAAGCCCGCAGGAGCCGCGTGCTCCTTAAAGGGTGCACAGCTCCTGTGGGCTTTTGCAGGAGGTGGGGGCATTGCCATAGCTGCGCACAGCCCCTCCTCTTTAGCCAAGGAAGCCTCGTGCAACCTCTCCAGCTGGGAGCAAAAGCCAAGGCAGCAAGCAGGATCCATCTTGGCTTCTTTGCTCTTTGGGGCTGGGGGGGGGGGGGATAAGGTTTTTTTTCTTGATTTCCCCCTCTAAAAACTAGGTGCGCCTTATGGAGCGAAAAATACAGTAAATGCCTATTTAAACAAAAAACACGCGTACACAAACTCTCTTGGAATTCTACCTTAAAAAGAAAAAAATGTGACATAGCACATCTACAGATGCCTGGAAAACTGCTCAACTATAGATCGCCTCTTAAACACAGCACCTGATTTTCCAAAGAGGGAAGGAAAGGCACTTCAGTTTGAAGAGGAAAAGGGTAGGCAAGGAACGCCAGAGTGGGGGGAAAGGAGTAGAGTGAAGAAACCGCAGCTAAGTTGAATGTTTACCCTGGCTATTTTGGAGCCATTTTTAATCTGCTTGAACCAAATCAAACACTGTTGATATCAGTTTGAATGGAGCAAGAATCAAATACGGGATTATAAAGGAACGGGGCCCAGATAGCGACTCTTACGTGACACTACAATGTTTATTTCAGCGCAAGGCAAAAAGCTGCTGTTGTGCTAATGCGTTTGGCAGGGACAGAAAATGCTCCACGCTGCAACCCCTGATAACACAGCGATTAAGTGCAGCACAGCCTGTAAGTATGGGAATCTGCAACCAGAAGAGAACGTGCCAACTGTTCGGCGATGTGCTCAAACCTGAGCAGGTGGCACAGCCTTCCTCAGGTCTCCTGCAGTTTACAGAGCCCACTTTGCTGGCTGCAAGGAGGGGTGACATCTTTGCATGTTTATCTCTAGCTACCTATAAGCAGGGGTGGCGCTGTGGTCTAAACCAGAGCCTAGGGTTTGCCGATCAGAAGGTCGGCGGTTCGAATCCCCACGACGGGGTGAGCTCCCGTTGCTCGGTCCCTGCTCCTGCCAACCTGGCAGTTCGAAAGCACGTCAAGCGCAAGTAGATAAATAGGTACCGCTCCGGCAGGAAGGTAAACGGCGTTTCCATGCACTGCTCTGGTTCGCCAGAAGCGGCTTAGTCATGCTGGCCACGTGACCCGGAAGCTGTACGCCGGCTCCCTCGGCCAATAAAGCGAGATGAGCGCCGCAACCCCAGAGTCGCCCACGACTTGACCTAATGGTCAGGGGTCCCTTTACCTTTACTTTACCTATAAGCAGAGAGAGTACTACTGCCCAGCTTCCAGTTTTTGCCTTTTCCTGTTCCCCAACAAACAAAAGCATTCATGAGAAACATTCCTTTAACCAGGCCTTTGGTTGAGCTGATTTACATCCTATGCCCCTCTAATATGTGGCTTTTTGGGGCGGCTATTGGGTTGTTGTTTTTATTATGCATTTTGTGGTTTTATATCTTGATTTTATTCTGTGAACTGGGTATAGGGCGGTATGTAAACTTAATAAAAATAAAATAAAATGAGATATTTGGAGATGGGGGGAAGGTTACAATGTGAGTCAGTCAATCTTGTTCAATGGAATTTATGGCATTGCCATCGTAATCTTTGTAAGCCTCCACTTGTACCCATGAAGACTAGAAACTTTTGAAATTAAAAACTGAGAATCTCATATCCTTTGCTGTTGTGCAGGGTGCTTGCTACAGTCTATTATTTGTGAAGTGACCCAGTGGCCCTGATTGTGATAAAACCTTTTTTTAGAAGTGCCTTTTGCAAGTAACTTTGCAAATATATAATACTTCCAATGGTAGCCAGGGTGTCCCCGTAGAAACGTACCTACGGAGCCGGCAGTTCTGCCCCAAACCTTTTGCATCAAGAGCTAGCTTCTGCAAAGTGGAGGGTGACCGCTGCCATCCCTTACCCTGAATATTTTACGATGGTTCAAAAATGAGTTACCTTGCTGTCTAGCCTTCGGGATCTGCTTATTCTAAATAAGAGGCAGGCACACAGCTTCTGAAAAAGAAGATCTTTTTGGCCCACGAAGATTTCTACTTGTTTCAGCCATGGCAGGACAATACTCTACTTGCATCCTGGGACTATATAAAGGTAAAATAAATCAAAACCGCTCAGCTGACCACAACGTTCATGTATGTAACCTGGTTCATAAGAACACCAAGTGGGTCTGCAGTTCCACGGACTGCACAGAAGTGCAGTGTTCTTAGGTTCTGTCACGATTGCACAGGGGTTCTGTGACCACATGAATGTGCACCGCTCATGTGAGCAGCAGATGACAACCGCATGCCAATGTCCGCTAAACCTGCGTGGGGCACAGAGAGACAGCCCACCACCTGGCTGAAGAATTACATCGCATCTCGGCACCGTGTGGCTTTGTAAGAACCCCTTCAGCACCAAGCGCCCGAGTCCACGTAAGCTGAATCTGAGCCATCTCATGATGCCGTAAGGAGAGTACATGACCAGTCCAGAAGGCAGGAGGTTCGCCATTACGTTGGGAGTCTATGAAGAAAGGCAGTCAGTCCATCACAGTCCACTGAGATGTTCTCTCGCCGCTCACGTCAGGTACTGCACCACGAGGAACATGAGCACGCAGGTCACAATCATGCCTCCGATCATGAAGTACTTATCCTGGAAGGCACGTTTCTCAGTGAGGCGCATGACTGTGTTGGATAAGCCGAGCATGTTTGCAACATCCAGGATTTTCTTCTGGGTGCCCTGAAGGTGAGAGAGAGAGAGAGAGAGAGAGAGAGAGAGAGATGCGGCAACGTTAGGGAAACGAACAGGCAGACTCTCTGAATGGCTTCGGCATCCTCCACTGTCAGGTGTTGTTTACTGAGAATCACAGAATTGTAGAATTGGAAGGGCCCCACACGGTCATCTAGTCCAACCCCCTGCAATGGAGGAATCTCAGCTAAAGCATCCGTGACAGGTGGCCGTCCAAGCAGAATGAGCTTTTACAGAACAAGGACTTGCTTTCCACATCCCTCTGAATCCTCTGCCTCCATCCTCCCCTGCTGATCTTCTGTTGTCAGGAGCTGGTTAGGTTTACCATGCCATCCCAAAACCATACTTTCAACACTTAATTTTTTTTGGGGGGGGGGAATATGGAACCCTCTGTTTGATTTAGAAGTTTCCTTTCCAGCAACACTCCGTTTTAGACAAATGGACATACTGTTTTTTAAAAAATGGCAGCACCAGTGCTCTCACAAAGCATCTTAGGCTGGGTGGCAACAGGGTTGTGGGTTATGGCCCATATGGTGGAAGGTCAGTGCTAGAGAGGCACAGCTCTCACCAGGAAAGCACAACCTGTCCCATGGCTATCACCCACCTGCTTTTCCATGCAGGTTTTACCTGTGCTCCGATAGGACCAGGAAGCAGGAGGAGGAACAGCCTTCCACCAATCAGAATCAGCACAGTAACAAAAAAATAAAAGTATATGACCCCTCCCTTCTTCAGGAGTCAGAAATCACAGGTAGGCCAGGGGGATATGGAACAAAATGCCACAGTGGAGAATGCCTTTTTTTAAAAAGAAAGCTTTGGTGGCCAAATTCCATATAGAGTGGTACCTCAGTTCTCAATTGTAATCTGTTCCAGAAGCCCGTTTAGCTTCCAAAAGGTTCAAAAACTAAGGCACAGCTTCCCATCGGTTGCAAGAGCTTCTTGCACTCAGCGGAAGCTGCGTCTCATGTTTGAGTTCCAAAAAAAGTTAGAAAACAGAAGCATCTACTTCCGGGTTTTCGGCATTCGAGAACCGAAACGTACGACAACGGAGGAGTTTGGGAACCGAGATACCACTGCATATATATACAGTGGTACCTTGGAACTCGAACATTATCTGTTTCAGAACACCGTCCGACTTCCGAAATGTTTAGAGTTCTGAAGCACGGCTTCCGATTGGCCGATAGCTAGGTTTTTGCACAGTGGAAGCTGTGTTGGACGTTTGTGTTCTGAAAACCGGAGCACTTACTTCTGGGTTTTTGCCGTTCAGGAGCCAAAACGTTCAAGAACAGAGCTGTTCGAGTTCCAAGATACCACTGTATTTCACTTTTAAAACTGTGTTTGGTGAAGGCTTTCACTTCACTGAGGTCCTCCCTTAGGAAGCCAGAATTATGCTGCAGACTCATGTAACCCCAATGCTTCCTTTTCCACAGGGAATCTGTCCTGGAGCAGTGCCACAATTGGTGTGATAGAAAAATCGGGAGTGGCTCCAAGAACAGCAGCAAAGGCGTGCTGTTGTGTAGGGCAACAGTGAGAAGAGAGCCAAGAAATGCTACAGGTGTGATACCTCCGTGCTGCCTACTGAGATGCAGATACACAAAGAATGAGAATTCTCACCCCAGAACTCTGAAAAGGAGCATTCCACATTTCCATCTAGGAATATTCAGCCTGTGAGCTTCCATCTAGGGAGAGCCACGTCGACATGCTCATCTGATCCGATGTGATTACCAACGGGATGCTAAAAGGCTACAGTTCATTTCCAGGATGACATCACTCCAAAATGAACATTCAAGCCTGCAAGGTCACATCCTGTAACGCCTTAAGAGGCTGGAGTGGGTGTTTGGACAGCTGTGTTCCAAGTGGGGCCAGGGCAGCGCAGGGAAGCGGTTTCTCTAGCTTGGCAGGAATATCAGGGGTTGCCCGGTGGCTCAAGCCTACCACACCCAGCCTGCTTCTTCCAGAGGAAAAGGGCTGGGGTTGGAATAAAAACAGGCACGGGGTTCGGAAACGGCATTTACGTCAGCGGCTACCGAGGACACTTGAGCTTTTAACCTCTGCACGGCAGGGAGTGGCGGCTGGGGAGACAATAGCACCCGGCGTGGCTTAGGGACCCCAGAAACTGCATGCCATTGATAGTGGAATGCCCAGAGAACAGGGCAGAGAGTTAGGAAGAAGACCCCGAGCGTAGAAAGTGATAGAGATGCAAGGAGGCAGAACGACTGGTTGAAGGGCGGAAGGAGACCAGAGCCAGCAATAGCTAGAGGAGGAGGAGGAGGGCAAACAGTGGAGTGAAGGAACGGTGGGCCAATGAGAAGAGGGAAGGTAGGGGAAACCTCATATGCAAATAGTCTTGCTCTTTTTAGGAACCGCTGGCATGGAGGATCCTGATTCAGGAAAAGGTTTTGGATAGGATAGGCAACCTTCAGATTCTCTTTTAATTCACAAGAAGCTGCCTTATACCAGGAACAAAGGAATTATCCAGCTTAGCCTTTTACTGTCTGCTTGCCCCATGGTCTCAGGAAGACCCTTTTAATAGGTGGAGCCAAGGTTCCTGAACCTGGGACCTTCTGCATGCAAAATATTTTCTCCACCACCCAGCTTTGCCCCCTCCCTGGACCGATACTCAGAGCTTCTTATCCAGGAGTAAATTTGCAAAACTCTGTCCAAATTTGCAGCAGGGCACAACGAAGCTACAAGAAACCCTGACAGGTTGAATTAATGCTACATTCGCAACATGTGGAATTTGGGTGTATCCAAAAGCCTTGAGTGCAGCTACAGCGGTGGCGGTTTCAAAAGGGGAAGATTGGTGTGGAGTTTGCCTCCTGGGATGAGTCATAAGGAAAGGGTTAAAATAGGTGGGATGTGATTGGCCAGTGAGAATGCAAGGGGGGAGTAAAAGTTAAGAGTGGAAGATTTTGAAAATTGAGATGAGTTGAGTTGAGTTGAGGGTTGAGGTTGGGGAGTTGAAGAAGGAAGAGGGAGGAATAGGCAGTGGGTTGGTAGAGTTGTATTGTGAGAGAGTGAGAGGAATTGTTAGGTGGAGTCAGATAGATAGTTGGAATAATCAGTTTGGAGCTGTTAGGAACTAAGAATAAGAAACTGACAAAAGAACAATTAACTGAAACCATAAGCTTGTTCCTGCATTTAAAAATAAACTTGATTATTTGTTTATGTTAACAACTGACTGGAGTCCGTGTGTCCCCGTGAGATACGGGGTGGTGGCAGCAGAAAAAGCAATCGCAGTGGCGGCACAGGGTCAATAGACCGTCAAACGTCCGGGGGTCCTGTGTGTGATCGCTACACTTGGCTTTGCCGTACGGCGGGGGGGGAAGGAACAACAGAGGAGTGATAGGGTGACAGAGGAGAAGTTGGAGAAGAGACACAGAGGGCAAGAATGAAAAGAACCTGCACCTGAGTTTTACTTCTCAGAATTCTGGAAAGTTATCAGAATTAAAAGAGGGGAGAGAAGAAAAAGTGGGTGCCTACTCCCCATATATAAATATATTTTAAAAAGCTGAAGGTCCCATCCCATGCCCACCTTTAATGTCATTCTCTGATCCCTCAGGCCCTGCAGAATGCTGGTCCCGCTGCCAATGAGATCGTCCATGCCACGGTGAGCATTTTGGAGGGACTCATTATGCTGCAAGGTTTCATCGATCGGAATGGTGGTGTCAGAATCCTGCAAAGGGGGAGGAGGGAAGGGAAGCATGTTGGTTATCTTTCCTTGGCACTCTGAACCCAGAAGGAGAAGGGTGTCAACAAAAGCCCATGTTTTTGGTTTTTTTAAAAAAGAATCAGCATTATTCTGCAGCAGTGAAGTTCAAACTTTCTGTCCTTACATTTTCCACATAGGACTGACTGCCACAAAATCGAGCTGCTGCTCCATGTGTCCTCAAAGACTAAGAAAACTCCCCATGTATTACAGGAGAAGATTGGCAGTGGTGGGAAAGTTGCCTTGTGTGAGTTTGGACATCGTTGCTGATCTCCTTAAGTGCTAAACCCCATGTTTTCTTGCCACCCAAAAAGACCCCATTTGAGAACAACAGCTGTTAAATAGATAAACACTGGGACACAGGAGGGAGGCGAATATTAGCACAAATCTACTGGTTTTACGGGATGACATACGTTAGTGGTGAATGTTCGGGCCAGAAGCTCCTCCCGCTGCCTCTCTTGCTGCTCCCGTGCGTAACGCCGGTGCTGGAAGTTCCTCAACGCCGTCTGCAGGTGCTGGATGTCGTATTTCAGCTGGTCGACTCGTCTGAGAATGACAAGTCACAGAAAGGAGGAAGAAAGCTTTGATTTTCATGTAAATACAAGAACAACGTCTAGCTACAGTAACTTGTCCTATGGTACGGTCTTATTAAGTTTCATATGCAGTACACAAGCAATACAGTCGTATATTGGAAGTCAAATGGAATCTGTTCCAGAAACCAAAGAACAGCATCTGATTGGCTGCAGGAAGCTCCTGCAGCCAATCGGAAGCCACGTCGGACGTTCGGGTTCCAAAGAACGTTCGCAAACCGCAACACTCACTTCCGGGTTTGCAGCGTTCCGGAGTCTAAAACGTCTCAGTACCAAGGCGTTCAGGTTCCAAGGTACAACTGTACATTTATTTATGCATTATCAGTTCAAGTATAGTCTCCACAGAGATTCTTGTGCTGTGGGTGGAATAAAAGTATCTTCTGTCTTATTTATAAAGCAAAAAAAAAGGAAGCCAAGTCTCGCCAAAAGTGTCTGTCCTTGAAGTGCCTTTAATTACCCTTCTGTGGCGAGTGAGGCATTCCGACAGAGCTACATTATTCCAAATATTATTTACCCAGATTTCAATGGGGATTTCTATGGGTTGTTTCCAGTATCAGGCTACTGTGAATCAGGTTGCTGATAATAGAAAAAAAACACACACACAAAATCTCCGCATTAAAGGCTATTGTTTACATTTGAGTCTAATGGGAATAAGGCAAGAACTGAATTGGGTGGAAGGGATTGCTGTGTAATTTTGGAAATAATGGGAAACACCTTTTCCTAAAAGGAGCATGCTATCATGCAACTCCACCAAGCATGAAAATATGAACCTATCACTCTGCAGCCTTTTCCAGCAAGAGGAGAGATGCTAGTGTTTATTTTGGCTAGGCGAGTCCAGTGACAGCGAAATATAATTTTAAGCGAGGCCTCCTGAAGACGAGCAGAGATTGTTCGTAGGGTTGGGTTGTGCCAAACTGATTGCCACGTATGACCTGCAATTATGATCCCCAAGTCTCTTTCCCATACCGCCCGAAGGCTTCTTGTATCAGCAGGTCTCTTTCCTTAAGAGCTCAATTTTAAGCTGCCTTGAAGTTCTTTTGGAAATCAGTGTAATTAAGAAAACATTCACAGGCATAAGAAAGAGAAAAGCCTGGTAGAAATGACTGGCAGAATCCGGGACCAGGGAGAAGAGGCGGTGGAAGAAGATTGGAAGAAATTTAAAGACTATCTACAGAAATATTGCAAAATTAATGAAAGTTAGAATGATGTTGGATAGAAATTAAGTGGTTTCCAGCTGTAATGCTTTAAGAATATGGAAGAAGGGTATAAATAGGAGGGGGGGGGAAATAACTAAAATGGTGTTGGAATGGAAATAAGTGGTATTAGTAACAAAGTTAATAAGAATATGCAAAAATGATTGATAATGGATGAAAATACTGAGTTATAAAATGTCAAGTTATAGAGATAAGATGAATGAAAGAGGGTAAGGATTTGCTGATTTGATTATTTAAATGGGAATACAAGAAGGGGAGGTGTGAGGAAGTCAAAGAAACAAGCAAATGAGTTTTAAATTATGAAAATGAATTGTTTTTAATTTTTTGTATCTTTTTTTGTGTGTTTATTATTATTTTTTCTTGTTTTTTTATTATGTGTTTTTGTATATCTGTTTTTTGTAAAATCTTAATAAATATTTCTTAAAAAAAAGAAAGAAAGAGAAGAGCCTGCCACATAGCCTGATTCGTTCGTAATAATAAATTTATTGCCCTGCACCTTCTATCCCATATGGAAGGCAGCAAGCAATGCAGTACCATAACAACAACAACAACAACAACAACAACAACAACTTGCCCCAAGGACAGGTCAGAAGGCTGCACTAATATATGTCCCAAGACACAGGAAGTAGTTTGGGAGGGCAAGGAAGAAGGTAACTCACAGCTTGGCGTTCTGCCGCTTGCTAGGAGGCTCCTTGTTACAAAAGATTTCCAAGCGTTCCAAGTTGCTGAAGATCCTGTCTATTCGCGCCTGGATTTCATTTTCCACCACTGAAAGAGGAGATGAGGGGGGGAAAGTAAGAAACATCAGGGCCAGATGGACACTCACTGTTTTAACCAGCACATACCTTCTTGCCAGGCTTTGCCAGTTAAGCCTTGCCCACGCTGTGTGAAATGGGAGATTTCTACCAGAGAAAGTGGAAGGTGCTCATGTTCCTAGTGCCACCCATCACAGAGCTAGGTGGAGAAGGTGCCCACCACAACCATCGGGCCAGGGACTGCGAGGAATGCCCTGCCACTTCAGCATGCGGAAAACACTTCGCCACTTGCCAGTAGTGGTATTGCAAACATTTGTTTTGAGTATTTTATGGAATGTGGAAAATAAAGCAACAAAACAAGGAACAAATCCCGTCTATTCAGAGCACGATGGGCAAACATGCATACATTTTGGTGGGGGGGCAGTACAATATATATATATTCATGCTGTCCAAATTTCTGCTGCTGTTGAGATGTATTTGTGAGAAATAACCACCTGTGGGTTGTTTTTTCGCTGCAGGATTCTGATACTGTGCATAATCTTCTCGGAAATTACAACTGTCCAAAAGTTTCTTAGCTAGGCAGCGGTATCCAAATCGTTCAAGTGCCCGAGTCACCTTTGTGTTACTGACTACTGCTACCAGAGGACGCTTTATCAAGCCTTTAAATTTACATTTTAATTCCCTCTTTGGACACATAAACCAAGATAATAAAGCAAGCTCTGCTAAAAAAGCTGCCATTATTATTATTATTATTATTATTATTATTATTATTATTATTATTATTAACAACTCTCCTGTATGTTTTCCACAATCCTGATAAAAAGTTAGCCAGAATCTTTGCATTTTAGAGCACTATCACCAAAGTTTATTATAAAATCATAGAACTGGAAGGCACAACAGACAGCTAGTTCAAGCCCCTGCCATACAGGAATCTTTTGCCCAACATGGGGTTCAAACCTCTCCAACAATTTGGGCCAGCCTGTAGGGGCACGTGAGAGAGCCGTACAGGGGTCATGTACTAACTGCGGTATATTTCAGTGTGGTTTCTCTCAAGTTTGTTGGACTCCAACTCCCATCAGCCCCAGCCAGGATGGCCAATGATAAAGGAGCTGTGGTCCAATAACATCTGGAGGGCCACATGTTACCCACCCTAGTCATAGAAGAATGCTTCTTCTACAATGTGACCTGCCAGCCACATTTCTTTTTTTGCAATTATTTGTATGCTGAAGTGCCTTTCCAAAAGGAAACTTACACCACTGGGCCAATGAGGATATAAAAAATCTACCACCCACGGCTTTCCCCATATCCTACCCTTCACTCACTACAGTGGTACCTCGGGTTAAGAACTTAATTCGTTCCGGAGGTCCATTCTTAACCTGAAACTGTTCTTAACCTGAAGCACCACTTTAGCTAATGGGGCCTCCCACTCCCGCCGCGCCGCCACCACACAATTTCTGTTCTCATCCTGAAGCAAAGTTCTTAACCCGAGGTACTATTTCTGGGTTAGCAGAGTCTGCAACCTGAAGCGCCTGTAACCCAAGGTACCACTGTACAGCAAAATGGAATCAGAGAATTGTAAGTCAGAAGGGACCCAGAAGGTCATCTATTTCAACCCCCTACAACGCAGGAATCCCACCCACAGCTGTCCCTGGGTGGGCTTGAACTTCCAACCTTCTGGCTAACAGCCATACGCACAGACCCATTACACCACCTAAAGGTCAAAACATATTAATGGTTTCACTTGGACACATATTGGAAACACAGGTCAGGGAGCACTGGCCAAGGCAACAGTGAGGTTACCCTCTTCTATTAATTACTCACAGTGGACTGACTGCTTGTCTGATGTCTCGAGGCGGCCCATGTATGACTGGACCTCATGGACCTGCCTGTTGAAAAGAAGAAAAGTTCTAGTCAGCCACAAGGGTTCCGGCAGAAAAGGAGGATTTCTCAAGAAGGCAAACACACGGCAGAAAGGAATCATCGGTGCTCAGAGCAATCAGAATATTGAAGTAAAACCCCTGGTATAACAGGAAAAATACTGTGCAAGTCAAGGGTAGCCAACCTGATGTTCTCCACATGTTGCTGGACTACAAATCCCATCATCCCCGGCAGTGCAGGCTGGAGCTGATGGGAGTCCAACAACATCCACAGCCACAAGGTACTATGATGGCCATCCTGGCAGTATGTAATCTCATACTTTGCAGAACAGATTTCCTTAACATTTCTCATATACAGTGGTACCTTGGTTCTCGAACGTAATCCGTTCTGGAAGTCCTTTTGACTTCTGAAACCTTTGAAAACCAAGGCGCGGCTTCCGGTTGGCACAGATGCCCCGGAAACCCTAGCTGACAACCGCATCGGACATTTGGCTTCTGAAAAACGGTTGGAAACTGGAAAACTTACGTCTGGGTTTTTGGCGTTCGGGAGCCGAAATGTTTGAATACCAAGGCGCTCGAGAACCAAGGTTTCACTGTATTCTCTGAAATATTTACAAGGCAACAAGGACACAGGCAAAAGCGGAAATACAAAAAGCAATCTGCCTCATCACTTGTGGCAAGACTTGCCTCCAGGTGACCAGAGAGGGAATATTTGCAAAAGATGGCACTTCTCTTCTTATGGCAGAAATGACTGGCATGGAGATGCATAGTTGGTTTGAAATCTCTTTCCATTGGCTAAAGGAGCATCCAAATTCTGAATGAACACTGTAGCACTTGAGCCACTCTATAAGCAAGAAAGTTAAAAGCTGGGATATCTCGCCGTGATTATCTGGCATTTCTCTTTGGGACCTCCTCCAAAACAAAGAGTGGGAATGGCTCAGCCCTGCCAACTAGAAAACCTGTTTTGGAAACAGACTGGGGATATCAGGCCAGAGGCAGAGAAAAGGCAACAGGACGTGGGAGATCAGGTAGGGCAAGGAGGGGAAGAATGCTCTGCCCCACGGGCACCTCCTGGAAAGGGATGCGTGGCAGAAAAATCACTTGAGCACACCAAGAGAATGACTAAAAGCAGGGGTCAATAAAAGGGGGGGGATCATGAGACTCAGCATCTGACAAAGAGAAGCAGCTCAGGTGTGCTAGAGTCTGATGGGCAAGACAGAAAGGCTGCAACACTAGCAATGCCACAGAGAGCCATTCGCTTTGCAAGCACCTTCTTGGAAATCATCCCAGCCAACTATCACTAGAGCCTAGAAGGGATCAAGGACTGATTCAGGGGAAGCACCAGTTGCTGGGTGCCAACTCCCATCAGCCCTAGTCAGCATGGCCAATGGTCAGGGGTGCTGAGAGTCCAACGACGTCAACATATGGAGAGCACCCACTTGGCTACCCCTGGATCTGTCGGTTTCTGCTGGTTTGGGACAGAGAATTGAATGAGATGGCCTTCAGTCCAACTCTTTATGATTTACTCAACTATCTTTAGCTCATTTTCATTTTAGTCAACACAAACAGGCTCCACCAGATGAGGAAACAAGCATGACAACAGCTTCAGCAACCTCTGAAGTCTCCACAACCTTGCTTAATGTTTTAACGTTTGGAAGGTTTTCAAGAACATGCCAACTCAACACCTGAGCACATGCCAAAACTGAGCACATGGTATGTCCATGACTAGCTCTGGACATTTTTTTAAAAAAGAAAAACACCATAAGGGCATGTAATGTTCTTTTCATCAGATTGTCAAGGTGTATGGTTTTTAAAGCTTTAAAGATTAAACAGTGTAAGATGCAGGAATGTAGGACTTGGCTACAAAGTTCAGTGCTAGACTGTAGAAATAGGCTGGAACTGCACTCGCCAACATGGTGCCCATGGGCATAACGGCACCCTTGAGGTCTTCCCCTGGCACCCACTAAGTTGTGAACACCCCACTTTGTCATGAAGTGCCATGGGTTGTTATCTCCCCCAACCCACTGAAAACTACAGAGTTGTAAAGGAAGAAGATGGAAGAGTAATGCTCTTTCCCACTTCCTCTTTCAGCATGATATATAGTTTTCAAGCTCAGATCAGCAGCTTAACAGAATATAAAGTGTCTGAGGTAAAAGGGAACAAGAAGCAAGTAACCAAAGAGAGAAAGGGAATGGAGACAGAGAGGGATAAGGCATATATTGCTGGCATCCATCTGCCTCAAGAGACAATGGAAGAATGCACCATCAGAGATGAAGTCAAACCATTAGAAAGATACAGCAGCTGCTGTGGCTGTACAGAACAACAAGGGAGGGACATGTTTTATTGCAGCTGGGGCAGATGAAGACATCTGGTTTCGCTGTTACAGATGCACACACATAAACGTTGGATCCAGTAAAATAGATACTTTTGAAATTGCATACTTTTCTTATGAGTTCCCCTCATTCCCTAACCATCATCAAATCCATCTCCACTGACCAAAATATAAAACTCACATATCTGGTGCTTTCTAGCACCACCATGATACAACAGGGATTCAACATGCATGAATTCTTATAGATCCTCATATTTCTCCTGAAAATCACCACCAAGTGATAGGAGACCGTTTTATCCACAAATGTACTCTGTGGTTTGTTGACGGTTTTAACATCCCAGGCAAAAATCATGAAGATCCATGCCGTGGGTCTGTGGTGGACAAACACCAGCTCCGTATTCATACTGTGTGTTGCACTACTTTAAACTTTAATATAATGGTGGATTTTGGAGGATGCTGTGAATATCATGCAAATTCAAGAGGAGCCATGTTAGTTCCACTGGTTCCAGCTTTTATCCAGACCTCCTGGAAGATCAAAGATTCTGTGTGTGCTTACTCAGTCTGGGGCAAGAAAGAGAAGCCGAAGAAGTGGTGCCCATGGCACTCTCACAAGATTCCTAATTTGCCCATGGGTTCAAAAATATTGGCAACCCTAGAGAATCACTCTAGGATTACAAGGGTGATGGCAAAGAAGAGTCTGTTTTAAAGAGGCACTGTGTTTAACACTCAGGATTTCAAAAATCTGAAAGCCATCCCTTCCATCCAGGCCAGGGTTGAGTTTGTCAGAACACAGCTACTACTCAAAGCCATACACAATACAAAAGGAATGTGTCTATGGCTGGGGGGAGGGGAGAATCCACTGTGACCCAGTGCCTAGAGAACAGAGTCTGGACCTTGTGTAGATTAAACTACACATGAAAATCTGGGGAATCAAAGTACAGCTTAATCTTAGATTTTAATGGCACAGCAATCGCTCTTAGTTTCAGTCTCGGTCGCCCAGTATCCAAATGGATGACCTTTGAGTTGTTACAAGGATGAACAAGATACAAGTGAGAAGCCCTCTGCACATTTCTTATCCCCATTTCTCTGAGTGTAGGACCCATACAACTCAATGAGACTTACCTCTGAGTAGACAGGAATAAGATTACACAGTAAACAATGGTTAGCAATCACCTGACTCCTGCTACCAGGACTACTTACTCCCCTTCCCAATTATGAAGTCTCTCACAGTAGAGAGGAGAAGGAAAGATTTCCAACAGCAGCCCTCATGACAGACACTAAGTTGGTGATCTCCCTTTTCTTCTATCCTCCAGAGCCCCAAGTGTATCCACTAATTTACTGGTGCTGATTTCAGGCAGAAACAGCTCCAAAGTAGTCCCTATTTGTGAACCTGTCCTTGCCACCTGATGTTACCCTTTGGTGTCCCATATCAATGACTGTTTCCTCCCTTCTTCCCAACATGGATACTCAGCCTGCTTCCCAAGCTTCACGCTGCTTCTACCCCTACACAAAGAATCATCATCCTGATTCTTTCCTGTTCTCGCTTCCCTCCCAATATGCCCCCAATTATTTATCCCCATCCTGCTGTTCACAATCTCCCCCACCCAGGGCTGTGTTTCCAAAACTTCTTATTTCTGAATTGAAACTGGAGGCCTACCCAGTGGGATATAGCTGCTGAACGAGATTACAATGATGAGCCGCATTATGCTAAAACTTACGCCATCTGACTCAAAGACTCTGTGGAACAGCATGGTGAGAAAAAACATAACAAAATGGGGTGGGAATAATGCTGCCTTTTTTTTTCAGCCAGAACTCACCATAACTGAGTTCTGGCACATCTTTGGTGTGTTCTGGCACCTCTGTGCGACAGAGACAGAGGGTGGCATGGTGCTCGGGGTTACGCGGTGGAGGCAGCAGTTTGTATTTTTTGCCGCGGCACTGCGGCAAGACTTTCTTAGGTCCTCCCCCTAAAAAAAAATCTCAGCAAGTTCCAGCAACAAGTGCCTATGCAGCAGATCTCATGACAGGAAGCAAAATCCTCTTGAGCGACAGATGGGCGTGAAACTCCAGTGCATTTGAATGCTGCTCTGTATCATTACATCTGACCAACTGCTGCATTACTGGCCGCTCTAGCTTTTGATAGCACAAGAACTTTTTTGGTGGCGCAAACAGACGCACCCCCACCCACCCTGCTTATCAAAAGTTTCTACCACTGTCTTTGCTGTTCGGCCGAGAATCAGTGACAAAAGCACTAAGGCTAACCCCCCCCCCCCGCAATATAGAAGGCGATGTGCTTCATGTTCAAACACTGTCAGGCGAATGATTAAGAGACGTTGCATGAAGATCTTTCAGTGGGCAGGCAGGCAGGCAGGCACCAGAACCAAGTTACACTTCGTTCAAACTGCCACAGACTTTTTACTTACGTGGCCTTCCACTCAGCCCCTCCTTCTCGATATAAATACAGGGGTACCTCGGGTTAAGAACTTCATTCATTCTGGAGGTCTGTTCTTAACCTGAAACTGTTCTTAACCTGAAGCACCACTTTAGCTAATGGGGCCTCCTGCGCCGCCGAAGAACAATTTCTGTTCTCATCCTGAAGCAAAGTTCTTAACCTGAAGCACTATTTCTGGGTTAGCGGAATCTGTAACCTGAAGCGTATGTAACCCGAGGTACCACTGTCCTCAGTGCTGACCTAGTACAGCAGGGCTGTTGCTACGATTCACATATACGAACGGGGGGGGCATATAAATGCAGATTATGAGTTGGAATATTACTGCCCTCCGTCCCATTACCATGACTACCACTCCCCTCCCCCACAGCCACCCCACTGAAACCTCCCTCCACCCCACGGCTCTCCCTCGGTTTCCCCCCATTTACTGAAACACCTCCGCCCCGCCGCCGTCTTCCCTCCCGAGAACGAGGTACTCTTGTTATTACTATTATTATTACTATTATTATTACTACTACTACTACTGCAACCTCCCGCCCCGCACACGCACTTGTTGGTCTGGTGGTAAAGCGCCTCCATGGCGGCCGCTCGGCTGACTGGGCTCCCCCACAGCTCCCACTCTTTAACACGTCACCCGGTCCCTAGACCGGCGCTTCCGGTTTCCGGCTTGCCGAAGGCCCCTTGCCTGTGACGTCACCCGCTCGGCGCCGTCTGCCCCTGCCGGCGCCTGAGCAACTGTTGCAGAGAAAGGAGGCGGGGAGGCGGGGAGCGGGGCGGAGCTGGCAGAAGAGGCGGCCGGGTTGATTTTTATCAAATCAAGTCGCTGCGCTTTCTAAGCCGGGGTTTTGGATTTAAACTGCCTCCCCACTACTACTACTACTACTACTACTACTACTACTACTACACACAGTTGATGTCAGTTTGCAATCATGCAGTACGTTTTCATATTTGCATGCGCTGCAATTGACATATGCAGCTGAATAATAACATTAATGGCAAAGTCCATTCCATCTCTCTCTCCGCGTTCTGCAAGAGTACAGTAGGCGAAAATAACCCTATCTGTCCTCAGTCTGCTGGACGTGTTGTTATTTTCACGCGCTGAAATGGACACGCGCAACTGAATAATAAAACAATAATAACAGTGGCTCCGCTCTTTTCTCTCTTTTCCTCAAGTGTTGTTGTTGTTGTTTAGTCGTTTAGTTGTGTCCGACTCTTCGTGACCCCATGGACCAGAGCACGCCAGGCACTCCTGTCTTCCACTGCCTCCCGCAGTTTGGTCAAACTCATGCTGGTAGCTTCGAGAACACTGTCCAACCATCTCATCCTCTGTCGTCCCCTTCTCCTTGTGCCCTCCATCTTTCCCCACATCAGGGTCTTTTCCAGGGAGTCTTCTCTTCTCATGAGGTGGCCAAAGTCTTGGAGCCTCAGCTTCAGGATCTGTCCTTCCAGTGAGCACTCAGGGCTGATTTCCTTAAGGATGGATAGGTTTGATCTTCTTGCAGTCCATGGGACTCTCGGGAGTCTCCTCCAGCACCATAATTCAAAAGCATCAATTCTTTGGCGATCAGCCTTCTTTATGGTCCAGCTCTCACTTCCATCCATCACTACTTCCTCAAGTGTAGAATAGGATAATGTTATTTGTCCTCTGCTCCAGAGATGCGTAGGTCTCTGGGTAATCTGAAGTAGATAGCAAGCAGGAGTGCCAACTTGGCCCTGTGGCCGTGGGTGCCATGCAGTGTGCATGGCCCTGGCACCCAGATTTGTGGGTGTCCAACCCCTTAATGGGGAATTTTGTGGGTGTTCGGGAACCCAGGGCCCCAGGGAGTTGACACCTATGTCACCAAGTATTTCTGATTCCCATGCCACCAACAGTGACTCCTCCAACCCCAGTTATGTTGCGGGAATGAAAATTGGAAAGAGGAGGGAGGGTGTAGTCTAACAAAAAGTTGCCACACACAAACTATTAACTCAGTCCAGTTCTTCCGTCTATAATTCTTTTTGCATCTGGTATCGGGTTTGTGGGTCTCACGGTTTACTTCAACCTTCCTGAAGGTTGCCCACCACCCTTGTCCACCTTCCATTAAATTCGCTACTGTCGTGATTCTTCTCAGCTCCCCCCCCCATGCCCACTCTCATGAAAGGGGAAAATTTCTGTGAAGAGCATTCATGCATTTAACAGAACCTCAAGGTTCTGATCCTTATTGTGGCAGTCTAAAAAAGGAAAAGGGCAAGAAACAAAAGGACCAGAAACAGCAATCGGAGATGTGGAGGGGAAAGATTTCTGACTTTCTTGAGGACACTAATTGATTGTCTGGATTGAGACAAACAGGAATGAAATAGAATTTCAAATCCAAAACTTTGCCCCACCTGTTGTGGGGTGTACATCCAGTGTGAATGACTATATTTTGCCTGAGTGAACAATTGTGCTCTTTCTGTGCTCTCTTTCCAAATCCCGCCCCTGGAAAGGCATTTGGTCTGGCTGGTGTTGCAAAATTCTGGACTACAAGAGGGACCTTTTGATCTGATGCAGCAAGGGAACTCTTACGTTGATGTTTACCTTATGAGAACTTAAAATGCTGGGTAATTTCTAAATACCTTCTTGGTATTATCTGAAGATAATTGCCTTTCAGGAAATTCATGGCATGACCTTCAACTGCTAATAGATTAAGGAGAAACGTGCTTCTAATTATTCAGCCACAGGTCAAACTGAGGACTTCGCAAATTTACAGGAAATTACCTTTCCACTAATATAGCCAACTCCACATTCCTTGACCGTTGCTCCCACCTCCACCCACTTCTGTTCTCCCACCCCCAGCTGGGGCCTGTATGGCCCTTTAGGAGTTGAGGACTGATGCCCCCTGATTTTAAGTGACGTTCTTGTAGGTTGGTCTTTCTCAAGCTCAGCTAACAATGGCACCTACAGTCCTGTCCCAGTAAATTAAGTCTTCTTCTTTGGCGATCACTCGTGGCTGAGTAAGATTGTCTTCCATAAACATGGTTTTAACAATGTAAGTGAGTGTGGAGGCCAATTCTGAATCCACGTGTCCTTCCACAGTGGGGACATGGCGAAGGTTGGCCAAGCATGCCTTCCTCTTAGCACGTTTCTCCCTTGTGTCCAGAGTTCAAGCGTCTTCAAAGCCCATGACACCTTTGGTAAAGGCTGTTCTCCAATTGGAGGGCTCGCAGGCAAGTGTTACCCAATTGTTGGTGTTTATACTACATCTTTTAAGATTTGCCTTGAGACAGTCTTTAAACCTCTTTTGTTGACCACCAGCATTATGCTTTCCATTTTTAAGTTTGAAATAGAGTAGTTGCTTTGAAACGCGATAATCAGGCATCCGCACAACATGAATTACCGGTAAGTATGGGTGCAATAACAGAGGACATTGAGGAGCTGCAACTAATATAGTCATATTAATGCACATGGATTACTGTTGGGGTTTTTTTTGTGTTGTTGTTGTTTTTTTGCTGGCTGGTAAGCGCACTTTTATGCTGGCAGGCTTTTGCATACTAAGGTGCCTGAGGAAGGTGTGGTGCAAGATGTGAAGTTTGGGAGGAGCGTGGATCATCTGGGAGAGTCTTGGGGGTTGGGTACAGAGGGCAAGGGATCCCTGGACCTAACGCTGCCCCATCTTTGTTCTCGTATTGTGGAGCTGCCTTTTAAAAATCTTTAGGAATGCCAACAAGTGCAGAAGACGGTAACCAAAATAGTTAACTGGTACCGACCACCATGAACATCTCACTCCAGGGTTAAATATCTTCAGTGGCTCCCAGTTTGTTGTCAGACACCATTCAAATCTGCTGGTTTTGACCTCTAAGGAGCCCTCAACTGCCTGGGGCGAGTGTCTCTAAAAGCCTTTTCCCACATGAACCTGCCTGCCAATTAAGATAATCTTCAGAGGCCCTGCTCCAAGTGCTTCTGCTTCTGGGGTCAGGCAGGTGATTACCCAGCAGAAGGACTTTTTCTGACACGATGTCCAGTCGAAGGAGAGCCCTCTCTCCAGACGCATGTTCACCTGGCACCATCTGTTAGGCACAAGGCACCGAAGGAGGCAAAGTCTTGGGCGGACAGTGAGGAGGGGGCAGGCGATTGTGAGGGAGAGTTTGTGAGAGTGTTAAAGTGTTCCTCTTTGAAGGAGAACTATCTGAAAATCATTTACAGATGGTATCTAAATCTGAGCAGACTTGCTCAAATTTATAAGTCTGAATCGGAGAAGTGCTGGAGATGCAATGCTCAATCATAGAGCACAACATAAAGCAGAATCATAAAACCACCCCCAAACAATAAAAACTAAAAGACAAGCAGCTAAATGCCAAGTGTAAAGCTTTTAACAGGCCTGGGGAAACAAGAAAGTCTTAACCTAGGGCTGGAAAGATTGTAATGTCAACAATCTGTTGAGGCGGGTATTCCGAATATGGGGTGCCACCACGGAAAAGGCCCACTCCTTCACAAATATAACACATCCAGGCCTGTATGAGTTAGTTATGGCGAGACAGAACAGCATCAGGGTGGTCGTGTGAACCAAGCCACCAACACGATCAATTGTGCTTTCCCAGTGAGAGAGGTCAATTGATACTGCCTCTCTCGTTCTATATTTTGAAAACCGAATTTATTTGTTTGTTTAGTCCAGGTGCAGCTACCTGGTACATACATCTCGAGAAATGTGGATGGTTTGGAGGAAGGGGGAGACCAGTAAATTGGCTCAAATAGCCAGCACCCAGGAGCATGAAGGGGTGTGTTTAGCACACACACACAGAGAAAGCATTTTGTTTGAGGAAAAGCTGTTGTATTGTAAACAGGATAGAATGAGATGGAGACAATCACTTAAGGCTTGTCTGCTGTGTCCTCAGGTCATTCCTGGGCAGGATCCTTGCCAGCAGCATCTGATGGCGAAAAGGCGATTGCACATTAGCAGATCTTGTTAACTCTGAGGGCAAAGGTTACAATTTCCTTGGTCTGACTGAGTGATTTGCAGATATACCGTGCAGTCAACAAAAGCAGGAGATGGCCTCTCTGCTGGTCCTCCGCAAGGGTGAGAGCTACCCATTTTTGTTTGTGGCACAAATCCCTCACAACAGCCTTTCACCAATTCACCCCTCAAGCCTCAGAGGACGCTTGCCTTCTCATCTTCTACGCTGCCCAGGACAGTAAAAAGCTGCAGCAAAGGAGCTTTCCATATCAGTCATTTTAAAGCATATATCAAAAGAGAATTGTTCATCAGAATGCAGAAGAATTGCCATGTTGGGTGCGGAATCTGAGAGGGAACAAAAGATCCTGCAATCCAACCCTCTTCCCTTCTGGACTGAAAATACAGGGTCATAACATGCATGTTGACACACTCAGTTTCCAACTATTAATTTCTAATGTTGTGGCATGTCAAGCATGGTGCTGTAAAGTTGGAAGGGATCTCAACCGTCACCTAGTCCAGCCCTTCTGCAATGCAGGAATCTCAACTAAAGAAGAAGAAGAAGAAGAAGAGTTTGGATTTGATATCCCGCCCTTCACTCCCCTTCAGGAGTCTCAAAGCGGCTAACATTCTCCTTTCCCTTCCTCCCCCGCAACAAACACTCTGTGAGGTGAGTGGGGCTGAGAGACTTCAAAGAAGTGTGACTGGCCCAAGGTCACCCAGCAGCTGCATGTGGAGGAGTGGGGACGCGAACCCGGTTCCCCAGATTATGAGACTACCGCTCTTAACCACTACACCACACTAAAGCATTCCTGACAGGTGGACACCCAATCTCTGCTTAAAAACTCAGAGGAAGGAGAGCCCATTACCTTCTGAGGGAGTCTGTTCCACAATCAAACAGCTCTTCCTGTCAGAAAGTTCTTCCTGAAGTTCAGTTGGAATCTCCTTTCTTGTAACTTGAAGCCATTGGTTTGAATCCTACCCTCCAGAAAAGGAGAAAACAAGCTAGCTCCATCTTCCATGTGACGGCCCTTGAGATATTTGAAGATGGCTGTCATATCTTATCTCGGTTTCCTCTTTTCCAGGCTAAACATACCCATCTCCTTCAACCGTTCCTCATAAGGCTTCGTTTCCAGACCCTTGGTAATCTTGGTCACCTTCCAAGCTTGTCAGTATCTTTCTTAAATTGTAGTGCCCAGAACTGGACACAGTACTCCCAATGAGGTCTGACCAAAGCAGAATAGAGTGGGACTATTACCGGTACTTCCCTTGATATTGACACTATACTTCTGTTGATGCAGCCCAGAACAGCATTAGCTTTTTTTTGCTGCAGCATCACACTGTTGACTGATGTAAAGCTTGTAGTCTGCTAACAAGAACCATGAACCTGGCCCGGAAACATACAGGCAGCCAATGCAAGATTTTAAACACCTGCATTACATTTTGCTGGCAATCTGCCCCATCAGCAGTTTGTTGGCAACATTTTCCACCTGTTGCAACTCTGAAAGAATGTCAACTCCCGCAAAGTGTTTCTAAAGAGCAGTTATAATTTTAGTGTTTTGTTTTTTTAATGATCCACTAGGTGCCTCCAAGCATTTAGGACAGGCATCCCCAACCTTCGGCCCTCCAGATGTTTTGGACTACAATTCCCATCATCACTGAGCACTGGTCCTGTTAGCTAGGGATCATGGGAGTTGTAGGCCAAAACACCTGGAGGGCCACAGGTTGAGGATTCTTGATTTAGGAGAGCACTCAAAGCAAATGGAACAGTGGCCCATCTTCAGACAGTCTCCAGATGTTTCCACCATCAGAGGTAAGGCCAATGGTAACCAGAGAGAGACAGACAGAGCCTTCTGAGTGGAGGTGACTTTTATTAAGAATTCCCTCCCAAGAGAGACCTGCCTGGTGCCTGCATTGCTACCTTTCCATGCCTGGCAAATATTTATTTTCTCCAAGTCTTTTCAACGTGTATTAATATATTTTTTTGTCTTTTAACACACAGGTTGTTATATTAAATGTATATATTTTACCATGCTTTAGTAAGTATCCAGGAAGCTCTACTGAAATATGGTAGAGAAATAACTATGTTGTTAAGAGAAGCCTTGGTGCCCTATAGAGAGTTTATATTCAGCTAACTTTTACTCAGAGCCGATGTACTGAAATAAACGGCTGTGCCTAGCCTAGGTCCATGAATGTCAATGGATCTACTCTGAGTAAAAGTTTGTTGGAGACAACCCCTCAAGATGTAAAGCAGCCTTTATGCAACTGCCCTTTTTGGAATTTGATCCAGACGCTCAGAAATGTCCCTTGTTTTACTAGCTATTCCTAAGCTGTCTAAGAAACATGCCTGCCCTTCTTAATACCAATAATTTTATAGTGGGTTGGGATTTTTTTTTTTAAAGCGAAGGAGTGCTGGGCCTGAGGGCACAGTGAAGGAATGAGGAATTTCAGTTAAGTGCTGGATGGATGCCTCCACATTTGGTTGGTTGGTCCCCCTTCGGGCCACGATGGGGCCCGCCTGTCCGAACGTTGACAGATTCGCTCTTACACAAGCCAGAGCTCAGAAAAATGCCTCGAAGCCCTCAGAGGGGGAAGAGGAAAACAAGAAAAGTACCAGAGGCTCCCCCAACAAAAATGCTTACGAGTGACAGTCGGCTTATGAGATCCCAGTTCCACCAAAAAACCTTTTTCGATTTTTTGAAGAGGGCCCTCAGTTCTGAGGGAACCACTTCTCTGGGCAAATAAAAAAAAGGCAATCTAGACTCTTTCATTATTTTATGGTTCCCACGTAGGAGGCCACTTGACAGGCTCCCCCAGTTTACAAAATGAGCTGCTTCTGCAGTCACGTTCAGCTGTCCTGATTTTATGTGCAAGGAACAGGAAGACCTTGTGAGGTAGGAATTTGCTAAGCACTCTTCCGATGGTGTGTGTGTTTTGTCGTTGTTGAAGTCACCAATATTCATAGTTAATTTGACCGAACGCAACCAGCTTGGTCTGGCACAAATTCTCTCCGCCAACTAGTAATAGTCTCCCTTTTCCACTTTGTACCATTTCGTGCAACTGCACTGGACTGTTGAAAAAGATCGGTTTCTATTTTGACATACTTCACTATTTGCTCTAGAACAGGTATAGGGGAACCAGTGCCTTTGGGATGTTGTTGGACTCCCGGTTTCCATCATTCTTCACCTTTGACTGCTGACTGAGGCTGGTGGGAGTTAGAATCCAAAGTTTAGAGGACCACAGATGCAAAACAGCCTGCATCTGTTTGACTTTAGCTGCTTTGTTTTATTGTTGATGTGTTCACTGCCCTGGGAGGAATAAAGGGTAAAGGGACCCCTGACCATTAGGTCCATTCGTGGCCGACTCTGGGGTTGCGGCGCTCATCTCATTTTATTGGCCGAGGGAGACGGCGTACAGCTTCCGGGTCATGTGACCAGCATGACTAAGCCGCTTCTGGCGAACCAGAGCAGAGCACGGAAACGCCGTTTACCTTCCCGCCAGAGCGGTACCTATTTATCTACTTGCACTTT
Source organism: Podarcis filfolensis (assembly GCF_964270895.1). NCBI lineage: Eukaryota > Metazoa > Chordata > Lepidosauria > Squamata > Lacertidae > Podarcis > Podarcis filfolensis. The sequence goes on from NC_139615.1 coordinate 38,767,797, forward strand.
GACATGCTTTCGAACTGCTAGGTTGGCAGGAGCAGGGACCGAGCAACAGGAGCTCACCCCGTCGCGGGGATTTGAACCATCAACTTTCTGAACGGCAAGTCCTAGGCTCTGTGGTTTAACCCACAGCGCCACCCGTGTCCCTCCTGGGAGGAATGGCGGGATATAAATTTATTAAGTAACAAATCATAATAATACACAATCCCATTCTAACATTTTCCTCTACTTCCCACTCAGACATTGGACACATTCCTATAAGGCCCCCAGCACCATGGCAGAAGATCCTGGAATGTCCACTTTTCCTTAGGATGCCTCTATTTTCATCAGAGAAACGTTGGAGGGTATGGTAGGACGTCCCTCTTTTCATCAGAGAAATAATGGAGGGGAGAGGATGTCTCTATTTTCATCAGAGACATGTTGGAGGGTATGGAATAGGATGTCCCTATTTTCATCAGAGAATTGTTGGAGGGTATGGAATAGGATGTCCCTATTTTCATCAGAGAATTGTTGGAGGGTATGCTACAGTGGGAAGAAGCTTAAAAGGACCGAGTACCAGAACGGTGAGGTGCTGTCTTTACTTATGGACTTAACTGAGGGCACAGCTTGCCTGGTTTTGGTGCAAGTTCTGAAACCTGGAATATTAAGTACCCGTGAGAGGTTTCTGCTTGACAGATTGTGTTCCTTGTCCTGCTCACTAACTAGAAAGAGTCTCCTCCACAGACACACATGCCAGGTGATATGGCAAAAGGCTTCCAGGCCCGGGATGCTTTTTCGTTGTAGGCCAAAGTTGGAGAACCTGTTGTGTCTCCAAAAGTTGTTAAGAAGAAGAAGAAGAGTTTGGATTTGATATCCCGCTTTATGACTACCCAAAGGAGTCTCAAAGTGGCTAATGTTCTCCTTTCCCTTCCTCCCCCACAACAAACACTCTGTGAGGTGAGTGGGGCTGAGAGACTTCAAAGAAGTGGGACTGGCCCAAGGTCACCCAGCAGCTGCATGTGGAGGAGCGGGGAAGCGAACCCGGGTCAACAGATTACGAGTCCACTGCTCTTAACCACTACACCACACTGGCTCTCAGTGTGCTACAGTTCTCAGTTAAGCTACAGGTCCCATCAGCCCCTGCCCAGTCTGGCCAACTTGCTGGAAATATGGCAGTTTTAGTGTGACAACACCGGAAGGCCGCAGATTCGCCATCCCTGCTGTAGGCATTGTAGGTATTAAATCTGGAAGGAACCTTCTGGAACCTATTTGGATGCCCTTGTCACAGAACTATTTCCCTCACTCTCGCCCCACTTCCATTGCTAAAGACCCTGCGATGCTGTTCTATGGGACTGCAATATTTTCAGCTTTTTAAAACGGAGAACGTCTTTTCTTTTCTTTTTAAGTGCATTGGGGATTAAAAAATGTAGCTGCGTCTAATTACAATTGCCCCCAGGCTCCACGTGTTTCATGAAAGAAATTCAATGTCTTATCGCTTCTAGAACATGAACAGAGCTATTAGAAACAGGTCAAAAGTTGAAGGCACTCTTCTGGGCCCAGCTATGATTCATTGTGACTTTTTAATCCACCGTTGTGTGGCACCATTTCTCTGGCAGGAGTTCTTAGCTTTGAACAGCTATATGTGACGGGCTTCAATTCAGGATACGAATATTTCCCCCATCACTGCATTTTGATCCGGGGTGGGTGGGCAGACAGACTGCACTGGTTGAATTTCTGCCTAGCAAGTAGCTATTTAATGGCGCAGAATATTTGCCGAGGGAGAGAGGAACTGATAGGAAACCCAAATTCACCTAGTAGCCATTTTGGGACAGGGCTTTTGCAATGCAGCCGACAGCCGCACAGGCCTGTCACAAAAACTTTGGTTAACTTGTGACAATGCATGCCATCTGGAAATGCAAGACTTTTGGGTGGTTTCTGCAGGTGCAGCTACACTTCTCCCTATGCAGAAGAGATAACTGGAAGGGCATCGTACGCATGCATGCTCACTGTCTGCGTACATTATTTACCAATTGTACAAAGGTATGCTTCCTTTTGCCAACAAAGGTCCGTATAGTTAATGCTATGGTTTTCCCAATAGGGATGTATGGAAGTGAGAGCTGGACCATAAAGAAGGCTGATCGCTGAAGAATTGATGCTTTTGAATTATGGTGCTGGAGGAGACTCTTGAGAGTCCCATGGACTGCAAGAAGATCAAACCTATCCATTCTTAAGGAAATCAGCCCTGAGTGCTCACTGGAAGGACAGGTCCTGAAGCTGAGGCTCCAATACTTTGGCCACCTCATGAGAAGAGAAGACTCCCTGGAAAAGAACCTGATGTTGGGAAAGATGGAGGGCACAAGGAGAAGGGGACGACAGAGGACGAGATGGTTGGACAGTGTTCTCGAAGCTACCAGCATGAGTTTGACCAAACTGTGGGAGGCAGTGGAAGACAGGAGTGCCTGGCGTGCTCTGGTCCATGGGGTCACGAAGAGTCGGACATGACTAAATGACTAAACAATAACAATACTTCCTTTTGTCTATTCTGAACCTGGAAATGCGGTCCATCTCTAGCAGTTTAGGAAGACTAGCAATACTCTGGGGCTCGTATGTCCATGGGTGCCATAGCACGTTCCCAGCCTTTTGCAGCTCTGTGTGGGTGCAGGATCAGGGACCCTCACTCTCCTGCATCCCAGCATGACACCTATCAATCAAGTTGATGGAGGCGGAGGAAGAAGAACGGTGCAAAGATAGGATTAAGCAAGACTTGGCAGAAAGCCCCCAATTTCTCCACACGGTTAATACCTAGCCACCTCACAGCTAGTTTAATGACAAGCATAAAATCAGATAAACAAAAGAAATTCCTGGCGTCTAGGAGTTTGGGGTAATTAGACTTTACCCTGGGATATTCAGACTGGCTGCCGTTGAGCTCTTGGAGTGTGAACAAAGTTGGAAGAAAGACAGAGTCAGTGTGGGCCAGGTCAGAGGATACTGTCACCCAGCTCTGACCCCCCATGCATGGAATCTTAATTCTGGAAGGGGTCTGGGATGATATCGAGCCCAAAGCCCTGCTCAGTCCAGGATGCAACTTGAGCAGCTTCTGCTTAAATATCTCCAGCAAAAGAAAACTTTCGGAGGCAGACTGTTTCACTGCAGAACATCTCCTACCCCAAGGAAGTGTCTTCTCTTGTTTGGCCAAAATCGTTTCCCTGCCCACTCAACTCATTGGTTCTAGAAGGCTGTGTACACACCACAGGTTGAAAGCACATTCAACGCACGTGATTTCCCCCAAAGAATCCTGGGAACTGGGTTTTGTTATACGGGTACAGGAATTGTAGCTCTGTGGGGTGTAAACTACTGTTCCCAAGTTTTGTTTGGGGGGGGGGAAGCAAGGTGCTTTTAATGTGATTTCATTGTATGGTGCGTACATCCCAAATCTGCTCCCTTTTCTGCATGATGGCACTTCAGATATATCTGAAAACAGCTGTCACACCTTCCATCAACATTCTCTTCTGCAGGCTGAGTACACCCAGTACACCCAGTTCTTTCTACTGTTCTTCACATAGCTGTCAACTTACAGATTTGAAAATAAGGGACCAGCAGCCTTGAAAATAAGGGACCAGCAGCCAAAATAAGGGACCTGCAGCCTCACCTGTTCCAGGCACTCCAGTCTTCCTGTCCTCCTGCAGTCTGGTCATAGAATCATAGAATCATAGAGTTGGAAGAGACCACAAGGGCCATCGAGTCCAACCCCCTGCCAAGCAGGAAACACCATCAGAGCACTCCTGACATATGGTTGTCAAGCCTCTGCTTAAAGACCTCCACCACACTCCTTGGCAGCAAATTCCACTGTCAAACAGCTCTTACTGTCAGGAAGTTCTTCCTAATGTTTAGGTGGAATCTTCTTTCTTGTAGTTTGGATCCATTGCTCCGTGTCCGCTTCTCTGGAGCAGCAGAAAACAACCTTTCTCCCTCCTCTATGTGACATCCTTTTATATATTTGAACATGGCTATCATATCACCCCTTAACCTCCTCTTCTCCAGGCTAAACATGCCCAGCTCCCTTAGCCGTTCCTCATAAGGCATCGTTTCCAGGCCTTTGACCATTTTGGTTGCCCTCCTCTGGACACGTTCCAGTTTGGTCAAACTCATGCTGGTAGCTTCGAGAACACTGTCCAACCAACTTTGTAACCAGAAGTTCAACTGAATAGAATCTGAATCACATGCACCACAAGGCCTATGCAGCCTCAACTTAAGATGGCTCCCCGGCCTGGCTTTGCACTGCAAAGTTTGCAGCAGCACGTGCAACAAAATGGCGTCCAGCATTCAAAAAACCCCTCAGCTTGCATTAACTAGCCACACACAAGGCATGCAAGTTCCACCCCCCAGTCGTTCTTAGACTTCTTATTGGGTGAGCAACACAGCCAAGCAACACAGTTGGAGCCTCCCTCCTCCCTGGCCAGCAGGGAGGGAGGGAGAGGAGCTGCTTCCTTTGAAATTTAAGGGACATCATTTAAGGGACATCCATCAATAAGGGACAGCAGCGGGACATGGCGCTGGAATAAGGGACTGTCCCTTCAAATAAGGGACACTTGACAGCTATGGTTCTTCATTGGACTTGTTTTCTGGATTATTTGATGTATTTGTTATGTACTGAAGTCCCTTCACCACAAAAAGAACAACAAAAACAGATCACATCAAATACAAAGAAAATGTTACATATAAAATAAAGTTCTTCCATATGTTGAGACTTCCGTCACCCTCAGTATGGGTCCTTCGTTTCCTTGTTGACTGCATATTTGTATATTCTTTAACTTAACATGAATTATCCATAATCTTTGTAGCATATTACATTGCAGAAGTTAACCAAAGCATGTCAAGGATTTCATGTGAGAACAATGTTCTTTTAAATATAATCTGAATAAATCCCATTCTTTGTTAAACTTTTGGTCTGTCTGGTTCCTGATTTTTCCTGTCATCTTTGCCAATTCTACATATTCAAGTACTTTCACCTGCCACTCCATTTTAGTTGGTATTTTATCTCCCTTCCACCATTTAGCTATCAACATTCCCGCGGCGGTAGTTGTATACGGTAAGGAAGCTTACATTACACTTATACCGAAAACTGAGTCTGAAAAGACACAACTTAAGAACTACCGCCCCATATCCCTGCTCAACGTGGATTACAAAATTTTTGCCGATATTTTGGCTAATAGATTAAAAAAGGTACTAGTTGAAGAGCTACATAAGGACCAAGCTGGCTTTCTCCCAGGTAGACACTTGTCTGACAACACGAGGAATATAATTAACATTTTGGAGAAGTTGCAAGTGAACATTAATACCAAAGCAGTTTTAATTTTTATAGATGCGGAAAAAGCCTTTGACAATATTTCTTGGAATTTTATGAAGAAAAATCTTCAGGGAATGGGGGTGGGTCAAGGGTTTGAAAATGGTATAAGTGCAATTTACTCAGAACAAAAGGCTAAGTTAATAGTCAATAATGTGATGACAGAGGAATTTAAGATAGAGAAAGGGACACGACAAGGCTGCCCAATTTCCCCATTGCTTTTTATTTCGGTCCTGGAGGTTCTCCTAAATATGATCAGAAGGGACCGTTTGATTAAAGGTATTCAGGTCGGAGCCAAACAATACAAATTGAAAGCTTTTGCAGATGACTTAGTTTTGACGTTACAGGAGCCAGAATCTAGTATGAGAAGAGTATTAGAATTGATTCAAGAATTTGGTCATGTGGCAGGATTTAAGTTGAATAAGCTAAAAAGTTTTAGAGAAAAATTTTACACCAATTGAGAAGGAGAGGTTTCAGAAGGAGACAGGTTTAACATTAGTTAAGAAAGTAAAATACTTGGGGGTGAATATGACTGCTAATAATTTAAATTTATTTAAAGATAATTATGAGAAATGTTGGACAGAAGTGAAAAAAGATTTGGAAATATGGTCAAATTTGAAGCTTTCCTTGTTGGGTCGAATTGCAGCTATAAAGATGAATGTATTGCCAAAAATGTTATTTCTGTTTCAGTCATTGCAAATTCTGGACAAGATGGACTGTTTCAAGAAGTGGCAGAAAGATATTTCTAGATTTGTCTGGCAGGGCAAGAAGCCCAGAATAAAATTTAAAATACTAACTGACGCAAAGGAAAGAGGTGGATTTGCCCTGCCAGACTTTAAACTTTACTATGAATCAGCAGCATTCTGCTGGTTGAAAGACTGGCTGCTTCTTGAGAACACAGACATTTTGGATCTAGAAGGTTTCAACAATGTTTTTGGGTGGCATGCATATTTGTGGTATGACAAGGTTAAAGCACATAAAGCATTTAAAAACCATATTGTCAGGAAAGCATTGTTTAATGTCTGGATAAGATACAAGGACTTATTGGAAAATAAAACCCCAAGGTGGTTGTCACCAATGGAAGCCAAGGCTCAGAAAAAGCTCAATATGGAGGCCAAATGGCCGAAATATTGGGAAATATTGGAACAAGATGGAGACAAATTGAAATTGCAGAGTTTTGAGAAATTAAAAGATAAAGTGCGAGATTGGCTGCATTATTATCAAATAAGAGAGGCCTATAACTTGGATAAAAAAATTGGCTTCCAGGTGGAAAAATCAAAATTGGAAACAGAACTGTTAGATCCCAAAACTAAGATACTTTCAAGAATGTATAACTTGCTGTTGAAATGGAATACGCAGGATGAAACGGTTAAATCTGCTATGATTAAATGGGCACAAGACATTGGTCATAACATTATGTTTGCTGACTGGGAACAGTTGTGGACCACCGGTATGAAATTTACGGCATGTAATGCCTTGAGAGAGAATATTATGAAAATGATATATAGATGGTACATGACACCAGTCAAGCTTGCAAAAATATATCATCTGCCCGATAACAAATGTTGGAAATGTAAAGAGAATGAAGGTACATTCTTTCACCTTTGGTGGACGTGCCCAAAGATTAAGGCTTTCTGGGAGATGATCTATAATGAAATGAAAAATGTGCCGGAAAAGGAAGGAGACAACTTGGTGGATTATTTGACAAAAGAATTTTCTGATTTTTGGAAGCAGGAGTTGAAGAAAGAGGACTTTAAGATAGAAAGTGCATTTAGATTGGGAATAAGACAGAAGAGGAATCGACCCAGAGATTGTCTTATTACTTTAAGATCAAAGGAGGAGCGAGATAAAATACTGAACCTGCACTACCAAACAGCCCTTCGAATTGAAGACTTTTTTATTGAGATTTTTAAAGACATCCCTAAGAGTATCTTGGACGCAAGAGGACATTATAAGGACCTGGTGACACTGCTGAAGAAGAACTACATACCATTCAGGTGGGAATTTCCCCAAGGCTTGTCTTTTAAATATAAGGGAAAGAAGAGAAGAATAAAGACTGTAAGCGATAAAGACAAGTTCTTGGGAGAGCACGAAGAAGACCTACAGAAAGAGACATTTCCAGGACAGGGGCATCCATCATTGGACACGAACACGGTACCACCGACGGACGAGGAACAAAAACAGGGAGCTGTAGGAGGAAGGAGTTAATCCCATCATGGCTCTGCAACTTCTAACCTGGAATTGTAACGGCTTAAACATTCCCAGGAAGAGAAAAAGTATATTTCATGCCTTAAAGAAAGACCAACTGGACTTGATTTGTCTACAAGAGACCCACGTGACAAGAGCACACAGAAAATTACTAATAAATAAAAGACTGGGACAGGAATTTATATCTTCAGACAGAGTAAAAAAGAGAGGAGTGGTGATCTATGCAAAAGAAAAATTGCAACCGAAACAAATCTTTAAAGATGATCAAGGAAGATATTTGGCAATTGAAATTCAATCTCAAGGAGAGAAGTATTTGATAGTGGGAATCTATGCACCAAACGAAGGGAAAGCTGAATTTTTTAAGAAGTTGCATGAAATCTTGATGGACCATATGGATTACAACTTAATTTTGATGGGAGATATGAATGGAGTAGTTTCAACAAATATGGACAAGGCACAAAGACAGGTAATAACAAAAGATGGAAGACTACCAAAGACTTTTTTTGAAATGACTGACAATATGGACTTGATTGATATTTGGAGAACAAAACACCCATTAGAAAGAGAGGGAACCTTCTTTTCTGAAGCCAAAATGACATGGACAAGGATTGACCAAATCTGGGTGACTAGCAGTATGGCTCCGAACATAAAAAAGTAGAAATCTGCCCAAAAACTTTCTCCGACCATAATGCTGTAAAGATGGTGATGAGGCAAACAACAACTGGTTCCTTCAGATGGAGAATGAATGACACCTTATTCAGAGATGAGGAGATCTGTAAGAAGGCCCAAAAAACCTTGAAAGACTATTTTGAAATCAACTTAAGGTCTAAAGTAGAAAAAAGAATAGTATGGGACGCAAGCAAAGCCGTGATGAGAGGGTTTTTGATTCAGCAAAATACTTTAAAGAAGAGAAAGCAAAATGAGAAAAAGGAGAGAATTTTGGAAAAGATAAAAGAAGGGGAAAAACAATTAAGATCGAAGCCAAAATCCCAAGAGATTTTAAGAGAAATCAAATTTCATCAAACACAATATAGGGAACTGATGAATCAAGAACTAGAGTGGAAAATTAAACAAATGAGACAAAAGACCTTTGAATCTGCTGATAAATGTGGCAAGTTACTGGCTTGGCAAATAAAGAAGAGACAAAAACTCAACACGGTAACAAATATAGAAGTGGAAGGAAAAAACATAAGCAACCCAGCGGAAATTAGGAATTGTTTTCAGAACTACTTTAGACAACTTTACACACAAGGGCCGCAGAAAGAAATGGACATACAACAGTTCCTCGAGGAAAATGGGCTGAAAAAGGTTTCGCAAGAAAGTAAGACAATATTGAACCAGGAGATATCAGCACAAGAAATAGAAGATGCCATTCAAGGCATGACGCTGGGCAAATCCCTCGGACCGGATGGACTGACTTCCAAATATTACAAAGTTTTGAAGGAAGGGTTGATACAACCTCTGAAGGAAGTCTGCAATGAGATTATGGAGGGGAAAAGGGCACCCGATACGTGGAGAGAGGCCTACATTACACTTATACCAAAGACAGAGACTGAAAAGACCCAACTTAAAAACTACCGACCCATCTCGTTATTGAATGTGGATTACAAAATCTTTGCTGACATTTTAGCAAAGAGACTGAAAAGAGTTTTGATGGAGGAGATTCACGGGGACCAAGCGGGCTTTCTCCCAAAAAGGCATTTGTCGAACAATGTAAGGAATATAATTGACATTTTGGAAAAGCTGGAAGTGAACATAAACACTAAAGCTGTTTTGATATTTGTGGATGCCGAGAAAGCCTTTGACAACATTTCTTGGAGTTTTATGTTGAAGAACCTCCGGGGGATGGGGGTAGGCCAAGGGTTTGAGAATGGTATAGGTGCAATATACTCTGAACAGAAAGCCAAACTAATTGTAAATAATGTGGTTACAGAAGAGTTCAAGATTGAAAAAGGGACACGTCAGGGGTGCCCTATCTCCCCATTACTTTTTATATCGGTCCTGGAGGTTTTGCTTAATATGATTAGGAGGGACCAGTTGGTTAAAGGGATTCAGGTCGGAGCTAAACAATATAAACTGAGAGCATTTGCAGATGACTTAGTACTTACACTACAAGAGCCAGAAGCTAGCACGAAAAGAGTTTTGGAAATAATTCAAGAGTTTGGTCAAATGGCAGGATTTAAATTGAATAAGTCTAAGACAAAGGTTTTGGAGAAAAATTTGACACAGATAGAAAAGGAAAGGTTTCAGAATGAGACAGGGTTAACTGTGGTTAAAAAAGTGAAATATTTGGGTATAAATATGACAGCTAAAAATGTGAATTTGTTTAAAGATAATTATGAAAAAACTTGGAGAGAAGTGAAAAAAGATTTGGAGATTTGGTCCAACTTAAAGCTTTCCTTGTTAGGCCGTATTGCAGCTATAAAAATGAATGTATTGCCAAGAATGTTGTTTTTGTTCCAAGCACTGCAAATAATTGATAAAATGGATTGTTTCAAGAGGTGGCAAAAAGACATATCTAAATTTGTCTGGCAGGGCAAAAAGCCCAGAATTAAATTTAAGATATTAACGGATTCAAAGGAAAGAGGGGGGTTTGCCCTGCCAGACTTTAAACTCTACTATGAAGCGGCAGCTTTCTGCTGGCTGAAAGAATGGCTACTTCTTGAAAATACAGACATTTTGGATTTGGAAGGTTTTAATAACATTTTTGGGTGGCATGCATATTTGTGGTATGACAAGGTTAAAGCACATAAAAGTTTCAAAAATCATATTGTCAGAAAAGCACTATTAAATGTCTGGGTCAGATATAAAGACTTGCTGGAAATTAAAACTCCAAGGTGGCTGTCGCCAATGGAAGCTAAGGCAGTTAAAAAGTTAAATATGGAGTCCAAGTGGCCAAGATACGGGGAAATTTTGGAAAAGGAAGGGGACAAATTGAGATTGCAGAGTTTTGAGAAATTAAAAGGGAAGGTGAGAGACTGGTTGCACTATCATCAAATAAATGAAGCGTTTAAACTGGACAGTAAAATTGGCTTCCAGGTGGAAAAATCAAAATTGGAGACAGAACTGTTAGAACCCAGTACTAAGAATTTGTCCAAAATGTACAATTTGCTGCTGAAATGGAATACACAAGATGAAACGGTTAAATCGGTCATGATTAAATGGGCTCAGGACATTGGTCATAATATTTTGTTTGCTGATTGGGAAAAGTTGTGGACCACCGGGATGAAATTTACGGCATGTAATGCCTTAAGAGAAAACATTATGAAAATGATATATAGGTGGTACATAACCCCAGTCAAGCTTGCAAAGATTTACCATTTGCCTGACAATAAATGTTGGAAATGTAAAGAAACTGAAGGTACATTTTTTCATCTTTGGTGGACTTGCCCGAAGATTAAGGCATTCTGGGAAATGATCTATAATGAACTTTAAAAGGTATTTAAATATACTTTCCCCAAGAAACCAGAGGCCTTTCTCTTGGGTATTGTCGGCCAAGGGGTGTTAAAGACGGATATAACTTTCTTTATGTATGCTACAACAGCAGCTAGAATACTCATTGCGAAGTACTGGAAGACGCAAGAACTACCCACACTGGAAGAATGGCAGATGAAGGTGATAGACTATATGGGCTTGGCAGAAATGACGAGCAGAATCCGAAACCAGGGAAGAGAAGCAGCGCAAGAAGAATGGAAAAAATTCAAGGACTATTTAAAGAAATATTACAAAGTTAATGAAAGTTAGAATGATGTTGGACTGGAAAGTAAATGGTTACTATTAGTAATGGTTAAGACAAGGAGAATAAGGAAGAATAGTCTAAATTTAAATTAAAATAAGGGAAGATTTGCTGAACAATCGATAAGAATTTGGAATACAGAAAGGGGAGGCATGAGGAAGTCGGGGAAGATAGGATATGAAATTAGGATATGAAATGATACATGTTTTTTGTTTTGTTTTTGTTTTTGTATGTTTATGTTTGTTGTATTGTGTTTATATGGAAAAATAAAAATATTATAAAAAAAAAATATATAATGAAATGAAAAAGGTATTTAAATATACCTTTCTGAAGAAGCCAGAGGCCTTTCTCCTGGGCATAGTCGGCCAATTGGTGCCAAAGAAGGATAGAACGTTCTTTATGTATGCAACAACAGCAGCAAGAATACTTATTGCAAAGTATTGGAAGACACAAGATCTACCCACCCTGGAAGAGTGGCAGATGAAAGTGATGGACCTTATGGAATTGGCGGAAATGACTGGCAGAATCCGAGACCTGGGAGAAGAGTTGGTGGAAGAAGATTGGAAGAAATTTAAAGATTATTTGCAGAAACATTGTAAAATTAATGAATGTTAAAATGATGTTGGATTGGAAATAAGTGGTATTAGCAACAAAGTTAATAAGAATATGCAAAAATGAATTGATAATGGATGAAAATACAGAGTTATAAAATGTTAAGATATAGAGTTAAGATAAATGAAAGAGGGTAAGGATTTGCTGATTTGATTATTTAAATGGGAATACAAGAAGGGGAGGTGTGAGGAGGTCAAAGAAACAAGCAAATGAGTTTTAAGTTATGAAAAATGGAGTTGTTTTTAATTTTTCTTATTTTTTCTGTGCTTTTATATGTTGTATCTTTATTTTTCTTTTTTCTTTTATTATGTGTTCTTGTATTTATGTTTTTGTAAAACTTCAATAAATATTTCATAAAAATAAAAACAAGTAGGTGAAGGCTTCATGGATGATGGCTGTAGCCATAACTTTCTCCATCTTACCACTTTATTACCTGTGAGTAGAGATTGTAAGCCACTTTAAGGTATTTATGGTGTGTAAGTGATGAATAAATGCAAATAAAAGTCGCATTTAACGCCTGGTTGTCCTACATGTGTAGTCTGCTACACATACAAATCTTAAGAAGCTGGGGACTGCCTTCGCAATTGTCAGAGCTGCCCGAGGTCCCAGCTCACAAAGGACCAACGCCGCTTCGTTGTTAAGTAAGGAAGTCTTTATTGAAGTTCAGTTTCACTTCCAGAGCCGCAGCGTGCAGCTCTACGTCTCAAACTGCAGACCGCTGATGCTCCGTCTGAGTCTCCTCCCCCCAGACACCAGTTTAAGACTCTAGCCTTGCTCCACCTTTTCCTCTGCTCTTTCCGCCTCTGGTTCCGCCTGTCCGTCGGGGTCTCACCCTTTCTAGACTCTTCTGACGCTGAATCCCCTGAGCCTTCCCCCTCCCTCCGGCGGGCTTTAGGAGCTGGTTCCCAATCCGGGTCTCCTGCTGTCCCTCGCGCCTGTACATTTGAACTTGGCGCGCGTGCCCAGCCAGCAACTTTCCTCCTGGCCGTTTCACTGCTGCTGTCACTGCTTCCCCCTTCGGGGAGGCTAGCTGCAACTGACCTCCCCTCCGTTCCCCCACTCTCCGATGGAGGCGTGGTCAGCCATGACTCATCTCCTCTCCCCGCTGGAGGAGACGCTGGTCCTGACACATGTGACTCCTCCCCCCCACTACGCTCTGGTGGGGAAACTGGTCCTGATCCCCCGCTGCTGCTTTGGGGTTCCCCGCTGGCTCCTTGTTTCTGGTGCGTCCCCCCTGGGACCCCCCTTGCCCTGACCATCGGCGCCCCCTTCTGGGAATCTTCTGATTCGCTGGAGAAGCTCATGGAATCTCTCGGGCCACTGTCATACTCCCCTACGCTGCCCTTGGATTCTTCCCCCTCGCTCTCCATTTCCTCTCTCCCCTGTGCTCTTGCTCCCGAGCCCCTGACAGCAATATTCTTGAATACAGCTTACATGCGCATAACGTCATTGGACATGATGACGTATACACATAGGACATAAATTGTGTCGTTTTGTTGCTTCGGTTTAATTATTTACTTGTGTTTTATCTTGTATTTTATTCTGTGAACTGCCCTGAGATCTTTTGATGAAGGGGCGGTATATAAATTTAATAAATAAAATAATCATAATAAATATTCCCACTTTAAAAAAAAGGAAATTTTACCATCAAGAAAGATGCATTAGTGGGCGGTAGGTATAAAAAGGTTGACTACCCCTGGGCTACACAATCTGGATCTAGGCATGCTTATGTGGGGGACGCGGGTGGCACTGTGGTTTAAACCACAGAGTCTAGGACTTGCCGATCAGAAGGTCAGCAGTTCGAATCCCTACAACGGGGTGAGCTCCCATTGCTTGGTCCCTGCTCCTGCCAACCTAGCAGTTCGAAAGCACGTCAGAGTGCAAGTAGATAAATAGGTACCGCTCCAGCGGGAAGGTAAACGGTGTTTCCGTGCGCTGCTCTGGTTTGCCAGAAGCGGCTTAGTCATGCTGGCCACATGACCCGGAAGCTGTATGCCGGCTCCCTCGGCCAATAAAGCAAGATGAGCGCCGCAACCCCAGAGTCGGCCATGACTGGACCTAATGGTCAAGGGTCCCTTTACCTTTACCTTTACCCCTGGTGTAGTCAATGCCTATATTTTAATCTGTGTTAGTTACTGTGTACACTGGACATATGCGTGTTGGATTTTACGTGTGCACGTCCAATTTGAACGCGAATACTCTCATCTGGCTGCCTGGTGGTCTTGAAGGTAGAACAAAGGCCTCAGGTGGCAAAAGAGGAAGGCATGTTGTCGTTCTGCTCCCCCGTCAGCAAATAGAGTCAGATCTGGGTAAAAGCACTGTTAAATTTAGAAGCTAGTTGCCTTGAGTAGAGGATATTGCTAGTGACTCCATAAAAGCCAGGCCATCCTGTATATCTGATAGTACACAAGCATGCCAGTGGCTAGCCTGAAGCAGTAGGCAAACCCACAACACACACACAGACAGAAGTTTTCAGCTTTTAATGAATGCTAAATGTTTGTAGAAACCTTTGACCTTGCACTAATGGCTGAAGCTGACCATGTCAAGACCTTTTCTAATCACCAGCCCACCCATTAGATTCAGCTGCTCATTTCGGTGTCACAAATGGTACAGGGCAAAGTTGTTACGCACAAGATAGGTTGTCTGAAAGAAGGGTGTGTGTGTGTGTGTGTGAAGATTCCTGCCTTGAGGGAGATGAAGATAGAGAGAGAAAGGAAAGACACACTTCAGGAGAAAAACTTGTCAAACTCATCGCTGAGGGTATTTTACAAGAGAGGTTAAAGAAAGTCTGGCTGGAGGGACTGCAGCTAAAAACGGGGTGGTCAGAGAAAGAATTGAAGAGAAAGGCATGTTGAGAAATGTCCTTAGACAGCAGTGGTGGGGTGGGGGTGGGGACTTAATTCTCAGTGGATTGGCGTCTGAGTCCTTTTGGTAGAGGCTGCCCCATTAGGGCAAATGAAAGCAATTGATTGATCTCTTTATCAGTTTGGTTTCCTGTTGGTGTTTACTCCACCCTTGGCTAGCATAAAACAAATGAGAAACCCATACTGGTCAAGTTAGCTGGTATGGCTGGTTTCGCTGTACAGTGGTACCTTGGTCCTCAAACGCCTTGGTACTCAAACAACTTGGAACCCAAACACTGCAAACCCGGAAGTAATTGTTCCAGTTTGCGAACTGTTTTCGGTAACCGAACGTGCTCCGTTTGAGTGTTACGCTTCCGTTTTGAGTGTTACGCTGAGGTCTGTCTGTTTTTGCTATTTATTTTGCATTTTTGTTTTTGCGGCTCTTTTTTTTGTTTTTGTGACTGTGTGGAACCCAGTTCAGCTACTGATTGATTGATTGTATGACTGCAGTACATTGTTTATTGCTTTCATTTTATGGATCAATGGTCTTGTTGGATAGTAAAATTCATGTTAAATTGCTGTCTTAGGGGTTGTTTATAAAAGTCTGGAACAGAGTAATTCATTTTGCATTACTTTTTATGGGAAAGCATGCCTTGGTTTTGGAATGCTTTGGTTTTCGAACGAACTTCCGGAACGGATTAAGTCTGAGAACCAAGGTACCACTGTAGTGGCTAAGGAGCTGAGCTACATCTCAGGAACGTTGTGGTTTGAATCTCACCTCTACCATAAGCCTTCAGCAAGCGACTGCCTCTGAACTTCACCTCCTAAGAATACTGACCTAGCAACCTAGCAACCTGCCTTATAGCAAGCCAGAGAATCGAGCCATGATTATTCTGGTTCCATGTTGTTTAGACTGACCTGCAACAGCTCCCTCCAGCATTTCAGACAAGAGACTTTCCAAAACTTTTAGGACTTTTCCTTAACTGGAGATGCCAGGGAAATGAATTTGGGATTATTATTTTTACATGCAAAACATGCTCTATCACTGATCTGGGAACCTGCCCCAAATATCCTTTTTCCCCTGCTGGAGGGCTGACAAAAACCACCCTCTTCCCTCACTATGGGAGCAAACAGTGTGTGTGTGCAGGGGGTCATCGGGAGTATGACGGAGGAGGAAAGAATAAAAATTCCTTCCCTCATGCTGTGGTTCACACACGAACCCACATAGGTGTGCCGGGTACAGCCGATGGGAACTGAAGTCCAAAATATCTGCAAGGCACTACATTGGGGGAAAGCTGGCCTAGGATATACAGTGGTACCTCAGGTTGCATACTCTTCAGGTTACATACGCTTCAGGTTACAGACTCCGCTAACCCAGAAATATTACCTCAGGTTAAGAACTTTGCTTCAGGATGAGAACAGAAATCGTGCTCCGGCGGTGTGGCAGCAGCAGGAGGCCCCCATAGGCTAAAGTGGTGCTTCAGGTTAAGAACAGTTTCAGGTTAAGTACAGACCTCCGGAACGAATTAAGTACTTAACCTGAGGTACCACTGTATAATGTAGACACAGTATATGGGAGCCTGAAGCTTGCATCCTCTCAGGAGGCACAGGGAAGGTGCGGGCTTAGAGGTTGACCTCTCTTCAGCGCTCCCCCTGCCCTGCACCTCTCAGCTCGCTCTGTTGGTGGTAGAGGAAACCTGTGAGGTCAGGTGGTGGAATTTTAGCTGCAGGCGTCTCAGGCGAGATGCTGTTCAGCTCAGCGATCTAAGGTGTGGGGCTGCAGCTAAGTAGGAGATCAGCCGTTTGGCGAGCCCAAGGCCTGGCCCATTCTGGAGTCTCTCCAACATATTTATTCCTTTCCTTTCGCTCCCACCTGCAACGCCAGCCGTCAACCTTTATTCTTCATGTCTCTGGTTTAATCTTTAATGCGTCTCCCATCGCCCCAGGCTTGACCCCACCCACCCACTCCATGAAGCAGAGCCACGGTGGAAGCCATAATTACTTTCTCCGCCATTTTTTTGTTGGAAAGGTATATCTCGTGGGCGGCCTGCTCACTGATTTCTACCAGCCGTCCCGCCTAGAACAAGGGCGGCAAGGTTGCACAAACAGGAGTCATGAAACAAAAGTCCCACCAAGGCCTGTGTGTGAGCCTTGTTGAGGCTTCCCCTTCCACATCTCCCCAAAATGGCGTCTACCAAGTGTTTCGACAAGAAGGCCTTATGGAGAGCTGAGGCACAGTGGCGTAGCACGGGCAGGGCAAAGGGGTGGTTGCCCCGGGCACATAATAGTTAAGGGTGCAACATTTCAACACCACCTGCTGCCTCAATAAAAGGTAAAGGGACCCCTGACCATTAGGTCCAGTCGTGACCGACTCTGGGGCTGTGGCGCTCATCTCGCTTTATTGGCTGAGGGAGCCAGCGTACAGCTTCCGGGTCACGTGGCCAGCATGACTAAGTCGCTTCTGGCAAACCAGAGCAGCGCACGGAAACACCGTTTACCTTCCCGCCGGAGTGGTACCTATTTATCTACTTGCACTTTGAGGTGCTTTTGAACTGCTAGGTTGGCAGGAGCAGGGACTGAGCAACAGGAGCTCACCCCGTCGCGGGGATTCGAACCACCGACCTTCTGATCGGCAAGTTCTAGGCTCTGTGGTTTAACCCACAGCACCACCCGCGTACTGCTGCGCATTTTCATTGAAAACGGCTTCTCCATGCAAACCAGGAAGCGACCTCTCCAGACAATGGAGCAGCTCTTCTTTTCTTATCTCCTGGGTGACACAGTTGCCGTTGGGCAGTTGAATGCACATGTGTACTCGGTCCATTTCCCTCCCTCCCTCCTTCCCCTCCGCACAGCCCCCAAGCACTGGCAGCCCACGCTACACCACTGCTGGGGCACGTTCCGTGAACTTGGGCCTTTATTTGCATTTTTCTGACTCATATTTACAACTTCATTTTGTTGTATTAGGACTGCTTTCCCGCACCCTCTTTCCTAGGAAGACTACCAGCTTCCCACACCTGTCTCCTGAGTGGGCGTCTCCTCCATGCTTCAAAAGAAAGAGCAAAGATGGAGACTGGTTGAGGCAGCTGGTGGAGAATATCGGTGGTGCAGCTTGGATTTAATGGTCTTACCCAAGAGAGAGGGGTGCTTTTGACAGCCATGTGTGTTACTTTATTTATGGAGCACGCAACGAACATGTTTCTTCCCCTGTTCTCACCCCCTTTCCATGCTCTGCTGCTTCTTTTAATGTTCCCTACAAACAAACAACCAGGGACGCGGGTGGCGCTGTGGGTTAAACCACAGAGCCTAGGACTTGCCAATCAGAAGGTCGGCAGTTCAAATCCCCGCAACGGGGTGAGCTCCTGTTGCTCGGTCCCAGCTCCTGCCAACCTAGCAGTTCGAAAGCACGTCAAGTGCAAGTAGATAAATAGGTACCGCTCCAGCGGGAAGGTAAACGGCGTCTCCATGCGCTGCTCTGGTTCGCCAGAAGCGGCTTAGTCATGCTGGCCACATGACCTGGAAGCTGTACGCCGGCTCCCTTGGCCAGTAAAGCGAGATGAGTGCCGCAACCCCAGAGTTGGTTACGACTGGACCTAATGGTCATGGGTCCCTTTACCTTTACTTAAGGTGTTACTGGACATTTTTTAAAAAAATTTTAAATTTATTTCGATTGGCAAGTTGGTTAGGGACAACAGAGTGGGATATTGCAGACCTGGCAAAAACTGGCAAACCATAAATGGAGCCTGGCAAAGTCTAGTGTCTTTGGAGATCCCAACTTTGGTTACCCCAAGCAACTTTTCTTCTGCCCCCTCCCTTTTTTGTTCTTAGTTGAATCAACAAAATATTAGCGTGTTGCCAGCCTCGCACCTCAGGCACTTCTCCGAGCAAACATCTACGGCAGTGGCAATCCCTTCCTCTACTCCTCCCAACACGTTTGCCCTCTGATAGTCCATGAGGAATCTAATAAATGACTGCCCTGAGGAATTCCTAGCAATGCATTCCTTCCTTGACACCCTCTATCATCCGGGCAAAGCTCTCTCCTTATGCAGGTCTTCTGACACATTATGAAACCGCAAGTATTTTAAGCTGAGTCAAAGGGAATGACAGTGGTCTGTAATCCAAACTGACAAGCAACCAAAAGGGCACTGGTGGGAGGGAGTCGGGAGAAGGAGAAGAGTGAGGGAAAAGCCCCCGAAGAACGAAAATAATTGTCCTCTGCAGCTGCTTTCAGTGGGGCGTGCAGTGGTGTTGAGGAGAGGTGATGAGCAGAGGTGAACCGATTGCCTCTAGGAATAGGATGTGCATGTAAGGCCTTTGGTGGTCAAGGGGAAGTCTTATTTGTCAGGAACAGTACCCAACACATCTCCAGCATATTCTTGCCTCATACAAAACCCTCCAAGGAAGCAGACCCCACAGCTGAAGGCCACCTGGTGGGTTGAGAGCCAGTGTGGTGTAGTGGTTAAGAGCGGTAGACTCGTAATCTGGGGAACCGGGTTCGCGTCTCCGCTTCTCCACATGCAGCTGCTGGGTGACCTTGGGCTAGTCACACTTCTTTGAAGCCTCTCAGCCCCACTCACCTCACAGAGTGTTTGTTGTGGGGGAGGAAGGGAAAGGAGAATGTTAGCCGCTTTGAGACTTGTTATGTACTGAGTTGAAGAGGATCCAAACTGCAGCAGTCTGATTGGTCCTAGAACAATAGGATCCAAAAGGCAGCAGTCTGATTGGTCCTAGAACAATAGGATCCAAAAGGCAGCAGTCTGATTGGTCCTAGAACAATAGGATTCAGAATGCAGCAGTCTGATTGGTCCTAGAACAATGCAGCAGTATGATTGGTTGGCAGGAACCACCCAATCATGCTCCAGATAGAAGTGAATCCACAACCTGATTGGCTTACAGTAGAATTCCGGAATTAGCCAATCATGTGTAGCCCATTGTGTAAATAATGTATATAAAGCAGATACTTTGAGGGGACTTTCATTCATTCCTCCTCACCACTATGAGCTGAATAAAGAGCATGAAATCACTTTGCGACTCTGAGTATATTTCAAGACTCCTTTGGGTAGTGATAAAGCGGGATATCAAATCCAAACTCTTCTTCTTCTTGATGGTACATAAGCAATGTCTAGGCAACACGATGACCATGTACATACGCAATAGACATTTTTTACAGAATACCTTCAAACCATAACAAGTACAAAATGAAATCTTTAATCTGAAAGTCTCTGAAAACCTTTAAATGAAGTGAGGTACCAGTTTGGTGGGAGGATATGGAATTGCTTCATAAACCCATCTTATTTTGAATGAATGTAGGTAAATGAAAATATCAATGCTCATGCAATAGTCATTATTACACGAGCACTGTTCTACAGCATTTTATATTTTCATTTACGTACATTCATTCAAAATAAGATGGGTTTATGAAGCAATTCTATATCCTCCCACCACACTGACGAAGATTTCTACGAAACAGTAGTCAATATCCGGAATCACTTTTCAGTGTTGGACATCATATTTGCTGAATTCACAGCTTGTTTTTCATCGTACAAAGTCTGGTACCTCGCTTCATTTAAAGATTTTCAGAGACTTTGAGACTAAAGATTTCATTGTGTACTGCTATGGTTTGAAGGTATTCTATAAAGATTGTCTATCGTGTATGTACATGGTCATCGTGTTGCCTAGACATTGCTGACGTTCTCTTTCCAACACAGGGGTTAGTTTGCCTACCTACGGGTTGATGGTACAGGCAGGGCTTTTTTTTTCAGCTGGAACTTTCCGGAACTCAGTTCTGGCACCTCTCAGGTGGGCGCCATTGCCTTTCTAACACAGGAGGCATTTGTGGTGAGTTCTGGCACCTCTTTTGCCAGAGAAATGACACTGGGTAGAGGTGAGATTCAAGTCACAATGTTCCTGAGATATAGTTCAGCTCCTTAGCCACTACAGTGCCAGTGTGGTGTAGTGGTTAAGAGCGGTAGTCTCGTATTCTGGGGAACCGGGTTCGCGTCTCTGCTCCTCCACATTCAGCTGCTGGGTGACCTCGGGCCAGTCACACTTCTCTGAAGTCTCTCAGCCCCACTCACCTCACAGAGTGTTTGTTGTGGGGGAAGAAGGGAAAGGAGAATGTTAGCCGCTTTGAGACTCCTGAAGGGGATATCAAATCCAAACTCTTCTTCTTCTTCTTCTACAGCTAAACCAGCCATACCAGTTAAGTTTGCCAGTGTGTGTGTCTCCTTGGTCTTCTCAAATATCCCCAGAACAGGACATCTGTTCCTTGTTTCCACCACAAGTGTCCCCAGATGCTGGACTGCTGCTTGCATAGGCTGGGGAGTTGGCCGCTGACAATATCTGCATAGCCAGTTTCTCCACCCCTGTTGTGGTGGAGATGAGGGAGCCATTAGCAGCAACAGGGGAACCTACATGTATGTGACAGAGACAGCCGAAGAGATGGGAGTCTGGCCACCGTTTGATCAAGCAGATCTGATCCTGGAGCAGCACGAGGGCAAGCAGGTGTAGGCCCGAGTTCAGCAGTGGTATAAGGAAAGGTGGCAAACCTAAGAGTTGTTCCGAGTAAGTTAGAGCAAACCTGTTTGCCTCCAATCCATGGTACTTTGGTGGTTTCTTATAGTTCAGTCGGTAGAGCATGAGACTCTTAATCTTAGGGTCGCGGGTTCAAGTCCCATGATGGGCAAAAGATTGAAGCATTGCAGGGGGTTAGACTAAATCCCTCATGGTCTCTTACGATTCTGCGATTTTGCATGATTCCGTTCCGTTCCATTCCATCCAAGGGCGGTGTGAGAGTAGGGAGGAAAAAAGCATAATCCCAAGTATTCTTTGCATCAGGCCCCACCACCAACAACAACAATAATAATAATAATAATAATAATAATAATAATAATAATAATAATTTATTTATACCCCGCCCATCTGGCTGGGTTTCCCCAACCACTGTGGGCGGCTTCCAACAAAGACCAAAAATACACTAAGATGTCACACATTAAAAACTTCCCTGAACAGGGCTGCCTTCAGATGTCTTCTGAATGTCAGGTAGTTGTTTATCTCTTTGACATCTGGTGGGAGGGTGTTCCACAGGGCGGGCGCCACTACTGAGAAGGCCCTCTGCCTGGTTCCCTGTAGCTTTGCTTCTCGCAATGAGGGAACCGCCAGACAGCCCTCGGCGCTGGACCTCAGCATCCGGGCAGAAAGATGCGGCAAAGTTTCCGTTTAACTTAATCTATGTGTAGGGTTTTGTGTCAGCGTCGTTTGTGCAGGTTCTCTTTGCTAATGTTCTCAACAAATGAAACTGAACTGTAGAAAATGTAACTTGAAAAAAAAGAGACATTGCACCTACTTTTGTAAACCAATAAATCTGTAATAAAAATACATTTTAAAAAAACATGGATGTTTCGTTCTCTCTTACAATGGCTAATAGTTTTTATTAGACACATCTTCCACGCACCAGAGTTAGTATCTGCAGGGTTGGGGATCCCCAACATTGCAGAAGTTTGGAGGGGGGAATATATATGTTTGGGAGAGTGAGAATCTAAGGGAACCCTGAGATCTCTGCATATAGAGTGGTGTATAAATTCATTAAATAATAATAATAATAATAGGGGAACTAAAACAGCCCAACAAGGTCTGAGCATGCTCTGTGGAAACAAAATGCTGACTGTTGGGTGGGGGGGGAAGGAAAACTGACAGGGGTGGTGGAGCTGGAATGGAGTCTGATGGGATAGGGCTTGGCTGGCTGGCTGGCTGGCTGGCTGGGATTCCAAGAGCATTTGTTCTGTTTCAATGAGATGTTAGGCAACCCCCACCCCACCCCATTATCTTGTGACAATGAATTGTTCGTTGTGTTTTGTGTAAAACAGTAACTCCCAAGCTATGGGTTGGGGCACATTAATGTGTTACTGTAGTGGAATGCCTCCGGTTTCATTCATTCCTTCATTTATTTCCGTGTGCCCGGTATTAGCAGTTGCGCTTGAGGGTTTTTGCAGCGACATCTGACCAGGGCACTCCTGGGGATGGAAAACGGGACAAGGCGATTTCTGCTGGGTTTTCGACAAGGCGATTCTTCTTACGTCCAACTCTGACACACGATGCCCCACTAGATGGACTTGTGTCTTTGGGGCCAGCGACGAGGAGGCCGTGTTTAGCTCTCTCGCGTTTTTTGTGTTAACTCCAGTGACGTCACGTTACCCGCCTTGATTCCCTGGAATACAGTGCGGGGGGGGGGGCGTAAGCTCGATTGCAAGAACGCCGCGTTGTGCTATCGCATCCTTGCACATTCCTGGAGACACACCCGCTGGTTTTAGTTACACCTCAGAGTTCAAAGTTGAGCACCACAAGGCATTATTATTTCTCGGGACATGTTGTTGTCTGTCCCAAAAGAATCCTGCTCTCAGTCCCCCTTGGGGCTAATAGTCGCAGGAGATTCCTCATGTTTAAACCTGACCCACCATCCTCTGCACTTTGAGCGGGAGGAAACATGAGAAGCAAGGCTGGCAGCTATGGGGTTGCAGAGTGCGAGCGAGTGTGCACGCGAGCGAGCGAGAGGGAGAGAATGTCACTTGCGTGTCTCTTTCCCCATCAGCAGTTCCTTGATCCCTTCTCTGGAGCAGGAAAGGCGCACACCTGTGCTCCTATGCCGTTTGGATGCCTTTAGGCTTAGAAATGACATGGTGCAGCAGAGGAGGAGGAGGAGGATGGGGGTAAAGAGATCTTTTCTTAACCTGCAGCATGCCGGTTTCAGATGACCCCCCTCCCCCTTCCCCCCTGGATTCTATTTCATTCCCTTACTCAGAGCAAGGCATGCCAGGGGCTGAAGCTGAATGGAAGCCAGGAGTATTGAAAATAGTTTGGTATCTAAACCTCCTGGGCTAGTCCGGGCACAAGGGCAGTAAATTGCTGGCAAAGGGGTGGGGTGGGGAATATTGATTTCCCTTGGAATGTTCCTCCATTCCCTAAGAAAGGCCGATATACAACTGTTTATATACTGCCCACCTAGCAGTTTGAAAGCGCATCAAAGTACAAGTAGATAAATAGGTACCACTCTGGCGGGAAGGCAAATGGCGTTTCCGTGCACTGCTCTGGTTCGCCAGAAGCGGCTTAGTCATGCTGGCCACATGACCCGGAAGGTGTCTGCGGACAAACGCCGGCTCCCTCGGCCTATAGAGCGAGATGAACGCACAACCCCAGAGTCGTCCGCGACTGGACCTAATGGTCAGGGGTACCTTTACCTATATATACTGCTTTCATCGGAAAGGGCATTTGAGCAGGTGAAGTTTGAATGACTGAGGATAATGATAATGACAATGACAACAATAATAATAATAATAATAATAATAATAATAATAATAATAATAATAATTTATTACTTATACCCCGCCCATCTGGCCAGGCCTCCCCCACTCTGGGCGGCTTCCAACAGAATATTAAAAACACAATGAAACATCACGCATTAAAAATTCCCTAAACAGGGCCGCCTCCCACACTTCAAACCTCATCAATGTCACACTATTGGGGTGGCCGCCTGGATCAGGCCCAAGAGACGGAGCCACTTCTAGGTTTGAGGGGCTCTCTTCAACATGTCCTCTTGTGGGGCCCTTCCTCTGTCAGTGGGCTGTGGCAGGCTGATCTAGCCTTGGCCAGTGGGTCTGGCCACTTTGTGGTTTCTTGCAGTTTCCCAGAATGATACTAGGTCATCATTCTATTCCATGGTGGTGGTGGTGGTGGTTATATTTATACTCCACCCCTCTGCCTGGGTTGCCCCAGCCACTCTGGGTGGCTTCCAACATATTTAAAAACATAATAAACCATTAAACATTTAAAAACTTCCCTATAAAGGGATACCTTCAGATGTCTTCTAAAGGTTTTCTAGTTCCTGATCTCCTTGGCTCGGGGGGGGGGGGGTCGCATAACTTCATACCCTCCAACATTTCTCTGATGAAAATAGGGATGTCCTAAGGAAAAGCAGTCACAAAATTAAAAGATGCCCGCTTCTTGGGAGAAAAGCAATGACAAACCTAGACAGCATCTTAAAAAGCAGAGACATCACCTGCCAACAAAGGTCCGTATAGTTAAAGCCATGGTTCCATACGTAGCGATGTATGGAAGTGAGAGCTGGACCATAAAGAAGGCTGATCGCCGAAGAATTGATGCTTTTGAATTATGGTGCTGGAGGAGATTCTTGATAGTCCCATGGACTGCAAGAAGATCAAACCTATCCATTCTTAAGGAAATCAGCCCTGAGTGCTCACTGGAAGGACAGATCCTGAAGCTGAGGCTCCAATACTTTGGCCACCTCATGAGAAGAGAAGACTCCCTGGAAAAGACCCTGATGTTGGGAAAGATGGAGGGCACAAGGAGAAGGGGACGACAGAGGACGAGATGGTTGGACAGTGTTCTCGAAGCTACCAGCATGAGTTTGACCAAACTGTGGGAGGCAGTGGAAGACAGGAGTGCCTGGCGTGCTCTGGTCCATGAGGTCACGAAGAGTCGGACACGACTAAACGACTAAACAACAACAACAAAGGAAAAGCAGTACGTTCTGGGACCAAAACAAACTGGGACGGCTTCTGTGAATCCAGGACTGTCCCTGGAAAATAGGGACACTTGGAGGGTCTGTGTCACTGCAGCAAAGCATGCCAAGTGTTTTGAAACCTGAAATGCGTCTCCAAGGTCTGAAGACATTCTGCCACCTGAGGCAGAGAAGAATATGACACACAAAAACCAACTGGAACAGCAGCTGAATCTGACTCCATCGTCTTCCATCACCCTGAAGGCAACAACAAGCCACCTTAGCTTGATGCCATCCATGCCACACAGCTCTGTCTCTCAAGACCTCTCTGCCACTCGCAGCCTTCTGCTGCCTCAGGCGACTGCCTCATTCTGCCCAATGGTAGGGATAGATGCATCTCTTAACACTTTAAATACCTAGAATGCAAGTTCCCTTGTAGATTACAGTCACTGACTGTAGGTAGGTATAGGGAAGCTCAGCGGAAGGTTGCAGAACGACAACTTGCATCAGCCCCAGCAAGCATGGCCAACGGGCAGGGATGGTGGGAGCTGTAGCTCAGCAACTTCTTGTTCCCCACACCTGGTCTAGGGCTTTGCCCTGGGAATTACTGCCATGAGAGAACATCTGAAGGTGAATCGCAGCCCCAGGGCTGTGGTGGAAGAACCCCCTCACTGTTGAGGTTTGCGACTATAAAGAGTGTGTATGAAATATATATGCTCTTTCCCAAGGCTTTTGAACTCAGTTTCTCAGGACATTTTTTTTTTTAATATGTGCAGCTGATTATTTCCCTGCAAGGTTTTCTGGTTTTCATTTCATTTGCATTTTAGGTTTCGTTTGTTTTTTTTAATAAAAGTGATTTTAAATTAGATTTGTTATTGGTTACTCTTACAGAGAAGTGGGATAAACATTTTAAAAAGCAGCCCATTCTAACAACTACATTAATAGCCAAAAAAAGGAGGATATAAATCAGGTAATTGCACAGTAACAGTATAGTTAAAGCTATGGTTTTCCCAGTAGCGATGCATGTAAGTGAGAGCTGGACCATAAAGAAGGCTGATCGCCAAAGAATTGATGCTTTTGAATTATGGTGCTGGAGGAGACTCTTGAGAGTCCCATGGACTGCAAGAAGATCAAACCTATCCATTCTTAAGGAAATCAGTCCTGAGTGCTCACTGGAAGGACAGATCCTGAAGCTGAGACTCTAATACTTTGGCCACCTCATGAGAAGAGAAGACTCCCTGGAAAAGAACCTGATGTTGGGAAAGATGGAGGGCACAAGGAGAAGGGGACAACAGAGGATGAGATGGTTGGACAGTGTTCTCGAAGCTACCAGCATGACTTTGACCAAACTGTGGGAGGCAGTGGAGACAGGCAGGAGAAAATAACAGAGGCCAACCAGAGAATATTGAGAAGCAAGGCAGCTAGTAAGCCTCATCTTCATTAACTGTTGCAACAGGGTGCCCACGACCACACGCAGGAGGCAGGAGGGACCCAGAACAACGGTGCGCAAGCCCTTATATAGACTTTTGAAGTTGCCTACCCTGTAGCCAGAGACCACCCCCCAAAACATCATACATACATCACAGAAGGAGGCGGGCTACAGCAGAACTCCTATCTGGCAGGATACTGATAATGGTCACTTGATTGATTCACCTGGGCAGCCTAGCCATTCCTTTTGAGATGCTAAATACTTAGTTCCTGAATCTAGGACACAGGCTCACCCTATTCATATACAATACGCCCTTAAGACAGGATTTGTGAGCAAAGAGACAAATGGGGAGGTTTTCTCATTTCCTTCCTCACTGCAGAGAATTTTTAAGGTGGGTGGAAGAGTCAAAATGGCTTCAGGTTTGTTCTCCTGTACTATTTCAGACAAGGGTCGCGGGTGGCGCTGTGGGTTAAACCACAGAGCCTAGGACTTGTCGATCAGGTCGGCGATTCGAATCCCCGCGACGGGGTGAGCTCCCATTGCTTGGTCCCTGCTCCTGCCAACCTAGCAGTTCGAAAGCACATCAAAGTGCAAGTAGATAAATAGGTACCGCTCCGGTGGGAAGGTAAACGGCGTTTCCGTGCATTGCTCTGGTTCGCCAGAAGCGGTTTAGTCATGCTGGCTACATGACCCAGAAGCTGTACGCCGGCTCCCTCAGCCAATAAAGCAAGATGAGCGCCGCAACCCCAGAGTCGGCCACGACTGGACCTAATGGTCAGGGGTCCCTTTACCTTTACCTTCACTATTTCAGACATGTGGTTTATAAACTTATGTTCATAAATCTACAAGGCAAATACATACATACATACATTCCTTAGAATTCTTATAACATGGTGAAGGGCAGGGAATAAATAAATAGTTGTTGTTGTTTTTGTTGGCATCCGTCTGTCTCGAGAGACAATGGAGTGTGCCTCCAGGGGGGAAGTCAAAACGCTGTGTTAGCAGCACCGAAGTGACCTCCCTGGGGTGCAAGCCTGGGCAGTGTGTCTGGACGTCCTGGGCTGCCCAGACGACAAGACCCCTTCTTGGACTCACTGACGTGGCCCAAACAAAAATAGAGCAATATGTTTGGCACCGGCTTGGCTGCAGAAGTTGCCGGAAGGAGGCGTACAAGGCATCACTCAACCTTCTTAGGGACTCCACTGCAGTGGTGGCCAAACTCAGCCCTCCAAGTGTTTTGGGACTACAACTCCCATCATCCCTAGCTAACAGAACCAGTGGTCAGGGGTGATGGGAATTGTAGTCCCAAAACATCTGGAGGGCCGAGTTTGGCCACCACTGGTAGGACTTACTCCTTAGTCTTTTCTTCTCCTGAAGATATCCTGCAAGGCAGTGGAGGTTTGGAACCAGAGTTTTTTCTTCCCATAAATCACAACACAACTTATATTACTGTTGGAGCAGAATACATTGCACAGCTCTTCCCAGTCATAACATATTGCAATTCAGTTCGAACCTAAGCATGAGGAGGAAGAGGAGGAGGAGGAGAAACGGACGCGGAGCAAGGGGAATTGCATCTCTTCTAAGCTCCAGGGGAATTTTTACGGAATGAATTTCTTTACCACCCAACATCCTGTCCGATTTCCCCCTCTGCTTTCAGAAGCAAGCTGAGGCCTGTTTGCCAAGCAATTTGAGGATAACATTTCTTGCATCTGCCTTGACTTGGATGCTGTGGTTTCTTCAGGTCAGTCAAGTGATGTGTCCAGAAAATTTGTGTTTGTTGGGTGGCCGTGTGTCCATCTGGACAGCTGCCAGAGGTTATTCCTCTACAGTGGTACCTCGGGTTACATACGCTTCAGGTTATATACGCTTCAGGTTACAGACTCCACTAACCCAGAAATATTACCTCGGGTTAAGAACTTTGCTTCAGGATGAGAACAAAAATTGTGCAGCGGCATTGCAGCGGCAGCAGGAGGCCCCATTAGCTAAAGTGGTACCTCAGGTTAAGGACACTTTCAGGTTAAGAACAGACCTCCAGAACAAATTAAGTTCTTAATCCAAGGTACCACTGTATTTGAAGGGACATCTGGTCTGAGTCCAGTTTAAAGATAAAGAAGACATAAGAAGGGGCAAGTAGATAAATAGGTACCGCTGTGGCGGGAAGGTAAACGGCGTTTCCGTGCGCTCTGGTTTCCGTCACAGTGTTCCATTGCACCAGAAGGGGTTTAGTCATGCTGCCCACATAGCCCATGGGCAACAAAAATCCATTCCAAACTGTTGTCTTATGGAATCTCTCCTTCCGATATACTAAATTTAGATCTAATTACAGCAAAAAAGGTCATCAAACAAAGATTGGAGGAGGTTGATTTGCAACAAAATCTTACTACAGGTGGAGGTACATGTTCCCCGATAAATCAGGGCATTACATTTATGTCCCAGATACCTCAATATCTGTCTACCTTATCGGTTGCGTCGCATAGATTCGCTTTTGTTAGAGCCAGATTTAATGTGTTCCCCTCAAATGTGCTGAGCAATAGATTTTCTAACGGTAAAACCTCTGTTTTATGCGCATGTGACAACAAATCAATAGAATCCCTTTATCATATCTTGTTTAATTGTCCTTTATATATTGTTCCCCGATCAAGGATTCTGAGTTCAATCATTTTGGAAACTGTTGCTAAACCACCTGAATTACATCTAGCCTATCTACTCCAGGACATTGACTCTTATAGAACATTACAGGTTGCCAGATTCCTGAATTCAGTTCTTTCATATAAAAGACTTCATGGAATGCTGCATGACTATTAAAAATCTAGTAAACTCTATCCACCATCTTTATATTCAAGGCCACAATATGGTACATCTAGAGATTGTATGTAACATGAAGGAGATTATGCGTTGAAATATTTTAGTTGATATTTTAGAATGTAAAATGCTATTTTATTTATTGATTGGTTTTACCTTGTGGGCTTATAGCCGAATAAAGTATTATCTATCTATCTATCTATGCTGCCCACATAATCTGTGGACAAATGCCAGCTCCCTCGGCCTGAAAGCGAGATGAGCGTTGCAACCCCATAGTCACCTTTGACTGGACGTAACCGTCCAGGGGTCCTTTACCTTTTTTATTATTATTATTGTCTACCCCAGCTGCACATTCTGCACCAAAAGCATAATTTTGCTAGTGCTGGATTTTATCTCTCTGTCCACAAGCCCTCCTGATAACCATTAGGCAGGCTTGTGATGTAGAAATCAGGTAGATATATAAATATGAGAAGGGCCCTTGGCCTTCAAGAGAAGCATTCTGGGAAACTCCCGAGGATTAACACCTGTATGCCGCACGAGCGGTGGGAGGAGAGGCAGCATGCGCCAAGTCCTTAGGAGAGTGGTATGGAATGTGGCTGCTTTGTTAGGTAACACTTTGGAAAAAAGCCCCAACACCTGCAATATCATCACAGCAAAGGTAGCGAGCGGTTTGCAAAGTTGGGAAGCTCTTGAAACCTAAGAAGAATACACGCATGCCTTTATGAATAAGGTCACACCTGGGCCCTGAAGGGAAAATGCATACATATATGTGTCTGAGCAAGATATGTGTGTGATCTAATATCAACTTATTGCAAAAGAGAGAAAGGAGGCACACGACACCAGTTGGTGCTTTCTGAGCACAAGGCAGCTCCCCGTAATCATCTAAAAGCTGTAGCTCAAAGCTTCTTTGCATGTCTTGGTGCGTAGCACTTTAGGCCTTGCGTGGGGTATACAAAAGATGGCCAAACTCTTGCTTCAGTAATACTGCTCAAAAAATACATTTTTTAAAAGTCACAGTAAGTTTAAAGAAAACAAAAGTAGTTGTT
Source organism: Podarcis filfolensis (assembly GCF_964270895.1). Lineage (NCBI taxonomy): Eukaryota > Metazoa > Chordata > Lepidosauria > Squamata > Lacertidae > Podarcis > Podarcis filfolensis. Next base: position 38,798,300 of record NC_139615.1, read on the forward strand.
CATCGTCATTGTAGTAACTTGATATAAGGCAAATATCAGCATTAAGTCTCTCATTAATGCACACCATACATTTCAAAGAATCATAGAATTGTAAAGTTGGAAGGGGTCCCAGCGGTCATCTAGTCCAACCCTCTGCAATGCAGGAATCTCAACTGAAGCATCCATGACAGATGGCCAACTAATCTCTGCTTAAAAACCTCCAAGGAAGGAGCGTCCACAACCTCCCAAGGAAGTCTAACAGCTTACTGTCAGACGGTTCTTCCTGACGTTTACAGTGGTACCTCAGGTTACATACGCTTCAGGTTACAGACTCCGCTAACCCAGAAATATTACCTCAGATTAAGAACTTTGCTTCAGAATGAGAACAGAAATCATGCTCAGGCGGTGCGGCGGCAGCAGGAGGCTCCATTAGCTAAAGTGGTGCTTCAGGTTAAGAACAGTTTCAGGTTAAGAATGGACCTCCGGAACGAATTAAGTACTTAACCCGAGGTACCACGGTAGTCGGAATCTCCTTTCTTGTAACTTGAAGCCATTGATTCAAGACCTACCCTCCAGAGCAGAAAACAAGCTTTCTCAATCTTCCATGTGTCAGTCCTTGAGATATCTGGTTATCACAACTCCTCTCAGTCTCCTCTTTTCCAGGATAAACATACCCAGCTCCTTCAACCATTCCTCATACGGCTTGGTTTCCAGGTCATCTTGGCCGTTGTCCTCACATTTCACGCAAAAGAATCCTGGGAACTATACTCTGTAGCTCTGTGAGGGGGAAGCTACAATCTTCATGATTCTTAAAGGGCGTGTGCTTTAAACAAATGGTGTGTGCCCCCAGTCCAAGTTTTGGAGGGATAGATTAAAAGATATAAATGACCAGTATATCTCGTTGACTTCCAAGGAGTCACCAGTGACTGGAAGAGTGACACATTGGGACACCTTCAGAGAAAGTGTTTGGCACATTGTAGTCAATCTAAGATATCAGTTTCCTCCAAGTCTTGGTCTTTGAGCTTCCTTAGGGACTTGACAACTACCAAAGAACTTCCATTGCAGGCCGTGCAATTTGGGAACGGCATGATAACTGCTTCCTTTGCAAATTATGAGGAATTCATTATCGGAGGGATTCATGGTCATCAGCTAGACTTCCTGGAGGGCCATTAGGGTGATCAGTAGCAGGCCAGTGGTTCAACCACTACAACTCTAAACTGGCCTGCCAGCAAATATTTTTCACCACACATACCACTTTGTCTAATATCCTTTGTCCATTGTTTGCCTGTGAAGAGTGTGTAGGTAGAATTTACCTCTCTCGGTGGGTCAAATATGGCCCAGCGGCCTCTGGTTGTTGAAACTCTGAACCCATTGTTTCCGTAGAAGACTGTCTGCACTGTTTGAGGAGGAGACCCCTATCTGAAATTCAAGATTATTTCACGCACCTGTAATTAAAAGTCACTACAGTATGAAGTACGGACTACTGTGAAGGTGACTCAGAAACTACAACTAATCCAGAATGCGGCAGCTAGACTGGTGACTGGGAGAGGCCGCCAAGACTACATAACACCTGTCTTGAAAGACCTACATTGGCTCCCAATATGTTTCCAAGCACAATTCAAAGTGCTGGTGCTGACCTTTAAAGCCCTAAATGGCCTTGGCCCAGTATACCTGAAGGAGTGTCTCCACCCACGTCATTCAGCCTGGACACTGAAGTCCAACTCCAAGGGCCTTCTGGCAGTTCCCTCACTGCGAGAAGTTACAAGGAACCAGGCAGAGGGCCTTGTCAGTGGTGGCGCCCTCCCTGTGGAACGCCCTCCTGTCAGATGTCAAGGAAATAAACAACTATCTGACTTTTAGAAGACATCTGAAGGCAGCCCTGTTTAGGGAAGTTTTTAATGTTTGATCTTTTATCGCTTTTGTTGTTGTTGTTGTTGTTGTTGTTGTTGTTGTTGTTAATAATAATAATATTCTGTTGGGAGCCTCCCAGAGTGGCTGGGGAAATCCAGCCAGGTGGGCAGGGTATATATAAAAATATTATTATTATTATTCGGAGAAATGGAGCAAGGTGAATGGAGAAAGATCTGGCTAGATGGAGAAGTCAGTTGGGAGAACAAATGCAGAGAGAGTTATGGTGGGGATGAATTAGAAGGCGTAGGATGAGAATCAAGGTAAACTGTGTGCATACAGGTGCACAATCTTCTGATTTCTCTTTCCTTAATATTTATTTCATTCTTCACAGCTCAGTGTGGGAACATACTCTATTGAAAAGCATTGCATTTCAAGAGAGGCATACAAAGGTTTTATTTCTTTTATCAGTATGTTTCCACCATTTGTACCCTGTCTTAACACACACACACAAACACATCGGTGTTGCAAAATATGTACACATGAGCTAAGGGGAAAGTCACTCATTAGAAAGCCTTGTGAAATAGAAACCTATTCACAGCCCACTTAGAAGTCAGGAGATGGGACTTGGCTGAGCAGCTCAGGAAGAGAATTCCAGTTGTGGAGCCACCACTAAAAAGCTCTCTCTGGGGCTATGTTTTTGCCGCACTTGTCATTGTTTTGCTTCACTTGTAGAAGAGACCTCATAGAGAAGCCCCAAAGAGCTCCTAAAAACCTGGCCATTTTCATTGTTACCTCCTACCTTCGTATGCCCCAGCCTAAAACTATAGGTTGCTCCCTGATGCCCACAAACATTTCGCCTCTGAACTGTGCTGAGGTAATGGGTTTGAAAAAGTCTCTCAGGCTCCCTCGTTCTCATCAAAACTGGGATTAAAATGTCATGGGAAATGGCTCCTTGGCAAACGGAGTGAGCAAGAATCTGCTCATCCATGCTGAAAATCCCATTGCCTCCCTCACCTTCTCCACTCCTCCCTCCCTTCCCCCCAGACCTCCATAAAACTTTATAAGCAATGGATTGGTGGTAGTTGACAGTTGGCTTTAGGCCCGCTTCTGAAGAATCAGGGATGAGAGAAGTTCTCATAGCCAATGTTTGCTTTTTTTTATTAAACCATCTGGAATGCATGGAGAATTTCACCATACTTTAAGGACACAATGGATGTTTGCCCTCCATCTTAGACCGTGTTCTAGCAGCAGCCATTCCGGTCAACAAGACCACCATCTTCGAAACCCTTTCCCATGTTTTCATGCTATGAGATATGCAATAAGGAAATAAAATGGAGGCACTAATGGTTTTTCCAATGGTCATTCCGCAACGAACAATAGCTTCTATTCAATTGCAAGTTCTCTCAATCCTCTTTCAGCAACTCTGAAAGGCACCTCTGCTTTGCTGAGTAAAATATACTCCAAGTCGCGTAGTGATTTCATGCTCTTTATTGCAGCTCATAAACAGTGAATGACTTTCCCTCCCAAAACCTCAGGCTTTATATACATTATTTACACAATGGGTCCCGTGTGATTGGCTGACGATGCTTCCCTCCTGGAGCTTGATTGGGCTGCTCCTGCAGGCCAATCGGTTGTTGCATTCTAGGATCCTACTGACCTAATAGGCTGATTAACTTCCTCCTGGGGCCTGATTGGGCTGCTCCTGCAGGCCAATCAGATTGTTGCATTCTATGATCCTACCTACCTATTTTTCTAGGATCCAAGCTCAGTACATAACACTGAGGTTTTCGTTGGATGCTCAAGACAGCAGACTTGGCCTCAAAACAATCCCATGAGAAATGTTAGGCTGAGAGTGTTTGAGATCACCTAATGGGCTTCATGGCCATGTATGTATTTGAATGTGGGTCTTTCCCTCCAAGTCTGTAACTTTAACACAGAGTTGTAGCCAAGATGGTGTCCTTCAGGTTTTTTTACTACAACTCCCATCATCCCTCATCATTTATCATTCTGGCTAGGACTGATGGGAGTTGTAGTCCAAAAAAATATGTGGAGGGCAGTGAATTGGCTATTCCTGGTTTAACACCATACTGTAAGTGTGGCAGGTGATGAATAATCAGTAATGTGATTTAAATGGGTTGACGCAGCTAAGTTTAATCAAAATAGGAACTACCCCAATTGTTGAAGAATGTGGTTTGCAGGTATCCAGTGTACTCAAAACCTATATACTCATTTTTCTGGAAGTGTCCTCAGTGTCTACTGTGTATGCATCCTTGAACTGCTATAATTTTCACTCTGCTCAGCAGCCACCTCCCCTATGACCATATCTACTTTAAAACTGAACAAACAGAGCTCCTTTTAAAAGTGAAAACTGAACAAAAGATATTTATGGGATTTATGAGCACGTCAAAGATCAGCGCAACAGCTCTGGAAAAGCACAAAAGCTACAGCAGTACAAGATACACATATCTATATATACCCATTAAAAATTAAGACACACACTGTGTTAAGTACAATTAAAAGTCATACACAATGAGGACAGTGACAAAACCCTATCCATACAACTTTATGGGAACTGTACAAAGGACATAAATAATATAAATATTCTCTCCCAGCCTAAACAGCTGTACATTTTTTGAGGTAGGAAAAAAGCCCACATCTTCCCTTAATAGAATTAAGAGTTTATTACAGTCAGTACTTTGCATTGCATCCAGCGGTTTGTTAAATTAACAAAGATAAAAAGACCGTTCCCTTTTTAAAAAACAGGTCAGCAGTACCCACAATGCATTGCTCTGGAGGCATGTTTCTACTAAAGAGAGAATTCTTTCAGCATTATCAATTCTGCCTTCCTTACAGGATTGTCAAAGTCCGGGTCTACAAACATCTAGTTCTTTCTCAAGAGTACATTTCTGGATCTGAAAAGTTGCTGGACTACAGTTCCCATATTCCCTGAGAGTCCAGCAACACTTGAATGGCCAAACCTTAACTGCCACTGCCCAGACTATCTACTTAGAAAATCTCCAATTGCACCTCCCCACGTTCAAGAATTGAAATTTTTAAATGCCATCTACTGTCCTCTGCAATGATTCAGATACCTACCAAGTTGCCCGCTTATGACTCCAGTTGCTCTGTCACTAGGGCTGGGCGATATATCATCTAAAACTGGTTAGAAGGCTCTATCGTGATATTGGTTTCATAATTTCGGAACTGGCAATGTATTGCGAATCATGATGCGCGTGTGCTATGAAAAATCACAATCTGGGAAAAACCGTGAAGCCAGCCAATGCCTCTACAGTGGTAACTCGGGTTACAGACGCTTCAAGTTACAGACGCTTCAGGTTACAGACACTTCAAGTTACAGACTCCGCTAACCCAGAAATAGTGCCTCGGGTTAAGAACTTTGCTTCAGGATGAGAACAGAAATCACGCCGCCGCGGCAGCGGGAGGCCCCATTAGCTAAAGTGGTACCTCAGGTTAAGAACAGTTTCAGGTTAAGAATGGACCTCCAGAACGAATTAAGTTCCTAGCCCAAGGTACCACTGTACATGGCTCCATCCTCATTTCAGACATGGTGATACATTGGTATATCGCAATGTTTAACGGGTGATATATCGCCATGTTGAAAACCGGATATTGCCCAGCCCTATCTGTCACCGTGCACCAAACGTGCGAACTTCAAATCAAAACACTTGTCAAAGTTGTTTGAGTTCATGTGCGAATCCTTTCTCATTTGAGGTCCACCCAGGCCTCAGCTCAGCTTCCTAGTAAAAGAGAGGACATGAAGAGCTCAGCACCAATTCTGCGCATCTCCAGATAAAATATCTTGGGTAACAGGATTAGAAAAGCCTCCTGCCTTTGCCAGCAGCCCAGCAAGGAACCTCTGAACCACAAGTGCCTAATATAGACCCTCCAAGTATCCCTGTTTTCCAGGGACAGTCCCGGAATTAGAGAAGCCGTCCCAGTTTCTGATTTGATTCCGGAGTGTCCCACTTTCCCTTAGGATGTCCCTATTTTCATTGGTGAAATGTTGGTAGGGGATGGAGTTATGCAACCTCTGAGCCAAGGAGATAAGTAACTCTACAACGTTCAGAAGACATCTGAAGGCAGCCCTGTATGGGGTAGCTTTTTAATGTTTCATGTTTTCATCTAATTTGGAAGCCGCCCAGAGTGGCTGGCACAATTCAGTCAGATGGGCGGGGTGTAAATAATAAAATTATTATTAGTAGTAGTATGGAATAAAGGTAAAGAGACCCTGACCATTAGGTCCAGTCGTGACCTACTCTGGGGTTACGGTGCTCATCTCGCTTTACTGGCCGAGGGAGCTGGCGTACAGCTTCCGGGTCATGTGGCCAGCATGACTAAGCCACTTCTGGCAAACCAGAGCAGTGCACGGAAACGCCGTTTACCTTCCCGCCGGAGCAGTACCTATTTATCTACTTGCACTTTGACGTGCTTTCGAACTGCTAGGTTGGCAGGAGCAGGGACCGAGCAACGGGAGCTCACCCCATCGCGGGGATTTGAACCGCCGACCTTCTGATCGGCAAGTCCTAGGCTCTGTGGTTTAACCCACAGCACCACCCACGTCCCTGTAGTATGGAATACGACATCCTAATTTTCATTGGAGAAATGTTTGACGGTATGGAGTGATGCGACCCCCCGAGCCAAGGAGATATGTAACTATACAATCTTTAGAAGACATCTGAAGGCAGCCCTGTATAGGGAAGTGGTTTTTTTAAATGTTTAATGTTTTATTATTATTTTGGAAGCCACCCAGAGTGCCATAATAATAATAATAATAATAATAATAGAATAGGACGTCCCTATTTTCATCAGAGAAATGTTGGAGGGTATGCATATACAGCTCATTGGATCAGTTCCCCCCAACACACTTGCAAAACCAACCTGGTAGACCACACACTAGGTTGTGTGCAGCATGGCAAGTCAAAAGTCATGTGAGCCAGCTCCTGCAACTGGCTTGACTCATTTGGAGTTATTTAGCAGCACAGGCTTGGTCAAGCTGTCCTCTGCATATGGACCCACTGCAGGCTCTAGTACTGTATGCAGGTTGTTGTGGGGGAGGGAGAATAAATAAAAAAGTCCCTCCTCTTCTCTCCCCACCCCCATCCTCCTTTGATCTAACAAACCAGCCAAATGTCCTCAAATCCCGTGGGAAGCCTCGGAGAGAATGTTCCTTAAGGATTAACACATAAATAATGGGTCAGCTCATGCTTAATAATTGCCAGGGTACTTAGGGTGGTTGGGAATAACGACCAATTAGAGCCCAGCTGGCAAACATGTGGAGATTATCATTGCATCAAATGGGATTTGAGCTCCAAGGATGCCTTTGGCAAATGCAAGAGTATGGGTGATCGCCAGGAGAAATGCAGCAGTTGCGCGCTGGTTAAAAGAGAAGGTGAAACCCCCAGTGACCCATGGAACGTAGAATGCGGTCCCCAACATGGAACCTCTTGTTGTAAAGAAAGGAAGGTTTCCATTCTTGGTCACAAACAGGGCTGCTAGGAGCAATGGCTGGGGTGGAAGACAGAAGGAATAATCTGACCTGCTCCTGTGTGTGTTGGCAGATAGCTCAGTAAAAGGGACAGGACCCCTGGACGGTTAAGTCCAGTCAAAGGCGACTATGGGGTTTCGGCACTCATCTCGCTTTCAGGCCGAGGGAGCCGGCGTTTGTCCACAGACAGCTTTCTGGGTCATGTGACCAGCATGACTAAACCGCATGGAAACTCCGTTTACCTTCCCGCCGGAGCGGTACCTATTTATCTACTTGCACTGGTGTGCTTTCAAACTGCTAGGTTATCAGCAGCTGGGACAGAGCAACAGGAGCTCACCCCGTCGCGGGGATTTGAACCGCCAACCTTCTGATCGGGAAGGGGCTCAGTGTTTTAGACTACAGCACCACCCGCATCCCCTAGATGGCTCAGTACACAGGGGAGACCCAAGGGTGCAAAGCAGAGCTGGTGAGGGTTGTGGCTTGGGAGGGTCCATGACCTATAGAGATTGCAAAGGGATTGATGAGAAGATATTTGAAGGCAGCCCTGTATAGGGAAGTTTTTAATGTTTGATGTTTTACTGTGGTTTTTATAATTTGTTGGGATCTGCACAGAGTGGCTGGGGCAACACAGTAAGATGGATGGCATAAAAATTATTATTATTATTATTATTATTATTATTATTATTATTATTACTACTACTACTATTAGATCCTGAGCCTGAGGTTCCCCATCTCTTCACCTGATCTTTAAGTACAGTCATACCTCAGGTTAAATATGCTTCAGGTTGAGCGTTTTCAGGTTACGCTCCACACCGACCCGGAAGTAATGGAGCACGTTACTTCCAGGTATCGCCGCTCGCGCATGCGCAAACGCTCAAAATCATGTCACGCGCATGCGCAGAAGCGGCGAGTCGCAACCCGTGCACATGCAGAAGCGGGTTGCGTTCACTTCAGGATGCGAACGGGGCTCCGGAACGGATCCTGTTCGCATCCAGAGGTACCGCTGTATATTGGTCCTGCACTCAGCTCTCACCTGTGGCTCCTAGAAGCTGTCAGCATGTGACCGTGGCCACATCCTGGGAACGGCTTTGACCGGCTGGCTAAATTGGGTGAGGGTAGCAAATGGGTCTCAACCGCTCTGTGACTTAGGGACTTCCCCTGCATGAGAAGACAGGCTCCGGTGGATCAAGCAGACCTGACCAATAGTGGGTCTAATGGTCAAGAAGGCAGTTTCTGCAAGTGATGTAGAGGGAAGACAGATGGGACACGTCAACCCATGAAGGTAGCCCATCTAGAAGGAGGAAAACTCTGGTCCTAAACCTCTGCTGCCTTGCGGGATATCTTCAGGAGAAGAAAAAGCAAGGAGTAAACCCTACACAAATCTAAAGTAGAGTCCCTAAGATGGTTGGCTGGAGCCTTTTACGCCTCCTTCCGGCAACTCCTGCAACCAAGCTGGTGCCAAATGTATTGCTCTGTTTTCCTTTAGACCCCATCAGCGAGGCCAACAGGGGGTCTTGTCATCTGGGCAGCCCAGGACCTCCAGACACACTGTCTAGGCTTGCAAGCCAAGAACATCACTTTGGTGCTGTTTGACTTCACCCCTGGAGGTACACTCGAGACAGACGGATGGCAACAACACCCATAGCTGTGCGGCTGATGTGTCGCTACTTCCTCTACATCACAGACAGGCCGCATACACACCATGCATTTAAAGCACAAAGAATTCTGGGAACTGTAGTTTGTCAAAGGTGCTGGGGGAAACTATGATTCACAGCAAGGGACCGGCTGAGAATCTGACAAGAATTGCTTGCGTAGGAGTAAGCAGGAAATAAATTATTTCCACATCATCGAGATCCAAGCTATCACAGTTTTTTTAACCCATTCTTGTTCAACAGTTCTCCTTTTATTCTCACAGCAATCCCAGGGGAGGTCAAGTTAACTGAAGGGGAATGGCTGGGCCTTAAGGTTTTGTGGCAGAGCAGGGAGGCTGAACCCTCCTCTCCCAGGTCAGCCAGTGTGCTAGCAGGGGCTGATGGGAATTGCAGTGCAGAACACCTGGAGGGGGCCAGGTTGACAAAGGCTGCCATACACTTGTCCCACTCCCCCCCCCCAATATGGCCATCAAACTTTAATACTTTGCAGGGCTGGTGTAAGCCAGGCTCCCTTAGCCACAGCCCCCATTCCCCCCCACGATATGGGGATAGCAATGGTGGATTTTATTAGCATTGGAAGGATAAATATATATATATTTATGAACCTTTTTTAAAAAAAGTTACATAAGACCAAAGTTTTTTTAAAAAACAAAACAAAAACTCCCATCTTTTTAGTTACCTGAGCAGCAACGTTACCGCCCAACCGCAGCTACACAAAAAGTAAAGATTTCTCTGTTGTTTTCTATGGGTAGTTATTACTTCCGCCTCAGGGAAGGCCCAAAAGCCCCTAGCATCAAGCTGAAGTAAAAACAGCATCAAACTGGCTCCCTCCTTCTGATATTGGGTGGGTCACTTTAGATTTTTGGTCCGTTTTACTCCTTTGTTGCTGCGACTTCACGTCTGGTTTAGCATCATGACACTAACGAAGATCACACAAGCCGCTACAGCCAAGTAACCAAAAAAAACACACCAGTATTGTGGGCAGCTGAGGCCAAGGGCTGTGAGGGCAATGAATGATGAACGGCATCTAAGCAATGCAATAAAACACTCTTTTTAAAAAACACACACACACACACCAAGAAAATCACATGAAAGAAAGCAAGTATGTTTGACTCAGGCTTACAGACAGACCTGTCATGGAAGCTGCCCAGTCCTTAGCCGCTTTAACTCTTTGCTCGTTTCACATAAAAACAAGTGGACCTGTCCATCTACCCTCACCCACAACTATAAATAGTTCCACTGGAAATAGTGTCCACATTCCTAGGTTTGCCCCCCGTCATTGCCCAATAGATGCTTCTATTTGCAAATTCAAGCTATGAGAGTTTTCTTCTTCTTCTTCTTCTTCTTCTTCTTCTTCCTCCCCCAAATCTTAGCCTAACAAAATGGAGGCAGGTGCTGGCCTTCGTCCATTCGCACTTCCTGAATTCTCTGCTCCTCCTCTTTGTGCTCGGGTCCCTTAAGAATGCAGCACCTCATCTCTGCCTTCTCAGGTGTGATGCCCCACAACCCACGCCAAATTCACTGCAGGGCAGAACCAGAGACCATGCTTATCCCTAGGGGGGTACAGCCCAGTTCCCCTTTGAGCAGGTCGTGTGGGGCCACGCAGGGTCAGGTCCAAATTTTTGTGGCGCACGACAAAGTGCCTTCTCACATAAGACACCTCAAATGAGTCCTGGCAGCAGCAGTAGCCTGAATCCAGCGCCAGCCGGCATGGGGCAACCATTTAGATTTCTCACAATGACCTCAAGCGATGTTACGCCAGGCATTGTGGGAGATTTAAATGGAGGTGCTCAGCTGTTTTTCTAAAGGGGGACCGGTGTAGAAATCAGTAGTGGGCCCTGCTGGCGGGGCTGCAACAGCTGCCCGAGGGTGCCATCGGCCGAAGCTGGCGCTGCGACTAAAGACTGCAGCGCTACCCAGAAAGAGGCACGTGGTTCAAAGAAAATGCTGCGTTGTGGCCATGGAAAACCCATCCATTCACCCTCCTGGAAGCTCATCGAAACAGATCTTCCTGGGGTAGCTGCGACTCAAGACCCCTGCCTTAAACCAGACCCTTGGGCCTTGTTCTAGAGAAGTTCTGGCAGCTTGGTCCATGCTTTGCACAGCTCAGGTTCCAGTTTCATTTGCCGTTTAGAAAATTTGGCTGGGGAAGACCCCCTGCACAAGACCTCAGGCAACCACTCCCAGCCAAGAGTCCTGGGCTGGGCTAGATGGACAACACAAGGCAGCTCCTTAGATATCTTACGAGAATAGGTCCTTGACTCTTTTCTTGGTGCCGGCCTTCCCACAGCAGAGGCAGTCCTGGAGATTGGCTGCTGGTCCACAGAACCGTAAAATCCAGGGCTGCAGAACTCCTGCAGCGTCCAAGTCCCACCCCTTGCTAACTTCCATATCCGATGCAAAGGAGAGGACCGAGTCGAGCTGCCGGCCTTCCGTGCGGTCCAAGGAGGAGCAGGCCGGTCTCCCCGCAAGATCTGCCAGCGCCCGCGTCTCACTGCTTGCAGCTATAAACCACTTCCTCCTGCATGCACTGCTGGCATTCGACGTAGCAGCACCACTGCACCTGGCAATGGCAGGAGAAGGTCACCATGCGCGTCTGGATGTTGTAGCCCCGGCCGCAGCACATGCTGTCGCAGTTGGCCTCCCGGGAACAGGTCCTTCCGGCCGTGCCCACTGAGTACCGGCTGGGCCGGCAGAAGCTGGGAGAGTCCTCCATGTAAACCAGGTCGGTGGGGCGTGGGCCAGCGGGGACTTTGGGCAAGTGGCTGTGGGGCTGGGGGCTCGCCAGCTCCGACTGGCCCACCGCGTCGTTGGTGGCACTGAAGACCTTGACGGCGCCGTCGTAGCGGAGCTTGAGGAGCTTCCCCGTCTCGTGGAATGGCGACAGCTGCTTCCAGCAGGTCCGGACGGCGCACGAGCCAGAAACCCCGTGGCATTTGCACGTGGTCTTGAGGCCGTTCTTCACGGCCTGCGGGAGGGAGAGAAAGACAGGCATTTGCTAGGGTCACGAGTGGAAAGCCAAAACGCTGCGAGGGAATAAAGGGGGGAAATCCCAAGGCCACTGAACAGTTGCGCACTCTTTTGCAGTCGTACCTCGGTTCTCGAACGCCTGGCGACTCGAACGGTTTGGCTCCCGAACGCCGCAAACCCAGAAGAAGTAACGTTTTTTGGAAGCTGAACGTCCTGACATGGCTTCTGATTGGCTGCAGGAAGCTCCTGCAGCCAATCGGAAGCCACGGTTTGGTTTTTGAATGTTTTCGGAAGTCCAACAGATTTCCGGAATGGATTCTGTTTGAGAACTAAGGTATGACTGTATTCGTTTTTTAAAAATCTAGTCACAGTTGAACGGAAGTCCTCTTTATTTTTTCCATTTTTGTTATTACCTTTATCTCGTGTGCTCTCTCTTTATAATAATAATTTTATTGTTTGTACCCTCCCCTCTCTGGCTGGGTTGCCCTAGCCACTCCAGGCAGCTTCCAACAGATATAAAACAAAATAAAAACTCAGACATTAATGTGCACCCTAACTGTACAAAGCACACGTTCCCCATATTCTGGACCCTGTCCACCACTAGCGTGCATCCCTTGAAAGGTTCCCCATGTGGTAAACATGGCCCTCACCGTGAAAAATGATTCTGAGGCACAGAGTTGGGACTCTCCAAAGAAAAGCTCTAGTGTCCTATTGCTTAATACGCACTTGCGCCGTGCAACTGTGAAAAGGCACACAGCACAGAATATTCGTTCTCAGGGAAAGACAAAGATATGGCATTACAGGGCCTAGCTTGGCTCTTGAGGTGAAGGCTGGAGATTGGGAATAACCAGGGACAATCTGCTTTTGCTACTCCTCTCTCTCTCTCTCTCTCTCGGCAAATTGTGTGGGTCCTCTGTCCTCACCTTGATGCCCACGTTTGTGTTGTGGATGTCCACCTTGGCGCGCAGGTCTTTCCCGACCTTCTTCTGGCCCAGGAAGTTTTTCAGGAACCTCGTGCTGTACTTGAGGTTGTCTCCGCACACTCCCCACTGCCACGCCTTGCGGTTCTCCAAGTCCGGAGAGTCGTCGCAGGTGCAGCGCTCCATGCGCCCAGCGCTGCAGGCCCGCGCAAGGGAATGGGTCAGAGCTGCCGAGGACACCGCATACAGGAAGGCCGTTTCCTTGAAACCTGAGGGAGAGGAAGCAAGGGAACCCAGAGAAAAGGAAGTAAGAAAGAGTAGGAAAGCCAGCGTAGAAGAATGGCAAGGGTGTCCGACTACGAACTGGGAAACCCGGGTTCAAATCCCGCTTGGCCATGTAGCTCACGGTGCGACCTTGGGCAAGCCTAACCTTAACATACCTCGCAGGGTTTGTGTGAGGATTATATGAAGAGTGGGAGAACCATATATGCCACACTAAACGGCCTCGGCCCAGTATACCTGAAGAAGCATCTCCACCTCCATCGCTCAGCCCAGACACTGAGCTCCAGCTCCGAGGGCCTTCTGATGGTTCCCTCACTGTGAGAAGTGAGGTTACAGGGAAACAGGCAGAGGGCCTTCTCGGTAGTGGCGCCCACCCTGTAGAAAGCCCTCCCATCAGATGTCAAGGAAATAAACAACTGACTTTTAGAAGACATCTGAAGGCAGCCCTGTTTAGGGAAGTTTTTAATGTTTAATTCTATTTTTAATATTCTTTTAATATTCTGTTGGGAGCCGCTCAGATGGGCAGGGTATTAATAATAATAATAATAATAATAATAATAATAATAATAATAATATCCTTGGAGCAAAAACTAGGATAAAGGTAAAGGTAAAGGGACCCCTGAGCATTAAGGTCCAGTCATGACCGACTCTGGGGTTGTGGCGCTCATCTCGCTTTATTGGCCGAGGGAGCTGGTGTACAGCTCCAGGGTCATGTGGTCAGCATGACCAAGCCGCTTCTGGCGAACCAGAGCAGTGCATGGAAACGCCGTTTATCTTCCCGCCGGAGCGGTACCTATTTATCTACTTGTAGTTGATGTGCTTTCGAACTGCTAGGTTGGCAGGAGCAGGAACCGAGCAACGGGAGCTCACCCCATTGCGGGGATTCGAACCGCCAACCTTCTGATCGGCAAGTCCTAGGCTCTGTGGTTTAACCCACAGCGCCACCCACATCCCCCCCCAAAAAGTAGGATAGAAACACAATAAATAAGCAACTGTTTTTAACAGCAGCAGGTACCCTAGTTGCTCAGAGTAGCGAACAAGCCTGGCAAAGGTTTTCACAGGGGTTCTACGTTATCACTTGATCGACTCCGGCCATAAGATGTTCAGAAATGCAAACCTTAGAACCTCTACCCTGGTTTGCTTTTCTTTCTTCCATGATGGCGTTGGGGGGTGAGGAGAAGGGGGAAGACCCAAACGGAGAAAGCCTAGATTTTTCTCCCCACCCCAATTTTCGGAAGCTGACCAACAAGCAGGCACTCATACCTCGTTTCAGAAGGTCGGCCCGTCCGTCCAGACTGCAATTCCAGCGCTCGTTGCGAAACTGATACTGGCACTCCACAACCCCGAGGCGGATGGCATCCCGTAGGGTCTCGGCCAGGCCTGGCTCTCGGCGGCAAAGCCTTTTCTGCTTACGGGATAAGCGAAGCAGGTCGCATTGCTTCAGGTGAGCCTTCCAGTGGGCAGGGTTGTTCGAGGGCCCCAGCAGAGGAAACTGAGTTAGCGTTTCCTTCCCAGTCAGGCTGAAGGGTAGAAGAAATAAGTTATGGCCTTAAACAGAGTAGAACCAGCAACAGCTATTTCCCTGCTGCAGATTAACATTGGCAAACCACCTGCCCGCAGGATTTCTCCCAGGTGTGTACAGGTCTGGTTCACACATGCAAGTAAGAAATCAAGTGGTTATCCGTTTGACGAATGGCAAGGGAATGTGTGAACCGATTCCATTGAAAATTACAGCAGGCCAAGATGAACTAGGAAAGCTCTCTATGTAGTTATATGTGCAGTGCTCCCAAGATGCACACTGGCTCAGACATGCAGAAGAATGAATTATTATTATTATTATCAGTGCATTTTTTTCTGGGGGGACGCAGGGGTATGCACACTCCTAAACATTTTTGTGAATCCAAGTTTGGCCTCATTGAGGGGCAGTATTTCAATATGAGTAGGAAAATGAGAGCACCTCTAAACATTTTTATAGAAAAAAGCACTAATGATGATGATGATGATTGCAAGACTTGAATAGTATCCAGAATGAAATCCCAAAGAAAGCCTTGACGGTATTTATGTAGGTGACTACAGCGGCAAGGATCCTCTAAGCTGAGAAATGGAAGGAGGAAGGAACGCCCTCCAAGGAAGAATGTTTGATGAAAATTTTGGAATATCCAGAGATAGCAAAATTGACGGCGCTGATAAAAGATACAAATTTAGAACCTTTTAAAGAGGACTGGAAACCCTTTCTAGTCTATATCAAAAGTTACTTCCCATGTATGAAGACCACAGCAGGGTTTGAAGTGTAAGAAAATAGCAGAATATATTAAGAAACGTGCTTGAGAAGATGAAATTAGGTAAGATGGAACCTTAAAACACAATTCTATGTAATTCGGGCTATAAACATTGATGTTGCGTGAGAAGGAAGTCACTAGTTTTCTTGAATCGGAATGTAATTTTTGAGTAACAAATTCACTTTCTATATGGAAAAAAACCCCTAAAATATTATTAAAAAATAAAAAGCTGAGCTTGACGGCTTGTGAGGAGCTAGTTAAAGGAAATATTTGGTATTAAGAGATAGAGGAGGAAAAAATATAACCAAATTGCAACCCTCCAACCTACTCCCATGAGGTGGTACCTACATGGTTTGTTGAAGATGTATCTACAGGCCAAGAATCCCTCCTGATATCATATAAAATATGGGTGGAACCCAAAACGCCTAGGAACATAGGAAGTTACCTTATACAGAGTCAGACCATTGTTCCGTCTAGCTGCGTATTGTCTACATTGATCGATAGCAGCTCTTTTCTGGATAGGACAGCCCAGAGAATGGCTAGACTCATATACGTCTTAAGTCAAATCAAGACAGGTTGACGTCAACATAGTATACATGGATGGAAGCTGCTAACTTCTGCAAGCAAAACACAATTGCTAGGGTTTTAAGCACAGCTTGGTTTAGGAACCAATCCCGAAAGATTTCTAGACACAAGCTTGTTAGCTTTAAATCCCTGTATGGCTTAGGACCACGATACCTAAAGGGTTTTCTTCTCCAATACAACCTGCCCCTCCACTAAGGCCAGCTGTGGAAGTTCTCCTGCATACTTGCTACACCCTTCTGATAATTGGCAGGAATGTTAGAAAGCACCTTTTCACCTATGGAACTCCTTGCTCCAAGATGTTGTTCCTCCTCTATGGCATTGCACTATCGGTTTTGTCAGGCCTTTGGCTTCATTGCCGGTTGGCTTTTATGCTGCCCTCTTCCTCCTCTGGTTGTTTTTCCTCGTAATTTTACTAGCTGCTGTGCTTGATATTTAATTGGTGTTATGAATAGCTTTTTTTCCTGTTGTTAGCTTCCTTGGGGAGTCTGGGACATGTGAGTGATGTTATAAATATAATAAATTGGCCTTCTTGGTGTCTTCCCAGCCTTCGCTGCTTGTTAATATTGAACATCACCGACAAGTGTCATTTGAATCCGAACCAGGTATCTGTGACTGCGCAAGTTTTACATTGTCCTAGTTGAGAGGAAGAAAGTATTTGGCCAACGAGACTGAAAAGTTAGGGAGGAAATATCAGTTACTCATGCAGGACACCACTCCTTTAACACCAACAATGGAAATTATTGCAACAGCTCACCCAATAAAGTTAACACACATCTGCCAGCCACTCCTTCCCTCAACCCCAAGGCTTTCCTTAATCTTAAACCAGGGCCCAGTGCTGTCACCAATGTCATCGTTCTCACCAATTAAAGAGAACACCAACATACAGCCAGCACAATAACAACTGTGATCAGCAGCGAAACTCTGAGCCAAGCTACAAATGAAAGGATGTACGACTGGTCCTATAAATAAATTTTAAAAGTCTAAAATGAAACACATAGCCTTCAGGTCTGCAAAATTTGTTCCTTTTCACTGCAGGCTATTTTTTGCAATTAAAACCCTGACCCCCAGCAAAGTTGCTTTGCCATCTGCAAAAGAACCAAAAGACAGTCCCCATATTTTATTCCCATAAGTGGGAAAGCAGCTTGGGAGCAGGGATTGAAAAATCTGTGAGGGTGGGGGGAAGGATTGAAACGCACAAGCTCCCTGCATCTGCATCATCATCATCATCATCATCATTTATTTTTATTTATACCCCACCCATCTAGCTGCGTTTCCCCAGCCACTCTGGGTGGCTCCCAACTGAATATTAAAAACATAATAATACTAATATAATTTATTATTTATACCCCGCCCATCTGGCTGGGTTTCCCCAGCCGCTCTGGGCGGCTTCCAACAAAGTATTAAAATACAGTGGTCTGTTAAACATTAAAAGCTTCCCTAAACAGGGCTACCTTCAGATGTCTTCTAAAAGTCTGGTAGTTGTTCTCCTCTTTGACATCTGGTGGGAAGGCTGCCTTCAGATGTCCCTTAAAAGTCAGATAGTTGTTTATTTCCTTGACAACTGATGGGAGGGCATTCCACAGGGCAGGCGCCACTACTGAGAAGGTCTTCTGCCTGGTTCCCTGTAACCTCATTCTCACAGTGAAGGAACCGCCAGGCGGCCCTCAGAGCTGGACCTGAGTGTCCGGGCTCAATGATGGAGGTGGAGACACTCCTTCAGGTATACCGGGCCGAGGCTGTTTAGGGCTTTAAAGGTCAGCACCAACACTTTGAATTGTGCTCGGAAACGTACTAGGAGCCAATGCAGATCTCTCAGGACCGGTGTTATATGGTCCCGGCGGCCGCTCCCAATCACCAGTCTAGCTGCCGCATTCTGGATTTATTGCAGTTTCCGAGTCACCTTCAAAGGTAGCCCCACATAGAGCACATTGCAGTAGTCCAAGCGGGAGATAACTAGAGCATGAACCACTCTGGTGAGACAGTCTGCGGGCAGGTAGGGTCTCAGCCTGCGTACCAGATGGAGCTGGTAGACAGCTGCCCTGGACACAACTGCTGCAATCAAGTTCATGAACCATATTCCCCCCTTTTCACAATTAATTTTCCCCTGGGTTTGTCTTGGCAAGCAGGAAAAGCATGATCCCTTTATATTTCTCTCCCGATGTTCCCTTTAGTAGGGTAACTGGTGGTCGGCCGCTTCTTTTGCGATGCAAAAAGCCAATTCCCAAAGCTGGACCCTTGCTGGACCCGACACAACACAGCTTGTCCCTTGAAGATGCTGTGCGATAGAACCTGTGATCTATCAAGCATGCCTTTGCCATCGTGCAGCCAAAAGGCCTCCAGCACTAGGAGAACAAGCCAACAGAGAGATACTTATCGCTTGCCCTCCCTCCACAACCCCGGCAGTGGAATGCTCGTACCGTCTCCGCTCTCCAGAACTCTTCTTCCGGCCGGCGGTTAATCATTAAACGAGTAAATTTCCAAACTACCAAATCAAGATGGTAGCAGTTTCAAGGAGATGTAAGCTCTAGGTCGGGGTGGCCCCCTGATACAGCTGCAGTCCTTTTCCCTGCAACTCCATCCATCTAACTCCCAGGTTTCTATCAGTTCAGGAAGTAAAACAGGCTCCACCCAAAAAGAAGACAGTTGTTTCTACACGCTTAGTGGACTCCAAGGACCCTGGGACAAGGCATCCAGACATCCTTCCCGGTCACTCATCTCTTTGTCTCTTTTACATCTGCAGGTGAGGCAGTGGAAGAGCTGGACCGGTGTCTTGCCTCGATAATGATGAGAGCCAACCAACTGAAACCCAATCCAGATAGAACTGAAGCACTGTTTGTGGGTGGTACCCAAGACCAGATCGCTGGGAGGCTGCCTGCTCTTGATGGGGTTCCACTTCCTCTGAAGGAGCGGGTTCGTAGCTTGGGGTTATCTAATCAAATATCTTTATTGGCACCACAGTACAGTGGTACCTCAGGTTACATATGCTTCAGGTTACATACACTT
Source organism: Podarcis filfolensis (assembly GCF_964270895.1). Lineage (NCBI taxonomy): Eukaryota > Metazoa > Chordata > Lepidosauria > Squamata > Lacertidae > Podarcis > Podarcis filfolensis. Next base: position 38,817,327 of record NC_139615.1, read on the forward strand.
CAGGTTACAGACTCCGCTAACCCAGAAATATTACCTTGGGTTAAGAACTTTGCTTCAGGATGAGAACAGAAATCGTGCTCCGGCAGCGCGGCAGCAGCAGGAGGCCCCATTAGCTAAAGTGGTGCTTCAGGTTAAGAACAGTTTCAGGTTAAGAACGGACCTCTGGAACGAATTAAGTTCTTAACCTGAGGTACCACTGTAATGGAGTTGGCACAAGTTGTTGTTTTTTCTGGTTCAGCCTCAGGGTGCCAAGTTTGAAACTCAGAATTTTGTATATTTACTCACAGAAATAAGAAGCAATGAGTATGATTTAAAGTGTGCATAGGGTTGCAGTCTTAGATTCAGTATTTCCCCTAAGGCTGCACTTATCCAGGCGTAACACAGAAGCCAGCCCCAATGAACGGATCACACAGCATGTGTCTATTTGAATCATTTCTTAACCTGAAACTGTTCTTAACCTGAAGCACCACTTTAGCTAATGAGGCCTCCAGCTGCTGCCGCGCCGCCGGAGCACGATTTCTGTTCTCATCCTGAAGCAAAGTTCTTAACCTGAAGCACTATTTCTGGGTTAACAGAGTCTGTAACCTGAAGCGTATGTAACCCGAGGTACCACTGCATTTCTCTCCTGCCCCACGAACGCCATTGGTGACTGCCACCCCACAATAATGGCTACAATGCCAGTGCCTGTTGATGATCCAAGGCCTCCGCACTGCAGTGCATGATGGGAATAGGGAGATCTGGGCACAGAAAGTCCGTCTTGGGTTTCCTACAAAGAAGATGCTCTGACATCAAACTACAGGCCATCCTGCTAGCTCCGTTTTGAGATCAAGTCAGTGGTTTTGCCCTACTAAAGCAAGCCAAATGTCAAGGGTGATAGCTATGCTGGATGTTACTGGAATAGTAAAGCGAGATGAGCGCCGCAACCTCATAGTCGTCCGCGACTGGACTTAATGGTCCCTTTACCTTTGCCTACTTTGCAACCTCAGCAAGTGTGTCAGACAGACAAAGTGCTGGTCAGGATTAAAAGGCATCCTCATCACTCTTCAGGTACTGAGAACGCAACACAGGTGCCCAGAACTTCCTGCATCTGAGCATTGCAGGAGAAGAATGGACAAGTTCACGGAAGATCACCTGCCGTTACTCAGTTTCTTGTTGCGGCCAAGAAACACCTAGTAAGAGTTCTCCCCCAAACGACAGTCTGAAGACCAACGCACCGTTTCTGACAAACAGCTGGGTGAAATGTTCCGAGAACTAAAGGCAGGCAGCTGTCACAAGGCTGCTGCTCCCTTAAGTTGCTTAAACAACCAAAGGCAATAAGGCACCTAAGGCAATAATCAATATTTGTTTTGTGTTAAGGAAATGATAGCTGGAAGGAAAAGGGAATATTGCCTCTTCTTGCTTAGTAGAAGTCCCGATGAGTGTGGGTTTGTGTTTGCGTGTGTACACTTCCTGAAAGGAGAAAAATCCCATTTGGTATCCTGTCCATTCCAGGAATTTCCCTGCAATTAAAAGCGGCTTCTGACCCTGCTAGGGCCACTCTCCCCGCCCCCACAAAAATTAAAAAACCGAATGAAGCAGGTACTCCAACAGTATTGAGCAGGGACTGTCAAATCTAGGAAGAGATGCATCCAGACTCTGAAAAAACACAACACGATGCCAATGCGCAGGCAGAGTCTAAAACTTAACGCAAACTCCAGAGCACACTTTCATTGCTGGTGTTTGAGATTAGCCACAATCCAGAGATACCCTGCAGCTTCTAGAGAAACCTTCCTGTTTTGACATATTTCCCCCTTGGTTTGACTTCATCCCCAGAGGCGTACTCCACTGTCTCTCAAGATTGATGGATGCCAACATGAGCACCGCCATGCTAACTGGAACTGATGGGAGTTGTAGTCCAATACAACTAGAGGGTGCCATGCTGGCAAAGACTGATGGGCAGGGAGCTAGGACTTGATGCTTCAAAGAGGAAAAAACAACAACATGCCAATCTAAGTGGCATGTGCTCTCAAGAACTGCCAGTCCCAGAATTCCATAGTTGTCACTGGCAATCCCTACACATAGACAAGAGGACAACTGAGGACACTGGGAGCCAACATTGTTGATAGGATTCACAGGTGAGTGAATTATAGAATCATAGAATTGTAGAGTTCGAAGGGACCCCGAGGGTCATCCAGCCCAACCCGCTGCAAAGTAGAAATCTCAGGCCACTGGTTTCCACAGAGAACAGGTAAACATGGACAAGAGAGCTCAGGAGTAAGGAGCAATGGGTGGTATTCAACAAGTTTTGGTGTAGTCGTTGGTCCAGTCCAACGATTTCAATGGTTCTGCTATGAGTAAAAGGAAGTTACGTACCACCCAGTGCCTAAAGGGCCTTGTATTAGTGAGTATGCTGCCATTTGTGGTTGTAAATATGAACTTGGGCAGCCAGGAAAATAGGTTTAAACAAAAGGATTGACTGTGAATCCTCCAGTCTTCCAAAACATACATACAAGGTGTTTTAGGGGGCGGGAAACCTAGGTTTACAAATCTGTACTAAGTCCAGAGAAATGATGCCCAGACACTTCTAGAGTTGTGTGGTACCTTTAAATGCAAAAGAAGCAGGTTTCATCAAGTTCAGCAAAGCCTCTTCTATCTCAGCTATGGAGAGAACTCAACCTCTGAGCTTAAAAAGGAGGCGAGTTGCCAGGAGAAAGTTGCCTGCTTTTTTCACCAGCCTCTCTCCTCTCTTGTGTCTTTAAGCAGCAATTCAATTTGTGTAACGAGAGAGCAAGCCCTATCACTTTTCTCCAGGCCATCAAAAGGCTGTTTTATCTGCAAAAATGCAGGTTTGATGGGGGCCAGGCCAGTGTTTCTTTTATTTATTTTTTATACCGCCCTTCATCCGAAGATCAGTTTAAATATAAAAACACAAAAATCTATAGCATAATAACAAACAGAAACAATAACCACTACCCCACACACATAGTTTAAAAGACGGCTTAATTAGCCAAAGGCTCATTATGCTAGGAGCAATTTGTACTTGTGTTAACAGTATTTATGACAGCTCTGTTGGCTTTCAGGCACAACTCAAAAGCGCTAGGTCTGACCCAATACTTACTACAACACATCCTCATCTACAAACCATTGTGATTCTTGTGCATCACTTCCTTAACCTACCACTAAGAGCTGGACCATAAAGAAGGCTGATCACCAAAGAATTGATGCTTTTGAATTATGGTGCTGGAGGAGACTCTTGAGAGTCCCATGGACTGCAAGAAAATCAAACCTATCCATTCTTAAGGAAATCAGGCCTGAGTGCTCATGGGAAGGACAGATCGTGAAGCTGAGGCTCCAATACTTTGGCCACCTCATGAGAAGAGAAGACTCCATGGAAAAGAACCTGATGTTGGGAAAGATGGAGGGCACAAGGAGAAGCGGACGACAGAGGACGAGATGGTTGGATAGTGTCTTCGAAGCTACCAGAATGACTTTGACCAAAGTGCGGGAGGCAGTGGAAGACAGGAGTGCCTGGCGTGCTCTGGTCCATGGGATCATGAAGAGTCGGACACGACTAAACGACTAAACAACAACAAAACATCAGATGCGGAAAAGGCTCCTCCTTGGCCCTACATGTTTATATCCTCTTAAAATGGTAATGGCACCCACCTGAGAGATGCCAAAACTTAGTTCCAGCTGGAAAAAAGGCCTGGTTATGAGCGTTTCTCTGCTGAACAGGCACTACGAAACCTAACATTTCACACTTATCAAGTATTTCGCACACATTAATCCTTACAACAGCCCTTTTAAATGGCAGCCCAGTATTATTTGTCCCATGTTGGAAGAGTACAGGTCTTGAACTTAGGTGGCCTTAGGCGATTAATTACAGTGGAACCTTGGTTTGCGAGTGTCTCGGAAGCCAAACCATTCGGAACCCGAACGCCGAAAACCCGGAAGTAATTGCTTCTGTTTTCAAACGTTTTTTGGAAGTTGAACGGCCTCCGGGGAGTTTTCTTCTCCTCCCCCACCCCAATTGACTTTGTGGCCAGCCCATTAATCCTCGGTTTTCGAACTTTTCAGAAGCCAAACGGTCTTCTGGAAAGGATTATGTTCGAAAACTGAGGTTCCACTGTATTGGATTTATGATTTGAAATCAGGGACCTGCCAACTCACAGCGGGGGCGTCTATCTTACACCGTACACCAATAGTTTGGGCATGCCTTTGTAAGGATCAGCTTGATAGCATTTATTTTCTGCCTTTTTCTTTTTAAAAAGAATGTTATACAGTATATACTCTGTTTCCCAGTCTAAGACTCTACACTGAAGTAAGGTAAAGGTGACCCCTGATCATTAGGTCCAGTCGTGACCGACTCTGGGGTTGCGGCGCTCATCTCGCTTTATTGGCTGAGGGAGCCGGCGTACAGCTTCTGGGTCATGTGGCCAGCATGACTAAGCCGCTTCTGGCGAACCAGAGCAGCGCACGGAAATGACGTTTACCTTCCCGCAGGAGCGGTACCTATTTATCTACTTGCACTTTGACATGCTTTCGAACTGCTAGGTTGAAATGGGAGCAATGGGAGCTCACCCCATGGTGGGGATTCGAACCGCCGACCTTCTGATCGCCAAGTCCTAGGCATGTGCTGCTCGCAGGATAAGAAAACACAGGATGCGAAAAGCACCCAAACAGAAGTATTTCATCCATTTGGCCTTAAAATGGATGGCCAGCTATATTCCTGGGCTTCTGACTGAGAAAGTGCATATCATGACCCACCCTCACTGTGCATCTAAGGATGAGGGTTATTCAGTTGTACCCGTGGAACTTTGCAACTTGTTTGAGTTTCCAAGCTTGCTTTTCACTCTGGGGTGCATCTTACGGTACCACATGCTTGCAAAAGGTTCAGATGCTCAAGCTTGCCCAGGAATCACAAAACCTTTCTCCTGAAGAATCCTCGATATGTGGAGGCAGAGTGGAGCCACTCGCCTGTGAGGCAAAGGCACTTTGCACAAACTCAGGAGCACTCTTATCACTTCCCACAGCCAAAACAAGTTCCTTGTACAGTGGTACTTCAGGTTAAGAACTTAATTCATTCCAGTGGTCCATTCTTAACCTGAAACTGTTCTTAACCTGAAGCGCCACTTTAGCTAATGGGGCCTCCCGCTGCTACTGGAGCACAATTTCTGTTCTCATCCTGAAGCAAAGTTCTTAATCCGAGGTAGTAATAATAATAATAGTAATAATAATAATTTATTTAGGTACTATTTTAAGAAATAGGTACTATTTCTGGATTAGCAGAGTCTATAACCTGACGCATCTGTTACCAGACGCGTATGTAACCTGAGGTACCACTGTATAAGGAATGCAGATGACCCTTGTACATGCATATGCAATCCACCTCAAAATTCGGAACTTTTGAAATTCAAGATTTCACATTCTAATTAGTTCTTAGTGTTTTCCCGACTTTGTACATCTTTCTCAGAAATCTGATTGACAAGTTGTTGTTTTTTCTGGTTCTGCCCCAGGGTGCCAAGTATGAAACTCAGAATTTTGTATATTTACTCACAGAAATAAGAAGCAATGAGTATTATTTAAAGTGTGCATAGGGTTGCAGTCTCAGATTCCGTATTTCCCCTAAGGCTGCACTTATCCAGGCGTAACACAGAAGCCAGCCCCAATGAATGGATCACACAGCATTGTCTATTTGAATCATTTTTAAGGCCTTCTTACAAATGAAGAATGAGACTATTCTAATTATATTTGGTGTTATTTCCAGAGCTCCCTCGTTCTGTTTGGGGGAGAGGGGAAGAACTGATGTACTAATCTAACCTGATGTAGAAGTTGACTGTTCAAAATTCAGACTGCAAAAAGGGAAGCTTGATTTTTTTTTTTTTTGCAATGGAAGAAACAACATTTCAAGCAGAGGTGCAAACTCAGAACTGAAAGGTAAATACATATAGACTAATAAGATCAGCAAAAATAATATTGTTATCCACCATTATATTAAAAAAAAATAGCCCGCAGTGGAGCACCATTTCTTTCTTTATCAAAACACAGCAACACTTGCATTTGTCAGTGCAGTGTTAAGAACTTAGTTTTGCAAAATGGAAGCTTGCGTTTTGAGAATCCAAAACTTGCATGTAAAGCAAAATGAGAGAAACGAAACAAGAATCCCACACGTTGTCATCAAGAAGGGTTCGATATACAGTGGTACTTCGGGTTAAGTACTTAATTCATTCTGGAGGTCCGTACTTAACCTGAAACTGTTCTTAACCTGAAGCGCCACTTTAGCTAATGGGGCCTCCTGCTGCTGCCGCACCGCTGGAGCACAATTTCTGTTCTCATCCTGAAGCAAAGTTCTTAACCTGAAGCACTATTTCTGGGTTAGCAGAGTCTGTAACCTGAAGTGTATGTAACCCGAGGTACCACTGTACACTGTTTATCGCCTCGGAATATTGGAATGTTGACAGCACAATCCCATGGATGTTACTCTTAAGACAGTATTGCCAAGTTAAGTGGAGCTCAGTGTCAAATACGTTTGTGACTACAAGTTTTCCGTTTCAAGAGCTGGAACTCACGTGCTTTTCACCCCAAAGCGGGAGAGTCATTTGATACTTCAAACACACAAATATGCACCCTTGAAATCCAAGTCTTAAGAAACCCAGATTTTCACACAACTGCGTTTCAAGACAGAGGCACGCACACACATGTCCATCCCTCAATTTTGCACCCGTTCCAGTACAAACCCAGATTTTGTAAAACAGCATCCATGTGATCCTTGTGTTTACTGGAAAGACCAGGGAAAGATAAGCAGGTGCATAACTCTTTGTGGATTAAGAGACATAAAATATGCAATTGGTTGCAAGATGACACATGGGACTGCCTTGAAATGGGGCATTTCCCTTCTTAAACCAGAACATAGGGCTCCTGTTCAAATACAGAGAATAATGAGACCCTTAATCTAAGGGTCATGGGTTCAAATCCCACATCGGGCAAAATATTCCTGCATTACAGGGGGCTGGGCTGGATGACCTTTGTGGTCCCTTCCAACTGTGTAATTCTATGATGAGTACAGTGGTACCTCAGGTTACATATGCTTCAGGTTACATACACTTCAGGTTAAAGACTCCGCTAACCCAGAAATAGTGCTTCAGGTTAAGAACTTTGCTTCAGGATGAGAACAGAAATCGTGCTCCGGCGGTGCAGCGGCAGCAGGAGGCCCCATTAGCTAAAGTGGTGCTTCAGGTTAAGAACAGTTTCAGGTTAAGTACAGCCCTCCGGAACGAATTAAGTACTTAACCCTAGGTACCACTGTATAATGAAGATGTTTGTCTCCCCACTCCACAGGTCAACCTGCATATTACGCCCTAAGCACAACAGAACAAACTCACCCATACTAGCAAAAGTTATGGATAAAGCTCTTTTTAAAAAAAAAGAAAAAGAAAGAAACAGGGACAAGCGAACTCCAGAATATGTACGTCAGTCATACAAACCCTAAACATCACCAGGTTGAATGCAAGCGGTTTCAAATTCACAGACAAAAATTGAGAAAGGAAAGATCCGAATATCAATCTCTGTGCAAAAACAGTTACATTCACACATGCATGCAGGAAAACATCACCTGCATTGAAAACTCCAGTCTTGAATATTTACACTGACAGATCTCTTCCCACCCCAAAATTGCTGTTGTGCAAAGCAACATCACTTTTCTATCAACTGCTCCGATGCATTTTGCAGATGAAAGAGATTTCTGCTGGTAGAGATCTGCTGCTACAAGTGGAAACACAAGCTCACAGAACAGCGGCAGGAGGAGGGGAGGAAGAGAATCTCATTCTGCAACACCCCTAAAATGCATGCAGGACCCAGGAGGCTGGACCCTTCAATGCTCCCGCATTTTCCCAGTGCATGTGCACGAGCCAGTGTCTCAACTATGTGCAACAACCTAGCAGCTGGTGTGCAGCAGGATCCCGGATTCTGCGGGGCTGGCTTGAAGTGTGTTTAGGATCGCAGCCAGGTCGTGAAGCTGTAATCCACAAGGCAAGTTAACCCAGCAGATTGGCTAACCGAAGAAAAAGACCTTCGAAAACAAGATGCAAAGTGAAGAAGAGGAGCGCGTGAACTTCGAAAAGCAGGGCGAGGAAGTGAAGAAAAGTCGAAAGCTAAGGGAGGAAAAGAAAAGCAAAACGAGAAGGAAAAGGTAGAATTTGCGCATAGGAATGGAAGGAACTTCAAAACAGAAGAGCCGGGATCGCACCAAAAAAAAGGGAAAGAGACTAATAATTGTATAGTTGATGTAAAAATATGCAGGGATTTATGTATGCAAAATGAGCCACGGAAAGAGAATAAGTCATTGATATTTTAAGGTTGTTTAAATGCATATTTCAAAATGCAAAACAGAAAATAATAATATAAAATTATACAACAAAAAAGAGAAACTACAGACAAAAAAAGGAGTGTAAGTGCAAAAAGGGAGGGGAAATCTCACCACAAAATTGGGGAAGGGAAAATGTAAGGGAAATTGCATGCGGAAAGTCTGAGCAAGCCCGATCGCGCAAAAGGGGGGGAAGCGAAGCGCCGCTGACCCGAAATAGGCGTCCACCTGCAGGAGCAGCAGGCAGCAAGCGGCCGCGGCGACCGAGACGCGCAGGGGCGGCGGCAGCAGCAGCAGAGGCTTCTCCGGCGGGCGCATGTTGCCGGCCGCTGCTCCTGCGTCGCGATCCTCCGCCGTCTCCCGGGCTCGGCATGGCGCTGCGCAATCGGCGCCCGGGCGCCTCCGCAGCCCGTTAAAAAGGGCACCTGGCTGGGCGGGAGGGGCGCGCCCTCCCTCGGCCCCGCCCCCGCGCGGGAAGGTGAGAGGCAAAGGGCCGCCCGGGGTGGGATGGGATGGGGTGCGGGGCGGAGACCTCATGGGACTCGCCCTCGCGCCGAGGGAAAGAAGGAGAACTTCGAAGGGAAGCGCGGGAAGGGCGCCCCTGACCATGTGCAGAGCGCGCTCTCTTCTGGCGCCTACCCTCTCCGCTGTGTAGCAGCACAGCATCATGCTGAAGAGTCAGTGCCGGATTTATGTACAGTGGTACTTCGGGTTACATACTCTTCAGGTTACATACGCTTCAGGTTACAGACTCCACTAACCCAGAAATAGTACCTCGGGTTAAGAACTTTGCTTCAGGATGAGAACAGAAATCGTGCGGCAGCGGGAGGCCCCATTAGCTAAAGTGGTGCTTCAGGTTAAGAACAGTTTCAGGTTAAGAACGGACCTCCAGAACGAATTAAGTACTTAACCCGAGGAACCACTGTATAAGCTAAACAAACTATAGCTTAGGGCCCCACTCTCTTGGGGGCCCCCCAAAAAAATTAAAGGAAAAAAAACCTGGATGTACATTTCCAAAATACAGTCATACCTCGGGTTGAATGTGCTTCGGGATGAGCGCGTTTGAGTTGTGCTCCGCGGCAAGCCGGAGGTAACGGAGCGTGTTACTTCCGGGTTTCGCTGCTTGCGCAGACGCACAAAATGGCATCGTGCGCGTGCACAGAAGCAGCAAAAAGCAACACACACGTGCGCTGACGTGCCGTCGCTGGTTATGTTTGCTTCTAGATCCAAACGGGAGTCCGGAACGGATCCCATTCACATCTAGAGGTACCACTGTATAAGATAAAAAAGAAATAAAATAAAGCCTACATAGAGTAACAGTGTTTTGTGTTGTGTAGGCTCCTATGATGTAAGTCACAGGCCCCGCCTGCTTCCTAAAATATCACTGGAAGATATTGGACTTTTTGGAGCTAACCGACCTGACTGGAAGGATCCACGACCAGAAAGAAGAGGAAGATCAAGAAGATTGGAAGAAATTTAAGGATTATTTGAATAAATATTGTAATATAAATCGCTTCAAAGTACGAAATAGGCCTAGGATTAAATTAGGATGCGATTGTGAGTAAGTTAGATTTAGAATAGTAAGAAATGAGAATAAGATTGCTGGAATTAATTTTAGTTAAGAATGTTATTGGAGAGCTGTTACCTGCAGATATAATGAAATTCAAAAGGGAGGGATCTGAGGAGGTCAATTAACAATGTAAGAGAAATTGGTTTTTTTTCTTTAAGGGATAGGTGTTTAAGATCCCATTTTGGCTTTTGTTTTTGTTCAACATTGTATTGTGTTTTCTTTGTGTGTATTTTTTCTTTTTTCTATGTCATATTTGTTATAACTGTGGGGAAATTATTTTTAAAAAATTGGGGAAAAAATAAAATCACTGGTTTGCTCATTTCTATATATAGGGTGCCTGCATTCTGCATGGACTGGTTGCATGGCAACATGTGCCAGTGGCTTTAGATACCTATTAGGTCCAGAAATTACCATATACCATATATTCAACACAAAAAACGTAACGATTGTTGACAAAGGACATATAAAGGGCCCCATTACCTTCAGTAGCTTAGGACCTCCTCAAACCTAAATCAGGCCTTGGAGATTTCAGTCGCCAACCTGGTATCCAGAGATCTCCACATGGCCACAACTGGACCAGCACCTGGGGAATGCTTTGCAGAAGTTTTGTTCCCAGTGGACTCTCATGCCCAGTTTGGGGCACCGCATGAGATCGTGGCCCTGAAAAGGCACTTTTTTGGGCGAGATTTCAGCGTGAAATTGTGCGAGATTACGGCAACCAAGATGGCCGCCGTGCTCTCGTGGAAAAATAGGGTGTCCCATTTTCCCCCAGGACGCTTGCAGGGTATTGGGCTCCCATATGCACAATACATTTAAAGCATCACCACACCACTTTAAACAGTTACGATTTCCCCCAAAATTGGTTTAACAGTTAATCTTTCTTTCCAGGGAACTTTGGGAATTGTAGCTCTGTGAGGGGAATGGGGGTCTCCTAGCAACTCTTAGCACCCGTAACAAACTGCAGTTCCCAGGACTCTTCCGGGGGGAAGCTATGACTGTTTAAAATACGATACTTATTTATATGTGTTGTGCACCCTAATGGTAGCCAAGAGACGGATACTGATGAATTGGAAGAACAGAGATACAATGCCCCTTAATCAGTGGCTTGACAACAGGACATCATCGGCAATATATGAACAGACAGCTTATAGATGCAGACTTTGGATAAATGCAATGATATTTGGAATGAGTTTACAGAGGATATATTAGGTTATTGACAATTGTATGTGTATTAGAATAAGAATATACATACCTGTGTGGTAATGTAGAGGGACGCAGGTGGCGCTGTCGGTTAAACCACAGAGCCTAGGACTTGCCGATCAGAAGGTCAGCGGTTCGAATCCCTGCGATGGGGTGAGCTCCCGTTGCTCAGTCCCTGCTCCTGCCAACCTAGCAGTTTGAAAGCACGTCAAAGTGCAAGTAGATGAATAGGGACCGATCCGGCGGGAAGGTAAACGGCATTTTCATGCGCTACTCTGGTTCGCCAGAAGCGGCTTGGTCATGCTGGCCACATGACCCGGAAGCTGTACGCCAGCTCCCTCGGACAATAAAGCGAGATGAGCGCCGCAACCGCAGAGTCGGTCACGACTGGACCTAATGGTCAGGGGTCCCTTTACCTTTTATGGTAATGTAACTGTATTTTTTCTTTTTTTATTCTTACTCATTTCTTCCTTTCTTTTCTCACTCTGTTTATAAATGAAATTCTTCCAATAAAATATTAATAATGATAAAACATTACCCACACCTGCCAATTTATGAAACTCAGAGAGATACATGTTTTTCATCTTTCCCATGACCGAGAAGCCTGCTTCCCTTATTCCTGCAACTTTCTCCTAGGTTTAAGTCAAACTAAGAAAACTATGTGTTCCTTCCTTGTTGGGGGTGTGAAGACATGATAGACACCCTCTCCCCAGTTTGACAGCACAAATGTTGGACATTGCATTTGGTCCTTGTTGCTGGAGGCATGATGCAAGTTTAAAAAGGTAAAAGACACCTGGATGGTTAAGTCCAGTCAAAGGCGACTATGGGGTTGTGGCGCTCATCTCGCTTTCAGGCCAAGGGAGGTGGCCTTTGTCCACAGACAGCTTTCCAGGCCATGTGGCCAGCATGACTAAAACACTTCTCATGCAACAGGACACCGTGATGGAAACCAGAGCGCACGGAAACGCCGTTTACCTTCCCGCCTCAACAGTACTTATTTATCTACTTGCACTGGTGTGCTTTCAAACTGCTAGGTTGGCAGGAGCTGGGACAGAGCAATGGGAGCTCACTCCATCGCGGGGATTCAAACCGCCGACCTGATCGGCAAGTCCAAGAGACTCAGTGGTTTAGACCACAGCGCCACCCGCTCTCTCTGCACATCACATTTGGTCCTTGTTGCTGCAGGCATGATGCACACATGGCAGGTGAACTCTGGTGATGCTTCCATGGACACCAAGAGCACACCTGTCATCTCGATACGGCTCTTCTATTTTGCGTTCTGTATGTTTTCCTCCTCTCCTGTGCTGAGTGTGCGTCGGATCTGGCAGCCGTTCTGCTGGCTCCAGCTGCAACACAGCATGAGTGGAGCATGGCTCCGTCATTCTAGCCCACCCTTCGAAAAAATCCAGCAAAAAAATAACGTTGCACTTTGTAACCCAACCTGATGCAATTCAAGCACTGGTGGGATCCAAACAGGGCCCCTCACAAGCCGCTCTTCATGACTGGACAGGCTCCGAGGAGGGAAGGAGGTCCTATAGGTGATGAGGAACTATATGTAGGTGACTAGGCATACGATACGATAATCTTTATTGTCATTGTCCCATACAGAACAACGAAATTGGGGAAAAAATCTACATAAGACATTCAAAACCAACAAGGCTGATATCCCAGCTATCCCAACCTGGTTAGCCCCCTAAAAACTCTGATACCCCATTTTTAAAATACAATACACCCCCATAGAGACTCCTTAGGTAAAGGCAAAGGGACCCCTGACTATTAGGTCCAGTCGTGGCCAACTCTGGGGTTGCGGTGCTCATCTTGCTTTATTGGCCGAGGGAGCCGGCGTACAGTTTCCGGGTCATGTGGCCAGCATGACTAAGCCACTTCTGGCGAACCAGAGCAGCGCACGGAAACGCCGTTTACCTTCCCGCCGGAGCGGTACCTATTTATCTACTTGCACTTTGAGGTGCTTTCGAACTGCTAGGTTGGCAGGAGCTGGGACCAAGCAACGGGAGCTCACCCTATCATGGGGATTCGAACCGCCAACCTAGAGACTCCTTACATTGCGTTTAAAACCAAAATCGCATTTGGATAGAAACTCTTTCTCAGGCGGCTAGTCCTAGTCTTTATAACCCTGTACCTTCTTCCAGAAGGCAGAAGCTGCTGAAAGAGATCATTTCCGGGGTGCGTACTATCCTGCACTATCTCTGCAGCTTTCTTAAAGCACCTGGAAGCACAGATTTGATCGAAAATGATTTCTCCCTTCCTCCAGCAGCCCTTTGCATCTCTGTGCTGCCCGTGAAGGAAAGGAATAACTCTCCCCCAATCATAGCATAGTGTCATTGGTCTTGTCCCCTGCTAGTGGAATGTATCTGTGCCAACTTTAAAAAACCTGCTGAAAACTTCTATTCTGCCAGGGCTATGCATAGGCTAGTATGTAGGGCTGGGCAATAAATTGATTTATCGTCCAAAACCGGTTTGACGTCCGTATCGTGATATCGGTTTCATAATTTTTGACCTGGCAATATTTTGTGAATCACAATTGTGTGTGTGTGCGCCCTATGCAAAAATCACAATGTGGGAAAAACTGGGAAGCAAACTAATGCGTCTCTTGATTCCTTCAGCCTGTTAACTCTGCTTGCTCAGCCTTCCCCTGCCTCATGTAGGGGGCAGCAACTCACCAGAGCAGGTCGTGGCAAAAATCACGATGCAGGAAAAACCGTGAAGCCAGCCAATGCCTCTATATAGCTCCATCCTTATTTCAGACATTGTGATATATTGGTATATTGTGATGTCTAGATGGTGATATATCAGGATGTTGAAAACCAGATATCACCTTAGCCCAACTAGTAGGATGTGTCCTCTTAGGGGGGAAACTTAATTTTTGCAAATTTCTTCAGGGAGGTGTTTTTGGGTGTGAGGCATTCAGATATACTATTATTTTTGTGCTCCAACAATATTTAGCTTGGTAAGTCTGTGTTTGATGAAGCAGCGCATAAACTGCTTTCAGAAAACCAAAGAATTTTAATTTTACCTTCTGAAAATGCCATGCTAAATAATCATAATATAGAAGATAACTGTATGTATGTGGTAATAATTTTAAATGTTTTCTATGCAATTTTACACACATTTTACTTACCAAGCAAAACTAAATTATACTATTTTCATCAAAATATCTTTTTCAATTCCCAAGCCATGTTACAACTTTTTAGCATCCTTCATTTTTGGAATTTGAAAGTTGAAAAATTCAACAACACCTAGTAAGCCAGGTCTATACAGGCATTTAAGAGTCCACCCCTTACAGTGAGCTTCTGAAGTTTGTTTTTAATTCTTTTGCTCTTGTTTTTAATTTTTTTATTATTTCACTGTGTGGTTTTATGCTTTTATTTCATTGTAAACTTCTGTGATATATTTCTATGATACAGTGGTGTGTGTGTGTGTGTATATATATATATATATATATATATATATATATATATATATCAATAAATAAAGATCAGTAGTGTCAGGACTCCCAAGTCCAGCCATGATTTTGACACCAACAAATAGGGCAGGAAGTCACCAAGCCTATCTCATCCTGAGCCCAGCAACCAGAGCCCCCCCCCCCAGACCCAAGGACTCTGGATTGTGGACCCCAGAGACTGCAGCCCTCAAACCTCATTCCACTGGCCAGGCAGTGTTCTCACTGTGCATCACTGATCCAGCTCACCAACACAACAAGTGTGCCCCACGTGAGATTATGGAGAAGTACCAGAGGACTTGGCCCCAAAATGAGAGGGCATCCATTTAAGTTTCTGCACTTTTTTTTGCAGAGAGGCAGAACCTAAAATGGGTAGTCCAGCCCAGTTAGCACAGATGGGCCCTTTTAACAACAGCAACACACTTTTTATTAAAGATGTTCGGATGTTCATCATCAATTCACCCACACACCCCATGTACCCTTAGCCCCTACCTTAAAAAAACAAGAAGTTTTTACTAAAGGTTTTATTGTATAACAAACATTAACAGTCAGAAGTCAGAAAGACCAAAATTTTAATAAGGAATGGGGAAGATTTATAACTTATCTTAAAGACCATTGTAGACAGTTAAAATCGTTAGTAGGATTGGAATATCACTTATAGTTTAAGGTTGAATTCTGGACATTGTGGAAGAGGTAAAGAGTTTGGATTATCATAAAAGATGTTGGAGGAAATTATTAATAGTAGGATGGAAGTCCAGGAGATTCCTTGGAATCTTATTTTTATGATTTATGTTGGATATATCTCTGTAAAATTTTAATTTGAAAAAGCAAATAAATAAAATTTCAAAACAAACAAAGAAAAGTACACATAGTGTCTCCACTTTCAATTCATTGAGTATTTTCGCAGTTCATTTGCATTTGGTATGAGAATCTGTTGTCATATACATTATGCAGTTGGGGGGGAAGAGAGAAGAGATGGGGAAAGATCATGATCCTTTGTTCTATTGTGCAGTATTTGCGCAGGGTTTTTGTGAGAGCATCACATGGGTAGGTCATTATATATACAGTGGTACCTTGGTTTACGAACTTAATCTGTTCCGGAAGTCCGTTCTTAAACCAAAGCATTCTTAAACCAAGGCTTGCTTTCCCATAGCAGCGGAGGACTCAGTTTACAAATGGAAACCACTCAACACGTTCTGCTTCCGAGGCAAAGTTCACAAACCAAAACACCTACTTCTGGGTTTGCAGCGTTCTTAATCCAAGATGTTCATAAACTAAGCTGTTCTTAAACCAAGGTACCACCGTATATGCATTGCGAGAGATTGGCAGGTCCAAAGCTTGGTTGCTTGCGTTCAGTTGCTTGGAGTATGGTTTGTTTGTATGGGGAAGAGGGGCATTGCTGAGTCAGATAAGCCATATCAATCTGTATGCTGTAGCAGGGGATAGGTCATAATCTTGCTCTGTGAATGTGATAAAGGGGAGAGCTATCATGAGTCAATATAGACCACTGGCACCAAAATGTATGAGAAACTGCCCTATTAGAACAGTTAACCAACAGGTAAAGGTAAAGGGTGGGACGCGGGTGGCGCTGTGGGTTAAACCACAGAGCCTAGGACTTGCCGATCAGAAGGTTGGCAGTTCGAATCCCCGCAACGGGGTGAGCTCCCGTTGCTCGGTCCCTGCTCCTGCTAACCTAGCAGTTCGAAAGCATGTCAAAGTGCAAGTAGATAAATAGGTACCACTCCGGCGGGAAGGTAAACAGCGTTTCCGTGCGCTGCTCTGGTTCGCCAGAAGCGGCTTAGTCATGCTGACCACATGACCTGGAAGCTGTACGCCGGCTCCCTCGGCCAATGAAGTGAGATGAGCGCCGCAACCCCAGAGTCGGCCTCGACTGGACCTAATGGTCAGGGGTCCCTTTACCTTTACCTTAAAGGTAAAGGACCCCTAGACGGTTAAGTCCAGTCAAAGGTGATTATGGGGTTGTGACGCTCAACTCACTTTCAGGCCGAAGGAGCCGGCGTTTGTCCACAGACAGCTTTCCGGGTCATGTGGCCACCATGACTAAAACACTTCTTGCGCAACAGGACACCGTGACGGAAACCAGAGCGCACGGAAATGACATTTACCTTTCCGCCACAGCTGTACCTATTTATCTACTTGCACTGGCATGCTTTCGAACTGCCAGGTTGGCAGGAGCTGGGACAGAGCAACGGGAGCTCACCTCGTCGCAGGGATTCGTACCGCTGACCACCTGATTGGCAAACCCAAGTGACTCCGTGTTTTAGACCACAGTGCCGCCCGCGTCCCTGAAAGCAGGGTATTGCTGAGTCAGATAAGCCATATCAATTCATATTCTGTAGCGGTGAATGGGTCATTATCTTGTGTGTGTGATAAAGGGGAGACCGATCAGGAGTGAATATAGACCACTGGTACCAAAATATATGGAAAACCACCGTATTAGAACAGTTAACCAACAAACAGAATGGCTCACTGGAGGCCAGATTCTTGTCAGAATAAGTTGTCTGCTCCCTGGGCTCTGTCCAGGGTCCTACCTCCAACCCCCAACCTCTTTATTTTTGAGAATCCTCTTCCTCAGGGTCTGAACCTTGTCCGTTCTCTCTTTCTGCCCCAGACTAAGTGTTGGACTTACACCTGGCTGACAAGCGCTCCGCTTTGCCATGACTGGACAGAAACCAGCATTTTGAACTGGGCCTAGAAGTGGATTGAAAACAGGTGAAGTTGCCTATTAAAGAAGTCATGGGATTTATATTTATTGATTTGATTTCAAAGCATCTACATGCTGCTTTGTGCTTCCAAAATCTCCAAGTGGGTAGGAAGATTCCAACATCTGGGTCCGGTCAACAGCATGGCTGCCATGTTCTGGACTGGCTGAAGTTCCCAGACGGTTTTCAACAGCAGCTTCAGGTAGCACTCATTGCACTAATCCAGCTGTGATCCAACTAAGGCATGTTGGCTGACCTGATTTCCCTTTAAGACCTACATTGGCTCCCAGTACGTTTCCGAGCACAATTCAAAGTGTTGGTGGCAACTTTTAAAGCCCTAAATGACCTCGGTCTTGTATACCTGAAGGAGCGTCTCCACCCCCATCGTCCAGCCCAGACACTGAGGTCCAGCTCCGAGGGCCTTCTGGTGGTTCCTTCACGGCAAGAAGTGAGGTTGCAAGGAACCAGGCAGAGGGCCTTCTTGGTAGTAGCGCCCGCCCTGTGGAACGCCTTCCCATCAGATGTCAAGGAAAGCAACAACTATCTGACTTTTAAAAGACATCTGAAGGCAGCCATGTTTAGGGAAGTTTTTAATGTCTGATGTTTTACTGTGCTTTTAATTCTGTTGGGAGCCGCCCATAGTGGCTGGGGAAACCCAGCCAGAGGGGCAGGTATAAATTATTATTATTATTATTATTATTATTATTATTATTATTATTATTATTATGGTTGAGGGCAGAGAGGCTCATTGGGCAAAACTGGCTTAATTGTCAATCCCTCACCACAAGGAATTCTGGGAAAAGTTGCTTTGTGAGGGGAATAGGGGTCTCCTAGCAACTCCCAGTACCTTTAACAAACTACACTTCCCATGAGTCTTTGCAGGGGGAGTCATGACTGTCTAAAGTGGTGTGGTCCTCCTTTAAATGTATAATGCAGATGGAGGTACTGTCTTGTCTGATTTAAGCTTCAGTTTGTTTGCCCTCATCCAGATCATTACTGTCTGGAGCTGCCAGTGCTCAAACTGGGATCTTCAAGTTGCCCCGTGTGGCATGGAACATCTGTCTAGGACAGAAAGACACTCTCAAGCTCCAGACTAGCCCAACCTGCCTCACTGGTGATTGGACTCTCCTGGGCAGGAATGCGCCCATTCCTGAGCCACAAACCTTCCTGGGGCTGATGTATTCCTGCAAATTCTTTGGCCTCACTGTTCAGCCCTTTGCCCAAGCTGAGGTCCAGCGCCGAGGGCCTTCTGGCGGTTCGTTCCCTCATTGCAAGCACAAGCTACAGGGAACCAGGCAGAGGGCCTTCTCAGTGGTGGCGCCCGCCCTGTGGAATGCCCTCCCATCAGATGTCAGAGAGATAAACAACTACCTGACATTCGGAAGACATCTGAAGGCAGCCCTGTTCAGGGAAGTTTTTAACGTGTGACATCTTAGTGTATTTTTGTTCTTTGTTGGAAGCTGCCCAGAGTGGCTGGGGAAACCCAGCCAGATGGGCGGGGTACAAATAAATTATTATTATTATTATTATTATTATTATTATTATTATTATTATTATTATTGGCTTGTTCTGTTGCTCTAACCCAGTTCCTCAGCTCCAACACCGTGGTCCAGCTCCTGACACCCTCCTCACCTCTGACTGCTGCCTGTGGCTCAGCCCCTGGGCAAATGCTGACCACGAGTGCTGGTTTGGCACCTAAACATCTACCACAATGCCTGGAATGTGAGGGAAAGCAAAGACAGCCCTAGATGACGTTTGAAAACTATCTGAAAAAAGCCCTCCCCAAAATTCTGCATCCTATTTGCAGGCGGTGAAACAGGTGGAAATTCACCAAATATTCTCTGAATATTTAATCCCATGAGTTTCAGGATATCAAAGACAGACAGACAGAGCATGCATGTTGTACCAGTGCAGTTACATTTCATGAAATGTACGACTCATTGCTGCTTTTCCTAAAAAAACACACACATGCAGCAGTCTGCCAAAAAACCAAAACAAATGCAACTCCACATTTTTTTTAAAAAAAAATCTGGTTTAGCTTGCTGGTGGCTGGCTGTGGTTGTTCCAGGGTCCCAAACCAGCCCGTGGGCTTCAAACTGATCAACTGTATCCTACATAGTGCATAAGGCAGGTGTAGTCAACCGGGTGTCCTTCAGCTGTTTTGGGACTACAAATCCCATCATGCCTGGCTCTTGTTCGTGCTGACTTGGACTGATGGGAGTGGTAGTCCAAAACATCAGGAGGTCCCCTTGTTCGTTACCCTGTCATAAGATATGAGATAGGATTTTAAAATTATGTGTCCCCTCCCCCATATTATGCAATGAGATTAAGAGAAAAAAAACCCTCCTCAATCACAACCTCTTTTCCTTTCTGTTCTACTCTATTTTAGTCCTCATTTCTGGTTTGCCAAGTTCCATTCGCTAATCTTCTTTAAAGTAGGACTCTCAAGTTCTCCACCAGATGGCAACATAGCCGCACTCAAGAAATGAAAAGTTTGATTATTCAATTCATCACAGAATCCACCTAGTGGCACTGTACCCTCCCAAATAAAATCTCACCGCAAATTCTCAAGGTCCTTCCTCTGGCTAGAAAGTGGGCTGCACAACTGGGGGTCATTGCTTTTTTAAAAATAACTTAAAAACCTGTGTGCTTCCCCCCTTTATACGTTGGCAATCCCCAAAGGATCAGGTAACGGAAGTGACATCTTGTCACTTGCTGACCAAACGTTGCCAGGATGTTCACTAAGTTTGTTATTGGCATGAGCTTTCATGTGCATGCATGTATCTGGAGAAGTGTACATGCACACGAAAGCTCATACCAATAACAAACTTAGCTGGTCTCTAAGGTGATACTGGAAGGAATTTTTTTTATTTTGTTTCGACTACGGCAGACCGACACGGCTACCTACATGGCAAGAGGGGAAGGGAAGCCATTGATAATTTAAGGTTGTTTAATGAATATTATAAAATGTAAACCAGAAATTTAATTAAAAATATTAAACTCAGATGGGCAGGTGATAAATGCTGTTGTTGTTGTTAAATAAAACATCCCTATTTTCATCAGAAAAATGTTGGAGGGAATGCCATGCAACCAGACGCAGAAATCGACATGATTGCGTTTCCCTCCATCTCAGTATTGGGGAAAGCTTTCCCTGTTGAACATCTACCTGTCATTGTGCAGCTGTGAAATGTGCTGAAGGAGCCCTGTCAGAAGCAAAATCCAAACAGAACACGTCCACCTTCCTCGAGGATGGCGGACTGGGAATGGTTTCACAAAGAAAGACACCCTGTCTCTAATGGTCGGGAATAGGGGACAGGCCTGGCAGAGCGGTTTGAATACTTTAAAAGTGTCATAAATACAATTCTAGCCCCCGTTGCGTTCAGGCTGGAGGTCGGACTGTGATCAGCGGCAGCGGGAAAGGAGGGCGAGGGGAGTCTGTAACAGAGGCCAAGAAGAGGTTCACTCCCAGTTCCTTGAGAAAGGAAGTTTTAATGACACAAACAACAACCACCACCACCACCACTGACAAAAGAGGAAAAGGAGGAAAGTGAGAAAAGTGAGAAAAGCCTGCCCCCCCCCCCGCAGGGCCAGTTCCCATGGAGACCCCAAGGAAGTTTGAACCAGGCCTGCGCTTTTCACAGCCGCCTTTGAGTCATGGAGGGCATTATGGCCATTGATAAAGGGAGACGTGCGCTCTTTTGGTCGCAAGGGCCGGCCTCTCTAGTTAGCAGCAGCCCCCCCTCCGACTCATTTTCCCCTCTCGCCAAAAGGGGGGTGGAGGGAATCTAGGGCAATCCCATCCCTGCTCCTTCTCTCCCCCTCCCTCTCTTTGGAATCCCTTTCCAGGAACTTGGAGAGATACTGTGTTTAGCAACCAGTTTTCCAAGCCTCCGTCCACCCCCTGCCATCAATTTGGGGTGCGAGCACACACACACACCCCAATTTGCTATAGGCTCCCCCAGTTGACATTTATCTGCCAGGGACTATCCCCCCCCCCACCAGAGTCTGTGCCTAGTAAATCGCTGCTGTCGTTAAACTTTACAGTGGTACCTCAGGTTAAGAACTTAATTCGTTCCGGAGGTCCGTTCTTAACCTGAAACTGTTCTTAACCTGAAGCACCACTTTAGATAATGGGGCCTCCCGCTGTCGCCGCGCCGCCAGAGCACAATTTCTATTCTCATCCTGAAGCAAAGTTCTTAACCTGGGGTAATATTTCTGGATTAGCGGAGTCTGTAACCTGAAGCATATGTAACCCGAGGTACCATTTTGTATTTTGCTTTCGGAAGAGACCTTCAGGTGCCTTCTTGAAAATTTCACACAAGCTCCAGAGTTCTGGACCTGAGTCCCTCATGTCTTTGAGTTTAAAACTCTGGGAGATGTGCCCTGATATTCTAGCACATGTGCGGGTAAATGGAGGCACATGGTCCAATAGCTGCTGCAGGGCTTCTATTCCTTGATTTTCTCTCCCTCCCACCACCCACCCCAATAACTGCCTGAGCACATTTTGAATACTTCTGAGCGATAAAAATGCAAGCACATTTGCAAAGCTAAGCAGGGTTGGGTATGGTTTCAAATTGGATGGGAGACTGCACGCTGAGATTCCTGCATTGCAAGGGGTTGGAAAAGATGAGCCTCATCTCAGGTTTTTCCAACTCTACAGTTCTATGATTCAATTACAGTCATACCTTGGAAGTCGAATGCAATCCATTCCGGAAGTCCGTTTGACTTCCAAAACGTTCGAAAAGCAAAGCATGGCTTCCGATTGGCTGCAGGAAGCTCCTGCAGCCAATCAGAAGCTGCGGAAGCCCCGTTGGACGTTCGGCTTCCAAAAATGGTTGACAAACTGGAACAGTCACTTCCGGGTTTGCAACGTTTGGGAGCCAAAACGTTCGGGATCTAAGCCGTATGACTTCCAAGGTACGATTGTACTCCATAATGGCCACAACCAGAACCATTCTGGCCCTGAGCATCTCACCAGATGTTACTTGGTTGAACAAAATTGTCATTTCATACATGCTGTACCTTTTAAGTGCTGTCAAAGCACATCCATTCCCAGAAAGAATTCTGGGTGCCGTAGTTGGCCGAGGCTTTCTGGGAATTGTAACTTTGTGATGGGTGAACTACAGTACCCATAATTCATTGAGGGAAAGAATTGGTTTCGAGTGTGCTTTAAAGGCTGAGCATGTACACAGCCTATCAACACTCCTGCTTCAGAAGGCCATGTAGGCCCGAGCAAATCAGGCTACAATCTTAACACACATTTGCTAGGAAGCGAGCCCCACTGAACACGCTGGAAAATACAGGGGTATGTTGTAAATTCGCTGACTAGCTGCTGCTGAAGAACCTTCAGCAGTGCATAGTGGGGGTGGGAAAGAGAGAGCAAGTCAGAGAACGATCCTTGGGGAAATAACAGGGGTGTAACCGCATATTCAAGAGCAGCCCTATTTTCATTTGTGCAATGTTGGGTGGGGACATGTTTCGCTGGGATTATTTTATTAACAAATATTTGATGCATTTGGAGATAAGAAGAAAGTTAGTTGCAGAAGTGTTCAGAGCCACCATTCCATCAAGGAATGCTCATGGCAGCTGCACCAGATCCTTCTTCGTTTATGTCCTGCTTTTATGTCCCTTGAAATGAAGATGAGGCTCATCCACACTCCTGATTTCCAGGAGAGGTTTTTCCTTTGTGCCGTCGTCTTTCTTGGGAAAACCTGCTGTTTGCTGCTGAATCGGAACAAGCGTACACCATGTTTTCTGCAGGTTGAAGTTTGTTCGCATTCAGTGGGAAAGCAAGGTTTCCTGGGGAGAGTGGCGAGACAAGAGAAAGGCTCTTTCGGAGTCATGCCTAGAAATATAAGGACAAATGAAGGAATAGTGGGACAATGGGAAATGTGGATGAGCCCGAGCACTTGCACCAGCTTTCGGTGATGGGGGAATTCGGTGATGGGAGTGTGGTGTAGTGGTTAAGAGCGGTAGTCTCGTAATCTGGGGAACCGGGTTCGCGTCTCCGCTCCTCCACATGTAGCTGCTGGGTGACCTTGGGCTAGTCACACTTCTCTGAAGTCTCTCAGCCCCACTCACCTCACAGAGTGTTTGTTGTGGGGGAGGAAGGGAAAAGAGATTGTTAGCCGCTTTGAGACTCCTTTGGGTAGTGATAAAGCGGGATATCAAATCCAAACTCCTCCTCCTCCTCCTCCTCTTCTTCTTCTTCTTCTTCTTACGATTTGAGAAAGCACCTGCCCTCTTGTGCTGAAATTCCCCCATGACTGAAAGCTGGTGCAAGTGCTCAGAGGAGTGGCCAGGCACTGGAACTTGTGTGACAGCAATGTACTGTAGGTCAGATCTGCATTTACAGCCAGGGAGGTAATAATTCATAATAATAATTTTATTATTTATACCCCGCCCATCTGGCTGGGCTTCCCCGGCCACTCTTCTGTTTTTAGAACACTAAAAACAGAATAAAACTTCAACCATTAAAAACTTCCCTAAACAGGGCTGCCTTCAGATGTCTTCTAAAAGTCAGATAGTTGTTTATTTCCTTGACATCTGACAGGAGGGCGTTCCACAGGGCGGGCACCACCACCAAGAAGGCCCTCTGCCTGGTTCCCTATAACCTCACTTCTCGCAGCGAGGGAACTGCCAGAAGGCCCTCGGAACTGGACCTCGGTGTCTGGGCTGAACAATGGGGGTGGAGATGCTCCTTCAGGTATACTGGGCCGAGGCTGTTTAGGGCTTTAAAGGTCAGCACCAACACTTTGAATTGTGCTTGGAAATGCACTTGGAACCAATGCAGATCTTTCAGGACGGTGTTATATGGTCTTGGCAGCCACTCCCAGTCACCAGAAGGGTTTTCTCTTGCAACAAAAACAACAAAGGCCATTTTTACCTGGGGAATTTTATTGTGGACCCACGAGTACATGTTTTGAAGTGTCTACATGCTGTTGGCCTCACCCAAATACCATCCCATATTACTTTCCCTGGGATTTACTGTTTCAGCTGAAAATATGCAGAGTATAACGGCCCCGCAGCAGAAATGGTGAATCCAGATTAAATGGTGGAGAAAATATACGGGCTGGCATTTTGGTGAGAATAACGGCATACGGACACAGCAAAAATCTTGCAGGCATGGACACTTAGACTACATTAGAGCGACTTCTGGGTGGGCTTCAAGATCCTTGTCGCACGTTAAGGGCTAACAAATATATTATGGCATAACCCTTTGCAGACTACACTTCATGATGCATCTGATGATGTTGACTGTGGTCCATGAATGCAGTAATAAAATTATTAGTATTTAAAGTGCCACAATGCCCTGCTGTTATTTATATTTTTATTTGTCCATTTGCCATAGGGGAGCATTAAAAAAATGAGATTTGCCCTCATCTGCACTCCGAAGTGGTGTGGCACATTATACAATCTGAGGACCCCAAGACCCCATTCCCTGCTGGTGGAAAAGCAGAATTTCTAGAAGTTGACAAACAGAAGAAAAGTCTATGTCCATCTTCACCAAGCTGTGGCCTTCCAGATGTTTCGAACGACAACTCCCATCAGCCTTGGCTAGCTCAGCTAGATACTAGGTTGGTGAAAGCTGGTCTATTATTGCAGCACACACAAAAAAAATCAAGGCAATTTTACAAGAATATTATGCTTCCTAACACACAATACATTTTAACTCAGGGCTTTGTGTTCCCCACTGCTATATCTGAGGAAAATAATGGCGCACAGAATTCAGCATGCGGACAATCTCAGTTTATGTACTCCCTGCCCTCCCTTTTAGAAAATCTAGTTTCTAGTCCTCAAGTAAGTGAAGCAGTTTGGAAAGATTGGGGAACTAAGCAGGATTTCAGCAGTCAGTGTGAAATGGGCTTAGTTCAATCCCTCCTCTCTGCATGACTAACAGAGGCAGAATCAATTATACAAAACAAGCAGCCATATCTACATCTGTTTAATTTGCATAAACTTGTTCAAGTTATAGAATCGCCTTGGCACAGAATTAATTGCAGTGCTGTTTGTGCAGCTCCTGTTCATTTCTGCTGGGTTGGATACTTGGAACAAAACAACACCCCAGTGGATTGTGTACCTAGATCTAGAGCAGGCTTATCTTAGATCTACTTTGTTTTCTTACTGGAATTCTAAAGATTTAGTAAATGGAGCCAGGTGCAAAAGACCTACATTTAGAATGAAAGAACAGGGTGCCTCTGAGCATATTTGGATCTTAGGAATTTTGTCCTCAGCAGCGAAACAGAACTGAGCTTTCATGCAAAAGCCGGTTTCTAGTTAGTCTTCTTCAGTAGCCTAACGTAAGTGGGGAAAGTCATTAGCTGATCAACTGCAGACCACTCAGAGATCTGCCAGTACATCCTGATCTATGACAGAAACACTTTGGGGGCAGCCTGAAAGAACTGGACACCACCCCCACAAGGAACAGCACAGAAAGAGCCAGTCCACTCATTGCACTCCCATGACATCTTTCCATCAATCACAACCAGTGTGGTGTAGTGGTTAAGAGCGGTGGACTCGTAATCTGGTGAACCAGGTTCAAAACCAGCTAGTCCTACCATTGTGCTCTCCATGAGCGACTGTAAGAGGTCAACATTGTGTATATGCCTAGAGAGGTTTGAATCCCTGTCACAAGTCCCATCTGCACTACACATTTAAAGCAGTATCATCCTGCTTTAAACAGTCATGGCTTCTGTGATGGCTTTAGGGGTTGCGGAAGTCTTCTGCGCAGGGAGGGCGTGGGTAGCGGAGGACCTGTGCTCTCCCCGCTGGTGTCCAGTGAAGAGTCCCGGAGCCTGCTCTCTGCTTCGACCATTGGCCCCCCTCTATCCCTGGTGTTGCGCTGATTTTCTTCCCCAACAGGAGACCTGCCTCTCTCCCTGCTTGGCCCCTCTCCAGCATCGCTGTGGAGCCTCGCCTCCTCCTCCTCTAGTTCCGATGGCAGTTCCCTGACAGCTTCCCTCAAAGAATTCTGGGAAATGTCATTTGTTAATGGTGCTGGGAGTTGTTAAAGGTAAAGGGGCCCCTGACCATTAGGTCCAGTCGTGGTCGACTCTGGGGTTGCGGTGCTCATCTCACTTTATTGGCCGAGGGAGCCAGCGTACAGCTTCCGGGTCATGTGGCCAGCATGACTAAGCCGCTTCTGGCAAACCAGAGCAGCGCACAGAAACGCCGTTTACCTTCCCGCTGGAGCGTTACCTATTTATCTACTTGCACTTTGACGTGCTTTCGAATTGCTAGGTTGGCAGGAGCAGGGACAGAGCAACCCCGTCGTGCGGATTCGAACACCGACCTTCTGATCGGCAAGTCCTAGGCTCTGTGGTTTAACCCACAGTGCCACCCATGTCCCCTATTTCTTTCACAGAGCAACACGTTCCCTGCAAACAGGGATTGACGGTTGCCTCTAAGAATTTACACATCACTTGGGAAGACAAGTGAATTAATGCCAGTGTACTGGAAGAAGCAAATATCACCAGTGTCGAAGCAATGATTCTTCAACATCAACTTCGTTGGACTGGTCATGTTGTGCGGATGCCTGATTATCGTCTTCCAAAGCAACTACTCTATTCCAAACTTAAAAATGGAAAGCGTAATGCTGGTGGTCAACAAAAGAGGCTTAAAGACTCTCTTTAAAAATGGAGTATAAACACCGACTACTGGGAAACACTGGCTTGTGAGCGCTCCAATTGGAGAACAGCCTTTACCAAAGGCTTTGAAGACGCTCAAATTCAGGACGAAAGGGAGAGGAAGGCATGCTTGGCAAACCCTCACCGTGATTAACTCCCGCCCAGAAACCTATGTCCCCACTGTGGAAGGACGTGTGGATCCAGAATTAGCCTCCACGGTCACTTACGGTCTCACTGTTAAAACCGTGTTTATGGAAGACAATCTTACTAGGCTACGAGTGATCACCAAAGAAGAAGATTTCCTTCACAGAGCAACAAGTTCCCTGCAAAGAGAGACTGACTGTTGCCTCTACGAATTTACATGTCTGGTAAGCAACCATCCTATTACGTTGCCCAGACTCAATCCCACACGGCCTATGTCTCATTGGAACTCCCAGCACACCCAGCCACTGCAGGAAACAGACATGATGGGGCATTTGTCACCCTCCAGGTATTAGCCGTACAAGCCAGGACTACGTTGGTTATATAAGCCACCTTAGTCATGACTGCTGGGAGGAGCGCAGAGAGAAGAAACGCAAAGGCGCATCTCCATCAGCACAACCGGACGCCTTCACCTGCCCCAGCTGCAACAAAACATGTCTCTGACCATTAAGTCCAGTCGTGACTGACTCTGGGGTTGCGGCGCTCATCTCGCTTTACTGGCCGAGGGAGCCGGCGTACAGCTTCCGGGTCATGTGGCCAGCATGACTAAGCCACTTCTGGTGAACCAGAGCAGCACACGGAAACGCCATTTACCTTCCCGCCGGAGCGGTACCTATTTATCTACTTGCACTTTGACGTGCTTTCGAACTGCTAGGTTGGCAGGAGCAGGGACCGAGCAATGGGAGCTCACCCCGTCGTGGGGATTCGAACCGCCAGCCTTCTGATCGGCAAGTCCTAGGCTCTGTGGTTTAACCCACAGTGCCACCTGCGTCCCAATAATCAATGTACTGTACTATAAAATAAATAAGACAGTATTGTAGATGATAAAATTAAAACTTTTTTTCTTCTTTCTTACCTGCACTGATGATAGTCATTGTTTGGTTGGGGGGCTTTTTTCCATTTCTGGAATCACACAATCAATCAATCAATCAGTAGATGAACTGGGTTCCACGCAGTCACAAAAACAAATTAAGCGGAAAAACCTCAAAAACAAAAATGCAAAATAAATAGAAAAAACAAAAGCGCCAAACTTAATCTGTTCCAGAAGTACTTTTGACTTCCAAAATGTTTGAAAACCAGAACACTTACTTCCAGGTTTTCGGCGTTTGAGAACCAAGGAGTTTGAGTACCAATGCATTTGAGAACCAAGATACCACTGTATTTATGTTGTGCTTTTGTCCTGTATTTTTATCTTGTGAACCGCCCTGAGATCTTTGGACAAATGGCGGTATATAAATTTTCATCATCACCATCTAAGCTCTCAGGAAGTGAACACTCCCCACCAGCTCCCCAAATCTTCTTCCCCAGATCTCCTATTTACCTTTCTGCAAGAACTAAGTAGGAATGGTGGTAGTAGCAACAGCAGAAAGTGGGGAGAAAAAAACCATTTCATCCCCTTCATAATTAACGTATTTTTCGCTCCAAAAGATGCACCAGACCATAAGGCGCACCTAGTTTTGGAAGGAGGAAAACAAAAAAAAATTATTCTGAATCCCAGAAGCCAGAACAGCAAGAGGAATCTGGCTTCTGGGATACGGTGTGGCTGTTCTGGCTTCTGGGATAACCGCGCCAAGCCTCTTCAGGGCAGCGGGATGAAGGCTCCCCCTGCCCGAAGAGGCTGCGCACGGCCAAGGCAGAAGCCTGGACAGGTGCGTCGCTGAAGGGGCGCTGTGCAGTTCTCCCTCTCTGAGAGGGAAAACTGTGCAGCGCCCCTTCAGTGAAGCTGGAGAAGGAACAGAAGGAGTCCCTTCTGTTCCTCCTCTGGCTTTGCAGGACAGGTGCTGCGCAGAGAGGGAGAGCTGCGCAGCGCCCCTTCAGCGAAGCGGGAGGAGGAACAGAAGGGGCTCTGTTCCTCCTCCCGCTTCGCTGAAGGGGCGCTACGCAGATCTACCTCTCTGCGCAGCGCCATTCGCTCCATAAGAAGCACTCACATTTCCCCTTACTTTTTAGGAGGAAAAAAGTGTGTCTTATGGAGCGAAAAATACGGTATGTCACGCTGTGGATTTTACTGAGCCCATTGGGTGGCTTTTGAATTATACCTCTTCCCATCCTTCACTCAAACCCCTTCTCATAGGCACCGTCTATTTATGACATTAAGAAGCCACTTTTGTACCTGTGTACGCAAAGTGGCATGCGTTTAGCCAGATGTATAATCAAACAATTCAACGAATAAAAGCAAAAGTGAAGACACAAAATCATTAAGCAGCATTAAAACTGAGCCAAATTCCTTAAAGGACAAAGCCCTTTCACTGCAAGGGGGTGGGGGGGAAATGAACCTGCCACCCAAATCAGTGAAGGTGCCTCATGGATATTTAGCGGGAGGTTGTCCCCGAAAAGGGATGCTACAGTTAAAAGGTTTACTGTGTGGCCTTCCAGATATTGAATTCCAACACCCATCAGCCCAGTCAGGGAAGACGGGAGCTGTAGCTGAGCGATATCTGGAAGGGCACAGAGTCACTACCTTTTATATAGTCAAACCTCAGTTGTCGAACGTAATCCTTGCATTCAAGCGGAAGCCGCGTCGGACATCCGGCTTCTGGAAAACGTTAGAAAACCAGACCATTTACTTCCAGGTTTTTGACATTTGGGAGCTGAAACATTCAAAAACAGAGCCGTTTGACAAACGAGGTTTGTGTGTATATACAATTCTTTAGTTTTCAGAGCACTACATGTTCCTTATCTTGCAACTCTTACAACACTGAACGGCACCTCGGTAATGTTGCCCTCATATTTATTACAGGTAAAAAGGTAAAGGGACCCGACCATTAGGTCCAGTCGTGGCCAACTCTGGGGTTGCGGCGCTCATCTCGCTTTATTGGCTGAGGGAGCCGGCGTCTAGCTTCCGGGTTGTGTGGCCAGCATGACTAAGCTGCTTCTGGCGAACCAGAGCAGCGCACGGAAACGCCGTTTACCTTCCCGATGGAGCGGTACCTATTTATCTACTTGCACCTTGACATGCTTTCGAACTGCTGGGTTGGCAGGAGCTGGGACCGAGCAATGGGAGCTCACCCCATCACGGGGATTCGAACCGGCCACCTTCTGATCGGCAAGTCCTAGGCTCTGTGGTTTAACCCAGTCTGAGGCAAAGCGATTTGTCTAAGGCAGGGATAGGGAACCTGCATCCTAGAATCATAGAGTTGTCGTATTGGGAGGGAGCCTGAGGATCACCTGGTTCGACCCACTGCGATGCAGGAATATGCAGCTGCCCCATACGGGGATCGAACCTGCAACCGTGGCGTTTTCAGCACCATGCTCTAACCAACACAGCTATTTCCTCTGATCCACAATTTCCATCATCCCTGCTGTGGCTGAAAGGAGTCAAGCAACATTTGGTAGTCTCCATTTCTGCTCTAAGGCCACCGAGTGAGTTTTATGACAGGGACTGAGGGGGAAAACGAGCTTTCCGATTCTTCGATGCTAACATTCGCTCTTCAATATGGCTGCTCAAATTCTTCCTCAGAAGTAACCCACTCCGAATCCTCCTTCTTTAAACCAAGACTGGACCATTTTATTTCAACGTCCGAGGCACAAAATCCAAACAACATCCCTGCCACCGTCTCAGTGACTAAATGTGGGATGTAATCTATGGAAAGCTATGATGTTAAAATGAACAGCAATAATAAAAGGTTTATTGAAATGAATGGGATGCTTCCATGAGAGGACTTCCTAGTGGACGATGCCTCATCCGTCTGTCAGCCACTTCACTGCAGTGGCCTGCGAAGCTCCTTCGCTTTCCCCGTGATTAACGGATTAGCATGATTAGCAGAAACAGAAAGCAAAGTATGCAAAGCAGCTTAAATTAGCAAGAAAATATGCAAAACAAGAGAACCCCTGTAATTTTTCTTAAGCTACAGAATTAACAACGCAGGCCATATCATTCAACTTTTCTCAAGCACAGAATTTCGAACCCTTTCGAATATAGCAGAGATATGATAGCTAGGTTTACAGTTTAACCTTCCTCTGAATATTGTCTGCCTGGAGGTCGGGGGACGACAGCAAAGAGGGCTCTTATTGCTTTCATTCCCCGAATTTCCTGGAGATACCCGGTTGGCCACTCTGAGAAGATGCTGGGCCCGATGGACTCTTCTTCCTATGTCCTCATGTCCTTTTCATGCTGTACTTTTTATTTATTTAAATACCATATTTTTCGCTCTATAACACGCACCAGACCACAAGAGGCACCTAGTTTTCAGAGGAGGAAAACAAGAAAAAAAATATTCTGAATCTCAGAAGCCAGAACAGCACAGCAAGAGGGATCACTGTGCAGTGAAAGCAGCAATCCCTCTTGCTGTTCTGGCTTCTGGGATAGCTGCGCAGCCTGCATTCGCTCCATAAGATGCAAACACATTTCCCCTTACTTTTTAGGAGGGAAAAAGTGAGTCTTATAGAGCAAAAAAATACGGTATCTCTTTGCTTTCTTAAAAAAAACCCACGACAATAAATAAATTTAAAATTAAGTGGCAAAACTCCTTTGCGGCGGTTGCAGGGGCCAATCAGCACTATGCACTGTCAGCCGCCTCTGCTGAGCTACATAGGGCCCCAACCTCATTCATCGGAGATGGTTTTACATCTTGTTGAGTTTTAAGAGTCAGATTTTGTGCCCTGACATCCTGATCTCCTGAATGTGACAAGCTGGCACAGCACAGCCTCCGGCTGTGCCCTTTCCTCTTCCTGTCTGGCTTTTCGGATCAGGAGTTTTTTGTTTTCTGCTGACTCTCCTAGACACAACCGACCATTCCTTTGCCTGCGTTCTAATTGTTCACCTGACTTCCAAAACCAGCGTAAAACTCTCCCCCTCAGGGTAGATTTCGTGGAAGTCAAGGCAGCTGCTTCGGAGATGGCTTTCACCTTTGCAAGGCCAGCCGGCTGATTATGCTGCAGAATGCGGGACAAGTACAGGCAAACTCTCCTCGGACGCGTCATGCGCCCTGTGGCAAAATCCACCGGCCATTTCCACTCTGGCTTTTTCCTAGGGTTGGGGCAGGAGTGGGGGAGAGCTTTCTGCAGGAGAGAAACAACATAGCTAATATATTTAAATAAATATATATTGTGCCTTCCCTCCCAAAGAAGCCCAGGAGTTGAGAGCTAGTCAGCTTTATGGAAAACATGACCCTTCTTTCCTGAGCCTGGCTGCAACAGGACGGGTGAGGTGAAATTTGCTTGTGCGCCCCTGGAAGCAATGGCATGGGGTTCGCTCGCCAGACGTTCAAACTGGACCTGTGGTGTCCTGAACGGAATTAAAAAGATCCTGCTGGGTCTTTTCATGGTCCGCATAGTTCCACATGTGGCCTGCCCAATGTGAAGAGCCAAATGCCCTGATGGGAACCCCACGAGGAGCACGTTGGAGACGAGCGCTGTTATTATGACGATTATTTTACTATTAGGCTGTCTGTCATTATGGCTTTTTTTGCAAGGTGGTCCCAACGCCACTCTCATTGCACAGAAATCACTTGGGAGGTTCCTGTGCCTTTTGCCCCATAACTTTCTCTCTTGGAGAGCTAGAGACTTGCTTTAAAAAGGGGGTGGGAGTCTGCAGTGCCAGTGAAAACCGCCATGGTTGGCAACTCTTGGTGTAGTAAGTTACAGTCTCCTCTTAACTGATACACATGCATCGAAATGGGCTGTGGCATGTTTTGGATCGCAAGGATTCAATCCCCACAACGTGTCCACGAGATAGGACTGGAAAAAACTTAAATCCTGGGAAACTTAAATCCTGGGAACTGCTGGTCATTGTAGAAGAGGAATTGTCAACGTGATACCTATGAGCACCAGAGTGCTCTAAAGTACCTCCTATGGCACTGTGAATATTCCCTCAAATGGGATACAGTCATACCTCGGGTTATAGACGCTTCGAGTTGCGCAATTTCGGGTTGTGCACCGTGCCGAACCCGGAAGTACTGGAACAGGTTACTTCTGGGTTTCGGCACTTGCGCATGCACAGAAGCGCTCAATCGCCCTTTGCGCATGCGCAGAAGCACCAAATCTCAACCCACGCACGTGCAGACATGGCGCTGCGGGTTGTGAACACTGCAGGTTGTGATCGTGCTTCCCGCACGGATCACGTTCACAACCCGAGCGTCCACTGTACTTCATAAACAAATTCCTGCTCAGTTCCTGTTTGCATTGGCTCAGCTTCTCTTGCATTGAACACCACACAGAGAAACATGTCCACATTTCATTGGAGGTCAGGGTTGGGTACTCAGCTTCCCATCTTTTCTGAATGGAGGAGAGGTGTAAAGAGCTTCTCTCTACGTGTGAGCCATTTTGGAGCCATTTTGTGCTATGCCGTGCCCCCCGGCAGCCATTTTGTGACCGGCCTGCAAGACAATTCCAATGTACCCACTGGTCAAAAAGGTTGGCGATCCCGGCTGTAGACTGTGCTGAACTAGGCAGGCCAATATGGTCTCTCTCAGTTAAAGGCAGCTTCCTTTATTCCTCTAATTAAAGAAAGGAAAAAGGAAATCAGAAATGCACCTATTTGCCGCAATTGAATCACCACATTGTTTGATACAATAAAGTAGCTAAATAAAAAGAAGTATTCAAGGGGAGCAAGTATTCAGGGTTAAGTGATATGTGCACATTAATCTGCAATGACCATTTCAGCTTGTCACTTGCATTCATTTATATTATGATTTTAAAATTATGAAGTTACTTCTGTTAAGTTGTGGGTGAACATATCAGACGACACAGCGATTCTTCAAACAGCTCGTTTATTCACAGGCCAGAACTGAACTGAAGGGTTCAGCCAGCCTGCTTATATAGAGCTCCACTAGAACGCAACAGTAACCATTTTCTGTAACTATCCAATCACTGAACCTCACTTTCAATCCCTTATTTGCATATGTGGACCTGAGTGAAAACTATCTACAGTATTCCCCTGCTGGCCCAGGGTGAGAACCTCAGTACATAACAACTTCTTTTCAAAGCGAGCTGCATAACTTGCGCATGCTCTCTAGTGCCTTTGGAGTGGTAAACCGCTGCTTGCGGGATATCAGATTTGAAATCCCCGCTCTCTGTCACAAAACGCACTTTGTTAATCACCCTATGATCCACGAGTGCTGTAGGAACTCCGAAAGGTCTTGTAGCTGTACTCACCTGCTTGTGAGGTAAAACCATCTGTTTATCTACAGACACACACTGGATCTAGCTGTGCCATTCAAGTCATGTTGCACGGAGTCACTCTTAATGTACACATATGGCTGCTACTGGTGATGAGCCGTCAGTCCTCAGATATGACAATCAATCAATATCAATTAATATTGATTGATTTGGCAATAAACAAAGCTCAGGTCGTGAGCAGAACCCCATCCACCAAGGCACATTTCATATGTAATGAATCTACCGTTATATTACAGTATGAGCACTGTAACACCCACCCTTAGTGTCAGTGTTTTATTTATTTAAAGGGTTCGATGCCTTATCTTTCCTGGCAATTTTGATGTGCAAGGCAGCTAGCAGCAGATACAGTGAAACAATTATTTGATAATAACTGGTGCAAAATCAATTAAGAGTGAAGTGATCTCCCCAAAATAAATTCACCGGCTGTCAGCATTTGGATAAAACCTCCAACCAGCTTTCAAATCGAAGCACTCCTCCCCAGATGGCCAAATTTGCCAGGAAGCAAGCAGAGATTGGGCTACGCAGGCTCACTCAGGGAGTAGTTCCTGCAGCTGAAGTGTGGCTTCTGAAAAAGGAAGATATGGAGCAAGGCACTGGATGTCAGATCACACGCATGGATTGACCTAACATGGTCTAAGAAGCCGCAACATGCCCTCATGTCTCTGTGTGGGCTGTGAGCGGCGTGTGTTTGTGTGTGTGTGTCCACAGATATTATAATTCAGGGCCCATTCTGTGTGTCAGGCAGAAGGAAGAAGTTGGCTGAGATGGTAAGATTCTGCACTGGACAACTTAAAAATTCAGGTGAGGGCGATGTCATATTTTTGAATTTTCTCCCTCATTTAAATCTTTCCGCTGGCATGAAAAAACAACAACAACAGGCTGCCAGAGAGAAATGTGCAGCATAATTCTCTCTCTGATACGCTTGTTTACTACTCCCAGGGTGTCGCTGTTTAAAGCCAGGAAGCATTCAGAAAACATCCCCTCTCTCATGCAATGTGAAGTGGTGCTGTCCAGAATTGTACCACTTTAGCCTGCCAAGTCAGTGTAATTGTACAGAACACTCCTCCGGTGAATTTATAAGGCAGGTCCATATTGCGTACCCGTTTGACACGCAACACCCAAAGTTCTTGCTCATATAAATCGCTTGGGGCATTTTCCATGCGCTCAATTTTTAACATGAAACTGCACCGGCTGTTGGCGTCCATCTCCTTCAAAACGCCTCTGCCTCCCTCTTTCTTGCTCGCACCTTAACAACATTCAGACGTGCACGCAAAGGGGGAGGAAGTTTCTGACATCAAGTGTACAAAAATCCCCCCACACACACACACAAACCCCAAAAAATCTTTTGCTCTGGGCAAAATGCCATGCCTCTCATAGGTGTGGGATAACCCTCTGTGAAGGAGAGAATCTCTCCTCACCCCAGTGAACTGATCTTCTCAGTCTCAAAAGTGCCCTGCGAAGAATGTGAGCGAAAAGCTGAATTTTAACCAGACCTGAGCCCTTGAGCTAGGGTGGGAAAGACGTCTAAATAAAATAGGAACGGGTCACTCGGTGCCTAGTTAACATGGACCTGCACATTGCGAGCTGCACTGAATTTTGCTTTTTGCCATTTAGCTGCATCTAGTGCATTTTTCCTGCACTGAAACGAAATTCAGAATCCGGCTACTCCCTCCCCCTCCCCGCCCCCCCTTCCTTACCTTCCAAGAGGCTTGCCTTATCGTGTCACACCAGATGGGCCATGCAATGCACATCCCTGGGAGATTTTAAATATATATATATAAATATATATAAAGAAGAAATCTTGTTAGCCTGGAAAACTGTCTTTCAAGGTTTGTCTGTTCCCTTCCCTTGGCAAGCGGTAGGAATAAAGTTGCAAAAGCAAAGGGGGGGTTAAGAGAGAGAGAGAGAGAGAGAGAGAGAGAGAGAGAGAGAGAGAGAGAGAGAAAGATGTTGGAATGATTGACAGCTCTGAACTATAGGCTCATCCCTTACCTTAGGCCATGCAATCTGATTGGCTGTCTCCTGACATCCCCAAAGCGCAGCACTTTTTAATAGAAGCTTTGGGTAGATCGTCGGGGGTGGGTGGGGGAAAAGGTTCAGTGAGGTGCATTTCTGACAAGGCATAAAGTCATTTCCCCCACTTCGGGAAGACTTTTCCCTGGGCTGTTTTTGGTGGGGGTGGGTGGGTGGGGGTAGAAAGGGCCTGGGTTTTTTTGATTTACTTGTTTTTACTTAAATGTTTTTCTGCAAACTTCGGGGAGAGTGGTCTTCTCCTCAGCACCAAGCCTGGACTAATGGATTACCACGTGCTCGGATTAATTTTAGCTTTCCTCCTCGCTGATGCCAAGGTTTTAGCCGGTTATCCCATTTGGTGGTAAGGCTTAACTTTCCCCCTCGCCTCAAACTTTTGGCAGCTTGTTTTGTCCACTTGCATCCTGTCTCTGCACATCCTCAGTTCTCTCTCTTAGTGCCCTGCTTTCATTCACACATTTCTATTCTCCCACTTTTTCCACGATTAATGCAAGGTTTCTCGCTTTGGAAGGGTGACATGCTTCTTAATAATTTTTTGCATTGATAGCTTGATAGTTTGCCTCCCAGCCTCAGCCCTCAGTAGCTTCATATAACGCCTCTGAATGTAATTTTTAGGCAGCTGACGAGAATGTTGCAAAGCCAGTTGGATGAAAGGATGGCATCTCAGAGGGAGAAGTATAATTCAGATTCATTGTTATTAAGTGTTTGGCAAGGACCACAATGGAATACTGACAATGTTTTTCAAAAGGCCCTTCATCAGATGTGTCTTTTCATTTTAAATAATGTGACCATCCTTCAGTCTCCTCTTAAGTACTTGACCTGAATGGGTACTGTGTCTGTTTTCTTTGGCTATGCTACAATTGTTCTCTTTAATAATAATGATTTGGTCGTATGTAAAGTCATTGGGCTACAGAAACACGGTTAACGAAAACCAAGCAAGTTACAAGTTCTGATTTGACGAAGATTTTTGTAACGGCTTGGAATTTTACTTCGCCACTTTGCACGGAAAAGCAAATAAGCAATTTTCGCTCCTACTGGAGTTGTTTCTAGGCTCCAACAAACCAAAAAGATAATCACTAAAGAAAATGTGGTCAAAGACTTTGTATTTTGGGGGGCAGAGACTTACAGTAAAGGCAAATCTAAGGTTCATTGAAAGATGTCAGCATTTAATAATTCAGTTTCCCTTCCCGGCAATTTCTCTCCTGATCTGTTAAGATTCCTCCTTGAAGTATATGTGGTGGAAAATGCTCAGCCTAATGTGACTAGAAATCACAAAAGCAATGTTAACTTGAGTAATACCTAAAGAAGCCTCTCTTCCATCTTTCAAGAGTCCTTTTCATATTATTCATTCCTTAAGTCCTTTCTAAGCCGACACAACAAAGAAATGAGCTAAAGTAGACTGTGGAAATAGGCTAAAAAGGGACCGTATTTTGAAATTCGATGTTTACAGTAAAGCTCTGCTTGGTTTCCCTATTTTAAAAACATGGAAGAACGAACATTTAGCACATCGGGCAGTATTTTATATTATTATTGTCTCGTTATGTGGGAATAATATAGAGACTTAAATGCTGGCAAAAACAAGCCCGTTTCCCTTGCTCTATGGACATGAGTCATACACTGAGGGCACAGCCTGGATATGTCTTCAATTCAACATCCCTTCATTTAGATTAATCAGATCTCGCTTAACCCCAGTTTGATAAAACCAGCTTCCTGCATTGTTTATTGGGCACCTCTGAACAACACCAGTGTTAAAAGCTTTGTTAGAATTGGAGAAAGTGCTAATGAGAGATGCATTTGGTTACCAAACACAGCTTTCAGGGAGTCCAGTTGGGTTTTCTGACCAAAACAGGCCCCTAAATCTTAATTAAGTCAACCACTTTTGAAACACAAAGAGGTATCTCGATATTTCAATGACAAGATCTGCTCTTTTAGCCTTCTCAAATAATGGCAATAAGAAGGGATGAATTGCCTTCTTTCCCTAAAGTTTCCCAAAAAAACCTGTCCTCACCTCCTCAGATCCACTAAGGGGTATCTTCAACGACCTCATAGAAAACAAAGGATGAAATTTCTGGTTGCGAGAATCTAGATGACGTAACATACATAATTTAACAGGGTTTGCATTCATCATATTTTAGGAGATTGGTTTTTAAAGGGTCAGCAACCATTTCAGGGAGGCAATATATCATTGTCTGAATTGAACTTTTTGCTTCGACGATTATGAAGTAGGACGGCAAATTTCGTTGAGTACTAAGACCACAAACTTTGTTTTGCTTTTCGTTTAAAGGTGATTGCCGATTTGAGTACATTAATGTGCGTTTGAACCTGAGTGTACATTTGTCACAAGCTGATATGTATGTTCTAAACCTGGATCTATCTTTTTACTCTAATCTTGCTGGATATTTTCTGCTTTTTAGTCTTTTACTTCCCTCCCCTTCCAGTCCAGTTTATTGTTTTCGGCTGACATAACGCAGGGCTCCCCAACCTTTCGGAATATTGGGAGAAATTATTGCAGAGATCGCAAAATACTCATTTCCCAAGAGAAAACCTATCAATGTTCAGGCAAAACAGCTGAAACACCTGTACACATCCCCAAAACAAATAAAACACAGACACAAAAAAAGGCAGTGCTTGCCCCCTGAAGAAGAAAAAAGCATCAACAGCAGGCAAAAAACAACAACCACTAAATATAAAAATTAAAATTTGGAGAGACATAGAGCTTTGCCATGAGACAAGGAGGGTGTCTGAGGGTGCTGTGGTGCCCATGGGCACCACATTGGAGAGACCAGATAGAAAGTGTTAGTTCCTCCACCTTGCCTTTTTCACCAGATATTAAGAAGTGGGTTGCAAAGAGCTGAATTTCAAATCTGGACCAAGCCAGATAGCCCCTTGCAACTCCCCCTGCAGGATAAATACATTTGGGAAGAGCTTAGACAGTAAATTAACCACATGCATGTCAGCTCAGAAGTAAGCTCCATTGAGTTCAATGGGACTTATTTCCAGGTAAGTGTGTATAGAATTGCAGCCTAATACAACCTTCAAACAATGCAATAGAGGCATTGTTTGAAGGTTGTATTAGAAGGTTGCAATAGATTCTATAGCCTGAAACATACCCATTCAAGCCCCTTCACGGTTTGGCGGTTTAACAAACACTGAGCAACGCTATCTGAAAGAACACAAATGCTTGCAAGTATTTAAATAAATTACTTAGCTCTTTTTCAGCAATGAGGTGGAAGCTGTAGATCAGCAGCAAGCCACAGACTTTTAAAGCCAGGTAGTTGGGAGAGTCGCAATCCACTTCTACCTTTTAAAATGCTTATCCCTCATTGTTTCAAACAAGCAAGCAGACAACGCCTCCCTAATTCTCCAGTCTAACCAGCAATCTAAAAAAGAAATAATGTAATTAGGAATGCAGTTCTGGATATGGGGCCAAATTTAGACTTGTCGGGTTAAAAGTATCCAGTTTATTCCAGCTGCAAAGTCTGAAATTCACGGTGCAGGTGGTACCTTCTCTAGAGGAGCTATTCAGAGGTGTGGTTCTGGGAAACAAGGATGGAGTGGCAGTAATACGGGGAAAATAGAAAAGAGCAGGAATGTTTGCACAGTTTCCAACTTGTCTGGAATTCTGGGGATGAGGCAACGATTGTGCTGGGGGAGGGATACACGGCAATGTGTGCAAAATGCAAGCAGCATGGGCAAGAAAGATATTTAGCTTCACCCTCGAATACGAACTGCCTGCATGTACAGCAGAGATATCCCTGCTATGAGGGAACGATTTATCTCCCTAACTTTCTACCTGCTGCTTTGTCGTTTCTGCTTGTCCTAATTGGCTTCCGTTAACACATCGGATGTGTTAGCTGCTGCATATTTCATCATTCAGTTGCCATTAAGCGGTATTGTTGGCAAACAGACTAGGCATAGTCAAGTGCAATCCAGGGGAGGTTTTCCGCATCCTTCAACTGACATGAATCGAATGGTGTGTCCCGTTCTGTAGAAACGGGAGAGAGCTGTTGCAAGGGCTATAGCTTCAGGCAGTTAGTTGGGAAGGGCAAGTGGTGTTTGCGGATTAACTGTGCTCCGTAGATGCAAAGAGCAGTCGTCGCAGGAAGATCAGCTTTGCAAAAAATAATCTCTATCCAAAAGAGAGCTCCCAGTTCCTGGGCAAGACCGTTCTGACGGCGCTATCGTTCTGCGACGAATGTGTTGAATTCTGTGACCACACCCAGCCTAAATCATTTATTTATGTATTTGATTTATTCTTTTTATACCTGTCCTTCATTATAAGATGTCAGGGCAGTTCACAGAATAAAATCATCAATAAAGTAGGCTGGGGGGGGGGTGTTATTGCCACTGCTCAAGGTGCATGCTCATCCAAACAATTTGGAAACGTCTTTCTAGGAGTTGTTGTCTTAAAAAGAAAAGGAAAGGGAGATTTGACCTAGGGTGCCATGGAGCAAAAAAGGGTAGCAAGGCATGTGCTTGCAGTATTCTCATGCCTTGCAGAACTCAGCCCAAGGATGAGTGCAAAAATGTGTAGACACAGCCGAAGGTGAGACCTGCAAACAGGAGGATATACTGTACCAATGTTCTCTATGAACCTAGGCCATGTCTGGGTCAAACAGGGGTCAGAGGTCAAAGCCTTCTCCTGGAGGCAGAAGGTGACAATGCCAGGGTCAGGAAGCAGAACCAAAACAAGACGCAAATTATAGGCCAGAGACCACAGAAGGCTTACTTAAACCAGTGCACACTCAATGACTTTGTTCTCGTCCACATTAATAACATTCAAATTTGTGTACAAATAGCACATATAACCTGAACATGCACACATGTGCGCGCGCACACACACACACACACACACACACCAGGGCTTTCCGCTTGTTGCATCATAGCTGTCAATGTTTCCCCTTTTTTTTTAGGGAAATTCCCTTATTCCAAATAGGATTCCTTGCAAGTAAAGGGAAAAGTTGACAGCTGTGCTGTTGCATAGGACTAAGCTTGAAACTAAATACAGTGGTACCTTGGGTTACATACGCTTCAGGTTACATACGCTTCAGGTTACAGACTCCGCTAACCCAGAAATAGTACCTCAGGTTAAGAACTTTGCTTCAGGATGAGAACAGAAATTGTGCTCCGGGGGTGCGGCAGCATCAGGAGGCCCCATTAGCTAAAGTGGTACCTCAGGTTAAGAACAGTTTCAGGTTAAGAACGGACCTCCAGAACGAATTAAGTACTTAACCCGAGGTACTACTGTACAATGGAACCTCGTGTTACGTACCGTCCTCCTTACGAATTCGGGTTATGAGTTCCACTAACCTGGAAGTAGGTTCTCTGGGTAGTGAACTTTGCCCCAGGATGCGAGCGGAAGTCATGCGCCGGCGGCACAGCGGCAGCGGGAATCCCCATTAGCGAAAGCGCGCCTCAGGTTAAGAACAGTTTTGGGTTAAGAACGGACCTCCGGAACGAATTAAGTTCATCACCGGAGGTACCACCGTACGTACAAGATTTAGACCCCTCCTCCTAACCTTGAAGACGCCTACCCGCCCTGTGCCCTCTATTTGACCCATGGCACAAAAATTGAGGGAGGGAGCGGTTGCCTTGGTTTGATTTGATCCA
Source organism: Podarcis filfolensis (assembly GCF_964270895.1). Lineage (NCBI taxonomy): Eukaryota > Metazoa > Chordata > Lepidosauria > Squamata > Lacertidae > Podarcis > Podarcis filfolensis. The sequence goes on from NC_139615.1 coordinate 38,859,208, forward strand.
GCAGCTCAACTACTGCAAAGCTTATTTAGAACGGTTTGCAGAGGAGCAGCTGTCTTGCAAAGTGTTTCTGTTTCTAGAGCCCGGCAGGCTGGTGTGTTGTCATTGCAAAAGAAAGGGGAAATGTTTAGGGAACTTAAATGAAGATGAAACAGTTTCGAGCATATCAGGTGATGAAAGGAGATCAGTTTAACATGGGGGAAGCAGTTTGATCACTGGAGCAGTTACATACGGTGTAACTTGTTGCAAAGAAAGGACCAGGCTTAGGGCTGCTTCATATGGAATGGCATTTTCTAATTGTACAGCAGTGCCATGCTGAAATTTCTGGGGGAAATGTATATGTGTGTGTGTGTGTGTGTGTATCTAGTATACATCTGCTTTACTGGATTTACGCGTTCTGAAAAGTCTCACTTGGCTGCAACTTCCCAACATGTGTACACACAGCAATATAGACGCATACAGTAATCTACACACTTTTTGCACATTTGCTCCTAATACTGTAGGCAATTCATCACATTTGAAATGCCGCTTGGGATCACTTATTTATTTTTTATTTATTTAATGGCTTCCTCTTGCACAGGCCACAAGGCAGCGTACAAGAAAAACAAGTAGATAAGAATACATAAAATCCGTAAAAATAAATACATAAAAAAACCACAGTCCATTAAAAACACACAACAAATCACTGAACGGCAATTGCTAAGAGCAGAAGCAGCAACCAGGGGTCTCCTCCAAATAACCTCCCCAAAATAGGTGTTTTCTTGACTAACTGCCTGACGCTATAGACATGTACGCGTTAGTTGTTTGAAATGCAGTGAGTCCATTCTGCTCCCCCTTCCCCCCCATTGCTGAGTCTAAGGTGGTATTCCTACATTGCTCCATAAATGGAGCAAGGATGTCTCCACCCAAAGCCCATAACCTGATTTATTTCCCTGTGCTGAACTCCAATTCAATGAAGCTGTCGCCTGCCCCATGCGCAATAGCTGCCTGAAATGTACACACACCTCAACTTCCGTTTTCTAAAGGGATAGAAGCTGGTGCATCGAAGGGGGCGTTTCTTAAGAAGCTACAGGACACCTACGGATTGCGGCCAACATCATGTGCACTTGGCTTCAAACACCAGCAGGGGGAGCATACTGAAGCCGGAGTCAGCTGCGATGTGCACATAACCATAGAGAGGTGTGGCCAGACATACCTCAGTAGGGAGAGAGTTCTACTTAAAAGGAGCCACCACCAAAAAAGCCCTTTCTCAGGCCCTCATACCATGTATTTCATCCCACTCAGGGACTCCTACGAGGACCTCATCTGCTGATCTCAAAGTGCAGGCAGGTCTTGTTTAAGTGAAACACCTAAGATACCTTATATGTTGTTGTTGCTTATTAAATTTGTATACAGTGGTACCTTGGTTCTCAAACTTAATCCGTTCCGGAAGTCCGTTCCAAAACCAAAGCGTTCCAAACCAAAGCGCACTTTCCCATAGAAGGTAATGCAAAATGGATTAATCCGTTCCTGACTTTTAAAAACAACCCCTAAAACAGCAATTTGACATGAATTTTACTATCTAACGAGACCATTGATCCATAAAATGAAAGCAATAAACAATGTACTGCAGTCACACCATAAATCAGTTGCTGAACTGGGTTCCACACAGTCACAAAAAAAGCCACAAAAACGCAAAATAAATAGAAAAAACAGGCAGACCTCAGCGTAACACTGAAATCGGAAACATAACAATCAAAACGGAGCACGTTTGGCTTCCGAAAAAAGTTTGCAAACCGGAACAGTTACTTCCGGGTTTGCAGTGTTTGGGTTCCAAGTTGTTTGAGTACCAAAATGTTTGAGAACCAAGGTACCACTGTATACCTGGAGATCTCAGGGTAGTTAACAAGGAGGGGAAAAATCACAATGTAATATACATAATAAAAACAAAAACAAGAGCAACCCAATAACACTCCCCAACACTTATTAAAAGGGCATTGGATGTCAATCAGCCCGGGGCCTGGATTTTGCCTGGCACCTAAAGGTGTATAATGGCCAAACCTCCCTAGGGGGAGCATGCAGAAAAGGCCCATTTTCATGTTGCCACCCTCCGGACCTCTCGTAGAGGAGGCATCTAAAGAAGGGCCTCAGAAGATGATTCTGGTTCATATCGAGACAGGCATTCCTTAAGATATTGGGGGTCCTGAGCTGCAATATATATGTATCCCAGAAGAAGGAAAGGGCAGAAGCAACCAAAATAATTCACTGTAATTCAGTGTGGGGAGAGTTAACAGCTGCGACCTACATACTCAAACTTGAACCTCCACAGGTTCTCTGTTCAAGGCTCATAACTGTACTAGTAAAACGTGAAATCAAGTAGTCATTCCCCTCCAAGGACACAAGGAAGGCTGTGAACGTTTTGTGGCACGGTTTGGGGTTGTTTCAAAAACCCACCATTATCAGGAAACAAAATGGAACGTGTTCCCTGGGGTCTCATCACAAGAGCACTCAGAGAAGTGAACCCAGAGAGGCTTTCTTGGCGGCTGCTCTCCAACTCTGGAACTCGCACCCAGAAGTATTTTTAGAGACTGGATTTCGTTTTCATCACCCAAAATTTTGACTGCGTGCTTCAGATGCTTAAAAAGAACAAAACTTGGCAGCCGATAATGTTGCGGGCTAGCTGCCAGTCAGTGGGCAGGCGGCAGCTGAAGTGAACCAAGGAGATGCCACCGCCGTTTTGCCTGTGCAAATCCAAAAAATCAGCATCCGTGCCAACTTTCCAGGTGACGCAAATGAATTTTGGAGGATGAGCCATCGAAGGGAGATAGTGGCTTTGGCAGTAGAAACAAGCTCTAAGCTAAATACCATCAAATCCTTGCCCAACTTACTAGGCCAGGCTACAGATTCACAGTGTTACGGGGTATCTGTAGGATCATCTCACCTCACCCTTACTTCAGAGACAGACACTGATAAATAGAGCATCCTTGAAAGATGACTGTCCAACCGTTCTGTGAAAACCTCCCAAGATGGAAGCTGCCTTCAGAGGAAAGGATGAAAGCACTTTGGACAATCTCAGACGCCTTCATTATTTTCCCACCTGCCCTGCAGTCGCCCTAAACCAACTGCCCATCCCAATTCTTTAGTGGCCTTTATTTTCTCTATGGCACCCTTTTAAATGCTTGAAAACATAATATATTGTAAGGTATGGTAAAGGGACCCCTGACCATTAGGTCCAGTCGTGGCCAACTCTGGGGTTGCGGCACTCATCTCGCTTTATTGGCCAAGGGAGCCGGCGTACAGCTTCCGGGTCATGTGGCCAGCATGACTAAGCCGCTTCTGGCGAACCAGAGCAGCGCATGGAAACACCATTTATCTTCCCGCCAGAGCGGTATCTATTTATCTACTTGCACGTTGACGTGCTTTAGAACTGCTAGGTTGGCAGGAGCAGGGACCGAGCAATGGGAGTTCACCCCGTCACGGGGATTCGAACTGCCGACCTTCTGATCAGCAAGTCCTAGGCTCTGTTGTTTAACCCACAGCGCCACCCGCGTCCCTTAATATATTCTACTGAGTGCCATAAATGTACTGCATGTTAATGTTTAGCTGTAAGATTTTAAAATGCCCAGTAAGAAATTTCAGGAAATTCTGATATTTACTGGTTAATCTCAAGAACAACCAAATGCCTCCAGTAAACGTTGAGGTGTCGTGCTCAATCCACCTGAAAAAGAAAACCTGCAGCTGTTCAATTGTTTAAAAAAGGCACATGACACATACGTTCCCAGTGGACACCTGAATTGTAGGAATTGCCCGTAAATGTTAAGATGCACCTTTCCCCTGACATGGACCACAGTATATTTGTGTGTAAATCTAATATTTTACACTCTTTTAAAACTGTTGCCATCTGAGTGCCTAGCTTAGGAATGCAAATGGTACCCACGTAAGTAAATGGCAAACCAAATAACAATATCAGAGACCTTGGAAGAAATCTGCTGCAATGGCAAATTGCTTGATTATATTCTGTTTACACAAAGGGAGAAATGCTCCTGGTTTGGACATGACATTTCTATCTGGCACCGTCTCCCGTAAGATGCCCTCCTTGTCTACAATTTTATTTAGCCTATTTCCACTGTTGTGGCCTGCCTAACACCCTTCAACATATACACTGATTTATTTATTTTTAATGTGGAATTCCTTGTTATGTTTTGGGAGTCAGTTTAGGCTAGCAAGAAGGGGAGCAAAGTGCCTTGACACAGTTGCATAAATTCATGGAGATGTTTGGGCGATTTCCATCTCTGTGATTCCATCACGATCCAATGAAGTAAGGAAGGATTTCCCCTCATCCTTTCCCTGGGGCATCAGAGATTGGATGTTGTATTTATAGCATTTATTATAAGTATTTGCAAATTACCGTTCCACAAAAATTCCCGGGGCAGGTTACATAAAAAGAAAATGCAGAGCAATTATGAGGCAGGTACAACCAATCAAAACCATTATGAAGCGCAGTAATGAAAAGGCAGCGAGATCTTAGAAGCCAGATAAAAACAATCAACAGAAGCAAAATTAATTCTAAAAAGGCCTGGCTAATGTTGAAAGGAAAACAAAAAGAGCTGAAAGGTGAACATTTCTGGGAAACACAGAATGGACTCAAACCATATCAAAATATCAGACTTCAAACTTTCCCCCCCAGATGGGGATTCCAACAAAGGCGTCTAAAATTAGGATTTAATCCAAATCTGCTTTAGGCTGCAATGCTATACACACTTACCTAGAATGAGCGTCTTATTATTATTATTATTATTATTATTATTATTATTATTATTATTATTACCCAGCCCATCTGGCTGGGTTTCCTTAGCCACTCTGGGCAGCTTCCAGCAGAATATAAAAACATAATAAAAAATTGTACTCTTAGTGAAGTTTACTTTTAAGTAAGCATGCTTAGGATTGTATTGCTACAGGGATGGAAGGAAATGTCTCTCAGTTTCTCTTTTTTTTTCAATCGTATGCTCGGTTCTCCAGGTTTCTGCAGCAAATTTCCTTTTTAAAAATCCTCATGAAAATACTTCAGGATAGTAGTGTGAATTTCTCCCGGCGCACACATTTTTTCTCTGAAGCTTGGACTAATGTACACATTTTTTTACAGGAGTTTTCTCCTAATATAATCCAAGTTGATGTTATTTACATTAATATATTCATATTTTATAAATGTCCCCCCCCCCAAGACACATTGCATTTCTGATAAACATTGTTTGGTTGGAGAACTGCTTTGAAAAATTTGGAGAAGCGAGATTTTGAAGGATGGCAGAGTTCACAACTTGTTGGGAAAGTACGAATTTGATAAATACGGCTTTATATGCAAATCAAATCTATTTTTTTCCCCTGCACCCCTAACTGCCAGAACATAATTTCCTTGCAGAGGGAGCACTTCACAGTGCCAGATTTACGTATCAGCTAAACAAACTATAGCTTATGGCCCCACTCTCTTGCCCCCCCAAAAAAACTGGATGTACATTTCCAAAATATAAGATAAAAAACAAATAAAATAAAGCCTACATACAGCAACAGTATTTTGTGTTGTGTAGGCTCCTCTGATGTAAGTCATGGGCCCCGCCTGCTAGCCTGCTCCCTAAAATATCACTAGTTTATATATAGGATGCCTACATTCTGCATGTTGAAATGGCTTTTGATACCTATTAGGTCCACAAATTACCATATAGCATATATTCAATACAAAAAACAGTGACAATTTGTTGTTGACAAAGGACAGCTGGACATATTTGTTGTTGCTGTTTAGTCATTTAGTCGTGTCCGACTCTTCGTGACCCCATGGACCAGAGCACCCCAGGCACTCCTGTCTTCCACTGCTGCCCGCAGTTCGGTCAAACTCATGCTGGTAGCTTCGACAACACTGTCCAACCATCTCGTCCTCTGTCGTCCCCTTCTCCTTGTGCGCTCCATCTTTCCCGACATCAGGGTCTTTCCCAGAGAGTCTTCTCTTCTCATGAGGTGGCCAAGGTATTGGAGCCTCAGCTTCAGGATCTGTCCTTCCAGTGAGCACTCAGGGCTGATTTCCTTAAGAATGGATAGGTTTGATCTTCTTGCAGTCCACGGGACTCTCAAGAGTCTCCTCCAGCACCAGAATTCAAAAGCATCCATTCTTTGGCGATCAGCCTTCTTTATGGTCCAGCTCTCACTTCCATACGTCACTACTGGGAAAACCATAGCTTTTATTATACGGACCTTTGTTGGCATATATAAAGGGCCCCATTACCTTCAGTAGCTTAGGGCCTCCTCAAACCTAAACCTGGCTCTGACTTCACGCATTAAGTGTACAGCTACAAAAAAGAACCCAGTGTGTAAATGTCACAAACTTGCTTTTGCAAGATCTGTATATATCATACTACGAGTGCCTGCAGCAGCTCCCTGTTGAATGCAATATGTGAGATGCATTTACCTGGAAGTGAGAGTAAAGCCTGCCTGCTGCTACTGATGATGATGATGATTTGGGGCAGTGCAAGCAAATGGGTTGATGGGAAGGTGCTTGGGGCAGCTGGAAGGTGCAACAGGAGTTGACCGAACTTTGTGGAATGTGAACTGCTGCTGTACAGTAAGGGGACAGAGCACAGCTTGACAAGCTCCCAACCTAAAAGCTCCAGGCTGATCTGATAAACGATGACAAGACTCCTGAAAAATGTTTAAACCTGTTTCTCCTTCCCCCTTTCTTTCTTTGTGCTACGATGTGGTGTGGTGGGGGAGCTAAGGGACTGCAAAATGGAAAAGAGAAGGGGGGAAGGGAACAAAGCAGGAAAACAGTGGTAGCTACAGGAAGACAATACTAGAGTGTCTTTATTTATCGTTGTTGTTATTTATAGAGCAGCTAAGGATGTACGCTAGAAAGAAGGTCCTTTTCTAGGAAACGGTGGCCTGCTGAAATGAATTGTCTCAGACCTGGGAAATGCACTGATTTAGGGCTGATCTTTGCCTTTCGATTCGGAGTTAGCTTCATCAGAAGTGCAGCTAAACCGCTTAGGAAGCCATACCGCCAATTGAGAGAGCAGAATAAAATCTCTCTAAACGCTAAGTTGCTGCAATTGAAGCAGAGCTCTTTGCAACAGCTCAGCTCCTCTGCAAAGGAGCTGGGTGGTTTTTTGCAAGAGCCAAGCCAGTGAAACGAAATCGGCAGCCGCGGCAAGAGCGCAGCTTTTCTGAAACCCAGTTTTCAAGACTAAGTAGATGAAACCTGCACAGGTAATGCTGTCAAGGCAAACCAAGACCCTTTGCAAGACTTTAGCTCCTCCACAAGACGCTTTGGGCTGGAGCATGTGTCCTGACCCCTCCCTTGATGCACAATGGGCCAGTGCATTAACCAGGTTGGTGGTTCAAGCCTACCCAGGGACAGCTGTGGGCAGGATTCCTGCACTGCAGGGACCTGGACTAATGACCCTCTGGCTCCCTTCCAACTCTAGATTTGGAATGGCCCAAATGTTATTTTGGGGTGTAAAACCCTTGGCCCCTAATACTTAAGTGTGGCCTGGAGAGGTATGAAGTCTCGAATCATAGAATCGCATCTGGTCCAACCCCCTGCAGTGCAGGAAAATGCAGCTGTCCCATACGGGGATCGAACCTGCAACCTTGGCGTTTTCAGCACCACGCTCTAACCAGCTGAGCTATCCAGACTTCCCCATGTCACTGAGAGACTGGCACCCTACAGGAAGCATAATTGCTGACCCAGTGCTACCGTGCCCAAACCAATAACTGCCAATATAGATACCGTATATATGAACAAGAATACGGGGCAGTACACCCCCCCAAAGGCTTTGGGCCACCCAAATGGCACACCTGCATTGCTGGCTGGCTGTCGTAGTTGAGTTGCATGCCAGGCCTCCTAAGAAGCGTGGAGTGTGAAACACAGAGCAGTCAACTACCACATTCCTAGAGTGGACATGTTTAGACATGAAGAGGGATGTTTGTCCAGACAGTAGATAAACTTCCTGTTTCCTCCTGTGCTGGGACAAACTTCCTCTACATGTGACCAGAGGTGGGCGTGACTTTACCTGTGCAGGTAACGAGAGCACAGGACTGGCCACCACATCTCTCTCTAATTCCATTCCTTGAAGAAGCAACATCTCCTTAGCCTGAGATGCTCTCTTGGCTTCCAGCCAAGAGAGGACAAAGAAACTATCTCCTCATGGGATAGATTCCACGTGTATATATTCTGTAACTTAAGTCTGCCTTCTGGGAACCATTTGTGAACAGAACGTGTGAGTAAACTCTTTTATACTTTCATACAAGGCTGTGTCATGTCTATTCTTTTCAGGAGGGAATAAAAGAGGAATTACCAGAAAACTTATTTTAGAGGCTTATGCAAGCCTGCAAACCTATCCGCTGTGTAAGTTTAAAATGGGAATGTTACTCTGCTAAATCATAGGACTTGTTAACACAAGTTGGGAAGGATATAACAAAAAAATTTTTTCCTTCCAGTAGCACCTTAAAGACCAACTAAGTTAGTTCTTGGTATGAGCTTTCATGTGCATGCACACTTCTTCAGATACACTGAAACAGAAGTTGCCAGATCCTTCTATATAGTGAGAAGGTGGGGAGGGGTATTACTCAGAAGGGTGGTGGGAATGGGCAGATAGCTGTGATGAGCCTGTTGACGACTCTTAACGACTGCAATAGGTCTTACAGGAAAAAGCAAGGGGTGAGAAGGTGAAAAATGGCTTTGTCATGTATAATGAGATAAGAATCCAATGTCTTTGTTCAGACCAGGTTTCTCCATGGTTTTAAGTTTGGTAATGAGTTGCAATTCAGCAGCTTCTCTTTCCAGTCTATTTCTGAAATTCCTTTGTAGTAATACAGCTACTTTGAGATCTTGTATAGAATGTCCTGGGAGATTGAAGTGTTCTCCTACTGGTTTCTCTGTCTTGTGATTCTGTAACTGGGAAGTTACAGAATCTATCTGTAACTGGGAAGGATATAATTAAACAATATATCCTCTCCTGCCTCCCTGAACATTCCCACAAGAAGAGCCTGCTGGACCAGGTCAATGGACCATCTAGTCTGGCATCCTGTTCTCACAAGCCAACCGGGTGCCTGTAGAAAACCCACAAATTTGGGTTTCCAGCAGCTGGCATTCAGAAGCATTTCTGCCTCTGAGCATGGTCCTCGTGGCTAGAGGCCATCGAGAGCCCTCTCTTCCATGAATTTGTCCTATCCTCTTTTAAGGCCAGCCAAGTTGGTGGCCATCCCTTTGTGGGAGCAATTTCCACAGTTAAACTATGAGCATAGCTGTCAACTTTCAGATTTGAAAATAAGGGATCAGAAGCCTTGAAAATAAGGGATCAGCAGCCTCACCTGTCCCAGAGAAAGCCTACGGGATATCTAACAATCCGGGATAGCAGCGGGAAACGGCACTGGAATAAGGGATTTTCCCGCAAAAAAAGGGAAGGTTGACAGCGATGGCTATGAGCTGTGTGAACCTTCCAACAACACTTCATTGGATAACCACGAGTTCAAGTGTTACGAAAGAGGAAGGAAAACTATCCCTGATAACCATGGTGTGCTTAATTTCATATACTTATATAATGTCACCCAGTGCTTTTTTTTCTAAAAAAAAAATGTTTATTAGGGGTACTCTCATTTTCCTACTCATATTGAAATACTGCCCCTCAATGAAGCCAAACTTAGATTCACAAAATGTTTAGGGGTATGCGTACCCCTGTGTACCCCCAGAAAAAAAGCACTGATGTCACCTCTTACTTCCCTCTCAACTAAAAAGCCCCAAACCCTACAACCTCTCCACATAGAGGAATCATTCCATTCCCTTGACTGTTTCACTTGCCCTTTTCTGAAACTTTTTCAACCCTACAATCGACTTTTTGAGGTGATTGTAACTGGTACAATCTGGTACACAGAACCTCTTGTGTGTGAAATGCAACAGCAAACATGCTGGGCCCATAGCAATAGTGGTAATATTTCTAGGTTAGCGGAGTCTGTAACCTGAAGCGTATGTAACCTGAAGCGTATGTAACCTGAGGTACCACTGTATGTATAAATGCATAAGAATCTGGGAGGGGGGTGTACACCCCAAAAGCTTGGAAGTAGAACGAGAACACTGAACTGCAATAATAATAATAATAATAATAATAATAATAATAATAATAATAATAATAATAATTATTATTATTATTATTATTATTATTATTATTATTATTATTATTATACCCCACCCATCTGGCTGGGTTTCCCCAGCCACTCTGGGCAGCTTCCAACAAAATATTAAAAATACAATAAAACATCAGTGGTTCTGATGTTTCACCGATATAGTAGTTCTTCCTTATACAGAGGAACTCCCTCATTAGTACATGTAAATGTATGCGTTTTTTAATTAGAAGGGGGGGGAATGTTTTTTAAACACTGAAACGTAACGTTGTGGTTCAGTCGAGGCAAGAAAAGTGTGGGGCGGAGGAAGCCTGTTCACCTGTGTCTCTCCTGTTGTTGTTGGATCCGCATTTCCCATCAGCACTAAACTGCATGACTAAGAATGAGGGATGCTGCCCTGAAGCAGGGGGTTAGGAGATGAGGGTTGCACAGTGGCATAGAGTGGGTTGCCAGGGCCCGGGGCCATGCAGAGGGAGGTGGGAGGGAAGGAAACAAATGGAGAACACATGCACTTTCAACTGCCTAACGGCGTCCACGTCACCCAGGAGATCACAGAGATAAGAAGAGTTGTTCCATTCTCTAGCAAGGTCACTTCCTGGATCACACGGAGAAGCCGTTTTCAACGGAGCCCAGCGACAGAGGCATGTAGCTGTATCGAGGCAGCACCGGGGGTTGGAATTTCGCGCCCCGTGCCCTCCCCCCACATGCTACGCCACTGGGTGTGCGTGCTGCGAGGTTAAAATCCCCTTTCCCTGCACCATACAAGCATAGAGGAGGGAAATAAAATTTTGCCTGCCCGTGCACACACACAAACTGCTATAAGGAAACTGCTTTATACAACATGCCATGCTTTTAAATAAACAAACCAATAGCAAGTGATCTTACTAATGGTTGTTTTTACCATTCTGAATACTTCCAAGAGAGTCCTTTAAGCTTGCCTCCCTGCACCTGAAAGGCCTTCTCCCCTTTCCCCATAGACATCTCAATTGGTCATGGTGTTCCCTGGTTTTAAGATGTCCGCTTAGCTTCCTCCAACCATCAGCACCCCAGATCTCCTTCCAAACATCTCTCTTTAGACCCCCGCTTTCTTCAGAGCTTGTAGCCTTCAAAACAGGAACACTCGCAGATCCCAAGTCATCAGCCCAGTTACCTAACTTGGAAGTTCTCTTGACTTTGGCAGAAGGAGCCGGTGCCAACTTCGTACCTCTCCTTGCTGCTAAAAATAAGCCGCTGCTTCTTGCCCCCAAGTCAGGTTACCTCCAGAGGTAATGACAACAAAGCAAGCAGCCAGTTAAAGAGCAATTATCTCAACCTAATCGCTTCCCCGGGGCAGGGAAGGCTGCCAAAGATCAGCACTGCTGCTCTGCAGAGATGGTTCTTCTTTTTAGAGCGGGCCACACCTCTCATTGTACGAGGAAAAACCTTCCATACCTACAGGGGCCTGTCCTGCCAACTAACTCCCCGAATCTGGCCTGATAACCCACCCCACCCCCTGAGCTTTTAGAGTTTACAGTGTGCTTATTGCAGATCATATCCCCTGGAAACGTTCGTAATTTTCCCCATTTCCCCAGTAGTATTAAATTTGAATATATTATTTCAAAGCAGTGTCAGGGAACTGGTTGTTGAACTACCGTTCCCATCATTCCTGACCATTCCCATCATGCTGGCTGGGGCTGATGGGAGCTAGAGTCAGTGTCGTAGCGTGGGGGGTGCAGGGGGGGCCGGCCGCACCGGGCGCAACATCTGGGGGTTAGGGTTAGGGGGCGCAAATCCACAGGTTAGGGGGCGCAAATCCACGGGTTAGGGGGTGCAAATTACTTGCCTTGCCCCGGGTGGTGACAACCCACGCTACGCCACTGGCTAGAGTTCAACAATATACGGCATGGCAAAGGTTCCCACCCCACGCTTTAAATCCCCCAGTAAAAGAACTGGAAGGGGCTTTTATTTATTTATTCTAATTGATTGCCAGAAACCTAAATAAAAGCATCTGGGATATCACTGTACCTTCTGATCCTGATTACTCAGAGCCAGGGAAACGCCGCTTTGCACATGCTCAGAAAAACTCTTTTCAGCTCCAATGAGTGTCAAAGACTTTTTGCCTTCCTGTTGCAGCAAAAATAGAAAAGTTTTGTGGTGGCGCATTTACTATGGCATCATCGTTATTATCATTATCATTATTTATTAGCTTTATATGCCACTCTTTATCACAAGATCCCAGGACAGTGTATTGCATTAAAAACACATTTGACAGTGCATCGTAATAATAAACATAACACAAAGCATAATAACAGACAGCATAATAGTAAAATAATAATAATAACAGACCCCACAACCACCTTCCACAGGCCATAGATTATTTAACGGCTAAAGGCCTGGCCTGGGTAAAGAGGAATGTTTTTAGCCAGACGCCTAAAGACTTGCAATGTTGTCGCCCGTTGAGCTTCTGTAGGGAGAGCCTTTCAATATGAGGAGCCACCACAGAAAAGGCTTGTTCTTAGTGGCAACCCTCTGAACCTCTCAGGGAGTGGGGACATAGACAAGGGCCTCGTACGACAAGCACATGGTCTGGGTCAGCTCGTATGGGGACAGGCAGTCTTTAAGATATTGAAGACCTGAGGCGTGAGGTTTTATAGGTCAGCACCATAATGCCAGGTTTGGCATTAGATGCTCAAAGTACTTGTGGACTTAGGAGTCCATTTCATCAGATGCAAAGAGATGGATGGTAGGTACGGAGGAGCAAAAGTTGGGTTCAACTAACAGGCAGTTAAACTAGCATCCATGGTGATGATGATTCATTTGAAGCCTAAGGTTTTAGGGCTAGTACAGTGGTACCTTGGGTTAAGAACTTAATTCGTTCTGGAGGTCCGTTCTTAACCTGAAGCACCACTTTAGCTAATGGGGCCTCCCGTTGCTGCCGCGCTGCCGCCACACGATTTCTGTTCTCATCCTGAAGCAAAGTTCTTAACCCGAGGTACTATTTCTGGGTTAGCGGAGTCTGTAACCTGAAGCATCTGTAGCCCAAGGTACCACTGTATTGAAATTGGGTTGATTCAGGGGCTGAGCCTGGTCTCACACTGAGCCCTGAGGAAGCCCTGTACTAACACTGTTTGTCTTGGCTCATGAAACCATACCTTAAGACTGGTGGGAAGCCTGGGGCCCTCTTTATGGTTGCTGGATGGTGACCCCTGGCCATGCTGGGTGGGACAGCAGGAGAAACACAGGATTTTCACTAGTGCATTGCAGGGCTGACAGCTCTCATTTTTCGAAAGAAATTGCCCGGGATTGCTCAGAGGTGATGCAAAAATTGAGTGGATAGCTGGATAGCTCAGTTGCAAGAGCAGGAGACTCTTAATTTAGGCTTGTGAGTTCGAGCCGCACATTGGGCAAAGATTCCCGCATTGCAGAGGGTTGGACTAGATGACTCTTGTGGTCCCTTCCAAGTCTACAATTCTAATGCTCTATTGTTATAAGTGCTCTTCAGGTCAAGTCTGTGTCCAGGGCAGCTGTCTACCAGCTCCACCTGGTACGCAACCTGAGACCCTATCTGTCCATGGACTGTCTCGCCAGAGTGGTGCATGCTCTGGTTATCTCCTACTTGGACTACCTCAATGCGCTCTACGTGGGGCTACCTTTGAAGGCGACTCAAAAACTGCAATTAATCCAGTATGCGGCAGCTAGACTGGTGACTGGGAGTGGCCGCCAAGACCATATAACACCCGTCCTGAAAGACCTACATTGGCTCCCAGTACGTTTCCGGGCACAATTCAAAGTATTGGTGCTGACCTTTAAAGCCCTAAACTGCCTCGGTCCAGTACACCTGAGGGAGTGTCTCCACCCCCATCGTTCAGCTCAGATGCTGAGGTCCACCTCCAAGGGCCTTCTGGCGGTTCCCTCCCTGCAAGAAGTGAGGTTGCAGGGAATGAGGCAGAGGGCCTTCTCGGTAGTGGCACCCACCCTCATCAGATGTCAAGGAAATAAACAACTATCTGACTTTTAGAAGACATCTGAAGGCAGCCCTGTTTTGGGATGTTTTGATGTTTTCTTGTATTTTTAATATTTTGTTGGAAGCTGCCCAGAGTGGCTGGGGAGGCCTGGCCAGATGGGTGGGGTATAAGTAATAAATTATTATTATTATTAGTGTGGGTTGTGTTGATTGCATACTGATTGCAGCATCTGGGATTGATAATATTTGTACCCCGTCCATCCAACCGGGTTGCCTTAGCCACTCCAGGAGGCATTCAACATAAATAAAAACACCATAAAAACATTACACATTTAAAAAAAGCTTCTCTACACAGGGCTGCCTTCAGATGTCTTCTAAAGGTTATATCATTACTCATCTCCTTGCCATCAGGGTATAAATATAGTATTATTATTATTATTGCTATTATTTTCATGCTTTTCATATATGAAGGAATGTGCGGCCTACCACCAAATGTAGCAGGGAGATGTAGCATGCTGTACTACAACTCCCTTATCCCCTAACTGTTGGCCCTGCTGCCTGGGGCTGATGAAAGCTGGAGCCCCACAATATCTAGAGAGTCCCAGGTTCCCCGCCCTTGTCTGACAAGGTCGGAGGAGAGGGGAGCAGAGAAGGTTGCCTGGTAGCAAGCCTTCCTGAGAGGGAAGGCCCCCTAGATTCCCAAGGAAGCTTGGGGCCTAGGGCTGCAAGCTCAGGAGAGACTCCATTTGCCACATTTCGATGGTGCCTTCATCGGCCGCCTGCTCCAGCCATCATCCCTCCCGGCGCAAGCGGCAGACTTCCGTGCAGCTTACATGGTGGGCTGATTCCATTGTGGGATCAGCAGCAGAAACCTCCCGCCCCCACGGACAAGAGGGTATAAGCATCTTCTAATGAGGTAGCCAGGGAAACGGCCCGGTGGGGTTAAAGATGCCTATAATGTCTGCGGTTGCCCTTTCGGTAAGGAGCACTCTCAGCAGGGGTGAAAATAAAGGATCACAAGGGGAAAGGCTTTAGAAAATGCCCAAGGCACAAGATGCTCAAATGCCTGTCGGACACTCCCCCTGGCCTGTCTTGTCTTATAATGAAAGTGCTCCGAGGTCAGGCTGTGGCAGATGCATGATACGTCCCCATTTTCAAGTAGGAATGCTTAAGAAATTGCTCCCCCCCCCCCATCGCTCTGTCCTCTAAACCACCCTATCTTGTTTCCTGAGGGGCACTAATACACTTGTGACCCACGGTTCTTCGATATTTCTGGACTTTGTCCAAAGACCTCCTCCTCCTCCTCCTCCTCCTTCCCCTCCTCTTCTTCTTCTTCTTCTTCTTCTTCTTCTTCTTCTTCTTCTTCTTCTTCTTCTTCTTCTTCTTCTTCTTCTTCATATATTTATGCCCCAGCCACTCAGGGCAGCTTCTGACACATACAGTATTAAAACATAATCAAACGTCAAACATTAACAACTTTCTGACACAGGGCTGCCTTCAGATGTCTTCTAAAAGTTGGGTAGTTCTTTATCTCCTTGACATCTGATGGGAGGGTGTTCCACAGGGCAGGGGCCACTACCAAGAGGCCCTGTAAATTCGTTTCTCACACTTAAGGAACTGCCAGAAGGCCCTCGGAGCTGGACGTCAGTGTCCAGGCTGAACGATGGGGGTGGAGACGCTCCTTCAGGTGTACATTACGTTTAGGGCTTTATAGGTCAATACCAACACCTTGAATTGTGCTCGGAAACATACCGGGAGCCAGTGTAGATCCTTTAGAACTGGTGCTATATGGTCCCAGCGGCTGCTCCCAGTCACCATTCTAGCTGCCACATTCTGGTTTAGTTGTAGTTTCTGAGTCACCTTCAAAATGCATTGCCATAGTTTGCTGTTGTTTTCGTCTTGTGCATATTTCGTCTTGTGCATTCCCCCACCCCTGACAGCATGGACAAGCAAACTTTTTCAGCAGAGGGCCGGTCCACTGTCCCTCAGACCTTGTGAGGGGCCGGACTATTTTTTTGGGGGGGGGATGAACAAATTCCTATGCCCCACAAATAACCCAGAGATGCATTTTAAATAAAAGCATACATTCTACTCACATAAAAACACCAGGCAGGCCCCACAAATAACCCAAAGATGCATTTTAAATAAAAGGACACATTCTGCTCATGTAAAAACACACTGATTCCGGGACCTTCCGCGGGCCGGATTGAGAAGGCGATTGGGCCGCATCCGGCCCCCGGGCCTTAGTTTGCCTACCCCTGCCTTACAGCTTACTGATAAACACTAATGCATGCACTCATGCTAAAAACCAAAGCAAAAAATGATCACATTCCGTTTTCATTTTGCACTGCTTAGAATTACTGACATTGGTAAATGAGCCATCGCAGTTGAAATGCAAGCCAGTTTCACAGCGATTCAAAAGTAATGCACATAAATTCAACAGCAATTTATAGTAGAGTCAGATCACGTATTTCCCTAAGTATCACTTAATCTGGTGATGGCGAAATCAAGGAATGGTCATTTATGTGTGAATTATCCACTAACATCATGTCAGATAAACCTTTGTAGTACAGACCGCTAGACTACAAGCAAAGAGAGCAGGAGACTACGTAGTAATAAATTCAGATAACTCAAGTCCTGAGGCAAGCCACATCGTACTAGAGAAAAGCAGGCATTAACCCAGCAAGGTGTTCTTTACATAAAGTGTTGCATGGATATATTGACATTCTGGGGCCCTGTCAGATTATAACCTCTGCTGTTTATCCCCACCAGGTAATTGAGGCCCAATTGAGGTCCACCATTTCAAAGTCAATTTAATACTTTCTGATCTCCCAAACCTTTTAGGGGCTTTCACTTTAATGCTCTCTTGTTGCTACTTATATTGATTTTATACATGTTCTGTTAATCTTCTCTGTCTTTTAAATAGCCTTGTTTTTACCGCCACTGTCCGCTGTGTCATTTTATATTGTCGTTTTATCTTTTGTTAAATAGAAAAGCAGCCTGGAAGCACAAAGAGACAGTAGACAATTCAGGGCCGGATGCCAAGGTTGATCTGGGTGGGAAAATTCCTTCTAGATCAGCGGTTCTCAACCTGTGGGTCCCCAGATGTTGTTGGACTACAACTCCCATCATCCCTGAGCTCTGGCCTTGCTAGCTAGGGGTGATGGGAGTTGTAGTTCAGCAACATCTGGGAACCCACAGGTTGAGAAAGGCTGTTCTAGACTCTTAAATTTGGAGGCCCGTCAGAACCTGGGTATGAACAATCACCCATCCACTGAGAAAATCGGGGGGCAGGGAGAGAAGTCAAATCTGCAACACCATCCATTGTCCCCAGATGATGTATTCCCCAATGATCCCCAAGGAAGAGGACCATCCCATGATACTAGAGAAGGAAAAATCCTTTGCTTGGAGGTGGGGAAGGATAGAATACTAGAAAACCTTTAGCTAATTTGACCAGTTTTCTGAAATCCCCAAAGGTATGTAAGCCTTAAGACTTGATTTGCAGAGATGCATGAATTGCCCAATAGCTCAATGGACCCGTCCCAGCTGAAGGTGCAAATTGCATCTACTGAAGAGCTGGTGTATTTGGGAGACTGACGCTACACTGATGATGACCATGGTAAGTTTTCTTGCCCTAGCATAACTTGACCGTCCAGCTCATCCTGCCAAATGATTAAGGACAATATTACCATATATCATCAGCTAATGAGGAGTTGGGGGACCTTTGACCCAAAAGACATTGGACTACAAATCCCATCGGCCCTTGTCAGTGGTCAAGGATGATGGGAGTTGTAGTCTGTCAAGGCTGCCCAAGGTCCCAGCTCACAAAGGACCAACGCTGCTTTCTAATTAAATACAAAAGTCTTTATTGAAGTTCAGTTTCACTTCCAGAGCCGCAGCGCGCAGCCCCACGTCTCAACTGTCAGACCGCTGATGACCCTTCTGAATCTCCTCCCCCTGTACACCAATTTAAGACCCTAGCCTTGCTCCACCTTTTCCGCTGCTCCTTCCTCCTCTGGGTCCGCCTGCCCACCGGGGTCTCGCCCTTCCTAGCCTCCTCTGACGCTGATTCCCCTGAGCCTTCTCCCTTCCTCCGGCGGGCTTTAGGAGCTGGTTCCCCATCCGGGTCTCCTGCTGTCCCGCGCGCCTGTACATTTGAACTTGGCGCGCGCGCCCAGCCAGCCGTTTTCCTCCTAACCGTTTCACTGCTGCTGTCACTGCTTCCCCCTTCGGGTGGGCTAGCTGCAACTGACCTCCCCTCCATTCCCCCACTCTCCGATGGAGGCGTGGTCAGCCCTGACTCACTCTCCCTCCCCTCCGGAGGAGACGCTGGCCCTGACACATGTGACTCTTCCCCCCCACTACGCTCTGGTGGGGAAACTGGTCCCGATCCTCCACTGCTGCTTTGGGGTTCCCCTCTGGCTCCTTGTTTCTGGTGCGTCCCCCCTGGGACCCCCCTTGCCCTGACCATCGGAGCCCCCTTCTGGGAATCTTCTGATTCGCTGGAGAAGCTCTTGGAATCTCTCGGGCCACTGTCATAGTCCCCTACGCTTCCCTCGGATTCTTCCCCTTCGCTCTCCAATTCTTCTCTCCCCAGTGCTCCTGCTCCTGATTCCCTGACATAGTCCAACTACATTTGGAGGGCTGATGTTTCACCCGCTGCTGAGTTAATGTATTGGGGAAATGACAGTCCAGATAACCCCCATGTCAGGTGATAGGGACACTCTGTTCATGATCCTCAATGGTCACTTCCCATATTCAGGTTCCAATACGACACTCCAGGATTTTCCATCCCTAAGAGACCTCTCTTCCCTCTCCCTCAGAGCCATACCAAAGATGAAAGGTACAAACATTATTTTATGTATTGGGGATGGGTTTGGTTCATGTTTAAGATGACTCAAGGCCGTATTTCGAACCAGGAAGCAATTAGCAGATGAAATTGGGAGAAATTGTTTCCCTGGATTCCACCCGCTTCTGGCATGAGGCAGGCTGTAGTTTGCTGAATTGCAAAGGACTGAATGGTGGAGGATTGGTGGACCATGGAGGGATAATCCTTTCAGGCCAGGGGTGGGAGGGATGGAATTAGCTGAATAAAATGCCACCTGTGGTTCATTCCAGCTCTGCAACTCTATGGTGCAGAAGCAAAGTTTCAACTATCACCTGAAACAGAGGTTGACTGCTCTGTAGCATTGCTACCCAACCCTGGGACTGAATAACTAGCCCTAGTTGTACTGGAGAAGAGAAGGAAAATAATATTAATAATAATAAAATAGGATGTTTACAAGTGTAAAGGAATGGGGAACAGAGGAGGGGAGCCAAAAGAGGAGGGTTTGAAAGATAGAGAACAGTGTGACAGAGAGCAAACGGTGTTAGGGGCAGACCTGGAAGACTTGAATATATACAGTCACGATAATTAATAGGATGGCAAACTTGGATGCATTTATTTGTCAGACAGATCAGCGAATGCTGGCATGGGGAGGCTGTGGCCCTCGAGATCATCCGCCCTGACCGTTAGTCATTCTGGTTGATGGGAGTTGAAACCCAACATCTGCACAGACATGCCCCCCCACCCGACGAAAGCATTGGTTGGTTGGTTGATTTTCATTAGGGAGAGTGACTTTTAAATCAGTGGAGTGTCAGCAACAGGCACGTTTTTGGAGACAGCTTTTGGTTCTGGTATATTCACAGGGATCAGGGTGGGTGGGAATGCTTAGACAAACTTTCCTTCTAACACAGAGTAACTCAGTCCTAATGTCCCTTTAATGCAGGCTTCCGCAACCTCGGCCCTCCAGATGTTTTGAGACTACAGTTCCCATCACCCCTGACCACTGGTCCTGCTAGCTAGGGATCATGGGAGTTGTAGGCCAAAAATATCTGGAGGGCCGAGTTTGAGGAAGCCAGCAAGCCTCTGGAAACACTCCAAAATACACCAAACTCTCCACCGCAATTGCTCCCTGAAAACCTCCTTTCTCAAACTCCAACTCTCCGCAGGCCTCAAAGGTTGGTGCAAAGGCTCTTGGGATTGCACTTGCAAAGGCTTGTGGAATTGCTAAACGTGGTTTTCGTCTTGAAGAGGTGCCGATTATGAAGCACTGGTGATAAGGTTTGAATTTTAAAAGGTTCAAAAAAGGCTAAGAAGCAGATATCTAACAAGAAAAAAAAAATCCTTTAATCAGCCAAGAGCCCTAAGAAAGGAAGGAGAAAGGGAGGGAAGGGGACGCCGGGGTGTGACCAAGACTAAGAGTCACCTGGGGTGCTGCTAAATTGAACAATTCCGTTGTGCGGCACAGCATCCATGGATTTGCATTTTCAGGGAAGGCAAAGCAGAGCTGTGATAGATGTTTGTGCATGTGAGTCTGCAATAAACCGTACTAGGAATACAAGTGTGTGTGAGAGAAGGGTGCTGTTTCTATCCACCCCCCCCCACACCACCCATATAAAACACTGTTACATATATAACCCTTTTTCCAGTGACATATGGGCCACAAATATGGGGTTACTCGATTTTACCTTCCTATTAACCCTGTGAACTAGGTTCAGCTAAGAAAAAGGGATTTGGCCCAAGCCACCCAGTTAGCTGTGTTGCAGAGTTGAAATGCGGATATGTGTCTTCCTGGTCTTTCAGACAGACATGTTGCTGTCTGTCTGAAAGCACCTCACAGCATAGGTATGAGATTATTCTAGGAAGTAAAAATTGGTAGATTTGTAGATTTCCTGCTGGCAGCAAATAAAGAAAAATCTCTTTATTTGGAGGACTGAGGAGGAACTGTGTGGCTGGGTAGATAAGCACCATTCCCTATTTCAGGACAAGATTTTCCAACGAAAGTACAAGAGGCTCAAAAGTTGTTTCCACCCCCAACCCGCCAAATTATCTAAAAACAAATCTGGCTGAAGATTTGGAATTTGCCCAAGCCCAATTGTTTCTTCATGGACTTTGACTAAAGTTCAATTCAGTGCCACAGATTTAAAACAAACTGAGGGCACGTCTGATCTCAAAATCGTAAACATGACTTTGGAGAGATGCTTTTTTTAAAAAAAAAAAATTAAAATGGCAAGGCCTTTGATGTTTGCTTCTGCCTTTCATCCCTTCTTCTGTGCTAAAGTTTCATTTAGGACAGAGAGATACGTGTGCCTACACCCATCCAGTCTGTTAGGACAAAATGACTACCCGCCACACCCAATACCTTTATAAATAATAGCCTATGAACTGACATGGATTGCAGTTAAATTGGAAATGCCCTAGCCAACTCAGGTTACCACATTAGGGGCCTCAAAATCTCCTGCAGGTGGGCTGCTAAACTCCCAAAACATAGGTTCAGCACCTTCATTTGGATAGCTCCCTGTGCAGGGAGACTGACCAGCCAGCTAGCATTCAATGTTTCCCATTTGTGAAACAAAGATTCACAGCTCTCAATTCTCAATAGTGACTTCTAGTATATAACAGTTCATTCAGCAGTGCAGGCTGGTACAGAGCTCACAAGTTTGCAGTGGTCCCTGCCCCAGTGATCATACAGTATGTAAGTGTACTGGAAGAAGCCAAACTTACCAATGATTCTTCAACATCAGCTTCATGTTGGGCGGATGCCTGATTACCGTCTTCCAAAGCAACTACAGTGGTACCTCAGGTTAACTACTTAATTTGTTCTGGAGGTTCGTTCTTAACCTGAAACTGTTCTTAACCTGAAGCACCACTTTAGCTAATGGGGCCTCCTGCTGCTGCCGTGCCGCCGGAGCACGATTTCTGTTCTCATCCTGAAGCAAAGTTCTTAACCTGAGGTACTATTTCTGGGTTAGTGGAGTCTGTAACCTGAAGCGTATGTAACCTGAAGTGTATGTAACCTAAGGTACCACTGTACTCTATTCCGAACTTAAAAATGGAAAGCGTAATGCTGGTGGTCAACAGAAGAGGTTTAAAGACTCTCTCAAGGAAAATCTTTAAAAATGTAGTATAAACACCGACAATGGGGAAACACCAGCTTTGAGTGCTCCAATTGGAGAACAGCCTTTACCAAAGGTGTCATGGGCTTTGAAGATGCTCAAACTCAGGATGAAAGGGAGAAATGTGCTAAGAGGAAGGCACACTTGGCAAGCCCTCACCATGATCAACTCCCACCTGGAAACCTATGTCCCCACTGTGGATCCAGAATTGGCCTCCACAGTCACTTACGGACTCACTGTTAAAACCGTGTTCATGGAAGACAATCCTATGCAGCTATGAATGGTCACTGAAGAAGACAGTGTGGAACAAGAACAGAAGGACTGCCTAATTATTATACAGTGCCATCGGCACTTTTATGGGCTAAAGGAAAGCAAGGGAGAGTCAGGTCCCTGACTACCCCAAGGGATTGTACTCTAGATCCGTGGTAGGAAACCTTTCTCAACTCAAGGACCACATTGGCTTTGACTCCAGGAAGACATGCTCCCTGCCTTGCTGACCTTTTCCACCTGGCCTGGGACGGTGGGACCTGGACTGACTCCAGCTACAAAAAATTAAACTGCTGAGAGGACTCTTGAGCTGGGATGTTCTTTAGTGGGTGTTGTTGGGGTTTTTTGCTGCTATTCTTAATATCATTTTTTGCACCTTTATTTTTAGATCTTACTATGATTTATGAGGGAATCGTTCAGTTTGGTTGTGTGCTTTTTGATGAATTTTATTTATTGCTTATGACTACTTTTGTTTGTAATTATGTGAGTCTTTTCCTATTGTAAGCCACCATGTGTATGGCTTGAGCTATGGGAAGGCAGTGTCATTCCCTTGTGGACAAACGTCCAGGTGTATCCTGGCAGTGGATGTGACCGATGGTGGTTGCAGACTGGGGGTGATGGAGCTTGTGGCCTGCAGACAATACTGAGGCCTGAAAAGAGAGTCCTGGAAGGCTGTCTTTGCCCCCAAACCTGAGGTTCATCCTGCCCCTGGTCTAGATTATGGTAGTTGGAAAGGAGGAGTATAAGAAGATGCTCAAGATTTGTTGCCATGGATTGGCTGGATTCAGAGGAGCGGTGGGAAGAAGAAGAAGAAGAGTTTGGATTTGATATCCCACTTTATCACTTCCTGAAGGAGTCTCAAAGTGGCTAACATTCTCCTTTCCCTTCCTCCCCCACAACAGTCCCCCCCCACAAAATTTTTTTTTTGTTCCCCCACAACAAACACTCTGTGAGGTGAGTGGGGCTGAGAGACTTCAGAGAAGTGTGACTAGCCCAAGTCACCCAGCAGCTGCATGTGGAGGAGCGGGGAAGCGAACCCGGTTCCCCAGAGGCCCTAGCTGGGAAAACCCCAAGGGAAGAAGGCTCAGATCGAGGGGATTGGTGGTGGGATGATGATGAGTGGTCAGAGGGAGCAGATGGAGAAGACTGGGAGGAGGTGGTGTTGGAAGCTGAAGAGGTAACAGGGTTTAGTAAGCAGGAAGAGGCTGTGCCAGAGGGCAGACGTTGAGAGGAGAAAGGCCAATAGGCAAAGATTAGGCCGGCTGTTGAAAAAACCAGGGCGTCTCCCTCTCCTGCTGTGACTAGCTACCCTCCCGCTGGTTTGCCAGAACCAGAGGAGGTATGAAGAGGGTGCAGCAGAGACAGACAAGGCGTTGGAGCCTCAGATTGCTTGGGAAGGACCTGGGGTGGAGGAGACTTTGGGAGATGTGGGAAGGCGGGGGACCTTCAGTCCTTGCAACTGCAAGACCTACTGGGAAGAGTTGCTGTGCTCACTAAGCTTGAGCTCTTTTGTTTCTTTGAATAAAGGGTTAACTTCACTGACACCTTGTGAGTTATTGCTGACCTGCACCTTGTGAAAGGTTCAGCGTAGAGGGCCATCCATTCGGTCCATTCTCCATCCAAGAGGGGCCACACCAAAAGGCTTTGGGCAGGTCACCAAAAAGAGAGAGCAAAAATATACCTGCATGAGCCACAATGTTGGGGACTTTATCAATGGAGAAGAGACATGATAGCTTACAGGCATTGATTGTGTGTGGACAAATATTATGATATTTTCAAAGCATTTATTAAAAATATAGCAGGTTATAAATATATATGTATTAGAATAATAATTTCATTTATATACTTAATAATAATAATAATAATAATAATAATAATATGCATCTTCTGCTTCTTTTTCATTTTTTTTGCTTTATTTTGTTTAACTGAGATATTTTCAACTGAAAAATAGAATAAACTGTTGGTGGCTTTATAGATCTACACCAGCCTCTCAAACTTATTTCCCCCTCAGATTCCTATATTTGCTGTATAGAATGAAGTTCTCAGAATAGTTATCAGTATAATCTGATAGTGTGTCCCCCCCTCCTGTTTATTAAAATAACAAGCCAAGAGATCAAGAAAATGTGGACAAGAATTGAAAACAGCACGTCTATGGTCCAAAACAGCAGCTGGCTGCAATACCATTTTTTATTATGGCGAGGCAAATGCCCATTGGATTTAAAAAATAAATAAATGTGCATGCTTTCTAAAAAGGAATGGGCCTGAGTTGTGAACAGCCTGAGATCTACAGATAAAGGGCAATGCACAATAATAATAAAGTTTTTAATGGTCAATGTTTTGCTGTGCTTTTAATATTTTGATGGAAGCTGTCCAGAGTGGCTGGGGCAATCTAGCCAGTTGGGCAGGATATAAATAATACAACTATTATTATTATTATTATTATTATTATTATTATTATTATTATTTGGAAGGAGACTTCGCTTCAGCTAAGCAGTGTGCAGACTTAAAAGGCACTGTTATGACCACAGCCCCTTGAAGTATGCCCAGGAACCAATTGGTAACATAAATTCTTTGAGGACAGGCGTACTATGATCCCTATGGCTAGTCCTAGTTAGGATGGGAGTCTAGCTCAGGGGTCAGCAAACTTTTTCAGCAGGGGGCCGGTCCACTGTCCCTCAGACCTTGGGGGGGCAGACTATATTTGGGGGGGGGGGAATTAACGAATTCCTATGCCCCACAAATAACCCAGAGATCCATTTTAAAGAAAAGGACACATTCTACTCATGTAAAAACACGCTGATTCCCGGACCGTCTGTGGGCCGGATTCAGAAGGCGATTGGGCCAGATCCGGCCCCTGGGCCTTAGTTTGCCTACCCATGGTCTAGCTTCGTGTAGTTGCAAGTAACCTTCAAAAGGCAGCTTCCACGTAGAACCAGCCTTGTACGTAGAATCTAATCCCAGCATTGGACGTTCCTAGAAAATACAAGCAGGGTGCTAACACCGCACCCTTCATCATCTCCACGCAATGCCTCTCCGGGGGGATAAATTTGCAGAGGAACCTGGGCTCTCCGCAAGATTACAGCTGCCGCTTCCTGGAAAGCAGGCCGGCTTCCACCACAGCGAAGGAAAACGGTTCTGCTGCCAAGTTAGCAAAAAAAGATTCTGAACGACAAGACTTGAGCACCCTGAAAGAAAACAAGGGCTTTGATCTTTGCACCGCAGCTTAATGCAGCGCTGGTAAGAAGATAATGAGGTGATATAATTGCCTGTGTGCTTTCGTGGCATGCAGCACTTCCCCAGTCTTAATGAGGGGTTGAGGCAGTGCGGTTCAGCAGAGCATCAGGCTCAGGTTCGAATCCTACCCAGGTCATGAACGTGCAGGGTCATTTCAGGGGCAAACCGCAAGTTCTCCGTCTGAGTTCTCCCAAATCTATAAAATGGAAATGGAAATATCACAATCCATTCATCCCCCCACACCACAAGGTTGTCTTAGGTGTATTAAGGAAACATCGTTTATCCTGGGATTCAGGAGGTGATGGTGCTGTGATCGCTCTCTGTGTACCACAATTGTAAACATGGGAAAAGACTCAGGAGAGAACTATGCAAATTGATAAAGGGTAGAAGAAAAACAGTATGTTTTATGTTGGAATCATGACTTCACTGTGCTGGGATGTCTCTCCCTCAACATTTATATTTCTTCCTTTCTTCCCTCCTATCACTTCTGCAAGGACTTTGGACTAATCCCTTAATCGTTGTTCCCAATTGTAGCAAAGTTTAAGTGCTTGTAGATGCAATTGCTCATATCCATCCCTTGCTACGCTTTCTTTCTTTCTTTCTTTCTTTCTTTCTTTCTTTCTTTCTTTCTTTCCCTCTCTCTCTCCCTCCCGAATTCCCTCATTGTTAATTTTAGACTGCAATATCTTTAGGGGCAGAGACAGTTCTCAGTTTGATTTAGGAACGTTGATAAACTGCCATGCACAATGAATGATAGTAAGAAAAACCGAATGAACTAGACATATTTACCCCCGAGAAAACAAATGCTAAAGAAAGACAGGATGGGTATGCAGATTGTTTTCAAACATCTGAAAGATTTTCAGAAAACAGAGTGGAGTCGGGTGGACCTTTGGTTTGGGACATTTCACATAGAGAGAAGAATTAGCTCTCTTGGGAGCAGGTTCAATAGGCAGATGTCAGGATTGTTTTCAATACATGATATCCTGTCCCGGGGCAGCCCTTTGACTAGTTATGACTTTAAATATCCCAAGGCAACCCTGGTCTCCCAGAACCAGAAGAGCCATGAAAAGGACAGAAGAGAGGTTGGCTTCAGGCATAGTCTCAGATTGCTTGGGGGTAACCCTGGAGAGGAGGGGGCTTAGGCAGCCGTGGGGAGGTTTCACCAACCTCTTCATAGGGGGCAAGACCTGCTGGAGAAGAGTTGCTGTGATCCTTAGGCCTGACAGATCCTCCTGTGCAGATCCTGATTTTGCGAATGAAGAGTTAACTCTCATTTGCAGGGTGTGATTGACTGCTGGCTCCTGACAGTCTGCCACCGGGTGGAAGAGTCAGGGCGGGCGTGCAAAGTGCCCGATGCCCTTTCAAGCAGGGGGTTGTATATGTTCTCCTTTTGCAGGTCCCTCGCATTAGGCCAGCAATATACCTCGTTGGGCTCCCAGCCGATCCTGTGCGGTTCCATTCCTGGCTTAGTGCCCAAGCAGCTCCGGTTCTGCCGCAACTACATCGAGATCATGCCCAGCGTGGCTGAGGGCGTGAAGCTAGGAATCCAGGAATGCCAGCACCAGTTCCGGGGGCGGCGTTGGAACTGCACCACCATCGACGACAGCTTGGCCATTTTCGGGCCTGTTCTCGATAAAGGTACAGCACAAGCCGGGTTGGAGGATTAGCTTGCCAGTAGTGGACCACATTTTATTCATCATTATGCATTGCTTCCCCCACTTTTTTTCCTCCTCCCAGGAGCTCAAGGTTCTCCCAGTCCTAATTTATTCCCCTCAACAACCCTGTGAGTTGGCTTTGGCTGAAAGGCATCAACCCATTGAGCCAAAAGGAGAAGGCAGCTTCAGGGTTACCGTATAGAACATGCCAATAACTGGCACCCAGTTTGTGCAAAGCATGAATTTAAAAGATTTTAATTTTAAAAAATTACAGCTGGATTTCTTTTATTTTTAAATGGTAACAGTTTAAAGGCACTAATGTGGAGCGTTGACTTGCAAAATAATGCGTGTGTCACTCTCCTTTTTAAAAAAAAATACGTATGATTTCAACACCAAATTATATGTTGCTGGAAATATATATATACAGCTTTGTTGCAAACAACAGAGGGAGGCTGCATAGGTTGTCCCAGTATAATCATGCAGGGAGGGAGGGAAGGAAAAAATGCATTTACTGTAAGCTGCTCAATAAGTCAGATCTAAGATCTCACATACAGGTATACTTCACATCCTCTCTGTTTAAGGGCAAGTACAGATTAACAAATTACTGAGACTGTACACACAGAGAGACACCCCCAACAGCCCACAGGAGAATGATAAAGGCCTTGTGGAACAAAACACACCATCCAGCAATAAGATCTCCTGTGGAAACCCCAATGAATTGAATGGGAAACTGTGAAAGTAACCTACCAGGCCATTGCAAAGTTCTCAGCCATCTCATTGGACAGGTGGCCTTCCCAGTGGATCACGCTCAAGGTCCGCTGGCATTTACCGTACCATTAAATTTGTACATTTTATTTTCCGAGGGAGGGAGACAGGTGACAACTCGCGGTAGTAAAAAACACACCATTTTTAATGGATATTTCATTCTCGCGGGGAGCTGTTTATTTAATTCCCGTTTTCTCTTATTGCCCCCACCCATCTCATTAAATTTCAGATCAGCAGTTTATCGAGAGGCAACTTGGAATAATGGGCAAAGGGAAGAGAATTTCACTCCACGTCTGAATAATAAAAATTCTAGGGAAGTGGTAAAATCCCCTCTGCCTAGACGTGATTAATGTATCAGTCAGTCGTGATTTATTAGCCAGCCAGCCATAACAACATGATTGATGTAACCTCACGATCAATCAATTTGGAAAGAAGGAACCAGGGAAGATATGAATTGCATATGCGTGCAGGCCCAAGCTAACAAGCAGCTTAATTTTAATAAATAAAACCAAGGTGGGGCAGAATCTGAAATATGAGCTGAACTTAGTGCCACGCTTAAAACGGGCCATATTAACTGTACCATATTTTCACGTTAAAGGAAGACCAAGAAAGTGGAAGAACAATCCCGTTTCCTGGTCTTGGCTTTTAGGCTGTGGAGGGTGGGAAACATGATCAAACACTCCCCCAGGCAGACATTTTCCTTGACATAGAAAACTAGCTTCTCAGCCGAAAGGCTGAAGGACGATAAATCTCCTGAATATCTCACTGCCGAAAGCCGTGGTTCCTAACGTGGAGCACACGCCCCACAGAGGGGCCAATTTGATTTTGGGGGAGCAATTTGAGAATGAGTTAGACCAAGTTGATGGCCTTTTAGGCTTCCTCCATGTGAATAGGAGTTCACTTTTTGAATAATAAGAATTATATGTCACAGGGGAGGGGCATCAGGATTTTAGAGATGCTCTTGGGCTTGCCGATTGGAAGGTTGGCGGTTCGAATCCCCGCGATGGGGTGAGCTCCCGTTGCTCGGTCCCAGCTCCTGCCAACCTAGCAGTTCGAAAACACGTCAGAGTGCAAGTAGATAAATAGGTACCACTCCGGCGGGGAGGTAAACGGCGTTTCCGTGTGCTGCTCTGGTTTCGCCAGACGCGGCTTATTCATGCTGGCCACATGACCCGGAAAACTGTCTGCAGACAAACATCAGCTCCCTTGGCCCATAAAGCGAGATGAGCACCGCAACCCCAGAGCCGTTCGTGACTGGATTTAACTGTCAGGGGTCCTTTACCTTTTTTAGGTGGGGCATGGCCAAAAAAAGGTCGGGAACCACTGGCCTAAAGTGAAGTGTGTTGTGTGTGTTTTTTACATGGAGGAGTCTGACAGCTATCACCCACAGCCTGAAGTAGCACAGCTCAGACACAGGCTTTTAACCACCTCAAGGCCTCAAAAATAAATAAAGGTTTCTGAAAGGCTGAGGGGGGAAAATGGTTAAAGGTGGGTCTCATGGTGCAGAACAAGGTCCCCCCAGGACTGAAAAGGCTACCTCCTCAGGGAGCCGTAGCAAATGACTCTCTGTGTAAGAGAAGCTGACTGCATTTCCCTGGAACAAATGTGGCAAACAAAACCCGCATCTCCAGGGCCTCGGCTGAGGAAATCAGAGGCTGCGAAATGGCCCTACAGCATTGTGATAACCCAGCAGTGTTCCTCAGCTGTGACACAGATGACAAATTTGCATTTAAAGAGGGGGACTGGATATAAACGCTGGAGATTTAAAGGCAGCGGCGGGTGGTGGGGAGGGAGAGAAAATGAGCTTATATCCAGGAGAAAAGAGCTAAGCTCCCATCCCCACTGTGCACCGGGGCAGGGGGATATCGTTCCAGACCTTGAACTGTTTCACAACCCCGCGCCATTCACACGCCCTTTCGCCACCCGGAGCCCGGGAGGGGAGGACCGGCGGCACCAGAGGTCTCAATAGAGATTTCCTAGCCTGACTGGTGGGCTCGCGGGGGGATGGCAGGGCAGGGCGGTCGCGGGCCCCGTTGCCAAGGGGTGGCCGCGGGGAATGCCAGCCCCGTGGGTACTGCCGGGCCTGGCAGAAACATTCCACATTATGTGGGTAATACAGTGTGACACTCCGCAAACAATGGCAAATTGAGTGTCCCAGCAGGTAACGGGGTCTGGATAGGAGACCGTTACAGTGGAGCTCTGTCAAGAGCCCCTAATCCACCCAGGCTCTGCCCCCCAACCCGGCCCCCTCAGCGCTTCTGGGAACTTTCAATTTTGCCACTGGGAAATCTCTCTCAGGCAACCCCCCATGCCTCATGGGGTGGGGTGGAGAGTTGGGCTTTCTTCCAGACGGCCTTTTCCCAAATCTTCGGAAGCCTCCGTCGGTTTCGAGGTAGCAACTTTCCCCTCAGAATTTTTATCTTCGCACGCCGTATCTTACTTTATTTTTCGACGGCAACCTTCCTGAGGGGAGGTACTTTGGCTCGAGTCGGTTCCAAAATGTCCAAGGCTGGAGGCACTCTTGTTTTCCAGATTTAAAATCGAAGGTGCACTCTTTTTACAGCTGAAAAGTGTTTGTTTTTGTAGTTTTTAATTATACAGTACAGTCATCGCAAAGAATAGAACAAAGCATCAAGTCTATGGCATCATTTTACACGGTCTTAAAATGTTGGCAGTCCATATAGGTTTTCCACCGACAGAGAACCGTTTCCCCTTATGTATGAAATAAGGGGAGGCCAGGTTTCACCAAAGATGTTCTTTATAATAAACCCATTTGCAATTCTTCTAAGCCCAGTTAATCGTTCTGAACTAGCTATAACCCAAATTTTGTTGAACCCAGTCTCAAGAGGTAGCTCCACCTGGGATTTCCAGTGATACGCTGTTCCTAGCTATGCAGCTACTAACAGAAAACAAATTAAATCTTTATGCTGGAGTTTGTGAATGGACCACGACATGTTTTCCAAAGAGCCTAATCCCTACATTTCTGCCCCAGTCCCTGTTCTGAGCATAGCTCGGCGATGGATTATTCCTCACTGTTGGACGCAAACTCTCAAAGCAGCTCTCTGCGACATTTCATACAAAATAAAATATAGCACATAATCTCATTTTTTAAAAAGAAATACTAAAAGGGCAGATAGCAGGAGGCAGAACTTGGAAGAAATCTAATTCTGCTAAAAGAGAACAAAGAGAGGACTGTTTGATTGTGGGCCTGAACTTTCAAATCCAAAAGCCATAAGCTGCTTCATATGGGAAGGCAAATGATAAGATCACAGCTTGCAAAATAACCGGGTCTTTTTCTCCCTCTTGTTCACAGCCACGCGAGAATCTGCCTTTGTCCACGCCATCGCCTCAGCCGGCGTGGCCTTCGCCGTCACTCGCTCCTGTGCTGAAGGCACGTCCACCATCTGCGGTTGCGACTCGCATCACAAGGGGCCACCGGGCGAAGGTTGGAAATGGGGAGGCTGCAGCGAGGACGCCGACTTTGGCGTGCTGGTTTCGCGGGAGTTTGCCGACGCCCGGGAAAATCGCCCGGATGCCCGCTCCGCCATGAACAGGCACAACAATGAAGCTGGGAGAACAGTGAGTGTGCCCCTTCACCTCTTTGTCCTTTTCTCGAGACAGCATGGGGGAAAGATGTCCTGCCCCATTTTGCCTAGCTTACTCGCTGGAAAGGCCTCTGGTATAAGAACAGAGAAATCCAAAATGTGACTAAACCCAGGCCTAAGGAGGCCATCTTGTCTAACCATTGAAGTTTTGGTCTTCTTGGTTCCTGAGCCTTCAGGTCAGTTTTGCTATTTTGGCATAATCCAACAGCTTAGTTTGCCATTCCTCTCTGGTAGGGACTTGGTCTTCTTCCCATCTCTGGGCTAGTAACATCCTTGCGGCTGTCGTCGCATACATAAAAAGTATTTTCTGCTCCTTTGGAATATTGGTACCTACCATTCCTAATAAAAAAGCCTCTGGGTTTCTCCACAAACGTTATTTTAAACATTTTTTTCAATTCATTATATATCATTTCCCATAATGCTTTTACAGTTGTACCTCGGGTTAAGTACTTAATTCGTTCTGGAGGTCCGTTCTTAACCTGAAACTGTTCTTAACCTGAGGTACCACTTTAGCTAATGGGGCCTCCTGCTGCCGCTGCGCGATTTCTGTTCTCATTCTGAAGCAAAGTTCTTAACCCGAGGTACTATTTCTGGGTTAGCGGAGTCTGTAACCTGAAGTGTATTAACCTGAAGCTTTTTTTACCCGAGGTACCACTGTATTACCTTACACCTCCACCACATATGGTAAAAGGTGCCTTCTTTTTCTTTACATTTCCAGCAGATATTTGCACTTGTTCCATAGCCTTCCTGGTGTGCTCTTGGCAGGTGCAGATGGGCGCTTTGCAGTTTAGACACAATGTTAAGCCAAACCATGGTTTAGCCCCAGGTAGTCTAGCGACTGTGGTACTGGGAGAGGAGTTACTACAATCTTCTCCTCAGAAAGCTGCACATCTGCTCCTTCGTGCTAAACCATGGTTCAACATAGCATAACCTATGAACTGATCTTCTAGTCACCCAATAAAAATTCAGACATATTACCCAGAACTGAGTTAAGTAAATATGACATCCAAGAGTATAGGAGAATTATACGGAAGAGATAGAGGCCTTGGTCAACAGAGAAGAGATAAAGAAAGCTGCTGAAAGCTGTCTGCATTTACTAGCAAGTAAATGTGCACTGGATTGTGCTGAAATCATGCCAAAATGCAGATATGATTTAGCAAGACAGGAATCATATATAGTGTAACATGGTAGTTAAACGGCTGAGCTGCAAATAATTTGACCTCTGCCATTAGTTTCGCTTAGACAAACTACTCTCATCCTCAGTGCCCATCAGCAATATGGGGGATAATAAAATAAATTTGCCTTTGCAGGGCTGAACAATCTAAAACGCTATTCAAACAGCTTACTATTCTATCATAATTACCACCCAATTTCCTTATTAAATCAAGGCCTTAAGGTTTGAATGGCAATTCATGGAGCAAAGTAGTGGTTGGTAGCATTTTTCCTTAATGAAGAAGTCTAATGAGAGAAATTTGCATAGAAGCATTTGAGTGCAGAGTTCACTTTCAAGAAAAAAAATGATACAGCTAAAAAGGAACTATGCAAAGATGTCTCTTCGTCTGTTTTATTTTTCTCAATAGCTTTAGAATCGCTAACCCTGGCCAAATGACAAAATATTAACATTGAAGAAGTTGAGGCTGAGACAACTGTACAATTAACCTGTATGCTGATCATGTGATTATATCGTTGGGAAATCCAAAAAAACAACCACCACCAAACACAAAACTCAAAATTTTCACTACTACATCTAGTTAGTGGAATCTTTGGTTATAAAATCAGAATTTAAAAGAAAAAGGAAAGAGAGAGAAAGAAAAGAAAATGGAAAAGGATAAAAGACTTCCCGTTCTCTGTCTGTCAGCTCAATATAGTGTTCACTCAATAACATCCAGCTATTTTATTTTCTATAAGCCAATATTTTTTCAGTCTTCAAATCCATATATTACAAGTCCATTTTCTCTTTCCTGCAAAAAGTCCATAAGAAGTTTCCAATCCTTAATCAATGCCAACGATTTTCTCTCTCTAATTAAACACGTCAACTTTGCCATCTCAGTCCAATCATTTTATCAACCATTCCTCCATAGCAAGACTGTAGCCTTCCATCCTTGTGCATGTAACAATCTTGCCCCTGTAATCTTATATATAATGTACAGTGGAACCTCGGTTCTTGAACGTAATCCATTCCAGAAGACCGTTCGAGTTCTGAAACGTTTGAAAACCGAGGCGCAAAGGGCTGCCCGCAAATTCAATTGAGAAAATTGAAAAACACGCAGCGGAAGGCATTCAACTTCCGAGTCGTGTTCGAAAATGGAAGCATTTACTTCCAGGTTTTTGGCGTTCGGGTTCCAAAACGTTCATCAAAGGAGACGTTCAAGAACTAAGGTACCACTGTACAGTGGTACCTCTAGTTGCAGACATGATCCGTTCCGGGGTGCCGTTCACACCCCAAAAAGTCCACAACTAGAGCAGCGCTTCTGCGCAAGCGCGGAGCGCGATACAGCACTTCTGCGCATGTGCGAAGTGCACAGAACACTTCTGCGCATGCACGGGCAGTAAAATCCGGAAGTACAGTGGTACCTCGAGTTACATATGCTTCAGGTTACAGACTCTGCTAACCCAGAAATAGTACCTCAGGTTAAGAACTTTGCTTCAGGATGAGAACAGAAATCGCGTGGCAGCAGCGGGAGGCCCCATTAGCTAAAGTGGTGCTTCAGGTTAAGAACAGTTTCAGGTTAAGAATGGACCTCCGGAACGAATTAAGTACATAACCAGAGTACCACTGTATACACTTCCAAGTTTGCCGCGTTTGCAAGCCGAAAAGATGCAACATGAACCTAACGCAACACAAGGTATGACTGTATTAGAATAATCTTGCCTGGTCCATGGCCATAGCCCCAATAGCGACTAGATGGAAGATGCCCTGTGGGTGCTTCTCTGTGCTTCTCTGGACTTGACTGGCATGTTTTCGTTTCGCTTTGGTTTAGACGATCTTGGACCACATGCACCTGAAATGTAAGTGCCATGGGCTGTCGGGCAGCTGCGAGGTCAAAACATGCTGGTGGGCCCAGCCGGATTTCCGCGCCATTGGGGACTACTTGAAGGACAAATATGACAGCGCTTCAGAGATGGTGGTGGAGAAACACCGGGAGTCTCGCGGGTGGGTGGAGACGCTGCGTGCGAAATACGCCCTCTTCAAGCCGCCAACGGAGCGCGACTTGGTCTACTACGAGAACTCGCCCAACTTCTGCGAGCCCAACCCCGAGACCGGCTCGTTCGGCACCCGAGACAGGATGTGCAACGTGACCTCGCACGGGATCGACGGGTGCGACTTGCTCTGCTGCGGCCGTGGCCACAACACCCGGACGGAGAAGAGGAAAGAGAAGTGCCATTGCATCTTCCACTGGTGCTGCTATGTCAGCTGCCAGGAATGCATCCGAGTTTATGATGTCCACACGTGCAAATAAAAAGGTAGGCAGTGGGAGGATTGATGGCGGCTAACAGATTGAGGTTGAATCCTGGCAAGACAGAAGTGCTGTTTTGGGGGGACAGGGGGCGGGTGTGGGGGACTCCATGGCCCTGAATGGGGTAACTGTGCCCCTGAAGGACCAGGTGCGCAGCTGGGAGTCATTTTGGACTCACAGCTGTCCATGGAGGCACAGGTCAATTCTGTGTCCAGGGCAGCTGTCTACCAGCTCCATCAGGCTGAGACCTATCTGCTCGCGAACTGTCTCGCCAGAATGGTGCATGATCTGGTTATCCCCTGCTTGGACTACTACAATGCACTCTGCATGGGGCTAATTTGACCTGGAAACTACAATTAATCCAGAATGCGGCAGCTAGACTGGTGACTGGGAGTAGCTGCCCAGGCCATATAACACCACTCCTGAAAGATCTACATTGGCTCCCAGTACATTTCTGAGCACAATTCAAAGTGTTGGTGCTGATCTTTAAAGCCCTTAACGGCCTTGGCCCAGTATACTTGAAGGAGCACCTCCACCCCCATCATCCAGCCCGGACACTGAGGTCCAGCTCCAAAGGCCTTCTGGCGGTTCCCTCACAGGGAACAGGCAGAGGGTCTTCTCAGTGGTGGTGCCCGCCCATCAGATGTCAAGGAAATAAACAACTACCTGACTTTTAGAAGACATCTGAAGGCAGCCCTGTCTAGGGAAGTTTTTAAAGTGTGATGTTTTACTGTGTTTTTAATATTCTGTTGGAAGCCGCTCAGTGTGGCTATGGAGGCCTGGTCAGATGGGTGTGATATAAGCAATAAATTATTATTATTACTATAGGTGTGGGTTGTGTTGATTGCATGCTGATTGCAGCATCTGGGATTGATAATATTTGTACCCCGTCCATCTAACTGGGTTGCCTTAGCCACTCCAGGCGGCTTCCAACATAGATAAACACCATAAAAACATCACACATTAAAAAAAAACCTTCCCTGCATAGGGCTGCCTTCAGATGTCTTCTAAAGGTTATATCCTTACTCATCTCCTTGACATCTGATGGAAGGGCGTTCCACAGGACGGGTGCCATCACTGAGAAGGCCCTGTGCCTGGTTCTCTGTAGCTTCACGTCTCGCAGCAAGGGAACCGCCAGAAGGCCCTCAGTGCTGGATCTCAGTGTCCAGGCTGAACGAAGAGGCTCCTTCAGGTACACAGGGCCCCTACCTGTCCCAAGCCTACTCCAGCTGAGGAATCACACACACCCCTCTCAGAGCTAGTGAGCCCCACCCGGGCCAGCTAGGGATCTGGGCTGTGGACCCTTGCTTGCCTCAGCCTCCTAGAGCACCTTGCCCGCCGGTCCCTACACTTCAGAGACCGCCATGTTGGTGGAGACAGGGGCCCCTCTGGGTCTTGTGAGGGGTCCTGCTGCTCTGGTTTGTGTGCACTGACCCCCACCCCCTCACCATCCTCTGTCATCCTGTGAGTACTTCCTGCACCAACCTCTCCTTCCCCATCCCCAGTGGTGTATCCCAGTTCCGGAGACACGTCTCCAGGATCTTTTCTTCCTTCTCCCCGTTGCCCTGCCAGTTCATTACAGATAATAATAATAATAATAATAATAATAATAATAATAATAATAATAATTTATTTATACCCCACCCATCTGGCTGGGTTTTCCCAGCCACTCTGGGCGGCTTACAACCAAATATTAAAAACAATACAGCGTCAGACATTAAAAACTTCCCTAAACACGGCCAACTTCATTTGTCTTTTAAAAGTAAAATAGTTGTTTATTGCCTTGACATCTGCTGGGAGGGCGTTCCACAGGGCAGGCGCCACCACCGAGAAGGCCCTCTACCTGGTTCCCTGTAACCTCACTTCTCGCAGCGAGGGAACCGCCAGAAGGCCCTCGGAGCTGGACCAGGCTGGATGATTGGGGTGGAGATGCTCCTTCAGGTATACAGGACCGAGGCTGTTTAGGGATAGGGATGTTAAGGACTATTTAGGTCTTGGGTTACCCTGATTCGACAGTTAAATAGCTTAGGAGATCTCAACACCAATATGAACACCTTTCACGATGAGAGTAAAGATTATGTACAAGATGCAGAGCAGGTGATAAGGATGCAGGCTGACCCATATTATGGCACAGATGGCAGAACAATATCCCTCTTGCTTAGTCTGCCTCCTGTCTCCTTTAAGGAGATTCTAGGACATGGTTCATGAACCTGTGGCCCTGTAGAGGTTGCTGAACGACGACTTCTATCTTCCCTGAGCGTTGGCCATGGTGCTGGGAGTCCAACATCATGTTCCCTGTAGAACATGGCACACCTGGCAATAATTCTGCGTGAAACAGTGTGAAACCGTCCCCTGTTCAGACGCTCCTCTATCACTAGCAGTCAGGGCTCTCACAAGGAATCCTAGGAACTGCAGGTTTTTTGGTTTTCTTTTTAAGGATGTGGACCTCACAGAACTAAAGTTCCCAGCACCCTAAACAACTGCAGTTCCCAGGATTCTCTATGACTGTTAAACACTGTTATGCTTTTAAATGTATAGCATAGCTGTGACCAAGACAGTATGGAAGTCCTGGTGGCCTCCTTTGTATTTTTTAAAACGATTAAAAGCAACCATGAGGGTGACTTGGGTGGGCCGTTCCCTAGTGTGCAGTTTCCCCGACTGAAACCTTTCCCTGAAGTTGTTTGCTCCCATGGAGCACAGACGCTTTTTGGAAGCCGTTTTGGTCAAGAAAGCAGTGATGCTCTTCCAAAGCAGCACAATGTTCCCAATTTGACTCCCTTCCCCACCCTATGGCGGATTTTCATTTAAAAATAAAAATCAAGGCAGGAGAGCCAGCGATGGACAAGGTGACTGCTGTTAAGACAGGGGAAAGAAACCTTAATAATAATAATAAAAACATTGGCAGTGATCGTGCTGTTGTTGTTTTTTCTTGCTTTGTCTTCCTGGAAAGAGGCCCTTGATAGAGCGGAATGATAAATGTGAAGAGACTGCCAGGAAACACCAGCGTTGCAGCCCCTGACGCCTGAACATGGAGAAGAAAAAACAGGAGCCCTTCTCTCCCTCCTTCCTAGCCAAGGCAGGCAATGGCGGAAGAACCACCCCATTGGAAATCAACATAACAAGACTTCCTGGGACCTTCTGCCAATCCTGCCAGCATCTCCCTTCTTTCTTGTCAAAACAGGTTCCTGATTTCAAGCCGAGACAGTTTTGGGGTACGGGAGGGGTCTGGTTTTTTTGTTGTTGCACATATCAGAATATAATATATTTTTTAAAACCCTAAGGACTGAGCAAGGCTGTAGTGACACTGACGAGAGGGGCATGGTTGCAGCTGCTCACTGCAGATACCGAGGTGGAGGAAAAGAATGTTGGTGCTCAAGAAAACAAAAAGCAACCCTGTGATGGCTGCCTCAGGCCTCGGAGTCATCAAGCGACGACTGCGGTTGTTTTGTGAATCGCTTCATACGTGGGCTTACCCTTAAAAGCACTTGATCTTCCCTCCACACTCACACACCTGTAGGCCTGGCCTGAGTTTTGAGTCATCCACTGTGGAAGCAGGATTGATTTTGGTGTTGAAGGGGGGGGAGAGTAAAGAGCGTCTCATCGTTGTCCTTTCAGGGGGTTTCCCCAAACCCCCTATTTAATGTGTATATACAGTTGTGTTGCTATAACCCGGGCACATTCCAAAAGAACTGGCATGGTGGCAGGGGCTCCTTGGAAGTAGCTGCAGCGCCAGCCCCTCCTTCAAAATGTAAACCTTTGTTAAAACCTTAACAGCATTTCCCAGCAGGTTGAGTTAACAGGAGGGCAACCGATGGGATCTGCAACAACAAAACGTTGAGATGGATCCTTACCGCTCCCCTTTGAGGGTTCCAGCCAGCCAACCAGCCTCTTGCATATTGTAAGCTATTAGGGGCTCACATAAGCCAACCCCCTCCCCTCTTTTTTCCATTTTCCTCCACCCAACGTTCAACAGCTCGTGGAGATCGATGGCCGTTGCTTTTAAATTTGCAAACATGGGTTTCGGCACACCTAGCGAATTTCCTGTGTAAAAATTTCTGCTCGTTTTTTGTTTGTTTCCAAACTGACAAAGGGACTTGGCTGTTTGCTATTAGAGGAAACAAGCGGAACTTGCAACGAAACATTGCATTTCTCTGCCCCCTAAGAGAAATGCTTCTTCATGGCTCCAGACAATGGAATAGGAGCCTTGTAGTGCTGTGAAGGCTCAGGGTTGGTGGGTGGAGTTTCAGGAGCAAGGAAGCAATAAAAAACACACCCCTGCTTATCTTTACAGCTGGCTAAAAGGCTGTCAGCCCCAAACCTGGGTATTTTATAAGGTCCACAGTTCTGGAGATGGGATAGGTACCCCCCAACTCTTATCCTTCCCTTCTCATTTTAGGATACTTACGAAAAGCTGTCAGGGGTTTGAGCAAGTCACTTCTTCCTTCTCATCCCATAATACTTGTCCTGTTGATGGGGAAGGGGGTTTGGTCAACTGTCCTTCCTCGTCTCAAAATGCAGACATGATTAGAATACTCCCATCGCCTCCCAGTCTTCCAGTTTCTTTAGACTGTTTCTTCCTCTGCAGGCTCAGCTGCCATCAAGATGCTCACAGGTTCCCGTCAGGCAGGTTTTAGATTGTTAAGAAACACCGTTATCTTTTAATTTGCAAATGCACGTATTTCTGCAAGTCGGGAGAGACCGCCATCTTATTTTGGGGCGGCTCCGTTTTGAAAGGGACTCAAGCACTGGAGTTTGCTGTAAGAGCAAGTGAGGTCTGCAATAGCGCATCACAATGTGTCCTCTCTCCCAAAAGGAGTTCAGAGTTTCAAGCAAGGCATTCCAACACTCTGCAACATTCATGGTCAATGAATTTGCGGGGGGGGGGGGTTGGATGGGTTGGGTTTTTTGTGGATGGGACGTGGGTGGCGCCGTGGTCTAAACCACAGAGCCTCTTGGGCTTGCCGATCAGAAGGTCGGCGGTTCAAATCCCCGCACTGGGGCGAGCTCCCGTTGCTCGGTCCCAGCTCCTGCCAACCTAGCAGTTTGAAAGCATGCCTGTGCAAGTAGATAAATAGGTACCGCTCTGGCGGGAAGGTAAATGGTGTTTCCGTGCACTGCTCTGGTTCCGGTGTTCCGTTGCACCAGAAGTGGCTTAGTCATGCTGGCCACATGACCCGGAAAAACTTTCTGCAGACAAACGCTGGCTCCCTTGGCCTATAGAGCGAGATGAGCGCCGCAACCCCAGAGTTGTCTGCGACTGGACTTAACTGTCAGGGGTCCTTTACCTTTCCCTTTAGGGTTGTTGGCACACACACACACTTCTGCAACTTGGGGTCCCCCAAGCATGCTAATACTTTCCTCTTGCTTCTCTTAAAATCTTGTCAATCAGGATCACTTTTATTATGTCTTTTTGTCCTATATATGTCTCTTTTTTTCTTGCTCCAGCTTCCAAAAGACTGCAACAGCACCATCAGATCAAACTGCCTTCGGGGCAGGGAGCCCATGGCTCTGCAGATGAGGACTCCCCACTGCCGTCAACTTTGACCACTAGCCATGCTGGCTGGGGCCAAAGGGAGTTGGGAGTCCAACAAGATCTGGAGTGCCACAGGTTTCTGCTCCCTGCCTTAGACTTACTGGATAGCTCCAAGCAGAAGGAGATGGAAAAGAATTATTCATCCTCCAAATTTTTTTCTTTTTCTTTTTCTTTTTAAACCACTGGAAAGACGCAAGACATTAATATTTCGTTTCCCCTGGTCTGAACTGACACCATTTCTTTCCTCATGGGGATTTTACCTTCTTAATCATTTCCACAGCTCTCCTTTTCATCCTTCCCAGCTTGTCAATGGCCACTTTTGAAGCCTGGGACAGGCTGATACTAGAACTTCCAGTTCTTGGAAGCAAGGGTCTTTGTTGGCAACATAAAAGACTTGCATTATCACTGGTACCTTGGTTCTCGAACAGCTTAGTTATCAAACAAATCAGCTCCTGAATGCCACAAACCCAGAAGTAGGTGTTCGGGTTTGCGCACATTTTCTGGAAACCGAATGTCTGACACAGCTTCCGCAACTTCCGATTGGCTGCAGGGCGCTCCTGCAGCCAATCAGAAGCCGCGCTTTGGTTTTCCAATGGTTTTCGGGAGTCAAACGGACTCCCGGAATGGATTAAGTTCGAGAACCAAGGTGCCACTGTACTGACCTTTTGTGAGATGGGACACACTCAAGTTTCTCATCTGCTATACCTCCTAAAGCCATCTCCACAATGCTGGTTGAGTAGACCTTTACCCACAGCCAAAGTGTCTGGGCGTTTATAGCATTAGCCAGAAGCCAGCCAGTGTACATATTTAAGCCCGATGTCTACTCAGCAGCAAAAACAGACCCCTGTGCTGCTGTAGACCTAACATGGGAGTTGACTCACTGAAGCTGAGAACAGGCGATGGCATTGCAAACTGTGATCTGCAACTGAGGAAGAGGTCAGTATTGTTAGCTACCGTTAATGCTGATCAGCGGTCAACAGTAAGCTTCAGATTCTGGATTCCTGGCTAGCAATAACTGTGCTTAACTTCACGGCTGATTTTTGTGATTAAAAAAAGGAATCTGTTCCAGAGAGGCAATGTGGTAGCTACAGGGGCGCTAGCCAGGTTTTTTTGCCCCGGGTGAAGCCTCCAGAGGGGCAACGTTGAGGTTCCCAGCCCGTGTGTGTACCAAACTGGGTGAAAGAAATCCTAGTTTCATTCCTGCAGTCACTCAGCCTGTCCCCGATCTCTTATCCATTATGCTTGACTAGAAAGGGGCTGGTACAGGCATATGCATACTAATAAACTATATATTCCAGTCATCTTTTGGGGGACATTAAGTCCCGCCCACCCCCCCAGCCTCCCCTCAACCTGCTGTATCCAAAGTTCTTTACAAAGCCGTAGAGGGTTTCCAGCCTTTTTTGAAAG
This sequence comes from Podarcis filfolensis, assembly GCF_964270895.1. Classification (NCBI taxonomy): domain Eukaryota; kingdom Metazoa; phylum Chordata; class Lepidosauria; order Squamata; family Lacertidae; genus Podarcis; species Podarcis filfolensis. The sequence continues at coordinate 38,901,150 of NC_139615.1, forward strand.
TTATATTCAGAAAATGCTCTTTTTATAATTATTTATTATACAATGTATATATACCTTTGAGTTAACTAAGATTATATATTATATAAATATATATATTATATATATATTTGAAGAAGAAGAAATATATTTCACCTCTCTTTGGTCCTCTTTAAGTCAATAAAGTTAAAGGCACTTAAAAGCAACCTTAGAATTGTTGGAATGTTTTTTTTTTGTAGTGTTAGTGTGCAAGGCAGGGTGTGTGTGTGTGTGTGTGTGTGTGTGTGTGTCATAAAGTGCTGTGGAAAAGAGAAGTTGGCTGCCTAGGGTTAATCGAAATTTTAAAAAATGTCATTACTCGTTCCATGAGGGAAAAGAGACACGAGAAAGCTACTGTCAGAACCCACCAGGCACAACGGAGGAGGCAATTTGCACTCAAGGACTTTTACAATTCGGGAGTTATTAGCTCCCTGTTCTTTTTATCTCGACTTCTAAAGGCACAGAGCACTGATTCTGAAATATTTAAAAGAGAGAATTATTAATGGGAACGAGAGCAGGGAGTGGGGGCAGTGGATTCGATTTTTCATTAAGGCGAGGGGGAGGGGAAAGGAATCTGGGACTTGTGGGTTTGAAATGGGAATCTCGGAGTCCTAACCTAAAATTTCCTGGCACTGGTTATGCTGAGGTGGCAGAACCGTCTTCAGCTATGAAAGGGAACTGGAGTAAGCAAAATTTGCAACTGGCAGGCAATATAAGGCCTGTGTATGAGGTCAGGCCTGGTATAAATCCTGGAATCCTGACCTTCTGCTCCTCATCTGGTTGACTGAGCAGGACCCTCTGCATCTCTGGCATCAGTGGTACCCAACCTTGAGAATGTACCCTCCAGGTACTGCTTCCATACAGAGTCGTACCTTGAATCTTGAACGCCTTGGTTCCCAAACAAATCGGCTCCCTTTCGGAACCCGGAAGTGAGTGTTCCAGTTTTCGAACAATTTTTGGAAGCTGAACGCCGTCGCGGCTTCCGATTGGCTGCAAGAGCTTCCCCTGCAGTCAATCAGAAGCCGCACTTTGGTTTTGGAAGTCGAACAGACTTCTGGAATGGATTCCGTTCAACTTCCGAGGTACGACTGTACACAGACGCTTCTCATACCCTCCAACTTTTCTCCGGTGACAATAGGGTCACTCTCAAGCCACATATCTGCTGAACAAAGCTCTGGCCTTTAAAGCTTTACATTGCAACAAGCTAGTTAAAACATTTCTGTGGCACCGCATGCGCCTTTGACTGCGCAGACATTCCAAGGAGAGCTGAACGACTCACCTCCCACGCCATTCACAAACCACCCGAACACCTGAATATCTGTGCCTTTTTATTGCATCAGTTCACTTGCGCTTTAAACATACAATCAATCGATATATACATATATATTTGTATTTTTCTCTCTCTCTGTGAATATAGCTTTGGACAAAAAAGAGAAAAAAAAACCACAATAAAAATGTTTTACATCATTTGGTTCCAAGACATTACGTTAAATACAACATGTGTGTTTCCCTTTCACTGGAAGATGAAAGAAGGTGGAGAAAGGAGAAGGTTCTTGAGATTTGGGCCGGGTGGGGACAGGGGTGGAGGCAAAGGTGCAGCTGGAAACAGAGCAATCGCACAACTGAAGAGGGGATTTTACAGCTCCACCAGGGATTCACATAATCCTCAACACTAATAACGGGGGGGGGGGGGTGGAACTAAAAAAGAGGATAAAGCTGCTAACCCACATTATAATAAATGCATCCATTGTGATTCAAGTACATTGCAGCAACTTCTAACACAACTGTTTTCCTTTTGCTGCACAGGGCGGAAAGGAGTCAAGTGTAGTTTTCAGCTGCCTGATTGTAGCAACTTGAGAGAGGTGGGGAATGAGGACCCCGTCAGCGATATAGAGGGGGGTTTCAGCAAGACGGAAGATCGATCCAGCCACTCACTTGTGTTGTGGATGAGGTGGAGGAAGATTGTTCAGGGCCATTAAACCACCTGTATTTCTACAGATCAGTGTTATGAGCCGATTCAGAGGAAGCAGAACCTCCGTAATTAATTTTTTACCCTCCTGTCCCTGTGGGCTTAGCAGAGCTCGGCACTATGTGCATGTGCACCCCTCTTGTGTAGCTTCCTCACTCCCAAACCAGCTAGAAAATTGCTGCTGATATGATGAGGAAACTTCTCGATGGGGAAACTTCTTGATAGGTGGAACAGCTCATCTGGCTCTAACATAAACAAGCGTGACACTACTTGAGGCCAGCTGCTTAGTGGTTTCCCAAGAGCAAATGGGACTATTGGTTCATCATTGCAGTGCACAGCAAAGGAAGGCTCTCTGGAAGAAGCGTAACAGCTTTTCGCCTTTGGGATGCCGCTACGCTGAAAAGCAAGAAGCCGACGGCAGAGACCAAGGTCTCCAGCAGCCACCTGGGAAGATCGCTATGCGCTCATGCCTGTGGCAACCGCATACGGAGGAAACTGCACACCAGGCCTCTTGCGACAGATCTGTGGGACATCACAAGGGGCCAGACTCCAGCGAGGAAGGACGCTGCAACAGAAAGCTGCAGGCTGTTTTCAAACTTTTGCAGGAATACTCAGCTGTCTGCATCTACGGGTGGGGCCACGTTGCCTGTTTTATAGGAAACCATTAGTGAAGGGATAGCCCATGCGGGGGGGGGGACTACAAATCCCATCAGCCCCAGCCGGCATGGTCAATGGTCAGGGATGATGGGAGCTGAAGTCCAACAGCATCGGGGTAGCCCTGTGCTGTCTACCCCTGCCTTAGTGCACCAAAGTCTGGCTGGGTGTCCAAAGTCCATGCCCAGTGGCCAATAGCCACTGGGAATTAACTAGCCGCCACCACTGCAAATGTTGTTGAGCCTCTGAAGGGAAGGGTGCAGTCACCATTTCCCCTCTTTCCTAAAAACTCTCTCTGGATCCTGGTCTTGTGATGAATACTTCATTCTCCGTTTTCCCCTGGGACGAGTCTGAAGCTCCACAACGCAGTATTGACCCACGAGGACCAATCCACTTGTGTGAATGTGTGGGAGAAAGGGGGAACTTGGGGTACCACCAGCTTTAAGAAGGACCATACACGGGTCTGGAATGAGGACTTCCCTGTGTTTGGGGCCTTAGGGGCTACCGCCAGCTTGCGTGTTAACATGGACAGGTCTGCATGGGGCATGTTTATTTTTTCCTTCCCCTGTGCGCCAAAACCAAATGAGCAGGTGCGGCAGGCAGCATAATACGAAAGCAGTTACTCTAGATAGAGAGTTTTGATTTGCCACGAGACACCAGGATATCGAGGACGATAGATAACAAAGGGCGGAGTGTTCGGCTGCGTCCGACATGCAAAGAGGAGGGATGAGGGGAGTCTCTGAAGGAGGCCGAACGTTAGGCTCTTGTCCAGACACACCACACGGAAGAGGAGGAGGAGGAGAAGGAGGTCCTGGAGGAGGTGGGCTCTCGCTTGGCTTCTTCCCCAGCCACCGGCTTCTGCCCAAGGCTCCGGGCTTCCCTCTTAGTCCAGTGGGCTGCTGCAAATAAAAAGAGGGCAACCGGTTCCACAAAGGGCGGGCATATCTTGGGGGAGGGGTGGTGAGTGGCACACACAGCTGGGCATCCAGAGATGGGAAGCGCATGCGGAGTCACAAAGATGGCTGTGCACCAGGCATTAATCCTCCAAGCTGCAAAAAGAAAGAGGTTCAGCGGGCTATCGCTCTGCACTGGAGCAGGCTGAGGGGGAAACAGCACAGCCCCAAAGCTGAGGGGGAAACACACAGCCCCATATCTTTAGCAGAATCTCTCTTGTGTTATCTCACCCTGGAGAGGTACAGAACTGGGTCCAGATCTAAACCTGGGGTCCGCGGAAACTCCTCCCTTGAACCCATGAAGCCGCGTGTGAACGCATTTGCCTATACCTCTCTTCTAGCCCCTTATGGGAGCTCTTCCAGGAATCACCGCTTCCGCTGTGAAAGAGCTAAATCTACAGACTCGCCGGCCCAGAGGCGGGCCATGCCCTGTGACTAGACGTGCGTGGGGAAAACTGGAAGAGAAATGGCTCCAGAGTCCAATGCATTCAAAAATATCCACGTGGTACTGCCATCTGGGAGTGTACATCTTCATAGGGGGGAGACAGGCATGATTGTAAATTCCCCTCCATCAGAACCTCCCTCCATGTGACGGAGGAAGGGGTCTAGTTTCGCTTCCTCCTTGTGTGTTGCTTTTCTACATGCAGGGGGTCTGAACACAACCATCCCCCACACAACTGCAGCCTGAAACAGAGCAGAGCAGGAGGAACGGTGCTGGGTTTTTTTGCAACACGCTGCTCAGCTCGCGGCATTTAATCTTGAGTTCCAGCTTGCTGGTGACCCAGATTAGTGGCCAGGGGTTCGGTTGTAAGGCAGTACATCAGCTGCTCTTAGCCGCTCATGCTCAGAGCGCTTTCCCTCACAGTGATGTCAAAGCCAAGCCAAAAGACGTATGAAAACAAGGGGCTTTGTGGGGGTCAGAAAGTATGGCTATACAGAAAGGATAAATGACACGCCTATCAGCTTCCAGGCCCAATTCAAAGTGCTGGTTTTGACCTACAAAGCCTTAAGCGGCTCAGGACCGCAATACGTCAAGGACCGCCTCTCTCCACATGAACCTACCCGGACCCTGAGATCATCTTCGGAGGCCCTCCTTCGTGTGCCTCCTCCTCGAGAGGTCTGGAGGGTGGCAACAAGAACGGGGCCTTCTATGCAGTGGCTCCCCATTTGTGGAATGCTCTCCCCAAGGAGGTTTGCCGGGCACTTTCAATATACACCTTCAGGTGCCAGGCGAAAACGTTCCTCTTCAACTGGGCCTTGGGCTGACTGACATCCAATGCCCTTTTAAAATGTTTGGAGAGGAGGGAATTATTGGGTTATTCTTGTTTTTGTTTTTATTATGTATTGTTTGCTTTTATACTGTGATTTTATGCTGCGACCACCCTGAAGCCTGCGGGTATAGGGTAGTATACACATATGAATAATAATAATATGGTTCTTATGCAAGCTTGAGCCACAAAACTCCCTCCCTTTTTACAGACACACACACATATGAATGGATGCAACACATTTTCGCACACACTCATGTGTGAATAAGCAAAATGTTGAAATAAGAAGAAAAACCCCAAACCTCGAAAGTAGGATGAAGCAGGAATGGAGTAATTTAAACAGCCACCAAGGACGAAGATGAACCTTTTTTCTTTTTGTAAAACCAAGGTTTACAAAAAGGACTCTTCCTAAAATTCTGGCCTGGGCCAATGGCACATGGCGAGTTATCAAGCATGCACGCAGATTAGGCAAGAATAAGCGGACACACCCCTGTCAGATGCTCTTACTGTCACTTACGCTCCTTCTTCTCTTAGAAGTGCCAGGAATTTTCGCACACGGTACTCGGGATCCATCTTCACAAGTTCAAAGGGAAGACACAAAGAGAGAGACAAAATCAACCAGTGAACCACAGCAAGCTCAACTTGCTGAAGGGACAAGGAGCAGGTGAGGGCAGTCGGGGCTAAACAAACTCAAAACTGTCTTATTATTTATTCTTAGGCTTATATCTTCCTTCTTCCATGAGCTCAAGACTGTGATCGTACACACACACACACACACATTTCATCCTCACAACTGCCCTGTGAGGTAGGTAAGATTGGGAGGCAATGATTCGACCCAAAGCCACTCATAGCTGAGTGGGACTTTGAACTTGGGACTCCCTGGTTCTTGGTTTTAAAAAAAAAGGTAAAGGACCCCTGGATCGTTAAGTCCAGTCAAAGGCGACTATGGGGTTACAGCGCTCATGTCGCTTTCAGGCCAAGTGAGCCGGCGTTTGTCCACAGACAGCTTTCCAGGTCATGTGGCCAGCTTCTGGCACAACAAGACACCGTGACAGAAACCAGAGCGCACGGAAACACCGTTTACCTTCCCACCGAAGTGGTACCTATTTATCTACTTGCACTGGTGTGCTTTAGAACTGCTAGGTTGGCAGGAGCTGGGACAGAGCAACGGGAGCTCACCCCGTCGCGGGGATCCTTTACCTTATACCTTACCCTGGTTCTAGCTGAACACTATAACTGTTACACCACACTGTCTCTCTTGAAACTCAAGTTTGTATTCTGCGGTTCTTTGCACAAGCCTGGAAATTTGCACAGGGCACAATTTAGCAGCCCGAGATGCTGAAAGGCCTGAGAAGTGTGGAGGCAACACATGGCAAAACACTGGAAGACAGAGGAAGGGAAGGCGTGAGGTGAGATTTTTCAAATTCCCCTCAAATATGGAGTCTGCAGGGAATCCCTACTAAACCTGGGTTTTGTCAGTGGAAAGCAAGCAGCCCCTTACAAATAATGCTGAACGCTTCTGAATGAGCCTTTAAGACGTCAACATTTCAAAGGGCTGCAGCCTCCTTCAGAAACCCAGTTGATCAGACCCACTTTTTTTAAGGTGCCAGTAAGTGACTGAATTTTTGCACCCCAGTGAGGAGGGGGGAAACTTAGCATGAGGGGTTGCCCGCCCTTTAACATCCGCAAACTAATCCAAGGGGTTCTTGCAACAGCCTATTTAAAAAGTTTTGTAATTTTTCACTTTGGAAAAATGTAAGGAATCTAACATCTGTAGGTGATCTTAAAAAAAAAAAAAGTGTTCACATTAAATTCCAATACTTATAGTGCTATAAATTTGGGGTCTAAAATTCTGACCCAGGTATAAAATTCAAGATTGGTTGTGTGATTATTTAGAAGCCACATTTTAATGCAAGCAAGCAACTTATGGGTGGTGATGAGCAGTCAGGATAATCGTCAATGGCTTTTTTCTGATAAACCGATTTGTAGAAGGTGTTAGGGCCAGTGTGCAAAGTGCCACAAAACCAGTTCCACTTGCCCGAGAGGACTTGGGGCTCCCATTTTTTTAAACTGCAGTGCTCACTCCCATTACCACCAGCCCTTTAAGGCAACATGGTTTTGAAGCTGGGGGAGCTTTCAAAAACAGATTGTTCCAGGCCTTGGGAGCCCTTCAGATCCTGCGATTTGAGTTGAAGCATTTTGCTACTCTTGCTTCTCAGAAAAACCAACCCAAAGTCTGTGGCGAAGGAGGATGAGGTGGGAGAGAAGCCACTAAACTCTTTTTTGGAGATGCACTCAACTCTTCACTTTGTGGGGAATACCCCAAAATAGGACAATGTTGCCGTCAGGCTCAGTTTATGAGGTTTCCTGGGTCATCTGGCTGAGCAGGGGCAGAAGAAAGAATGGCAAACTGGATGGACCATTGATATCACCTACTATGTGAGTTATTTTGGCTCCTATGCCACCAGCTGTGCCACAAAAATATAATAAATCCACTTTCCTCCTTCTTGTCAGTGCAGAAAAAAGCATGCTTCTGTCCCTGTCCCCTAAAGCCCCTCAAAAATATCCCAACCACAGGGATGCAAACTTAATTTGGTCTTGTTTCAAGTCCAGTTTTGGACTATAGGATGCTACCTCATTGAAAGCAGCACACTCAGGTTTCTGAACATATTCTAGGAGTAGCAGGGAAAGTCAAAGGCCACCTGCCTTCCAGGAATAAACACCTCCACCACTAGGAAATCGCAGTCGCAAGGAACGTGCGATACAATTTGACTCCGGCTCCTGCCTTCATTCAGACCCCTTCTTCTCTCACAATACCACTGTCCCACCTCTGAAACATTGCATCTTGGAAACGAAAGGCCCTAAACTTCAAATCCTGCCGCCAGCCACCCCGCTGCCAAAAGATAAACATTTTTATGGATGCACGTCCACAGTTCTAATCCAACTTTAAAAAGCGCCCCGAAAAGGGTGAAATTGGCCGTAACCTTGCAGATCTCTGCCCATTATATACACTTTAATAGGTGTGAGCAATAACTTACTGACTTTTGCCTGCGGGTATGGAATTAAAGAGTCAAGGGGAAGAGAGAGGGGGGAAAGTAATCTAGATAAATGACTCTGTACCCTCGGGTGACATCCAGTCAGAGCAGATCCCCAGCCCTGTGCAAGTTTCAACAGAATCGCAGAGAACGAGCCACACGGGAGGGAAGGGGCGGGGGACGGGCTTAACACATTGCCGAACTGCATGCCTCTTGGCTTGCGCCTGGAAGCCTGTCCCAGGAAGGTGCGAGGAATCTCTTCATTTAGTAGCACCTGAAGACAGGGCCCGGTCCCAGAAGGGTGCAGAGGCATTGCCCGCGGATGACAGAGGGCACCATACACTGGGATAGCCTCCCTTTGAGCTCCCATCAAAGTTGGAGCAGAAGGGAAAAAAGCACAACTCCCGGGAGTCCGCAAAAGACTCAGACCGGGATGGTGCTGTACACGGTGAGAATATAAACATATGAAGCTACTGGTCCATCACTCCCAGGTTTGTTGGCTCCAGCAAGCTGCAGATCTGCAAGCAGAGATCTTTCCCTGCTGCCAGAGATCCCTTAGCCGGAGAAGCCAAGGTGTGAACCTGAAATTATGACTTTTCCGTATTGGATCAGATTGTCATTAGGTGTGTGATCTTTGCAGTCTATTTAAGCTGTTTCTTCAGCTTGCAAAGCACCTTGTAATGTCGAAAGGCGGCATACAGATTAAAAGTGAAATGAAGAAGAAGAAGAAGAGTTTGGATTTGATATCCCGCCTTTCACTCCCTTTAAGGCGTCTTAAAGTGGCTAACATTCTCCTTTCCCTTCCTCCCCCACAACAAACACTCTGTGAGGTGAGTGGGGCTGAGAGACTTCAAAGAAGTGTGACTGGCCCAAGGTCACCCAGCAGCTGCATGTGGAGGAGCGGGGAAGCGAACCCGGTTCCCCAGATTACGAGACTACCGCTCTAATTGAACGTGTGCAAAAGCGCAAGCTTTATCACTGAACCCCAAGTAAGAACTGCTTGCTGGGCCAGGCCGAAGTTCAATATTCTGAACTCCAACAGTGGCTAAATTTGGTGATGATGGATAGCCTTTCCCCGTTTGCCTGCAACATCCAGAAGCATACTGCTTCTATATATGAACAATTCCATCCAGCTGTTGTTAAAGCAGCCATCGGTATATCTATCCTCTGCTTATATTTATCAGAGATGGGGAACCCGCAGCCCTACAGATGTTGCTGGGATGCAATTCCCATCACCCCAGAACATTGGTTACGTCAGCTGGGGCTGATGGGAGCTGAAATCTAGAAACATTGGGAGAGTCGCAGGTTCCCCATCTTACATATAGTGGTACCTCTAGTTACGAACTTAATTCGTTCCAGAGGTCCATTCTTAACCTGAAACTGTTCTTAACTAGAGGCGCTAATGGGGCCTCTTGCTGCTGCTACGCCACCGGCACATGATTTCCGTTCTCACCCTGGGGCAAAGTTCTCAACTCGAGGTAACTCTTCCAGGTTAGCAGAGTTATCTGCAAAGCAGTTATCTAGCTGCAGCTCCTGCTGCTTTTGAAATGCTACAACAAGAGAGCTAAAAACCCGCTAAGGAAAAAATGTATTCTAAGAAAGGTAAAGAAATTGGAATACGACTGCAATATTGTTTTATGAAATAATGATATTGGAAACTGCTGCATTCAAATTAAAAGGAAATTCAGATGGAGGAGATTAGAGGAAGTCAACCAAAATGTTTATGAAAATGCATTTTAATGAATTAATTGAGGTTCTTTTTTTCTGTTTAGGTGTCTTAAGTTTGTTACTTTCCCCCCCCCCTTCTTTTTCACTTTTTCTATTGTGTTGTTGTATATTTTCTTTTTTGCTATGTCTATTGATGAAATTTAATAAATATTATTGTAAAAAAAAACCAAAAGCCGCTAAGGAAATCTTCCTTTTCCAGCAGCAAGAGTACTTTTAGCAAAGTATTGGAAGTCACAAGAACTACCCACACTGGAAGAATGGCAGACCAAGGTGATCGACTACATGGGACTGGCGGAGATGACTGGCAGAATCCGTGACCAAGGGAAAGAGACGGTGGAAGAAGACTGGAAGAAATTTTAAGTTTATCTTAAGAATTGTTGTAAAATTAATGAATGTTAAAATGTCTTGGGTAATGCAAAATAGAATTGCAGTGACAAACAATTGGATACGAAAAAGAAAAAAGAGTTAAAGAAAGTGTTTATGAGAAATTGAAATTAGGGGTTGCTGGAAGGATTTAAAACAGGGATGCAGAAAGGGGAGGTATGGGGAAGTCGGTGAAAGAAGGTTTTAGGAAAGAAAGGTTAAGAAATTATACGTGTTTATATGTTTGTTTGTTAATGTATTGTGTTGTTTTGTCTTTTAATATGTGTTGAAAAACCAATAAAAAATTTATAAAAAAAAAAAGGAAATCTTCCTTTTCCGACGCTACAGAAAAACACCAGGGAGGGGCAAATCCAGCCTGTCCTCCATGGTCAATTTGCCCATCTAATTTGCAGCGAAGAAAAAGATGCACAAACTAGATGACAAGTTCTTGGATAGGGTCTGTAGTTTTTGAACTGTTAAATCGTAGCTAGGAAGCAAACCCTGCAGTACATGCTGCTATTTTTTTTAGCTTAATCATTACTGACATTTTAATGTGTGGGTGTTTAGGTTGTCAAGAGCTTTGAGCCCCTGGGAGCTGAGAGAGGCAAAACCAAGTGGGTGTCTTATTACCCCACAGCTAATCCAGTTCCAGACCCTGGCTTGACCAGAGGGCAAGGCACCTTACCTGCATTGACATCTCAATCAACATCAGAAGCTTCTTGATGCCAATCCAGACCTTCCTCCCTTTGACGTTCTGGGCAATGGTGGAACGCTCCTTGTCTTTAAAGCTGCCCAGGAGCTGCGAGGGGACAGAAGAGAGAAGCCGGCTGCGTTAAGAAAAGCCCAGCACTCAATGGAAGACCTTGTCTAACAAGCAAGTAAGACAGGTAACATTGGGAAGATGCTACGCACTGCTACAGAACTTGAAATTGATCCTCCATGCCACTCTCCATCGCAGAGCCTCTTACTTCACTGAGTGGCAATGTCGTAAAGGATCTGTCTACTGATCAAGCGCACAGGTATCAGATCACACAAGCCATATGTAAAGGCAAAGGGACCCCTGACCATTAGGTCCAGACGTGGCCGACTCTGGGGTTGCAGCGCTCATCTCGCTTTATTGGCCGAGGGAGCCGGTGTACAGCTTCCGGGTCATGTGGCCAGCATGACTAAGCCGCTTCTGGCGAACCAGAGCAGCATACGGAAACACCGTTTACCTTCCCGCCGGAGCGATACCTATTTATCTACTTGCACTTTGACATGCTTTCGAAATGCTAGGTTGGCAGGAGCAGGGACCGAACAACGGGAGCTCATCCCATCACGGGGATTCAAACCGCCGACCTTCTGATCGTCAAGTCCTAGGCTCTGTGGTTTAACCCACAGCGCCACCGGCGTATCGGATCACACAAGCCATAAGGACAGGGAAATTGGTCCAGTACAGCATCAGCTGGGAACAGAAGAGGACCTGGGCCATAAGGAAGCTCCTCTCCAGCCCCTCAAACAGGAACTTTTTCTGTGCAATCCGCATGCTGAAGGTTAACCAGCTTGCCTCTTAATATTTACAACTTCCTCACAGACCAAAGCAGCTCCCAGGAGCAGAGCAGAGCAAAGAAATTCGGGGGGAATGGGGCTGTGTGTTGCAGAAGAATCGAGGCCACTAGCCACTCCCACATATACGAGTACAGGAGCTGTGCCTCTGCTCCCCACAATTTTTCTCTCCGCAGATTCAGCGGGTGACCTTTGGGGGGGGGAGTTTCTGTACTCCCTCTTAGGTGCTCCCATTAAATTGAACAGATTTATTACTGCAGAATGCCCATCATGGTATGTAGTCCTTAGAAGACTATCTGGAGAGGCTACGCATAATCCTGCAAATGAACAGGGGTGGGTTTTTGAGGGGGAGGGTTGCTTTTTCCTAAAACCGAAACGAAACAGCAAATGATTCCAGATTCCGCAGCTAGGACCCAAAACTTGGAAGTAAACTGTAAAGGACAAGGGCTCTGTTTGCTATATAAGAGACATGCTTCTTAAACGTTTGAGTGTGTCACCCACAGTTTTTATAAGTACTGTATTTTTCGCTCTATAAGACGCATCAGACCACAAGACGCGCCTAGTTTTTGGAGGAGGAAAACAAGGAAAAAAATATTCTGAATCTCAGAAGCCAGAACAGCAAGAGGGATTGCTGTGCGGCGAAAGCAGCAATCCCTCTTGCTGTTCTGGCTTCTGGGATAGCTGCGCAGCCTGCATTCACTCCATAAGACGCACACACATTTCCCCTTACTTTTTAGGAGGGGAAAAGTGAGTCTTATAGAGCAAAAAATATGGTACTTGTATTTAAAGATCATGTACATCTGAATGCTGATTTACTAATTAAGGACACTTTTCATTCTGCCATTAATTGATTAAACGTCACAGTCCTAGTACCCATTGTTCCGTTCTTAACTGTTTCATTTCAGGTTATATAAACCCAGTGCCTAAGCTCATCTTTCACGTCTCCTTAAATTCAGATAACTCAGAGATTGACATTCCTTTACAAGTAGTAGCAAAGCTGATTTACCAATTCCTCCCCCCACCCCCCAGGTTCCAGAGCCGTGGCGTTATATAGCACAGTTCTCCAATATTTTGCAAAACCAGCTTGGACCTTTGGGGTGGGGGCCTGGAGACTCATGCACAATGGCAGATCACGAAGGGAAAACAGGAGTGAAAGTCCCGGGGCTGGAAGATTGGGCATTAACAAATCTGACCAAGTAAATGCCCTGAAAACATCTGGTAATGGTTCAGGTGATGGTTTACCCAACCAGACCATGATGGGAGATTAATGTATTTCCAATTGCCCCCTCTTCCCTTCTTAATTCCAGGATGAATGCTGAAATGTTCATGCCACAACTCCACAATAGGTTTTTTGGTCTACTGCAGACAGTAGCCAGGGACTCAACTAGTCAGTTTGCCCAGGCTTTTGGGCCCACTGCAGGCAGTAGCCAGGGACTCAACTACTCAGCTTGCCCAGATCTTGCCATTCCTACGGCCCCAAAGAAATTGATCTCCTCTCTCATCTCCCTTCCCCAGCCATTCCCAGGTGCCTCCTGACCTCGAGGGCTTCCATGAGATGGTCTCCTGTAGCAATATTGGGAACATGGATAGTTGTGCTGAAAGCATCCAGCATCTCCATCTCCTGCAGGACATCCTTGCGACTGGTGGTCCCAATGATCAAGAGCTTACGACCCTGCACATTTAAAAAGAGCACAAGGAGAGAGAAGGGGGGCAAATTAATAAGAGGAAGTCATTGTTATTGTACTACCGGATAGGCATTTTAGACATTTAGCATTATACATAGTTTTAAATTTTCCTGCTTTTAACTTTCCAACTGTTGCATTTTATCTTGCTAAGTAGCTTTGAGACCTTTTGGTAAACCCCAACTAACAAATACAATTATTCATTATTATTATTATTATTATTATTATTATTATTATTATTATTATTAAACTTTGTTTTTTGTTATTAGTAATAGTAATAAATGGCCTAGACTTCCATTTCTAATATGAGCCCACCAGAGACCCAAGAAAATGTTGAAGGAGGATGGATATGAAGGCAACAACCACCCAGCCATAGTTTGTGTTTATTTACATTTATTTCCCAGTATTTTGAAACTGCTCTTCACTGAACATTTCCATACAGCCTATGTATGCTTGTAGCGCAGCTTGTATTAACCTTTAATAGTGAGAAAAGTGGCCGTGCTCTGTTGCCTATGAGCTTCCCCAACAGCCACAGAAAGACAAATTATTGGTTGTTCTTGCGCAGAAAAACTGGAGACTGGGACCTAGCACACACAAAGGGCTAAAAATGCTGAAGCTTTGTTCTAAACTCTATCAGTTCCTGATTCTCAAACACATCTACTTTCCCCTCGGTGAGACATTTAGAGGACTAAGTTGGAGATCATAGGCCATAACCCAAGAGAAGTCCGTGCCTCTGCTTGAAAGATCTTGAGGGGAACCCAGTAAGTAATGAAAGACGTGCCACCTTCTCACAAATCAATTTCCTTCCTGTTTCTCAAGAGCAGCCCAGCACCCAAGCTATTGCTTTGGCAAGTTCTCCTCCCCGTTATAAACCCAGAATAATGGGGAAACATCCGAACGAGAAACAGCCTTGCTGAAAAGCAGAAAGCCATAAAAAGAGATCACTGTGACGAAAGATGGAGCCCACCCATAAAACGATAACAGTGGTGCCAGCGGGAAGGAAGGTCGCAGAGTTTAAACGTGCCCGCTGGTGAGCTGGATTATCAAACGCTTGCTGAAAAATGTCGAGAGTGGGTTGTCAGGCACGCCCTTCATCCGAACGGGGAGCGTGCTCAATAAAACATTACATTATTAGAATTGCTCTGGGGTCCAACTCGCACGGGATGGTAAGCCTGTCCTCTTCCCCCACAAAACAAAAAACCATGAAATGAAGGAGCCAATCTAAACCTTTGGGGATAAAGAACTGGGAACCTCAGCCAGCAGCCTTTGCTGCCTAACAGTCGGTGCAATCTTTGGGAGAGAGGTGAGAGGCAGTTGGAGGGGGCTAAGCAACTTTCAGGTGCATACAGTACATGTTTCATCAAGGCAGGGGAAAGAGCGGGGCAGAGGGTAGTTATACACCTTCCTTTGCCTGCCTGTACTTTCCAGTGAATCACAGGAGCCAATTTATGGCAAAAAAGTGTAGGGTTCTCAAGCCTGTGCTTGCCTCTAGACTCCCCCCTTTATAAAAATCAACCCTAACATTCAGATTTTAAGTGCGGCACAGTTGTCCTAAAGAAGGCTGATCGCCAAAGAATTGATGCTTTTGAATTATGGTGCTGGAGGAGACTCTTGAGAGTCCCATGGACTGCAAGAAGATCAAACCTCTCCATTCTTAAGGAAATCAGCCCTGAGTGCTCACTGGAAGGACAGATCCTGAAGCTGAGGCTCCAATACCTTGGCCACCTCATGAGAAGAGAAGACTCCCTGGAAAAGACCCTGATGTTGGGAAAGATGGAGGGCACAAGGAGAAGGGGACAACAGAGGACGAGATGGTTGCATAGTGTTCTCGAAGCTACGAGCATGAGTTTGACTAAACTGCGGGAGGCAGTGGAAGACAGGAGTGCCTCGCATGCTCTGGCCCACGGGGTCACGAAGAGTCGGACATGACTAAATGACTAAACAACAACAAGTTGTCCTAAATCAGGGGTCAGCAAACTTTTTCAGCAGGGGGCCAGTCTACTGTCCCTTAGACCTTGGGGGGGCAGACTATATATATATATTGGGGGGGGGGATTCCTATGCCCCACAAAGAACCCAGAGGTGCATTTTAAATAAAAGGACACATTCTACTCATGTAAAAACACGCTGATTCCCAGACCATCCACGAGCCAGATTGAGAAGGCGACTGGGCCGGATCCGGCCCCTGGAACTTAGTTTGCCTACCCGTGTCCTAAATGCTCTGCTGAGGTTTGCCCTCTGTCCCTCCATAAGTAAGCCACAGCAGTTTATGCAGAAATTGTGAACAGACTACAGGAGATTTGGGATAAATGCAGGAAAACCTTTTACGTTAGCGTATCTCCCATTGCCCTTTACACGGTGGGGTCTAGATTTCAACCCAAGACACTTGTGTCAAGAGTATTATTCTTAATCATCATTTGGCTCCCCCCCACCCCAACCTGCTTTCCCCTCTCCCTTTTTTAAAAGTATCTTCAAATTAGAGAGTTTGCTTTTCAAGTGATTGGACAGGAAGTGGCCTGGGGCAAGCTGGAACACTTTCTAGTTTGGAATATATACCGATTTAAAAATCCAAGGCAGCATTACCCTAACAAATCTAACTGCATGAAAAACAATAACTTTTACAGTTACATCTACTCTGCGGGGAAAACTGTGGCGAAAGTGATGGCAGCTAAGGTTAACACGGACTGTTCAAGCTTATGTTGGAAGGAGAACAGGTGATTTTATTTATTGTTGGTGGTCTTATGAAGAGGCCAAAAAATACTGGAAATAATTCTGAGGAGCATCGCTTCATATTACTGTGGCAGCTAAATTACTATAAGTACAGCGGAATAAATAAACAGAAATGATGTATTAAACAGAGACCTAGGAGCGTTGAGCCAATTAACATGTCCCATCTGGGTTCATCAAAGAGCTTGTAGCACAAATAGTTTTGAAACACGAGTGGAAACGCCACGAAAAAAAATACCACAGTTGATCATCCTTTTCCTTCATTATAGCATGGTTTAGCTTCTTTTTTTTTGCTTTTGGCATTTCCAATATGGGTTTCTAGATTTCACAGGGGTCTCAACGTCCACTAAAATTCCGAACAGGATTGCAAGTTCGTCGCCAACGTCTATGCGCTGAATGCTGAGGCCAGCGTTTCAACCGGGAAACAGCTTCTGCAGAACTTCAGATGTCCTGGCAACAGCTTATTTTAAAAACACAGGTCTAGAGAGTGCCGCTTTTTCAGATGCAGAAGCCCGCAAGTCTCTTGCAAGGGACTGCAGGGTCACTTTAACTGCAAGGACCGCAGCAGAATTTAAAGTGAGCGGGCCCTACGGAGAAGAAGCAGTTAAAAGCCGGACCTAACACAGTTTTTGTTTAGTTTTCCAAAGATACATGCAAATGCAGCTTTGCGGGTGCGGGGGGGGGGGGGGCGGACGATGACACCCTTAGCATCTCCAAGCTCCTTAGATGGGCTGTCGCTGCACTAAAACTTTGGAGTAACGCAAGGGCGTCAATCCTTGTTTCTTCCCTCTGCCTCCCTGGGGAAATCTTGCAGGGGAAAAACTGGGGAAGAAGTCTTAAGCAGGCCTTTCTAGGGAGCACGCTCCACCCCCCCAAAAAAAGAGTCCACCGGACGTCTTATAACACTGACCAAATTGTCTGTCCAGCTTAAGGACGGCTTTGGGGGGAGTGGGGAAGGGGGTGGGGAGAGATACCGCAAGGGGCTTTCACCCTCCGAGCCCAATTGTTAGCTTTTTCAGAGGAACCAGCAGGGAACCACATGTGAAACCTCCATGGGGTTCCCGAGCATCCGATGCCTTGTGTGACTCTGCATGTAGATGAAGCGAGCCTCTCGGTTTGGCGAGATGTTGCTGCTCCGTTCTCAGAGAAGCCTTTTTCTCTCTGGCTTGGCTCCCCGCTGAGGCAACGCTTTTCAGTCTCCTCTCCCTCTCTCTCTTCTCTCCCCCCCCCCCCAACAACCATTCCTCCCCTCCACAATCTCTTCCCCTCGCAAAAACCCAGGGAAACCTGACTGAAATAAAAGAGCAGGGAGAAAGAAAAGAGTTTTACTTGATTCCCTTTCATTTCATAACAGCTTTGAAACAAAAAACATAAAAAATTGGTGATGTTTTAAATTCTCCTTGGACTATTTATAACATATAAATAGACATACGACACGAACGCCACGACTATTTATTTATAACATATAAATAGACGTGGCGTTGTGTCATATGTCGTATTCTTGCCTTATATCGTAACACTTTGCAGGTTAGGGGAAGCGGGTACAGAATACAGTGGTACCTCAGGTTAAGTACTTAATTCGTTCCAGAGGTCTGTTCTTAACCTGAAACTGTTCTTAACCGGAAGCACCATTTTAGCTAATGGGGCCTCCTGCTGCCGCCGCGCCGCCAGAGCCCGATTTCTGTTTTTATCCTGAAGCAAAGTTCTTAACCTGAAGCACTATTTCTGGGTTAGCGGAGTGTGTAACCTGAAGCGTATGTAACCCGAGGTACCACTGTATGGGGTTGTCAGGTTCCCAAAATGGCTTTGCACCGAATGTTTGCAAAGCTGAAGAATCCCAGGAAGTCTGGGTACTTTGCAAGCGGCAATACAGTGGTACCTCTGGTTACGAACTGAATTCGTTCCAGAGGTCCATTCTTAAGCTGAAACCGTTCTTAACCTGAGGCACCACTTTAGCTAGTGGGGTCTCCCGCTGCCGTCACCGCGTGATTTCCGTTCTCTTCTTTTTTTAAAAAAAATAATTTTTATTAAAGATTTTCATGAACTACAAAGAATGTGCAACGTCTCTCACTGTTTTTTCTTTACAAAAACATTGCATACAGTCAAACCTCGGTTGTTGAACATAATCTCACACAATTTACGTTCTCATCCTGAGGTAAAGTTCTCAATCCGAGGTACTACTTCCGGGCTAGTGGAGTCTGTAAGCCGAATTGTTTGTAACCTGAGGTGTTTGTAACCCGAGGTACCACTGTATTCCTAATGAGTTCTGTGGGAGCAACAAAGCGGTTTCTGGAAGGAAAAGAATCTGATTTCATCCCTGTGAGAGAAGTGTGTTGGGGGGGGGGAGGGATTTATAGGAAGCTGTAAGGCAGACAGGCTGCATGACTGGCAAGCAACATGGAATAATAAAACCCAGCCGCTGCATACAGAACCGTCTCACATCTCTTGGTACGTGGATCGTGGAAGCAGTCACGCCACAAACTAGGCTTTTTTTTTTATTCAGCTGGTTTCAGCTGCTTACCGAACAAAAATACCGCATGGAAACCTCCACACGGGAGCTTCACCAATGACGTGTGGGGAGGTGCCTGGACAAGTGTGCCACCGTGTGGAATAATATACACTTAGTTATCTGTCACACCACTACCTCAAGCCTTCCCTTCAAGGGGCTCAGAAGTGCCTACGTGGGGTTATCCCCATGGTCTCAAGAGCAGTAACCCCAGAGCTTAATGGGAAATAGCCTGGTCAAGGTCAAGCAATTAATGCAAATATGGCCGTTCCTGCTCCAATTGGGTTCCTCTTGCACAAACACCTTTCTGCCTGAAAGATGCAAAGGTGAAGAGGCCGCCTGATGTCTTTGGTAAGTTCACACACACACACACACACAAACACCCTGCAGGAATCAGCCTTAGGGAATCCAAATTCTGTAGGTTTGCTGGCAACGTAATACAGTGGTATCTCGGGTTACAGACGCTTCAGGTTACAGACACTTCAGGTTACAGACTCCGCTAACCCAGAAATAGTACCTCGGGTTAAGAACTTTGCTTCAGGATGAGAACAGAAATCGTGTGGTGGCAGCATGGTGGCAGCAGGAGGCCCCATTAGCTAAAGTGGTACCTCAGGTTAAGAACAGTTTCGGGTTAAGAACGGACCTCCAGAACGAATTAAGTTCTTAACCCGAGGTACCACTGTAATAATAATACAGTCATACCTTGGGTTAAAGACACTTCAGGTTGCGTTTTTCGGGTTACGGACTGCCGAAATCCAGAAGTACCGGAATGGGTTACTTTCGAGCTTCGGCGGCTGCACATGCGCAGAAGCGCTAAATCCGCTTTGCGCATGCGCAGAAGCGCCGAATCACAACCCTTGCGTGTGCAGACGCGCCGCTGCGGGTTGCAGATGCTGTGGGTTGAGAACGTGCATCCCGCACGGATCACATTTGCAACCCGAGCGTCCACTGTAATAAGCAAATCAGACTTTGCTCTAGAAACTTTGAGTAGCTTACAATCCACGAGGAAGGGCTGTATTCACTGTGATTTGGCAGCTTTGTGGTAGTAAAGGTAAAGGGATCGACTGAGAATTCGACTGAGATCTATGAGGGAAGTCCCACTTCCTGCAGAAGACTTAATAATAATAATAATTTATACTCCTCCCATCTGGCTGGGGTTCCCCAGCCACTCTGGGTGGCTCACAACAGAACATTAAAAGCACAATAAAACATCAAACATTAAAAACTTCCCTAAACGGGGCTGCCTTCAAATGTCTTTTAAATGTAAGACAGTTGCTTATTGCCTTGACATCTGATGGGAGGGCGTTCCACAGGGTGGGTGCCACTACTGAGAAGGCCCTCTGTCTGGTTCTCTGTAACCTCACTTCTCGCAGTGAGGGAACCGCCAGAAGGCCCTTGGAGCTGGACCTCAGTGTCTGGGCTGAACAATGGGGGTGGAGACGCTCTTTCAGGTATACTGGGCCGAGGCCGTTTAAGGCTTTAAAGTCAGAAAGACCTGCCCACCCAGCCCGGGAAGGTTTCCCTCAGACTGCATGGCCCTCCTGTGCTCAAGGAGAGAAACACATGGGCCACCTCAGCAGAATGTATCAAAACTGATAGGCATTTGTGAAAGGCCCATTGAATGAGTGCCCAACACAGTTTGCAAACATTCCACTTTGCTGCGAGAAAGGGAGACTTACTTGAGGGGGTGCTTTCTTCAGCAACACCAGAAGAGCCTGTAACACCAGGTTGGAGAAGCGGGGGCCAATTGGAACGTAATCTGAAAGAGGAAAGGGGACAAGGTGACTCGCTGAGCTCCAACCAAGTTCAGTTGTGGCTCTGTTTCAAATGTTGGTGTCTGGGTCGGTGCTGCTAAGCGCCATACACTCTTTTCAGGTCTGGGTGGGACGTAAGGCAAGCATTCGGCTTCTATGCTGTCCCCCAACTCTGGGTAGTCCAAAGGGAAGGGGCTGTGGAGACAGAAGCAGAGCTGGAAAAACTTGCAGTCCTCCTGATGTTGTTGGACATAAGGAGGGCCACAGGTTTCCTTCTGCATGTAATGTAGAGGGAAGAGAGGGGCAGATGGGGCTCATCAACCTGGGAAGGCAGTCCACCGAGGAGAAGAACACACACTCTCTCTCTCTCTATATATATATATAAATTTTAAAGGTAAAGGGACCCCTGACCATTAGGTCCAGTCGTGACCGACTCTGGGGTTGCGGTGCTCATCTCGCTTTATTGGCAGAGGGCGAAGGCGTACAGCTTCTGGGTCATGTGGCCAGCATGACTAAGCCGCTTCTGGCAAACCAGAGCAGCACACGGAAACGCCGTTTACCTTCCCGCTGGAGCGGTACCTATTTATATACTTGCACTTTGACATGCTTTCGAACTGCTAGGTTGGCAGGAGCAGGGACCAAGAAATGGGAGCTCACCCTGTCACGGGAATTTGAACCGCCAACCTTCTGATCAGCAAGTCCTAGGCTCTGTGGTTTAACCCATGGCGCCACCCACCACCAAAACACAAACAGTGAAATCCCCCAGGCGGCTGATACATTGGGCATACAATATTCAATAATATACATATTCGATAACATTCAATAATAACATAATCAAATTAACCATATGTACACTTCTATATACCTTAACACTCCTCCCTCCACAAGGTTTATTTAACTTTTAACATTTTAACTGCCCCAAATTATTCAAACCTACTCAAATAATCCAATATCTTCTCAAACCAATCCTCCTCTTTCTCACTGACCTTAAACCCTTTCATTCTATGTTATCTTCACAGTTAAGTAGAGAACTCTGATCCTAATCCTCTGCTGCCTTTGTTTGGGCTAAGAAAAGGCTAAAGAATAAACCAGCACTTCCCAAACTTGGGTCTCCAGGTCTTTTTCGGACTACAATTCCCATCATCCCTGACCACTGGTCCTGCTGGCTAGAGATGATGGGAGTTGTAGTCCAAAAAACAACAGCAGCTGGAGAGCCATGTTTGGGAAACACTGGAGTAAACCCTACACAAATCCAGAGTGGGGTCCCTAAGATGGTTGGATGGCACGTTCCGGAAACTTCTGCAACCAAGCTGGTGCCAAACGTATTGCCCTGCTTTCCTTTGGACCACATTGTCGAGGCCGAGTGAGGGCGTCTTGTCATCTGGGCAGCCTGGGATCCCCATAAAAACTGCTGAGGCTTGCGCCCTGGGAAGGTCACATGGGTGCTGTTAAGGCAGCGGTTTGACTTCGCCCCTGGAGGTGCACTCCATCATTTCTCGAGACGGATGGATGCCAACGACAACACTCTCCATTAGTGCCGACCAGTATAGCTGCCAGTCACAGATGATGGGAGTGCAAAACTCTATGGAGGGCTACTGGTTCTCTAGCCCTGCTATAAAGGATTCCATGTCAGATTTGACTACTGTAATTCCAGGCTTGACTACTGTAATTCGCTCTACGCGGGGCTGCCCTTGAAGCTGTCCTAGAAACTCCAGCAGGTGAGGAAAACCGCAGCGAGGCTCCTCATGGGGTCTCTGCCATGGGAGCATATTCACCCAGTGCTTTTCCAGCTGCACTGGCTCCCGGTGGAGTACAGGGTCAGATTTAAGGTGCTGGTTTTGACATTTAAAGCCCTTCACGGCCTAGGACCCTCGTACCTATGGGACCGCCTCTCCTGGTATGCCCCACGGAGGACCTTAAGGTCCATATGTAGCAACACCCTAGAGGTCCCGGGCCTTAAGAAAGTTAGATTAGCCTCAACCAGAGCCAGGGCCTTTTCAACTCTGGCTCCAGCCTGGTGGAACGCTCTGTCTCATGAGACCAGGGCCCTGTGGGATCTGATTTCTTTCCGCAAGGCCTGTAAGACAGAGTTGTTCCACCTGGCCTTTGGCTTAGAATCAGTTTGATTCCCTCCCCCTCATTCTTTTTCCTTTCTCCTCCTGTGAAGAGGCTGCATCCTAATGTTTTAATGTTGTATTTTAATCTTTTTAAATTGTATTTTAATCAACTTGATTTTATTATTGGTTGTTAGCCGCCCTGAGCCCGGTCTTGGCTGGGGAGGGCGGGGTATAAATAAAAATTTATTATTATTATTATTATTTGCCCAAGCAAATAAGAGACTGGCTCTTGTCTATGCACAGAGGGCCTTCAACGTTCTTCCCTGGTCTTCGCTTCAGCCTGCCCTCAACAACCACCTACTTGAGTCAGGTTCAGGTGCTCCAGTAACAAGAGCCCTAGGATTGGGGAAAAGGCTACAGAAAGGAAGATCTTGCCTCAAAAAATGC
Source organism: Podarcis filfolensis (assembly GCF_964270895.1). NCBI lineage: Eukaryota > Metazoa > Chordata > Lepidosauria > Squamata > Lacertidae > Podarcis > Podarcis filfolensis. The sequence goes on from NC_139615.1 coordinate 38,923,852, forward strand.
CTCATGCAAGACCCCCTCACAGTCTTCCACTTCTCTCACCTAGGAGTCTTTCAATGTCGTCCACCACAACGCAGCTGAGTTGAGACTTGTAAGCATCGTCAAAGATCTGTTTTTCGGAAAGCGAAAAGTTAAAATTTTTACCTCTTAGCTACAATGACTGTACTTTAAAGGGGCGGGGGGAGAGACCCATGAAGGGAAGAAATTAAATCCTTAGTTGCGAACACATGATTTGATTTATTTATTTGCTTTGAAGGAGCAGACAAAAGCCAAATGCACCGTTGGCGTCCACACAAAACACAGCGTATTCTAAGGCTGTGAAAAAAAAAATTCTTAGAATGCGAGACAAATTCCAGGAGCAACAACTTGGCAATGGTTGCTGTCCCTGAACAGGCACAGTCAAGCCTGAAGAACAGGTGTTTTGAAGTCATTTTCTAAAAACACGGAGATTAATGAAGAAATATCATGCACATTATATATTGCCAGCAATTTTGCTCCCCTCCTCTGGAGAGGTTGTTAGATGTTTGGAATTCTTGAAAGGAAATGCCCCCATTTTTCGGAAAAACCAAGCCGCCTCTCTGCTTGTCCGTATTCAGTTCTTTCAAACTACCTCCCCCCCAGTGCAGATCTTGGTGAAAAGCAATTAAAAAGCAACAATTTCCCCACATTTGGAAAGCCGTATAATTAACTGTGGCTCAGATGTCTCTGGGGAATATGCGCTTTCTAGAGATGGAATAATATTTAGGATTCTAAAGTCAATCTTTTCTTTGCCCTATGTATTCATCCCATTAGGGGATGCTTGCTTCATCTTACTCTCTTTCTGTGAAGGTTTTACATAGATGCAGACAGACTGCATTTATTTCCTTCTTAAGACACGGAAATGGAAGGTATCTTCCTTTTGATTTACTGCATTTTTAAATTCTTTGTTTGTTCAATTCAACCGAGCCATCGGTTAATATGATCTGGCTTAATATCTATTCTTGACAAAGCCACTTCCGCCTTAGAAAGGTGTGGTCAGCCCTGCGCGATTGGGGGGTTTCCCACCTGCGCCACTGCGCAGGCAACCAAGCCGATTGCTCTGGGGGGGTGGCCTGCTTGATTTAAGCAGGACGCAGCGGGAATCTCACACCTTTCCGCGCTTCCAGCTGCTCCGGTTTTCCCACCCTCCCGCCCTTTAGGTTATTTCATCCCTTGACCTTGCTATGGAATCCAGATGGTCGCCATTGAGGGGCCTGGTAGGACTTTTTCCACTTGGCAAATTGGCTCCGCCACTTGGTTTTCACCTAAAAAGCTAAAGGTAAAGGGACCCCTGACCATTAGGTCCAGTCTTGGCCGACTCTGGGGTTGCGGCGCTCATCTCGCTTTATTGGCCGAGGGAGCCGGCATACAGCTTCTGGGTCATGTGGCCAGCATGACTAAGCCGCTTCTGGCGAACCAGAGCAGCGCACGGAAACGCCGTTTACCTTCCCGCCGGAGCGGTACCTATTTATCTACTTACACTTTGATGTGCTTTCAAAGTGCTAGGTTGGCAGGAGCAGGGATTGAGCAACGGGAGCTCACCCCGTCGTGGGGATTCGAACTGCTGACCTTCTGATCGGCAAGTCTGTGGTTTAACCCACAGCACCACCCCATGTAGCAAATTGTCACAACTTTGTAAGGTTTGGCGGTTAGGCATTGGAATATTGCTGGAGAAGAGAGATAGGGAGGTAGCGCTATCACCTCCTCCACACATTGAAGGGTATTCCGTTAAAGCAGTGTTTCTCAACCCGTGGGTCCCCAGATGTTGTTGGACTACAACTCCCATCATTCCTAGCCAGCATGACCAGTGGTCAGGGATGATGGGAGTTGTAGTCCAACAACATCTGTGGACCCACAGGTTGAGAACCGTTGCGTTAAAGGATTCTGGGGGAATGGCCCTGTCCGAAGCCTGGGGAGGCTAGGGCCTAGGGCATGACCCCTATTGGTGACCCCGGCGGAGCTCCTAGTTAATGTGCATCAGCAGGACTCCCCCTACTGGTGGTTAACCCTTCACGGACTCCGTGCAGACAGGCGGGAGTCAGATATAGTCGGTTAGGTCCAATGCCTAAGCCAATACCACTCACAATCTGTAACCAATAAAGTTGTGGCCTTTTTTAGCCCATTAACCTAAAATACTGGTGTCAAGTATCTTTATTCAACCTCGTGGGGGGTCGGGACCTTGCCACGCAACTTTCTATAGTTTGCGGCATCATTTTATAAATTTGAAAGTAGCACAGGACATAGACGGAGTAGACACAATGCCCGTGACATCAGACAAAAAATGTGGCGTGGAAGGAATTCGCAAAATATACCTTCTTCATTGCCTGGCATTTGGCAGTTTCTGAAAAACCGATCATCTTATCGGGAGAGCAGATCTTGATAAATGGGAAGTTAGATTCTTCTGCAATCTTTGCAGCCAAGGCCGTCTTTCCGCTGTGTGGGGGACCTGTAAGGATCACAGGACAGACAGAACTGAGTAAGAGGTAACAGCAAATTCAGAAAGGCTCAAGGAAAAATAAAAGATGCATGTCCGAATGAAAAGATGCCCATTCGTTTCCATGGTTTGTTTATTTTTTACTGTTTTGTCATGGATCTAGAACAGGGGTCAGCAAACTTTTTCAGCAGGGGGCCGGTCCACTATCCCTCAGACCTTGTGGGGGGCCGGACTATATATATATTTTTGGTGGGGGGGGATGAATGAATTCCTATGCCTCATAAATAACCCAGAGATGCATTTTAAATAAAATCACACATGCTACTCATGTAAAAACACCAGGCAGGCCCCACAAATAACCCAGAGATGCATTTTAAATAAAAGGGCACATATTCATGAAAAAACATGCTGATTCCCAGACCGTCTGTGGGCAGGATTTAGAAGGCGATTGGGCCGGATCCGGCCCCCGGGCCTTAATTTGCCTACCCATGATCTAGAATATTGCATAGCCTGAATTGCAACTCAAATTATTCTGATCAGGTGCCCATTGAGCAGTGTTGCAGTTCTGAATGTGCAGTTCTGAGCGGCCTTGAAGATGGGTACTCACAGCAGAGCAAGGATTCTGCTCTGCGTGCCTCACATCCCATTGGCCAAAGAAACATGGCAATGGTGTTCAGAACTAAGAATGGTTTGCACTAACCATCGTTAAGCAACCAATCTACAGTTGGTGCCCTCAAATGCACAAAAGGCAAATCATAGTTCAGAGCTACACCCAGACTCATGAATTCAAGGTTGTAGGAGTCTGTGGCAGTGGAGCAATGGCTTTATTTGAAGCCATACATCCCACTAAACCATAGCTAGTCCGAATCACGGTTTGCAAATCATTTCAAACCATAGTTTCCAATTTTGGTTTGCTGGCTGATTACATACCACATCCTGTCAACTGAAATCACATCAATCAGCTTCCTTAACATGGTCTGACGTGTTGTCTGACTTGAGCCATGGCGAGTTATCAGTGAGGGAATCAGTGACAGAACAGTGCTCATTGATTCCCTGAAAACATGAGTCTTCTTTTTACACCAGGAAAAAGATTGAAGATTCCAGTACTTTTCCCATCCAAATTACAGGAGTTCTCAAGTGCTAGAAAGTACTTAAGTCAAGCAATTTTGCTGTAATGGCTGTAGGAGTGCACAGCATGTAGCCCATAATGAGCCCCGCCAGACCATTTGGACGACCCACCTTTCGCAGGCGTGATGAAGCTTCAAGCTGCCCAACACTCTGTGAAACTTTAAGTCCGAACAGGAAGTGAGGAGGACTCAGGAGCACACTCTAAATTTGCTCCCGGCTTTTCCTTTGCGGGCAAAATACAGCACTTTTTGAATTGGACGACTTTTTCTCTTTCCTTGCATGGCTTAGTTTGGCTTGTAAAGGAAGAACTGGGAGCACACTTAAACTGTGTTCCCAATTCGTCCCGTGCAGCTAGCCAGGCTTGCAAAGAAAGAATCTTGCCCCGGCTTGAATGTTCAGTTAAAGGTAAAGGGACCCCTGACAGTTAGGTCCAGTCACGGACGACTCTGGGGTTGCAGCGCTCATCTCGCTTTATTGGCCGAGGGAGCTGGCGTACAGCTTCCGGGTCATGCGGCCAGCATGACTAAGCTGCTTCTGGCGAACCAGAGCAGCACATGGAAACGCTGTTTACCTTTCCACCGGAGTGGTACCTATTTATCTACTTGCACTTTGATGTGCTTTTGAACTGCTAGGTGGGCAGGAGCAGGGACCGAACAACGGGAGCTCACCCCGTCACGGGGATCGAACCGCCAACCTTCTAATCAGCAAGCCCTAGGCTCTGTGGTTTAACCCACAGGTTCTCCAGTCCTAATCTGTCTGAGAAGACAATGTTGAGAGGGAAACCTACCTTCCAAAAGGACGCTGACCAACGGGGTACGGTCACTGTTTTTGGCCTGCTGAACAAGAAGCTCTCCGTCATCCAGCACCCGAGTGACAGGGTCACCCCATTTCATGATCCCATTCATGATGTAGCTTGCATAATCCTCCTGATTGGTCCCAAATGCCTGCAGGTTGAAGAAAAGGAGATGATGCAAAATCAGGACGTCATTGTCGGTTCATTCCAGCCTGCCTCTGGTCTTCCACAGAGGGGAGCAACACGAAAGTCTGCGGGATTAAAAGGGGTTCACTCACCGGCTTGATGTCATTCTCCAGAGAAGTTAAGAAGTCTACCCTTGTCACCTGCAGGCTCTCTGCCTTCTCCATGTCGACTTCCACTTTGGTGGTGGCCTGATCGCAAGAGGAGATGGCATGTTAGTGAGACAGCCAGCAGGAATCAGAGACTACTGATGTATGCGACAACAGCCGCACGGATGTTACTAGCCCAGAAATGGAAAGAAGACACAATCCTGGCCAGGTAGGAATGGCAAACCAAGTTGATGGACTATGCTGAAGTGGCAAAATTAACTAGAAAGCTCAGGACCCAAGAGGACAAGAACTTCAAAAAAGAATGGGAAAAATTTATAATTTACTTAGGAGATCATTGTAAGCAGATGGAAACGTTAGCAGGATTTTAAACTCACTGGTAAGGTAACAAAGACTATGGATAACTCGGATGGATAAAATATGTGGATAATGGATTGATGCGCAGGTGTAAATGCTGACATTAGGACCCATGGAGGGGATGAGGGGGGGGAAGTCTGGAGATTTGGGGGAATCTCTTTATATGGAGCTATAATGGTATTTGTTACAAATTTGTATTTGTAAAACTGAATAAAAAATATTTCCCAAAAGAGAGAGAGAGCCAGCTGGAGGCATGTATTCACAGAGAAAGCTGCTGAGGTCATGAGGCGAGGCTCTTTGGAAGCCCTGCAAAAATCTAAAGAGCCTCAGCTTCCGTCGAAACAGAAGGGGGAAATGTGTTTAGACCTTTCTGAGGATAAAAAGCAGCTTGGGAGAAGAATTGCACGAGTCTTTCCCCTTTTCTTCCCATCTCTCTTTGCATCCTACCCAATCATATTTTGCTGATCCCCTCTAATGATGAGAACCAGTCAAGATGGCTGCTTTGAATTATCAGCCTGAGCTCTATGGTCTTCCAGGTATTGCTGGACTGCAACTCCCATAATCCCCTGGTCCTTTGCTATGCTGGCTGGGGCTGAAACGGGTTCTGTCCAACAGCATCTGAAGGTGCACATGTTCCCCATTCCTGGCCTTCTTTTCTGTGTTGCTCTTACACAACAGGGGCATTTGTGTACAGCAGCCTTTCTCAACCTGTGGGTCCCGAGAGGTTGTTGAACTACAACTCCCATCACCCCTAGCTAGCAAGGCCAGAGCTCAAGGATGATGGGAGTTGTAGTCCAACAACATCTGGGGACCCACAGGTTGAGAACCGCTGGTGTACAGTCTTCATGTGGTTCCTGTTGAGGATGTGAGCAGGTCGGCAAACCTGCAGAGGGTAACTACCATATTTTTCGCTCTATAAGGCGCACCAGGCCATAAGACGCACCTAGTTTTTGGAGAAGGAAAACAAGGAAAAAAATATTCTGAATCCCAGAAGCCAGAACAGCAAGAGGGATTGCTGCGCAACGAAAGCAGCGATCCCTTTTGCTGTTCTGGCTTCTGGGATAGCTGCGCAGCCTGCATTTGCTCCATAAGATGCACACACATTTCCCCTTACTTTTTAGGAGGGAAAAAGTGAGTCTTATAGAGCAAAAAATACGGTAGCTTGGTAATGCAAATTCGAAGGGCTTTTTTTGGGGGGGCGGTTTTGAGATGTTAGTGGAGCCAAGGGTCTGGACCCCATCGCCACCAAATCTTTAGGGTGCCTTTTCAAGCCACAGCACTCTTCCCCCTCTTGAAATCACTGCACAACATTAAAACATTTACACCAACGCCTGCCTGTTCCAGGGTGCATTCCTGGCCCTACACCTGTGGCAAGCTAACAAAAAAAATAATATAAGCATTTCAACACTCTTCAATAGCAAACCCTTATTTTGCATGTTCCAGCTAATCTCTAACCTTCTCACTCTGACATTTCGCAGCCTGCATCACTCATTTCCTATTAAAGGCACAGTGACCTTTACAACTTAAAAAAAGGGGGGGCAGGGGGAAGAAACAAACACCAACTACATCCCATCTTGAAATCTCAGCTCCGGGAGCTGAACAGCAACACAGGCACACGACACATATGCTTAGCTTTTCTGAACAACTGTGCACAGAAAGAGGCCTCAGATCTATAGGTTCAGTACATGCAAGAAGCAACGAGTCTTCTGTTGAAAGCTTAAGTTGTATCTCACGTAATCTTAGTCCCTCCTTAGAGCTGCAGAGAAGAAGTGTGTGACAATGTCTTATGAAAGTTCAGACACCAATAGTGGGATGGGGAAGGGTTCCCAGTACAGTCATACTTTGGTTGATGAGCAGAATGTGTTCCGGGAGTCCATTTGATGTTTGGCTTCCGAAAATGTTCAAAAACCGAAACATTTGGCAACTAAGCTGTTCGTCAACCAAGTTACGACTGTATTCAGTGACTGGAGAGGTGCAAACCAACTCCCCACCTCCGAATCCTTCCCCTTGATTACTTTCTCATTCTTTCTTACTTTAATCTTTCTGTTACTTTTCCTTTTTTTGCTCTGCTCTTTGCTTTGTTTTGCTTTTGTTGTCCCCTAAAAAGGTAAAAGGTAAAGGACCCCAGACAGTTAAGTCCAGTTGCAGACGACTCTGGGGTTGCAGCGCTCATCTTGCTTTACAGGCCAAGGGAGCCGGCGTTTGTCCGCAGACAGTTTTTCCGGGTCATATGACTAAGCTGCTTCTGGTGAACCAGAGCAGCACACAGAAACGCCGTTTACCTCCCCGCCAGAGCGGTACCTATTTATCTACTTGCACTTTTGGGCGTGCTTTCGAACTACTAGGTTGGCAGGATCTGGGACCGAGCAATGGGAGCTCACCCCATCGCAGGGATTCAAACTGCTGACCTTCTGATCGGCAAGCCCAAAGGGCTCAGTGGTTTAGACCACAGCGCCACCAGCGTCCCTACTTGTTGTCCCCTACTCTGGGTTAATGAGGAGACTGTGCACAGTTGAAGGTGACAGCTGGCTGGTGAAGGACCCTGTGTGAGAGGCTGGGAAGGGAAGATCTCCCAGGGTGGGAGGCTGGGAGTAGAAAGGGAAGCTCTGGGTTGAGATCTGAGAAGGTCCACCTCTTTTTCTTTAACCGAGGCAGGGGAGATGTTCAGAAGCATTATTGAATGATGGTGGAGGAGGAGGAGGAGGAGAAGGAGGAAAGCAACAGAAGATCCATCTTGGATTTATAGCCAATGCCATCTGAAGGGAAGAAGCAAACCTTAATGTGTCTGTTCATAGCAGTGGATTGTGCTGCACGGACCAGACCCTCAAGCTCAGCACCACTGAAGTTCTTGGTTTCCACAGCCAGCTCCGAAATGTCAACATCTGAGGCCAACAGCTGATGGGTCCGCATCCTTGAGGTGTGGATGTTAAGAATCTGCATCCGGCCCTTTTCATCCGGCAAACCTAAACGAGATCATCAACACTGTGAATTATTTGCGTTGGAAAACAACGCTCCGTTCCACGGCCGCAATACTAGGTGCTGCAACGCAATAAGCCATCCTTCTCCAAAACCCAGGGCTCTGATGGGCTTCTTGGGAGAGAAGAAAGGAAGTCACGTGTTACTCTAGCTTCATCTAGAATGAAAAGGGTCATTCAGAGGGCGCTGATGGGACATCAGATTGGTGGATTTCAGACATATGTGTTACAGATAGGTAGCCGTGTTGGTCTGCCATAGTCAAAACAAAAAAATTTTTTTCCTTCCAGTAGCACCTTAAAGACCAACTAAGTTAGTTCTTGGTATGAGCTTTCGTGTGCATGCACACTTCTTCAGATACACTGAAACAGAAGTTGCCAGATCCTTCTATATAGTGAGAAGGGGGGAGGGGTATTACTCAGAAGGGTGGTGGGAATGGGTGATTGGCAGATAGCTGTGATGAGCCTGTTGACGACTCTTAACGACTGCAGTAGGTCTTACAGGAAAAAGACATATGCGTGTGAGCCTTGGCAATTCTCAAGCTTGTGTGCTCACTCTCCTTGTAATTTGTGAACCACTATTTTTTTACTACCTAGACTGTAAGGTTACCTTCTGAGGCCCTTCTGTGGGTGACCCCACTAAATGAATTAAGGATGCAATAAGGAAAATGGGTCTTATTTACACATGTGGTGGAACTGTGTGGAAATTCAAGAATTTTGGAATAATGTATATGAATAATTTAAAAAATTATTTAAAATAACATTTTTTAAAAAGACCAGAAATATTTCTTATAAGTATATTGCCAACTGAAATAGGAAAATTGAAAATACCATTGTTCATGTATGGGGTAATGGCGGCCAGAACTTTAGTGGCAAGAAACTGGAAAAATACTAAAACACCTAATATAGCAGACTGGCAAACATTAATGGTAGAATACTTGCAGCTAGCAAAGGTGACAGGAAGAGTTAGAGGCCAAACAAAACAAAAAGTCCACAAGGAATGGAGAATATTTGAAGAATATTTGAAGAACCATGGTATAAAGGGTAATCTCCTGCCAGACCTAGACTGAGCCTTGTAGTATATAAAGGTAATTGACAATTGACATAGAAATATGATAAAAAATAGAAGAAATAAGTAACTGCGGTAAAAGTGTATTTAACAGATAACGTACAATGAGAATGTTTGGAAGTCTTTTTTAAAACCTACTTTTTCTTCTTCTTCATTTTATTTATTTATTTATTTATTTATTTATTCATTCATTCATAGAGATGACATAAATAAATGAACTAACCTCAGTTAAATCCATGACACCCAGACTTGGAGAAACTGTGGCTTGTTTAAACTATGGTTAGCAAGAACAAGCCAGGATTTAAAACCACAAAAGCTTACAGACTCCTCCTCTGGCATTCAGAAAGCAGAGGGGAAGGGCCAGCAAAAACATGGCGAGAATGATAACTCCTATGTACTCATTTTGCAAGTCTGCTCAAATCGAACAACCTTTCAGTTCTTTTTCTGGTTCACACCGTCAGCCTGTGGCCACGAGCATTCCCTCGACTTACTTACCAATCTCCATTTTCACCTCCAGTCTTCCAGGTCGCAGGAGAGCCTCATCTATCAGGTCCGGCCTGTTGGTCATTCCTATGTATCAGACAGAAGCCATTAGCAAAGCATCAAGAGCACCTTCAATAGCTTGAGCCCAGGAACCACTGTCACCCTTTGGTCCCTCTTTGCAGAGTTCTCATTTCCCCAAGGACAAATGGGGATGTGCAATGGTTCCTTATCCCCATTTAGAACTCACCCCTTCGAGAGGATGAGGCAGGAGCCATTTCAAACATTACAGCTGAGGTTGCTTTGCTCACACATTGTGTGTGTGTGTTTGGGGGTGTCTATCTATTGATATTGACCATAAAGAAGGCTGATCGCTGAAGAATGGATGTTTTTGAATTATGGTGCTGGAGGAGACTCTTGAGAGTCCCATGGACTGCAAGAAGATCAAACCTCTCCATTCTGAAGGAAATCAGCCCTGAGTGCTCACTGGAAGGACAGATCCTGAAGCTGAGGCTCCAATACTTTGGCCACCTCATGAGAAGAGAAGACTCCCTGGAAAAGACCCTGGTGTTGGGAAAGATGGAGGGCACAAGGAGAAGGGGACGACAGAGGATGAGATGGTTGGACGGTGTTCTCGAGGCTACCAGCATGAGTTTGACCAAACTGCGGGAGGCAGTGGAAGACAGAAGTGCCTGGCATGCTCTGGTCCATGGGGTCACGAAGAGTCGGACACGACTAAACAACAAACAACAACAACATCTATTGATCAGAATGGTGTGAGCCAGCAAGCTCACAGGGCTAAATTGCAGCACATCCAACAATACAGTCGTACCACGGCTTCCAAATGCCTTGGGAGTCAAACGTTCTGGCTCCCGAATGATTGAAAACCGGAAGTGAGTGTTCTGGTTTATGAACGTTCTTTTGGAAGCCGAATGTCCGATGGGGCTTCCGTGACTTCCGATGGGTTGCAGGAGCTTCCTGGAGCCAATCGGAAGCCACACTTTGGTTTTTGAACATTTCAGAAGTCGAACAGACTTCTGGAACGGATTCCGTTCGTCTTCCAAGGTACGACTGTACAGTGGAACCTCGGTTTTCTAACGTAATCCGTTCTGGAAGTCCGTTTGAATTCCGAAACATTCGAAAACCGAGGATCAAAGGGAGGTCAGCAAGTTCAATGGGGGAAATTGAGAAACGTGTCTCAGAAGCCCGTTTGACTTCCGAGGCACGTTCAAAAACAGAAGAATTCACTTTGGGTTTCCGAAACATTCAACAGCTGAGATGTTCAAAAACCGAGGTTTGACTGTACCTAAGATTCCAAAAGATGCTCTGGAGATGTTTAAGCACTGCCAGCTGCCAGCTGATGTTTGACTGCTTACACAAATACCCACACACGTAAGCTGCACACAGTAACATGCAGATCACTCCTTGGGTAGCCTTTCAGGGTTAAGAAGTAAAGGCTTTTCTTTACTTCTTTGAACAGACAAGGCGAGGGAAACTAGCTGTTTCACCCCTTACGTTTTTAGTGCATCTAAGACTTAGCCCATTATTTATCGTTTTGTCCATTCTATGACTCTCCCAGAGCAAAGTGTCTTTCCCACCATGTGTCTCAATGCATGGGGAGATCAATGCATTATATACAGCAGGCTTCCTCAACCTCGGCCCTCCAGATGTTTTGAGACTACAATTCCCATCATCCCTGACCACTGCTCCTGCTAGCTAGGGATCATGGGAGTTGTAGGCCAAGAACATCTGGAGGGCCGGGTCTGAGGAAGCCTGATATACAGCATATGAACTTTTAGACGAGTAAGACCGTATATTTTGTCAAGATGAATTATTTGCTGCTGTGGCCACGATAAAAATGCGAGGAAGTACCTTGGAAAAAGTGCCCGTGGGCCGTATACACTTAAAAATGTAAACTGTGAGCAGGGAAATACGCAATATACAGGTAGACTCAGCAGCTACATCCATTTGTTAAACACAGACTCAGGGGCAAGCCTGTCTATATTTTATTCATTTATTTCTAAGCTCTTCTGCTTCCCTTGCTATTAGACAGTGAGGTTGTTGTGTGTTTGGAAGTACTGCTGCAACCTATTTTTAGCCCACAGGAAGGAACAAGGTATAAATATTAAGCAATAATGATGCGTCAAACACCATCTTACTGAGAAGTTTAGGTAGTATTCAAATTTATCCTTCCCTCTTCCCCACCCTCTACTTGGTTTGCTTCCTGCTCTGCTGAATTTACAATCAGAGCACAGCCCTGTCTTGTTTATGTTGCTCTCCTGTTTCTTGCAAAAGGGTTTTTATTTCAGCGTTTTAATTTTTATCCTATACGATGCCAAGAGATTTTATTTTACGAGGCGTCTCATAAAACAGAAATACAAACCAAGGTGCCAGGTACAATTATGGTGCTATAAAGATAATAATAATAAATACTAACGTTATAATAATGTGAAATTGGTACTATAGAAATAAGAATAAGCATTCTTCTCTTGCAAAACAGGCATTATTCAAGCAATCTTCAAACTGAACCATCTAGTATTTGTACAAATCCTTCCCCACAGCTCAGCAAAGGGGCAAGGCAGAGCAGAAATGCAGAAATGTTGTGAGAATATTATGCGAAGAGACGCTTTCAAGAGCAAACACGAGCCAGGAGTGGGCAAGATATTCAGCATTGAGGAACTCGAATATTATGAGCCCTGGGGTTGCAGCTACCTTGTTTAATACCATGAGCTTAGCTTCAGGTACAGACTACATTGTTATCCGGAACATTTTTTGGATGGGGTGGGCTCATGTTTCAGTAATAGTTCTGCCACTGAAAAATCCCAATAATCTTCAGAAATGCGTTAACAATAGAAATTTTAATGAAAATTGGCAGAGAAACTGAGGGAAGTCAAAAATTGATGAATGTGTGATTAAATATGAGCTGATTGTATAAAAATGTTTGGAAAATGAATAAAAATTATATATATAAACAAGAAAAATCCCAATAATCAGAAAGGTGAAAAAAAACACAACTCGGGCATTTAAACGCAGCACGTTTTGATACTGAACAGTTTACCTCAGAAGTCAAACAGAATCCATTCTGGAAGTCCGTTCAACTTCCAAAACGTTTGGAAACCAAGGCGCGGTGTCCGATTGGTTGTAGGAAGCTCCTGCAGCCAATCGGAACCCACAACGGATGTTTGTGTTCCAAAGAACATTTGCAAACCGGAACACTCACTTCCGGGGTTTGCGGCATTCGGGAGCCAACACGTTTGACTCGCAAGGCGTTCGCGAACCAAAGTATGACTGTATTTTGAAAGTAGCAGGCCTTTTCAGAGACAGCATCCTGTTTTGTGGATCTCCCCTTCCAGAGAAGCCACCAGGAAACCTCTTGATGTTTTTTTGATGGCTCCCGAAAACATTTATTACAGAAGGTAGATCAAGGTTTTAGCTGAAAGCTGTTTTAATCTCACTGTGTTTTTTGGACCGGTTTTATCACTTTTAATGGCTTCTAAGCACTTTACAGCTATCAAATCAACTATCAAATCCATCCATAATTAAAACACACAACAAACCAACTGCACCAGAAGATGAAAACATTCACTGTTACAATGTACAATAAAACCATATATGGCTTTACATTGATTTTTCTGTTATTTATATAATTCAAAAGTTTTAAAAACTGGCCAGCATTTTCCTCATCTACCGCAAGAACTGTAAAACCTAGGGAATGGAATAATCCATTTAGGAATGAAATCATTCTTAAAACTGAATGTAAATATCAGCCAATCTCTACCCATCCAAAGCAAAGCTTGGCTAAAATCCAATTTAACTGCTTGCCCGAGGCCACCTTCTTGTGTATTTCAGATATCCTAAAATCTGAAGATTAAGACATTCGAACAACAAATGGTGCCCAACACAAACCCTGCAGAGTCTACGCCCGACATGAAACTACAGCAGAGTCCCCCACCCCAAAACAGAACAAATAGCTTTCATACCAATGACCAAGATGTTGTTTAGCTGCTCAACCCCATCGATTTTTGACAGCAGCTGGTTCACAACCGTGTCATGGACGCCGGTGCTGCCCGCCATGCTCCCGCGTTGCTTGCATATGGCATCGATTTCATCAAAGATGATGATGTGGACACCGCTGTTTGCACCAAGCTAGTGAGGAAGAAAAACAGAAGCGTGCCAGAGATCATGGACCCCAAAAGGGCTGCTCCTCCTTTTTCCTTTCTAATAATAATAATAATACAGTGGTACCTCGGGTTACATATGCTTCAGGTCACAGACTCCACTAACCCAGAAATAGTACATTGGGTTAAGAACTTTGCTTCAGGATGAGAACAGAAATCGTGCTCCAGCGGCGCAGCAGCAGCAGGAGGCCCCGTTAGCTAAAGTGGTGCTTCAGGTTAAGAACAGTTTCAGGTTAAGTATGGACCTCCAGAATGAATTAAGTACTTAACCAGAGGTACCACTGTACCTTTATTGTCATTGTACAATGAAATTAAACGAGCCTCCCCCCCCCAAAAAAAAAACCTCAGTCTCTTATCAAACAACACACCACCTCGCAAGTCAATTTTGTTATGTTATTTTTCGTTCAACAGCCTAACAGCCCATGGATAGAAGCTATTTTTTAGCCTGTTGGTACGGCTTATTATACTTCTGTATCTCCTGCCCTAGGGTAGAAGATTAAAAAGGTGATGGCCGGGGTGTGAGTCATCCCTGAGAATTTTTCTCGCTCTCCAAAGGCAACGATCCCTTGCGATATCATCTAGCGGACCCAACGGACAGCCCATGCTATCATGTGCTATATTCACCACCCTCTGTAGAGACTTTCTGTCTGTGGCTGTCAGGCCAGCATACCACACTGTGATACAATATGAAAGGACACTTTCTATTGTGGACTGGTAGAAGGAGTTCATCAGTTGTTGTTGAACATTATTCTTTCGCAAGACCCTGAGGAAATGGAGTCTCTGTTGGGCCTTTCTGACCACCTGAGTTGTGTTGATTTTCCAAGTGAAGTAATCACTAAGGTAAACTCCCAGGAATTTAAAGGAGGAGACTCTCTCCACACAACACCCCCCCCATATACAACAGGGCAGGTTCCCCTCTCTTCCCCCGGAAGTCCAACACCATCTCCTTTGTCTTACTAATATTTAGGTGCAAGTTATTCTCTAAGCACCATGTAGATACTTTTTGAACATCCCCCCTTAACGGGATGAGCTTCGGGGGCTGGGGGGAACTAACTTCAACGCAATAGGCCCATATCCAGGAATGCAAGAGCTTGTGCAAGCTAAGCACAACACATACTGGACACCACAGCATTATAATAGTAAGCATTATACGTGTCCAGAGGAGGGCAACCAAAATGGTCAAAGGCCTGGAAACGATGCCTTATAGGAACGGCTAAGGGGGCTGGGCATGTTTAGCCTGGAGAAGAGGAGGTTAAGGGGTGATATGATAGCCATGTTCAAATATATAAAAGGACGTCACATAGAGGAGGGAGAAAGGTTGTTTTCTGCTGCTCCAGAGAAGCGGACACGGAGCAATGGATCCAAACTACAAGAAAGAAGATTCCACCTAAACATTAGGAAGAACTTCCTGACAGTAAGAGCTGTTCGACAGTGGAATTTGCTGCCAAGGAGTGTGGTGGAGTCTCCTTCTTTGGAGGTCTTTAAGCAGAGGCTTGACAACCATATGTCAGGAGTGCTCTGATGGTGTTTCCTGCTTGGCAGGGGGTTGGACTCGATGGCCCTTGTGGTCTCTTCCAACTCTATGATTCTATAAAGTTTATTTACTTTTACAATTTGTTAGGGGCTGGACTGAGGAGAAATGGTGGTCACTCCCCCTTCGCCTGAACCTTCCCGAGAACAGGAGGACAGTATAGATTTAGAACAGTGGTTTGCAGAAGGACGCAGTTCAGAGGCTGCAGAGGGGAGAAGCTGAGAAATATTGGGAGAGGAACAGCGAAAGGAAGAAGCACTGGGGGAAAGACAGCTGACAATGTCTTTGGAAAGCATTCCTGAGCACCCCTCTCCCAGGACTAGGCGGGCATTGAGAGTAGTAGAACAGAAAACTCAGAGGCAGAAAGCTCAGATCAGCCGGTGCAGGGATGACGTAGAATAGGAGAGACTGGGGGTGGGGGAGGGACTTTACTCGGAGGAACGCCATTATTTAATAGAGACTGCATTCCTTCTTCTCTGTGAATACAGAATAAATTACACGGTAAGAACTCTTCTTTTTTATCTGCTTTTTGGCTGCCATCAGGGAAGGGATCAAATTCCCTGAAGCCTGACATTTACACCCTGCCTATCTTCAGTCACCAAACCCAAACGGGGTATGTGTTTGTGATTCCCAGGTGTGTTCCAGGGAGCCAGTGTGGCGTAGTGGTTAAGAGTGGTGGACTCGTAATCTGGTGAACCGGGTTCGCGTCCCCGCTCCTCCACATGTAGCTGCTGGGTGACCTTGGGCTAGTCACACTTCTCTCTGAAGTCTCTCAGCCTCACTCACCTCACAGAGTGTTTGTTGTGGGGGAGGAAGGGAAAGGAGATTGTTAGCCGCTTTGAGACTCCTTCGGGTAGTTATACAGCGGGATATCAAATCCAAACTACTTCTCCTCCTCTCCTCTTCCATCACCCAGCCAAGCACTGACCAGATCAAGACCTGCTTGCCTTCAACTAGAAGGTGACCTCAGATGCCTTCAGACCATACGCTGGACCACCTCTGCCTCCTAATGAGGCCCCTGAGATAGAATCTTCATCCACCTGCATCTTATTCTTCCATTTTTATATTTTTTTTAAAGGCGACTTACCCTCCTCTGTTCTTCTTCTGCATCTGCGAAGAGCTTGCGAATGTTGGCCTCCGACTCCCCGACATATTTGTTGAGGATTTCCGGCCCGTTCACTATTTTGGGCTCTCTGGCATTCAGCATCTTGCCAATCTGCCTGGCCATAAGGGTCTTGCCACAGCCAGGGGGACCAAACAACAGGATGCCTTTGACGTGCTTGCAGCCTGGAAAGAAAGAAAAAAGGGGCAGCTCATCATGAAGTCAAAACAAAGGTTCTTTCCTGGTTGGAGGTAACCAAAAGAAAATGACACGTTCTACAAGGGACTGTTCGAAAAGGGTGATTGACAGAAAATACAGCAGCTGAGTCAGTAACTGGTGCCCATATCAAATCTTTGCAGCGTTTACAGAACTATACAAGATACCTGGGGAAGATGAGGCTCATCCAGCTGAGAATGTAGCTCATCTCATGGGAGATGGGAGATATGGGATTGAGGGGGCAACTCCCATCTCTTGCGGGGGTGCAGTTAGTGCCAGCACCGTCCGTTAAGAGTTTGGGTGTAATCTTCGATACCTCCCTCTCTATGGAGGCGCAGATTACAGCTATAACAAAGGCAGCATTTTTTCATCTCCGCCAAGCTAAGCAGTTGGCCCCTTATCTCTCTCGCCCTGACCTAGCCACTGTGATCCATGCGACGGTCACCTCCAGACTGGATTATTGTAACTCGCTCTACATGGGGCTGCCCTTGAGACTGACCCAGAAACTCCAGCGGGTGCAGAATGCCGCGGCGAGACTCCTTATGGGGTCTTCGCTGCGAGATCACATTCATCCGGTACTATATCAGCTGCACTGGCTCCCGGTGGAGTACAGGATCAGGTTTAAGGTGCTGGTTTTAACCTTTAAAGCCCTATACGGCCTAGGACCCTACGGGACCGCCTCTCCTGGTATGCCCCACAAAGAAACCTACGGTCCGCAAATAAAAACATCCTGAAGGTCCCAGGCCTCAGAGAGGTTAGGCTGGCCTCAACTAGAGCCAGGGCCTTCTCGGCTGCGGCTCCAGTCTGGTGGAACGCTCTGTCACAAGAGACTAGGGCCCTGCGGGACCTGACATCTTTCCGCAGGGCCTGCAAGACAGAGTTGTTCCACCAGGCCTTTGGTCAGGGCGCAGCCTGACTCCCTCCTCTGGCAACCTGCACAGAGTTTTGCTTAATGGTTGCCATCAACTTGATTTTAATTAATTTTTATAATGAAATATTTTTAGAATGTTGGTTTATTTGATTGTTGATTATTTGATTGTTGTTAGCCGCCCTGAGCCCGGCTTCGGCTGGGGAGGGCGGGATATAAATAAAATTTTTTTTTATTATTATTATTATTATTATTATTATTATTATTATTATCTAAGAAAAGGACAACTCTGATCCTAAACCTCCACTGCCTTGCAGGACATCTTTGGGAGAAGACGAGGATCAGGAGTAAACCCTACACAAATCTGGAGTAGAGCCCATAAAATGGCTGGATGGCACCTTGTACGCCTCCTTCCAGCAACTCCTGCATCCAAGCTGGTGCCAAGCGTATTGCTCTGCTTTCCTTTGGACCATATCAGTGAGGCTGAGAGGGAGGTCTTGTTGTCTGGGCAGCCCAGGACCTCCAGACACCCTGCCCAGGCTTGCACCCTGAAGAGGTCATTTCAGTGCTGATAATGCAAGAGTTTAACTTCACCCCCAGAAGCACACCCCGTGGTTTCTTTTTTTAAAAAAAGTTTTTATTAACTATTTCAACATAACAAATTATCAAAACATATCACATTCGTTATTTTCCCCCCTTCAAACCCTCCCCCCCGAGACTTCCCTCAGCTCCTGTCTCTGATTTCTCAGCACGTATTATTCTCTGCATGTTATAAAATTATACATATCCTTACATTATCTATTTACCGTGTTATCAACTAATAAATCTGTGTATGTTTATTCAAGACCTGCCAAGGAGTCCAATTCATTTTGTTGTCTTTTTAGATAAATTGTAAAAAGCTCCCATTCTTCCTTAAAGTTACAGTTGTCCTTGTCCCGCAATTTGTATGTCAATTTAGCCAACACTGTGTAGCTCATCAATTTTTCTTGCCACTGTTCTTTCGTTGGGATTTCCTCATTCTTCCATCCTTGTGCTATCAAGACTCTTGCCACTGTTGTAGCATACATAAATAAGTTCTTTGTTTTTCTTGGCAGGTCTTGTCCTACAATCCCTAACAAAAATGCTTCTGGGTTTTTTTTTACAAATGCCATTTTAAACATTTTTTTTCAATTCATTATATATCATTTCCCAAAATGATATACATTCCCACCACATATGATAAAAAGTCCCTTCTTTCTCTTTACATTTCCAACATATGTTTGACCCGGTTTTGTACATTTTACACTCCATGGTTTCTTGAGACAGACGGGTGCCAGCAACAACTATGCTGGCTACCGATTAAAGGCATATGAGCTGTTTGACAGTGTCTTAGTCTCCCTCAGACTCTCCTGCCACAGAGGTTTTAAAGCAGAGGTTGGATGGCCATCTGTCATGAATGCTTTTGTTGATATTCCTGCATTGCAGGGGGATGTGCTAGATCAGGTATAGGCAAACTCGGCCCTCCAGATATTTTGGGACTACAACTCCCATGATCCCTAGCTAACAGGACCAGTGGTCAGGGATGATGGGAATTGTAGTCCCAAAACATCTGGAAGGCCAAGTTTGCCTATGCCTGCACCAAATGAACCTTTGGGTCCCTTCCAACTGTACAATTTGATGATCTTTTGCAGCCCTGCTTTGCAAGCTCCTTTAACTGGGGATTGAATCTGAGATCAAGGCATATGCTCTACTACTGAATCATGAGAAATACGCTGAAGCAAACATGGAACAGCAGCAGTTGATTATTCCCTGCCGGTCTCTGGGATTGCTATCCACTTGATCTTGAGTGGTACCCGGAAGGGCACCTTACAGCGCTGCAGCTCCCAGGAGCAGAACTAAGGCAAACTTGTTCCCTGGTTTGGAAAGGCTGGTGTGTAGCTCTGAAATGGGCTGAGTCACAGCAGCAAATGTGATAATACTGTTGACATTTGTGAGTTGTTGTTGTTTTTTACAAAAGAAAAACAAAAATGATTCTCCTTTGCTATTGCCTTGATGGAGAGTTGGATAACGAAAAAATTTATTAGTCAGCTCTCAGGCATTCGAGAGAGACAACCAGAAAAGCAAATATACACACAGTGTATAAATGGGGGAGGAAAGAAAAATATCACTGGAGGTGAAAGACTAATTTTACACATGAACCAGCAAGGTGGTGATAAATTAAAAGTGATCCTTGTCAAATTAGTGTCAGGGTAGAGCCGGTTAATTCAGCATACTGGGGGAACACGATCTCTTGTGTAGCCAAAAAAACAGTGAGGCGGGATTCGAATGATGAGTGATGCCAGCAAAGGGGAATCCCACCTTGCCGAGACGAGAGAGGCTACGGAAAGGCTACGAGCAAGTTGGGGCAGATTTCGCACAAGCAGGTTTAGGGAATTTCTGTTGTCAGGCAAGCCAGATGGACGTAATCCCTTGCTGCTGTGTGCTAGCCCCCTTGAAACAGGAGGCCACACGGTCAGGTGAAACACCCAAAGGTTTCACTTATTTGAGACTCGACGTTATCAGACAACTGGCCAATAACAAGAATTATTGTGAATTGATCTGCATACATAGTCACACACATTTCATTGCTGGACCAAAAGGTTATACTCAAAAACTTGCTCCTTGCCCATCATAAGACTACGCTCTTAGCATCAGAGAGGGGATGTGCGCACACCTGTACTCTCAGAAAACAGTCGTTCACTCCAGCAATAGCTTCACCACTAAAGGACTCTACTCCTGAGCTGTCCACGTTGCCAACTCAATAGGGAATAAACAGAGTCGTCAGTGCAGACATTACAAAACTGTGGTTGTTTAGTGTTAAATTATTGGTGGAGTAAGGTAAAGGGACCCCTGACCATTAGGTCCAGTCGTGACCGACTCTGGGGTTGCGGCGTTCATCTCACTTTACTGGCCGAGGGAGCCGGCGTACAGCTTCCGGGTCATGTGGCAAACCAGAGCAGTGCGCAGAAATGCCGTTTACCTTCCCGCCGGAGCGGGACCTATTTATCTACTTGCACTTTGACGTGCTTTCAAACTGCTAGGTTGGCAGGAGCTGGGACCGAGCAAGAGGAGCTTACCCTGTCGTGGGGATTCGAACCACCAACCTTCTGATCGGCAAGCCCTGGGCTCTGTGGTTTAACCCACAGCGGCACCCGCATCCCCATTGGTGGAGTAAGCGACTGCTATTCCAGCACGCAGGGATGATGTGTCAGCAAGTGAAAATTCTAGTAGATCACAAGGAAGACTGGTCCACATATGAGAGAAGCAAGTCACAGCAAAAGGGGCAGGCTCCCTTGGCTTCTTCGGCAGCCCGCCCCATCTCTGTCTCTTGGTCTCCTTCCACTCCTTCCTCTGATTCTGGACTGCTCTCTGTCCCAGCCTCTTCCTGCTCACTAAACCATTACTGCATCTTCCACTTCCAACACCTCCGTTTCCCCGTCTTCTCCTTCTGACCACTCATCGTCGTCCCACCACCAGTCCCCTGGCTCTGAGCCTTCTTCCTCTGGGGCTTTCCTTGGGGATTCCCCAGCTGCTGCCTGCCACCAATCCTCTGCAACCAGCCGGTCCATAACAGCAACCACCTTGCTCTGCCACCAAGGCTCCGTCCTGTTTCCAGCAATGGCAGCTATGTGCCTTTGGGACACCTGCAGACTGGGCAGGAAGGCAACAAACCTCCCTACAGCTTACAGTACTGAGAGGTATACTGCCATAGCTCAGTGTGGTGTAATGGTTAAGAGCGGTAGTCTCGTAATCTGGGGAACTGGGTTCGCTTCCCTGCTCCTCCACATGCAGCTGCTGGGTGACCTTGGGCCAGTCACACTTCTCTGAAGTCTCTCAGCCCCACTCACCTCACAGAGTGTTTGTTGTGGGGGAGGAAGGGAAAGGAGAATGTTAGCCGCTTTGAGACTCCTTCGGGTAGTGATAAAGCGGGATATCAAATCCAAACTCTTCTTCTTCTTCTTCCCTGGCATCTCCAGGTAGGGCTGAGAGGTGCTCCAGTCTGGAGCTCTGCCACCAGTCTATGTGGACAACACTGAGCTTGATGGACCTAAGGGACGGACTCTGTGTAAGGCAACTTCCTGTGTCCCTGTGCTTCTGAACAGGGGAGGTTCTGTTTTAGATGCAACACCTAAAAACACAGATATTAACCTCTAGAAATGTTTCTAATCCCCCTTTCAGAGTGATCTAACTGAGCAGCAACCGCCACATTTCGTGGCGACGAACTCCATCTGTTAATTCAATACTGCAAAATGAACCCACTGCCAAACAATTCCACAGGATGCTCCCAAGTTGTTGTTGTTCAGTATATTTGTATACTGCCCTTACAATGCGGGTGGGCGCTGTGGTCTAAACCACTGAGCCTCTTGGGCTTGCCAATCAGAAGGTCAGTAGTTCGAATCCCCACGATGGGGTGAGCTCCCGTTGCTCTGCCCCAGCTCCTGCCAACCTAGCAGTTTGAAAGCACACCAGTGTGAGTAGATAAATAGGTACTGCTGCGGCGGGAAGGTAAAGGGCATTTCCGTGCGCTCTGGTTTCCGTCACGGTGTCCCGTTGCGCCAGAAGCAGTTTAGTCATGCTGGCTACATGACCCCGAAAGCTGTCTGTGGACAAACGCTGGCTCCCTCGGCCTGAAAGCGAGATGAGCGCTGCAACCCCATAGTTGCCTTTGACTGGACCTAACCGTCCAGGGGTCCTTTACCTTTGACCTATACCGCCCTACATCTGCAGGTCTCAGGCTGCTTAAAACATAAAATCACAATATAAAAACACAAAATGCACAGTAAAAACAAAAGCAACCCAATAATCTCCCCTCCCCAGCTTTGTTCTAGCATTATGAGGACAAAAGCCATCACAACTCAAAAGTGGCCTGGGAAAATTGATCTGCCGTCTTTTGTTTAGCTTGAGATACCATCCATTAAACCTGGGACCTTCGAGAGAGACTAAACATGTTCTCTGCCGCTGGTCTTGCTTCCCCCATCCCCTCACCTCTTCTCCACCTGGAGAGCATCCCTCTAAAAATCGCGCCCACCTGGCCAACATGGGAAGCAATGAGAACACGGAGACAGGCTTCCATTCAAAATAGGAAAGTGATGACAAACTTGGAAAATGTCACGGCTCGAGACTGCGCCGTGGGCTCCTCCTGCAGCGAGACAACACTTGGCTTCGTAGCTTATCTCCGCTCCGGGAGAAAGGCAGGCAGTGTCTCCAAATGTCAGCGTGGTTAACAAAGAACCTTACAAAACTCACCCTCGTCCTCTGGGTGGGCATTTCTGAATGCCTCCGTCTAGCGCGAGGACCATTCCCCACCGAAGGTCACTCGCGTTAACAGGGCACCAGGGTTATCGAGAGGCTTTTAATTACTTGCTCACCCGCTCACAACAGGAAACAAATAAGCCAAACAATGAAATAAGAGCAACAGATAAATCAAGGGCCAAAGACAACGTTGTCATCACCGTAGCAGGCTCCCCACAAACAAAGGAATTCTCAGCAGGTTGACATATGGTGAAAATTAGACAGAGACAACCGTACTCTCATTGTATCTCGAGAAACTGGTCTGTAAAGGTCAGCTTCAGGTGCCATTCATGGGATTAGCTGCTCCCAACCTACTCACCGACTCTTCCAGTCTTTTCATACTACTCAGGTGCATGCATAAGTGACATTTGTAGCCTGGGAATGTTGCTCAGTGGGAACAGAACAGACTTTATTTGATAATTTCATCATCCTACAGGTGTACCCACAAAAGGCAGGCACTAAAATGGGTTGGGAGGGGGAAGGTGGGAGATGCTCCCATTTTGACAGCTTCATTAATGTACGTAGCATTGTACAGAGTTTCGTGAGGTTGGGGCCTCCAGCCTCTTTAGCTAATAGTAATAATAATAATAATTTTTTATATATATCCTGCCCTCCCCAGCCGAAGCCAGGCTCAGAGCAGCTAACAACAGTAAAATGGTACAACATTCTAAAATTAGTTCGTTATAAAATCAGTTCAAATCAGATTAATGGCAACCATTGGGCTAGAGTTCTGTGAGGTTTGCCAAAGGCCTGGTGGAACAGCTCTGTCTTGCGGGCCCTGCAGAAAAATGTCAAGTCCCGCAGGGCCCTAGTCTCTTGTGACAGAGCGTTCCACCAGATTGGAGCCACAGCCGAAAAAGCCCTGGCTCTGGTTGAGGCCAGCCTAACCTCTCTGTGGCCTGGGACCTCCAAGGTGTTTTTGTTTGAAGACAGTAAGGTCCTCAATTTCAACAGTGCAGAAGAAAACAGGTGGAGGGGCAGAGACGGTCAAAGATAGTAAGGGCTGAATATGAGCAAATGCAAACTTCAGCCTGGTTCTAGTTGGGGATTAAAATTAAGGGGTTAAGCCAAAAGGGAACTCATCATTGGTTTATTTGGGCACGCCATTTGTAGGCTGCCCCATAGAAGAAAGTTCTCTGGGTGGTGCGCAGCGCAAAATAAGTCAACACAAATGAAAAAATCATACCGTAATAAAAGGCAACAAAACACACCCATTTAATACACCAGAGCAAAACAAATCAATTAAAAGCAGGGGGCAGGTAAACTGAATGGCCTGCAAAGCTAAAGCAATATGATGAACAGCAGTACAATCTGTTGGGGCGGAAAGAAGGTCTTTGCCTGACATCCAAGAGAAGTATGGCATTCCACAAACTGGGAGCCACCACTAAAAAGACTCCATCACTCACAGCTCCCTATCGTATCTCACTTCGCAGAGGCACTTGAAGAAGGGCCGCAAATGTCTGAAGGTACATGCAGGGAGAGGTAATAGTCCAACTACCAAACCAAGAAGGGATTTAAAGATAAAAAAACAGCACTTTTTGACCTGGGCCAAGCAAGGAGCCAGCGGAGATGGCAAAGTCCTGCCAGAGCATTCTATAACACCACCCCAGTTAGCCCTCTTGCATTCACATTCCGTGCCCTGTTCTGATTTTCAAATTACACATCATTGGTGTCCAATGGCAGGAGTCAAGAAGTGGAACTTCACACCACACCACAGTGCTGTGATATCATGTACATGTTTTACGCAACAGTACAGCAACTGTTGTTTCTGGTGGCTGTCATGCACTTAGCATAACGTCTATTGACCTCTAGTGTTATGTTTTATCCTAAGACCACCTGCAGGAAAAGTTAACAAAGAAGGAAGATGAATTGGAACCAACGGACCTCTAGGATTTATGTGAACTGCAGAACAATTATCTCCTTCTGATGGAATGTGGGGGAGATCAGATTAAAGCAGGAATTCTTAACACACATACAGAAAAGCCCTGGGCTACGAAGTAAAAATTGCACACATTTTTAAAAACAAACACACACACTCAGAAAAACTTTGAGCCCAAAAGTGGGACTCAAGGCTTGCTTGCTTAAAAAATAATAATAACTATGTTTCATCATGTAATTTTAGGCTTTTAGCAAAATCGCAGCCGCAGAGGAGACATGCCAGCAGCCTCATCCACTAAGAGCTTGAAAATGAGAAGGCGGCCGAACAGCTGCTTGAAGATTATAGGAAAGGCCACCAGCACAGGAATGGGTTGCAGCTCGCTGAGGCTTAAGTTTCAGCCATCAATTGCAGGCAGCCTTTTAGGCATCAGGACTGGCCCTCATCATTGGCCAACTGTCAGCCAATGTGGTAAAGGTAAAGGGACCCCTGACCATTAGGTCCAGTTGTGGCCGACTCTGGGGTTGCGGCGCTCATCTCGCTTTATTGGCCAAGGGAGCTGGCGTACAGCTTCCGGGTCATGTGGCCAGCATGACTAAGCCACTTCTGGCGAACCAGAGCAGCGCATGGAAATGCTGTTTACCTTTCCGCTGGAGCGGTACCTATTTATCTACTTGCACTTTGACGTGCTTTCGAACTGCTAGGTTGGCAGGAGCAGGGACCGAGCAACGGGAGCTCACCCCGTCGTGGGGATTCGAACCACTGACCTTCTGATCGGCATGTCCTGTGGTTTAACCCACAGCTCCACCCGCGTCCCTCAGCCAATGTGGTACTTATAGTCAAATAGAGAGCTATAAATCCAGTCCCTCTCTCTTTCTCCGTCTCCTCTAGAACAAAAGCGCTGAGACACACTGGCTCAACGTAACACAAACCAATTGGCTAACCATGGTTAGGCGTCCCAGAAGGCCCTGGACATTTGAATCCTGCTCCTTTGCACAAAAAGGTGCTGCTCCCTGCTTCCCTTTGGGGAGCTAGGAGCCGGTTCACACATAATGCTAAGCCAGAGAAGAGTTCACAGCTGTCCCTTCTCCAGTCCTGCAGCCTTTCCACCGTTTTAACCAATGTTTGTTATAGAGTTTACAGTTTGTGGATTGCTGGGAGGGTATGAACCACAAGCCCTGGTTTGGACAACACACGAAGCCAAACCATAACTTAGCTTCGAGCAGTATAGCCAGAGGATTGCAGGAGGAGCATAGGAGCTGGGATCTCCTCTCCAGGAGTGATCACATTTGAAATAAGCCACGGTTTAGCTTAGCATTACAGGCAAGGGCCAGAAGCTTGGTTTAAAAAAAAAAAGTGAGATGCCAAAGGATTGACTTGATAATAGAATTTACCTTCCGGTCTAGTATTTGCTATGCAAAGGTCTGTATAGTTAAAGCTATGGTTTTCCCAGTAGTGATGTATGGAAGTGAGAGCTGGACCATAAAGAAGGCTGATCGCCAAAGAATTTATGCTTTTGAATTATGGTGCTGGAGGAGACTCTTGAGAGTCTCATGGACTGCAAGAAGATCCAACCTCTCCATTCTGAAGGAAATCAGCCCTGAGTGCTCACTGGAAGGACAGATCCTGAAGCTGAGGCTCGAATACTTTGGCCATCTCACGAGAAGAGAAGACTCACTGGAAAAGACCCTGATGTTGGGAAAGATGGAGGGCACAAGGAGAAGGGGACGACAGAGGACGAGATGGCTGGACCGTGTTGTCGAAGCTACCAACATGAGTTTGACCAAACTGCGGGAGGCAGTGGAAGACAGGAGTGCCTGGCGTGCTCTGGTCCATGGGGTCACGAAGAGCCGGACATGACTAAACAACTAAACAACAACAACATGCAAGAGCAACTACGCTGGAAGACAAAATCTCTGCAGGAACCAATTCAAAGGGCTGTCAACATTTGGCTTAGGATAGGTCATGGAGCACTAGTGATTCTGCCACTGTAACCAGCCACTATAATAAGTGAGGACAAACAGGAATGTCCCAGGTCTTAGCCGGAAACCCATACTTGAAATGGAAGGAAGCAGAATGGGACAGGCCACCGTAGGCAGAGCACAAAAACACCCAGCCCAAAACTGTTTTAGGCTGCTACCCAGTTCAATTTCCCCCTCATAATTGGGGAGCAAACCCCTCCATTGTCCTAGAGGATGGAAACTTTGCTACGTTAATTACCACTAGGACGGTCAGGCATAATGTCAAATCCAAGGGCCCCTCCATCCTCCTCCATTCATTTTTATGTACCCCAGCAAGCCAGCAAGTCATGGATGCTGAAAGACACCTCTCTGGGCTCTCTCTCTCAAGTCCAATCTAGAAAGCAGCAAAGAGGTTTTTGGTTCCTTTAATACATATTATGGCAAGATCTTCTATTGACTAAAACCTACTGTGTCATCAATGTCCACAAAACTTTATTCCGTGATGGATTTATTCGCATTATTGCCACAAGAAATGAGCACGGCTACCCACTGTCTTCTAGAATTTGGGGATGGGGCTCAAGACAACTTACCTTTTTTTCACTCCATAGGGCGCACCGGACCATAGGGCGTACCTAGTTTTTAGGGGGGGGAAATCAAGAAAAAAAATCTTATTCCCCCCCCCCAGCCCCAAAGAGCCAGAGGGGTTGCGCGCGGCTATGTCACAAGCCAAGGCAGCCAGCGGGATGGATCCCGCTGGCTGTTTTGGCTTCCTCTTTCGCCCCACGCAACCTCTCCCTGACGGGAGAGGCTGCGCGGGGCTAAAGAAGCCATAGCCATGTGCAGCCTCTCCCTGCCGGAGGGGCTGCGCGCGGCTATCCCTGAAGCCTGGAGAGCGAGAGGGGTTGGTGCGCACCAACGCCTCTCGCTCTCCAGGCTTCAGCAAAAGCAACGCAAAGCCTTTGGAGCACAGAGGGAGTGCTCCCTCTGCGCTTTGGAGGCTTCGCGTTGCTATCGCTGAAGCCAAGGAGCCTGCATTCGCTCCATAGGACACACACACATTTCCCCTCAATTTTTGGAGGGGAAAAAGTGCATCCTATAGAGCGAAAAATACGGTAGTTACTTCCTAGTTTTGCTCCGTACTCTTGTACAACACCTGTTCGCTTTACTGGGGCTGTGTGACCCACCAGGGGCTGTGTGACCCACCAGGGGCCAGCCTTAATGGCCCCCCCAAAACCCACCGCCTCACAGATGTAGCACGCTGAAGTGGATTTATAAAACTCCTTCTCTCCTCCTCCCTTTCATAAGAGCTGGTGGAAACCACACTGAAGCAAACAGAAATGCAAGATGGGTCAATCTGGCCAAGGTGCAGCTGGCATATTTACTGCTGCTCACTTGTGAGGCACAAGAGCAGGGAAAGGCAAGAGAGAGAGAGAAAACACAAAAGGGGTTCTTGGGGGGAGATCTGCGACTGCTACTTTGCGCAGGGCTGAGGAATGGCTTTCTTCTCCTTTCCCTCCCCCTCATGAATTATTACGGCGGACCCAAGCAGATGTCAACCTGGCATCTGAGCCCTGAAATATAGTTGGAAGAGCAAGTCATAACTAATGCACGGCGGGGGAAGGATGAGTGTCAGGAAGCGGCACTTTTCTTCAAATTTCAGATAAGCTTCTTTCGCCTAAGGGAGGCCTGTCGAAGAAGAGAAAGGGAACTGGGATGGAAGGCTTAAAGCTCCGCTTGCGAGGCAGCAAGCGTCCAACTCGAAGTGGGCCGTAGCACGGTGAGGAACAAGCGTTCAGCAGGAACAACAATGACCCTGGCAGGAACAGATACTGATTGGCAAGTCCATATACTTCCACTGTGCATCTGGATGCTTCTAAAGCTTCATTTATATGTTCCCTGGAACAGCACGAGGATTCTATCTTCAAATGTCAAAGTTCAATATTTTACAGTAAAACTGGGAAGAAGTTGTTATGGACAAAGGGGTATCAGAAAATGAGCTGCTAGTATGGTAGGTTCACTGGAGGCAAGCTCATTCCAAGACCTGAACCCACTGCCAATCAATTCCACGGGATGCTCCCAAGTTGTTGTTGTTCGGTATATTTGTATACCACCCTTACAATGCGGGTGGGCGCTGTGGTCTAAACCACTGAGCCTCTTGGGCTTGCGAATCAGAAGGTCAGTGGTTCGAATCCCCGTGACGGGGTGAGCTCCCATTGCTCTGTCCCAACTCCTGCCAACCTAGCACTTCGAAAGCATGCCAGTGTGAGTAGATAAATAGGTACCACTGTGGTGGGAAGGTAAAGGGCGTTTCCATGAGCTCTGGTTTCTATCACAGTGTCCGGTTGCGCCAGAAGCAGTATTATCATGCTGGCTACATGACCTGGAAAGCTGTCTGTGGACAAACGCCGGCTCTCTAGGCCTGAAAGTGAGATGAGCGGAGCAACCCCATAGTCATCTTTGACTGGACTTAACCATCCAGGGGTCCTTTACCTTGTAGGTATTTCACACAAACGCTCCTACTGGGACTGGAAAGGGGTTAGTTTAACCTCCAGTTTGCTAGTAAAACTGAATTACTGCATCCTGAAATGCCTGTCTAAAAAGTGTGTCACCAACATGAAGAGTCTGGAAAGCTCTGCTCTAACCGCATAAGGTTGAGGTTAAGAGTGAAGGGTGCCTCCAGTTACATGCCTCGGGTTACAATCCCAATCTCATTTACCTGGGAGTAAGACCCACTGAGTTAAATGGGACTCCTGAGTAGATACAAGTTAGTGTTGCAGGCTCAGGCATTTTGATGAACTTGGAGTTATGGGAACCAGCCAGCCAAGAAGCTGCACGGAGCAGAGTGGGTTACAGCACCCCATCTTGTGGCTTCGATTATTCAGAGGGAATCCCATCAATTTAACACTAGCAATTCAAGCTGCTTTCAGCGGCTGCCGTAACCAACGGGAGGAGCCCTTCCGTTCCATTTTGGTGCCAAACCAGGTGAAATCCCTAGGGTTCGCCTGCAATAGTTGCACAGAAGGAACCTCAAGCACAGTGGGCACCCAGCAGGCAATAACTGGCTGTTCAGCTCAGGCGTATAATTTGATTTTGCCTGGAACCAAGCACTGCTCCAATCTCCACTTCATCTTTATACTCCATGAAATCAAACCCTAAAAAAAAGACTGCCCTGTTTTGTTTAGCTACCACTGCCTAAGGGAGAAGGGGGGCAAAATGCTGTAATATTTGATAGTCCTCGTGGCTTGCATGTCTTGAGTTTTCCACATTTCCTGCTCCTGTCACTTCTCCTCTCCTATCTTAGTCATCTCCTATTTCACCCCCTTTGTACATCACTATCCGTGGGAAGCGGGTGGCGCTGTGGTCTAAACCACTGAGCCTCTTGGGCTTGCCGATCAGAAGGCTGGCGGTTCAAATCCCCGCGACGGAGCTCCCATTGCTCTGTCCCAGTTCCTGCCGATCTAGCAGTTCGAAAGCACACCAGTGCAAGTAGATAAATAGGTATTTCCGTGCGCTCTGGTTTCCATCATGGTGTCTCATTGCGCCAGAAGCGGTTTAGGCATGCTGGCCACATGACCTGGAAAGTCGTCTGTGGACAAACGTCGGCTCCGTTGGCCTGAAAGCAAGATGAGCGCTGCCGCTCCATAGTCGCCTTTGACTGGACTTAACCACCAAGGGGTCCTTTACCTTACCTTTTACCTTTACGTCATCATCCTTTGTGAGACCCCCTTGTACACCATTGTGGGATTTCGTTCTCCCTCAGCTTTGGTACTCACCCATCTGTTCCACAATCTCAGGTGGGAACACTCGGGAGGCAAAGGCCCGCCGGAAGATGTCAGAGAACTCCTTATCAAGACCCCCAATGCCCATCTTCTCAAAGTTCCAGTCAGGGTTGATGATTGACTGGCGGTTTTCTCTGGTTTTGGATTTGCCTGTGGGAAAGGAGAAAGGAGACAGCTCAAGGATGACAAATTCAATCAGCGCATGGGAATGTTGCAGAGTTCTGTTTCCTGTGTGCAAGATGCTAAAGCAAACTTTGAACACAGTGTAGATTGTGTGTGTGTGTGTGTGTGTGTGTGTGTGTGTATAGAGGTTAAGAACAAGAGCCACAAATTCAGGGCTGGATTAAGACCTTTAGAGACCCTAAGCACTTAAAAGATTTCGGTGCCCCCATATATATCTAATTCAAAATATAAACAATAACAACCAGCAAAATAAATTTCTATTTTTTGAAATAAAACAAAGCCTACAGTAAGATGGAAAATATTTTTGTCTACTTTCAATTTATTTATATTTGATAAAAAATTCTCCTACTTTTTCTAATTGCAAAGTCTTTGCTCAGATTGTCAAAACTAATCTTACATAATACACATCTGCTTCCATACTTAGTAGAGATAAGGCCTCGAGCCTGCCTTGTTGAATAGTTGTTCTGTTGGGATTTTTAATATACAGCCGTACCTTGGAAGTTGAACGGAATCCGTTCCGGAAGTCCGTTCGACTTCCAAAATGTTCGAGAACTAAGCTGTTTGAAAACCAAGGTACGACTGTACTTCAGCTGAGAAAATGAATGCTCAGATGAGCAATTTGTGACTGTTAATGTAAAAAAAAAAAACAGCAATGGAAAATTTCTGTGGTGCCCCTCTTCCCTTGATGCCCTTATTTTGCTAAATGGTTAATCCAGCCCAGCAGAAAGTATCTATTCACATCTCAGTTCAGCCTTGGATCTGCTGAACGGACCCAGAAAGGCAACCATATCTCAGCTTCAGCCCCATACTACCAATCTAACATGGGGATGATAACCCTGATGTCCTTGCAGAATTGTAAAGATTACAAAGATGTGAGCTAAATGCATTCCATATTTAGAAGGAGGGGGGGAGAGAGAACATCATAGGAAAGGATCAATCCTGATGACTGACAATTAATTTAAGCAATTGATCAAATACTTGAGCTAACTTGAGGGTGTGGAAAGGAGCGTTCTCTTCCATGGAAGAAAAACACACACCAAGCACTAGGAGCCAATACACTCTTGTCGTTTTAAATATACTTTTAACTGCAGCATAGGGAAGCCACAGATGATATAGAACACGTAGCAGGCATTGCTGGTCTAGACCCTATAATTGATTTCACGTTGAAAGTACTGTAAGTAGAAATCAATACTGCAGTAGTCCTGACATCAAAGGGGAAAGTGGGTTTTTGTTTGATTTATTTCTTTGGAAAAGGTAGCCAGCAAGTCCTATACACATCTACTCAAAAGCAAGCCCTGTTGCGTTCAGTTGAGCTTACTCTCAGGTAGGTGACTATAGGAATGCAGCCTAAATGACTCAAGCGACTTTTAAAATTACAGTATGTTTGGTTTTTTAATTCTATTTATTATAACAGCGGTATATTTCTATTACATTTTAGAACTGACTTTCAACAGAATGCATAACGTTTTACATTTGTGTAACACATAGAAACCCTAAAAACAATACAGTCGTACCTTGGTTGTCGAACGCCCTGCAACTCGGACGTTTTGGCTCCCCAACACCGCAAAACCAGAAGTGATTGTTCCGGTTTGCAAACGTTCTTTTGGAAGCCGAACGTCCGATGGGGATTCCGGGGCTTCTGATTGGCTACAGGAGCTTCCTGCAGCCAATCAGAAGCTGCGATTTGGTTTTTGAATGTTTTGGGAGTCAAACAGACTTCCAGAATGGATTCTGTTAACTTCCAAGGTATGACTGTACTGTTTTCTTCTGAAGAAAGGAAACCAGTTACTATCTTTGTACCACCATTCCATTCTCTGGTCAGAGCAGAGAATTACCCGGTATGAAAAAGCATCAGAAAAAAACCGGGAGAAACAGCATCTTTTGGATAGGTTGGTAAAAAAATAATAATAATTAGGGCGTAAAATTACTCTCCAGCCTTAAAGTTGCTTTTATCTTCTGTGTTATTGTTTCCCAATTTACAGCCCCAACAAAAGCACAGCAAGTCCCCTTTCTGTATTTTATCTTGCAATGCACATGCAGAGGTGATGCCTCCTGGTTAGCTGACCTGGTTTAACAGCAAAAAATGGTCTGCTAGCCGTAGTCCAGCTTCAGTGAAGGAAGGGGAAGTTGTCAGTTTGGCTGGGATTTAATTACAACCGCGCAGACACAAAGGCTAGCTGAGGACTAGGGAAGAGGCGCTGGGAGGTAGGGAAGCTAGAGGACAGGGAGACAGGATGCAAGAAGGCTGGGGAAAGTTACAGAGCAGACAGAGACAGGTGGAGAAGAGGTTGCCACAGAGAATGCTCAAAGGAAAGGGCAGAGAAAGGCCAGAGTCGAGGCAAGGAAGGGCAAATGGGAGAGGTGGCTCAAACGAAACTCAGCAGCGCTTGAGGTCAGGAGGGCCTGTATGATATGGGTTCAAGAGTGTTAGGAAGGTGGTCATGAGACAGGGGCCTTAAAAAGTGAGCAAAGTAGGTCATGGCCTGAACAGAGGAGAACCTCAGCAAATCAAGGATGCAGGAGATATGGAAATAAAAAGAGGTGCTAAGGCGGTTGGGGGGGGGGTAGGTTTGGGGCAGAGCTACACAGGGCCTAGACTCTAGAACATGGGTAGGCAAACTATGGCCCAGGGGCCGGATCCAGCCCAATCGTCTTTTAAATCCAGCCCGTGGACAGTCCGGGAATCAGCGTGTTTTTACATAAGTAGAATGTGCCCTTTTATTTCAAATGTATCTCTGGGTTATTTGTGGGACCTGCCTGGTGTTTTTAAATGAGTAGAATGTGTGCTTTTATTTAAAATGCACCTCTGGGTTACTTGTGGGGCATAGGAATTCATTCATTCCCACCCCAAAAAAAATATATAGTCCGGCCCTTAGGGACAGTGGACCGGCCCTCTGCTGAAAAAGTTTGCTGACCCCTGCTCTAGAAACATGTGGGGGTATATAAACTGGCAGGAAGGAAGGAGGCAAGGGAACGAGGGCCAAGGAGCCATGCCACCAAGTGAGCTTAGGACTGCTTGGTTTGCAGCCGGAATGGGGGACCTGCGATTCTCTTCCACATGTTGTTGAACTACAATTCCCATCAGCCTCTGGAGGGCCACAGGCTTCACATACAGAGTGCTTTAGAGCCAAGTGAATTCTGCCTGCCGTGATTCCGACTGCTATACGGGTGTAGCTTTGTGATCCATCAACACTAAGGAGCGGTGGCAGACCTGAAAGAGGCACACATGTAGCGATTTATGTATTGATTTAAAGAGCTCAGCCAGTCTTCGTCTGCAGGCTTTTGGTGTTTTCATTTATTTTGTTTCCTGCAGGATGGCTGCAATCATACAACCTCTTCCCAGAGTTAGCTGGCCTCTTAAGACTGCTTAATTTTTACCTTTTACTTTTCTGATTCTCTGCTGCCACACGCTGGTTGTGGGCCGTATTTTAAAATTTGAAAGCAACATGTCTGGGGCCATTCATTCGCTCAGAAAAACTTTCTTCGCTTGATTCCAGAGTCCGATTTTACAATACTGCCTTGTTAAAGAGTGCAGTTTTAAATGTGCGCAAATGATGTTATCAACAGAACAAGCCACTTAAAGCAGGGCAAGGCAAGGCAAGGCAGATCTTGCTGGAATTAGCACACAGCTGATTTTGAAAAAGCAAAGGTTTCGACTCAAGTAGTCACCAGCACCTTGCGCTAACTCAGTGCTAAATATATGAGTGCTAAATATATGAGGGCCATCTATTAGGGTACACAACGCACCAATAATAATATCCAAGTTGAAACTAGATTGTGGGTTGATTGATGCTGATGAAAAACAAAAACCAGCAGAACCCGCTTTCCAGCACAAGGAGGCTAATTTCAATGCCAACCCTGCAGTACTACCACACCCAGGTGCAGAAACCTGCAACTGTGAAGTCTAACTGCCACATGGGCAGGGTTTCCCCAGGTCCAAATCAAAAAGGAAGAGCTGCAGAAAAGCATCATTGTCATTTTCCCAACCGGTTAGCATAGAGTAGCCCTGATTTCACAATAGGTCCCAAAAGATCATACCCAAACACATTGCAAAGGCAGCACAGAGGGGCCCTGCTTAGCCAAAAGCTGATTTTGACAGGGCACTTTTTCACAGTCAGTGGAGATGAGTAAGTAAGAGCAGGGATTTGTGCATTGCCGTGATATTTCTGGCACTTATGGCTGCAGAGATCCACTGCAACCAACACTTGTGGAAATCTCAGAAGTCAGAAGTGCGGCTGAGTAAGATTTCCAGTGGTTGGGGTGGGGCTCCAGTTCTCTCTAGAGACCCTTGCTTCTCCTTGCTACATCAGAATAGATTATGCAAAGTAATAGAAACTGCTCGATTTGAAGAAACGTACAGTAGTACCTTGGATCCCGGACGCCTTGCAAGTCAAACGTTTTGGCTCCCGAACGCTGCAAACTCAGAAGTGGCTGTTCCGGTTTGCAAACGTTCTTTGGAACTCAAATGTCCGACACTGCTTCCGCAGCTTCCAATTGGCCGCAGGAGCTTCCTGCAGCCAATCAGAAGCCGCGCCTTGGTTTCCGAACGTTTTGGAAGTCGAACGGAGTTCTGGAACAGATTCCGTCCGACTTCCGGCGTACGACTGTATACATGCTAACAGATTTCAACTTCTCCGGACCCAAAATTGGGACTGCCTGGTCACTGAACCTTTAATTTTTTAAAAAAGTTCAGCCTTGTCTATCAACTCTCCTTTTGATACCCCCCACCACAAGTAAAGGCTCCATTAGATTTGATCAGTTCCCTACCCCTCACACCTACCTCCCCAATACAGGTATTTCTCTTCTTTCTTGCATAATTTTTGCTCCCTGCAGCTCCTCCTACCCTATCCTGTTCCAGCCATGCAAGCAGCTAAAAAGGGGCCCATGCAGAGCAGTTTTCCTCCCGGCTTGACCCACTCACCCAGCCAGCTCCTCTGCACCTTCCGAGCACAGAGGACAAAGGAACGAGAGCCAGAGAGCAAGTGGGCATTCAAGGGAACGAGTGAGAACCAGAATGCAAGTTCCTGCTGGATGCTTTGGCATAACCCCACTTCCCCACGGCCTGCCCTGTCTCCTCCTGCAGCGAGAAGAGACACGAAGGGGAGCCGAGTGGAATATCCATCCTTCTAGAGGGACCTGGCAGAGTTAAGCTTCGCCCCACCTGAACACTCCAAGGGGGCCTTGTCTTCGCTGCCGGAAAAGCCCTAATTCTTATCCTTTGGGATGAGACTTGGCTTTTTCCATTCATTATCTTCTCCCCGGGGACACACCTCGGTTGCTTATACAGTCGTACCTTGGTTCTTGAAGGGCATCTGTTCCAGACGTCTGTTTGACTTCCAAAATGTCCGGAAACCAAGGCACGGTTTCCGATTGGCTGCAGGAAGCTCCTGCAGCCAATCGGAAGCCACGTCGGACATTCAGCTTCCCAAAATAGTTCACAAATCGGAACACTCACTACCGAGTCTGCGGTGTTTGGGAGCCAAAATGTTCGAGAACTAAGCTGTTCGAAAACCAAAGTACGACTGTACTCCGCTTTGATTTGGGCATACAGTGGTACCTTGGTACTCAAACAGCCTGGCTCCCAAACAAATTGGCTCCAGTACACTGCAACCCCGAAAGTGTTTTGGTTTGCAAACATTTTTCAGAAGCCGAACGTTCCGCGTGAGTGCAGGAACCTCCTGCAGCCAATCGGAAGCCACACCTTGGTTTTCGAATGTTTTCGGGAGTCGAACGGACTCGTGGAACGGATTAAGCTCGAGAACCAAGGTACCACCATATCTTCAACTAACCCCTTTTTTGGTCAACTCCCTCAGCCTAAAAGAGCTCCTGGGAATTTGGAAGTTTTACCATAGCTTCTTTTCCCCCACAGAAGCTTTTCTCCCACAAACCTTCCCCCACAAGACTTGCTCCGAGCCCAGCTAGGAGAAAAGCAGCTACAGGGAGGCGGAAAGTTTCAGCAAACCTTCCCATGCCAACACCTCACCCACTTAATCTGCTGCTTGGCAGCAGCCCATAATTGAAGGCAAAATTCTGCCGCTATTCTGTGTGGTTCTACCTTGATGAATGCCCTGCCTCTGGGCCTCATCCTGCCCCACTTTTATCAGCTTCATGCAACACCTGTTGCCTACACGGTGTGAAAGGAAAGGAGCATCGAAAGAGTAATAATAATAATAATAATAATAATAAATTTTTATTATAATGCCAGGCAACTACTAAGGGGAGAGATATCCATGGAGCTAAGAGCCAGGGCTGCTTGCTAGGCTCTAGCAAGAACACAAAACTAAATATTATTTGAATATGGTTAGAGAAGGACACAAGGGCAACGTGCACGCCCCCATTAAGTGTTTCCTGAATTTGGCAAATGCAAATATAGCCTGAAGGAAGATTTGTAGTGAGGAGTAATTGTAAAATAAAAGAGGAAGGACGTTGTTGTTGTTTAGCTAGATGGACAGACAGGCATAGATGCAAGCTATTATACAGTATTTTATTCAAGGGTACAGTATCACCTAGGAACGCGGGTGGCGCTGTGGGTTAAACCACAGAGCCTAGGACTTGCTGATCAGAAGGTTGGCGGTTCAAATCCCCGCAATGGGGTGAGCCCCCCGTTGCTCGGTCCCTGCTCCTGCCCACCTAGCAGTTCAAAAGCACATCAAAGTGCAAGTAGATAAATAGGAACCGCTCAGGCGGGAAGGTAAATGGCGTTTCCATGCGCTACTCTGGTTCACCAGAAGTGGCTTAGTCATGCTGGCCACATGACCCGGAAGCTGTACGCCGGCTCCCTCGGCCAGTAAAGCGAGATGAGCGCTGCAACCTCAGAGTCATCCGCGACTGGACCTAACAGTCAGGGGTTCCTTTACCTTTTTACAGTATCACCTACAGTGTGGAAATTCTTGAAGTTAATTTATTACTCCAGAGCTGACTGTTTGCGCAGTCTCGTGTTGATTTTTCAGCTGGGCTGGCTACCTATATATCTGAACGAATAAAACTTGAGGCGGCTAACACAAAACCACAACTGGCGAAGCTGGCTGGTGAGAGTGCTCAAATCGCAACTGATCTCTTGTGGTGATAGGGGGCACTCTCTCCTTTCTTAATAATGAAAGGCTGAGGAGAATGAAGGTTGAATCCACAAGATTTAAAAAGGATTTTAACTAGAGGTTTCTGTCTAGGACCTTGGAGAGCTACCGCCATTAATCTGAACAGACCAAACTTTGATTCTCAATCTTTTTTTCCTCAGGGCCACACTTTCAGAATATATATATAAATACATTGGAAAACAAAAACAAGCTGAGAAGTTCTATTTGTAGCTAGAACACAACTATCTTACAATATCCAAAAATTATAAAACAATGCAGCTACGTAAGAACACGAATCATTTCCACACACTTGACACTCTTGCTTTCGTGTTGAAAAGGTATCTATCCATATTACGCAAATAAAATAAAAAAATTGATACTATACTACACTGAAATGTTCAAATGTTTCTTTGATTATCCTTGAATCTTTTATGAAAGAATGGAAATGGTTTATTGAATATTTACAGATAAATTGTAAACAGATAAGAACATTGGCAGGATTGTTGTAATAACCTGCAGTTTTGTAAGCGTATATAATTAAAGTAGATGAATAAATGAACCAATTAAGTTAATTTGGATATGCAGAAGATATTAAAAATAAATTCAAGCAACCGCAGAAAGAGGGGAAAGGAAGTCGAGCTTTGAAATGTTAAAATGATTGTAAAATTAGTGAAATGTATGAACTTGAAAAACATAATTTTGTTTTTTTAAAAAAATGTGCTGATTGGGGGGGGAAAGATTACCCTTGAATCTTCCTGCCAAACTTGCTATCCTCTTTTGTCACACCAGTGTGGCACGCCATACCCTTTGAGAACAACTGGAATGGGCGATGGTAAGGTTAATGGACCAGTGGCTTGATTTGGTATATGGCAGCTTCCTATGTCTCCCTGGGAGATGCTACAACCTTGTCTCTGCTCTTTCCTACCCCAGCCCCCAGCAGAAGATGCCAGCAGCCAGCTACTGCCAGCAAGACAAGGAAAAGAATCCTGCTGCTTTGCCTTCTCCAGCTCTGGCTACAGGATGCAATCAGAGAGGAGGCCTCAGCTGTCATCTGGTCCTTGCATGTCAACAGAACGGGCCTTTGTTACTGAAATTCCCTTTTGCTACCTGCAGAGTGGCTGGCCATTGGAATTTATTCTGCAGCACAGCTAGTAAAGTTTTTTTTTAAAATCCCTGTCATTCTCTTTTATGATATGTGTCTTGATCTCCTCCTGTTCACTCTTGCTATCTTTCCACTTGAAAAAAGAAAAGGAAGGAAGCCAAAATCACTGGTCAAGATACAACCTACGTGTGTGTGTGTGTGTGTGTGTGTGTGTGTGTGGTTTTTTAGGACCTGGAATAGTAATAGTGGTACCTTAGTTCTCAAATGCCTTGGTACTCAAACGCCCAAAACCCAGGAGTGTGTGTTCCGGTTTTCAAACGTTTTTCGGAAGCTGAACGTCCGATGCAGCTGTTGGCTATTGTTTCTGGGGTGCCTGCACCAATCAGAAGCTGCGCCTTGGTTTCCGAACATTTCAGAAGTCAAATGGACTTCTGGAACGGATTACGTTGGGTGCTTTTGTTTTTGCTATTTATTTGGCGTTTTTGTTTTTGAGGTTTTTTTGGTTGATTTCTTTTTGTGACTGTGTGGAATCTAGTTCAGCTATTGATTGATTGCGGGGAAATGGATAAAAGCCCCCCATCCAAACAATGACTATCATCAGTGCAGGTAAGTAAAAAAATTAATTTTAATTTTTATCATCTACCATACTACCTTATTTATTTTATAGTGCAGTACATTGATTATAGCTTTCATTTTATGGATCAATGGTCTTAGTAAAATTCATGTTAAATTGTTGTTTTAGGGGTTGTTTTTAAAAGTCTGGAACGGATTAACCTGTTTTGCATTACTTTCTATCGGAATGGGCGCCCTGGTTGGCTTTGTAACACTTTGGTTTTTGAATGGACTTCTAGAACGGGTTTGAGAACCCAGGTACCACTATATAAACTAGCTAAAAATTAAAAGGGGAGAGAAGATGCAACTTGAACGAACAGCCCAGGTTTATGTTTGACAGTCACGTAGATAAGGACGCAAGGGCAGACAGGCGAGTAACTACTGCTGTGGACTACTACCGTATTTTTCGCCCTATAGGGCGCACCGGCCCATAGGGCGCACCTAGTTTTTTGGGGGGGGAAATAAAGGGGGAAAAATTATTCCCACCCCCAGAACAGGCTGCTATCCGCAAGCCTAGGGAGCCCAGCGGGAAGTTGTGCCGGTCTCCCCAGGTTTGTGGATATCTGCCCGAAGCCCGGGCCCAGGCTTAGGAATGCAGGCACCTCTCCGCAAGCCATGGGAGAGCTGTGCGACTTCGCGCCGGGCTCCCACGGCTTGCGGATAGCTTCCTAAAGCCTGCATTCACCCCATAGGACACACACACATTTCCCTTTAATTTTTGGAGGGGAAAAAGTGAGTCCTATAGGGTGAAAAATACGGTAATTTCCATGGACTTGCCGATAAGGAAGACAACAGACTGCTTGGAATGCACAACTGTTGCCCCAGGGCCACACTTACCAATGAGAGTGAGGGAAGAGCTCTCGGCCTTTTCAAACGCAACCTGGCTGTTGCCAACGACAAGACCAACTTCGATCTGAATGAACGAAAACCGCAATTAAAAGCCTTGAAGAGTAGTAACAGACACTCATGCTCCGTGTTCCCCAGAGAGCCTCAGAATGGAAAGAGAGGGCCATTTTTATATTAAAACAAGCTCCATAGCAGCAGAAAGCAGCAGGCGGCAGGAGATGAAGTCATCCCAGCACAGCTGGTGCTCAGCTTCAACAAGATTCCTAGCGGCATATGGTCAAAGAAGACCTATTCATGACGATACGCCCCCGTCTCAAAGCTGCGGAAACAGGGGAAAGGACCTGGACTTCAGGGCTCCGGAAAGGAAATCAGCTGCCAGAACAGAAGGCAGGTGAAGAAAGAGCTACAATGCTGTTTCGCTCAAATCAGTGGGGTGCTGGCACCATATATAAAAGTGGGCACAACGAAAACAAAGATGTAAAAGAGATTTACCTCTTTATGAAATAACACAGATCTCCGGGGCAGGGAGGGTGGAATTGGCACAAACCCTGGTTAATTAAAAGCTGATTCAAGCCAGCATGCTCCCCATTTTGGCAGAAGGATATTCCTGACACATTTGGGAGGATTTCAGATTAATTCCTAGAAGCTTCTGGCGAGTCATACTCCATTTTTTAAACTCTAGGTATAGCAGTCTTCCATTATCTTCTGCCCCCCATTTCCTCTCTCCTCCATTTTTTTTAAGGATTGATTTCGTTGTTAAGTAGGATTATCTTGGCGGGGGTGAGATTATGGAATCATTCTAGCCTGACAGCCCAGGGTTGGGACTTTGCTTGTATATTTTGCAGAATGAAAAGGAGATATTAATCAGATGCTTGTTCCCCACTAATTAAGATGGGAAACGCATGTGTAAATAAGCAGATCAGCATTTCTGTATCACTGTACCCAAGATGAACCTCCTTGCTAAGATACGGCCAAGGCTACAGTTGGTCCAGCACTGAGTGACAAGGTGCTCTCAGAAAGTCCACAATCAGGGCATTGCCTCAGGATTAGTGGACTCTATTCACATATTCCATTTCCAATCATTGCAATTTACATTGAGGTAGCTCAGAAAGGGAGATCCAGTTCTTACCTTCTGTTTTTTCCCTGTGGCCGGCTCTCCTTTAAGGATACTGGGATCCATGGCTTCAATGTCCTTGACCAAGAGGCCAAAAAGCTTGTCGTTGAAGCT
This sequence comes from Podarcis filfolensis, assembly GCF_964270895.1. Taxonomy (NCBI): domain Eukaryota; kingdom Metazoa; phylum Chordata; class Lepidosauria; order Squamata; family Lacertidae; genus Podarcis; species Podarcis filfolensis. Next base: position 38,965,255 of record NC_139615.1, read on the forward strand.
AAACACAAGCTGTGCAAACAAAGTGAAGGAAAATAAGGTTATTGAAACACTTGCCTGCATTTTCGTGGCTAGAGTGGCAGCCAACAAACATATGAAGCTCCAGTGCAAGATTTATTTGGGTCCCTCCCTCCTAAGCCATCACACCGGTCCAACAGCACAGCGAGGAGAGGCAATGCCTCCCTGCAAGCCAGCCCTTTCAAGGACTGAAGTTTTTACAAAGGGAATGGAGCCTAGGCAAGGTAGATTGGACCCAGAAGCTCAAAAGGCTTCAGTTGCACCTCTAGCCTTTGCTGGAGCAAGTTGCTTACTGGAGCTCTCCATGGTTCTGAAACTCCTGGCTCTGTTTGCCCCATGGGCTCTTTCACTAGACCAAGGCACTTTTCCTCTCACAAGTCTGACCAAGTCCAACTGTGAATATCAAGCAGCACTTCTGTAAGACATTTCTCTTTGGGTGGGCTTTTAACAACTGGCTAAGGTATATGGGATAATGCCTATATATAGGTAAAGGTAAAGGGACCCCTGACCGTTAGGTCCAGTCACGGATGACTCTGGGGTTGTGGCGCTCATCTCGCTTTACAGGCCAAGGGAGCCGGTGTACAGCTTCCGGGTCATGTGGCCAGCATGGCTAAGCCGCTTCTGGCGAACCAGAGCAGCGCACGGAAACACCGTTTACCTTCCCGCCGGAGCAGTACCCTTTTATCTACTTGCACTTTGAGGTGCTTTCGAACTGCTAGGTTGGCAGGAGCAGGGACCGAGCAACAGGAGCTCACCCCATCGTGGGGATTCGAACCGCCGACCTTCAGATCGGCAAGCCCTAGGCTCTGTGGTTTAACCCACAGCACCACCCGTGTCCCTTCAATGCCTATATATATGTATATGTCATCCTGTTTTTACTTTTTTTCCACTTTATTGTTACAGTCATACCTTGGTTTTTGAACAGCTTAGTTCTTGAACGTTTCAGCTCCCGAATGGCGCAAACCCGGAAGTGACTGTTCTGGTTCGCGAACTATTTTTGGAAGCTGAACGTCCAACGGGGCTTCCAATTGGCTGCAGGAGCTTCCTGCAGGCAATCAGAAGCCGTGCTTTAGTTTCCAAACGTTTTAGAAGTCAAATGGACTTCCGGAACAGATTCTGTTTGACTTCCAAGGTACGACTGTATTTGTCCCATATGGCTGGAATGAGGTGGGGCAGAAACTGAATAAATATTTTGTCAGTTTGGCAACTGGTAGATGCTGCCTGCATTTTTTGGCGATTCTGATCCTTTGTACTCTAAAAATGTCTCTCTGTGTGTGGGAAGGGGAGTAATAAATTGATTTGAGGAGATGCACCATACTTCTTTCAATCTGTAACTTTGCCCAGGTACAAAAATGCATTTTCTTGGGTAGTAACTCTGGTGCTATGGCTTCTTAGAAAATAAGCAGAAGATTTTGAACCAAATCTTGTAGACTTTGCACTTCAGATTTAAAAGAATCATGCTCTTAGTGTGTAAAAGAGAATGAAATGAATGAGTATGTCAATAGACTATCCAAAAGGCTCTGATAAGACTCCAAGATCCTTGGGTCTTTTGTCAAGCCTGGCTTTGGCCTCCTTCACACATATCTGTCCCAGAAACTCCAGCGGGTGCAGAATGCTGCAGCGAGGCTCCTCACGGGGTCTCTGCCATGGGAGCATATTCACCCAGTGCTTTTCCAGCTACACTGGCTCCCGGTGGAGTACAGGGTCAGATTTAAGGTGCTGGTTTTGACCTTTAAAGCCCTTCACGGCCTAGGACCTTCGTACCTACGGGACCGCATCTCCTGGTATACCCCATGGAGAGCCTCAAGGTCCATAAATTGCAACACCCTAGAGGTCCCGGGCCCTAAGGAAGTTAGATTAGCTTCAAACAGAGCCAGGGCCTTTTCAACACTGGCTCCGGCCTGGTGGAACGCTCTGCCTCATGAGACCAGGGCCCTGCAGGATCTGATTTCTTTCCACAGGGCCTGTGGATTCCCTCCCTCTCTTTCTTTTTTTTTCCCCTTCTCCTCCTGCGATGAGGCTACATTTTAATGTTTCAATATTTTAATGTTGTATTTTAATTTTGTTTTTAAGTTGGAATCATTCAACTTGTTTTTATTATTGTTTGTAAGCCGCCCTGAGCCCGGCCTTGGCTGGGGAGGGCGGGGTATAAATAAAAATTATTATTATTATTATTATTATTATTATTAATTCTCCTCCTATATACTAATAGAAAACTCATTCTTCAAATATGGATCTTTCTGCAGTCTAAATGGCACCAGCCACAAACAAGAGGCACTAGACTCGTGGAAGGCCAAAAATCTTTAGTAACATTTTTGGTTAAAAAACCCAAGAGGGAGAAATAAATGACCACAAAATGCTGGCCAGTTGTAGGGCTTTTGGGAGGGGGGGGGAGTGCCAAAAAACCATATGAAAAGCATATGTTCTCTCCAGCCTCAAGGGTACTAGCGCAGAACCTAAGGATTCTTCTGATTTTAATGCAACTCAGAATTTCAGCTTTCATGGTTCTCTTTTTTATCCTTCGTGGTTGCAGAAACTCTGCCTGAATATACAAGCTCATTATCCTGGGTCAAGAACTCCTTGAATGGGCTTCTAAAAAAGAGCCTTGTCTAACACTGGTCATAAAAAAAAATCCCTTCTTTTCAAATAAATCCTCAAAAGGGTCCAGTCTACAAAAAATGTACTGGCCATCCACCTACAAACAACTCTTTTTATCATTTGCTGTATAAAAGAAAGAGCGTGCAACTGATTTCTTAGCAAAGATTCACTTTCTAGTGAACTGCGGCTGTCGATTTGCAAGATTGGTGTAATCGAGTCCTCAGAATAAGAATAATTTATTATTATTATTATTATTATTATTATTATTATTATTATTATTTATACCCCACCCTCCCCAGCCAAGACCGGGCTCAGGGCGGCTAACAACCAATAATAAAAACAAGTAGATTAAAATACAATTTAAAAGATTAAGATACAACATTAAAACAATTAGGGAGCAATCTCTTCATAGGAGGAGAAAGGAAAAAGAAAGAGGGGGAGGGAATCAAACTGATTCTGAGCCAAAGGCCAGGTGGAACAACTCTGTCTTACAGGCCCTGCGGAAAGAGATCAGATCCCGCAGGGCCCTGGTCTCAAGAAACAGAGCGTTCCACCAGGCCGGAGACAGTGTTGAGAAGGCCCTGGCTCTGGTTGAGGCTAATCTAACTTCCTTAGGGCCTGGGACCTCTAGGGTGTTGCTATATATGGACATTAAGGTCCTCCGTGGGGCATACCAGGAGAGGCGGTCCTGTAGGTACGAGGGTCCTAGGCCGTGAAGGGAGAAATGGTTTCAATGCTAAGTGAGAATCGCATATAAAGACCACAAACCTGCTGCCCCACTGTGAACGCCTGGTTGTTGAACTGCTGAATGAACTCGGCCGCCATTTTGTCAGAATCATACGGGTTGGAGTCGACGCTCTTCTTCTGCAGGAAGTCTATCTCAATAGTCATCGTGCCGACGCACTGCTTGGTCTTATCAAAGTTATACACGGAAACTGTGTGGGAGGCAGGGAAAGCACAGACGTCAGTGGAGTGCTGAAGGATCTCAGTTCAGGACAGTCGCCAACATCCCCTTAAGAGCCACGTCCCCAAAGAACATAGAAAGGGTCTTCAACAAATGCTTAAATCAACAAACACTTAACCAAGGAAATGGAAATGATGAATAATGGCAGTGCCATTTTAATGTGATTATCAACTATTTTATGACCTTGTATGGTGAGGCCTCCTTGGAGGGTATAAAAATGAACCAAGAGTATCTTGGCTGACTCTTAGTGCAGACCCAGGTCATCCAGCTTGAACTTCCACAACCGTCACCCACCATAAACCACCACTGGGAGAACTGGCAGCAACAGAAGTACATACGTTCAATGCTTACAATAATATTTCATTCTCTTGTTAACTGTGCTGTTTTAAATGTGCATTTTATACTTGAATTCCTTCAGTGATGTTTTATTTTGAAATCTTTAAGATAATATTTTAGTTACCTGTTAATTATGTTGCTTTGAATGTATACTTTATACAGTCGTACCTCGGAAGTCGAACGCCTTGGGAGTCAAACGTTTTGGCTCCCGAACACCGCAAACCCGGAAGTGAGCATTCCAGTTTGCAAACGTTCTTTGGAACCCGGATGTCCAATGCAAGTTCTGTGGGTTCCGATTGGCTGCAGGAGCTTCCTGCAGCCAATCAGAAGCCGCACCTTGGTTTCCGAACGTTTTGGAAGTTGAATGGACTTCCGGAACGGTTTCCATTTGACTTCCGAGGTATAAATGTATTTGACTTTATTCGGTACAGTAATGTTTTATTCTGGATTGTTTTATTTGATGTTTTTAATGTGTTGTAAAGTGCTTTGAGATTTTGTCTTAAAAATATAAAGCGGTATAGAAATGAGAAGAAGAAGAAGAAGAAGAAGAAGAAGAAGAAGAAGAAGAAGAAGAAGAAGAAGAAGAAGAAGGGGGAGCAGGAAACTCTCCTTGATCTTCTGGGTGCTCCTTGAGCCAAGCAGAAGCTCTGGTGCCTCCATTAGGAAAGGAAAAAGGAGCACAATTTCTGAAGTAAGCAGAAATCAAAACATAATGAGCAACAGGTGTTATATATATTTTTCAAAAGCACCAAAGCCATTAACTTTGAATTAGATTTTATGGTTGGTGACTATTAAGAGAGTGAAAACCACAAAATCAATATATCAGGCTGTTTCAGAGACGAAATTAACTAGTATCATGGTATCTGGGGTTTTGTTTTTCAGTCCGTCTAATTTTTGCAATTTCCCCCATAATACTGTGACAACAAAATAAAGCAGACGGGAGCCCTGGTTGCCTCCGCTAGAGAAGAAAAAAGAGGCACCCTGGTTTCTGTTTCTTGGGGACACTGAAGGGTGAGAGAAACAAAAATTTGACATTCATGCATCTACTTGATATATGCTTCAGCCCTCGGAAGCATAACGCCACCTCCATAATGCACACATGTTGTAAGCATCCAATTGGTAGGGGACAGTTTCCATGCTGCCTACAGGGAATTTGCTTCCTGGCACAAACCTCCAGAAAGAAACCTCTAAGTGGAAAGAGAATACAGTCATTACGCCGATGTGAGTAGTTCCCCGGCCTTCTCCTGCTCTTAGCAAAAAAGATAAACATTGAAAGTTGGGACCGATCTTCCGTTTCTCGTTGCAAGTTCCAATTATTGGCGATGCATCACAATGCCAATGGGGGCCTCTGTGCTCTCATTTTCAGAGTGAATGAGAATTAAGAGCCACACCAAAGATGCAGCTTATGTAATTACCACTTTAAGGCATCATTAATGACGGCACAGCTTTGTCTAAAACACCAGTACACAATGCCCAGTAGTGCTGTTAGTTTCATATTGCTGGGCAATGTACAAATTTACTTTTACTGCGCAATGCACGGTAACCCACAGCTTTCTGCTTCTTTAATATCCCTCTGCCCATCCCCAGAATTATACCAACTGCAACCTAGGTTTCCATTAACTTGTTTTTCCATTAACTTGTTTATCCAGCACCTTGGACAGTGCACGGCGATATCACTATTAAGAGTGCACCTTTTAGAACAGGGGTCAGAAACCTTTTTCAGCTGTGGGCCGGTCCAATATCCCTCAGATCTTGTGGGGGGCCAGACTGTATTTTGAAGGGGGGGGATAATGAACAAATTCCTATGCCCCACAAATAACCCAGAGATGCATTTTAAATAAAAGCACATATTCTACCCGTGTAAAAACACCAGGCAGGCCCCACAAATAACCCAGAGATGCATTTTAAATAAAAGGACACATTCTGCTCATGTAAAAACACACTGATTCCCAGACCATCCGTGGGCCGGATTGAGAAGGCGATTGGTGGGATTGTAATGAAATTAAAAAGTTTTGGGAAATGATATACAATGAATTGAAGAAAATGTTCCATCTAACATTTGTTAAGAAACCTGAAGCATTTCTGTTAGGGATTGTAGGAAAAGACCCGCCAAGGAAGCTGAAAAATATCTTCATGTATGCGACAACGGCGGCAAGAGTCTTAATAGCACAAGGATGGAAGAATGAGGAAACTCTGACAAAAGAACTAGGGCAAGAGAAACTGATGGACTATGTAGAATTGGCAAAATTGACACATAAACTATGGGACAAGAATAACTGTGACTTTAAAGATGAATGGGAACCTTTCACAAAGTACTTAAAGAAGCAACAAAGTGAACTGGACTCCTTGGCAGGCTTTGAATAAACACTCACAAACTTTTTATTGACAATAACCAGTCAGATAAATTAAGGATTTATACAATTTTGTAACATGCAGGGAGTAGCATCTGTAGAGAAACCAGAGACTGGAGCTGAGTGAAGTCAGGGGGTGAGGGGAGGGGATCCTTTTATGGGGGGATGGGGGGAATTAAGGATGATATGTTTTAAGATAATATGTTTTGTTCAAATTCCTAATAAAAAAAATTATTTTATTTTTTTAAAGAGGGGGCGATTGGGCTGCATCCGGCCCAAGGACCTTAGGTTGCCAACCCCTGTTTTAGAAGATAAGGGACAGGAGAGGGGGGAAGGTTTGACAACTGTCTCCAGGGCAGCACCACACATTTGCGTTTTTCTGTAGGAATATGCACAAAGCTGGGGCGAAGTTCAGCGTGTAGGAAGATAATAAATTCAACTATTTCACTGCATGGGCAAGTTACATGGTTTCCCAGCACTAGAACTAAGTGCCTACAGAGTGAATAAGGCATATACAGTGGTACCTCGGGTTAAGTACTTAATTCGTTCCGGAGGTTCGTACTTAACCTGAAGCACCACTTTAGCTAATGGGGCCTCCTGCTGCTGCCGCGCTGCTGGAGCCCGATTTCTGTTCTCATCCTGAAGCAAAGTTCTTAACCTGAAGCACTATTTCTGGGTTAGCGGAGTCTGTAACCTGAAGCGCATGTAACCCGAGGTACCACTGTATATTGCTCTGAGCAGATGTTCCATGCTTATTCCTATCCAAGAACACTTTGCATTTCTGCACACAGTCCTTTACTGGTATATTTTTTATAACGTCATCCTCTTAGTCCTCTTATTTGCTCCTTTGAAGTTGTCTTTTTTTACACTGACAACATTCAGTTATATTTTTCAATTTCTGATCTCTCTGCGTCTTTTCACTTTCTTCTGGGTTGATAGCTCAAACTTAAGGTAATACTGGATTTCCCTTCCTCTCACCCCCCATTGCTGGTTCATCTGTTGTTGCTTCACCATCATCGCCTCATAATTTAGATGTTCTGGTTTTTCTCTTTCTTTTGCTTCGAATATTTCTTCTGTTGGTAAAGTCTGTAGCTAGGTAAAGGGTAAAGGGGACCCCTGACCATTAGATCCAGTCGCGGCCAACTCTGGGGTTGCGGCGCTCATCTCGCTTTATTGGCCAAGGGAGCCGGCGTACAGCTTCCGGGTCATGTGGTCAGCATGACTAAGCCACTTCTGGCAAACCAGAGCAGCGCATGGAAACACCGTTTACCTTCCCGCCAGAGCAGTACCTATTTATCTACTTGCACTTCGTGCTTTCGAACTGCTAGGTTAGCAGGAGCAGGGACCGAGCAACGGGAGCTCACTCCGTCACAAGGATTCGAACCGCTGACCTTCTGATTGGCAAGTCCTAGGCTCTGTGGTTTAACCCACCACGCCACCTGCGTCCCTAAAAGTCTGTAGCTACCCACTGCTTAATCTGAGATTTGGACTTCTCTTTCAAATTCATTTGGCTCATTATTCAGTTTGCCCCTAGTTTCTTTCTCATTTGGATTATTTTAATTCTTTACTAGTTGGTTTAATCTTGGTCTCATCTTCAACCTTTTATTTCAGTTTTTAGTTGCTCTGCTCAACTTACTTATCCTGTTCGTATGGTCATATTATTCCATTATGTATTTATCTTTGTTAATTCTCCTATCCTTTCCACATTTGGTGCTTTTCAGTACAATCTTACGCACCTTTACTCAGAAATCCTATTTAATTCAATGGGGCTCGCACCCATTTAAATGGATACAAGATTGCCATTCATGTCAATAACTTTTAAATGTATTGATTCATTGGTTTCTTTGTTTCATTCTGCCTTGTTTTCATTGTTCATTTCAAAACCACAAATTCTGTTTTGACAGCATGGCATCTTTCCCCCCCCCCCTTTAACTGCTGTCTGTATTTGAAATGCACCACTAAAGGGGATTTAATCTGTTACATCTGTTTTTTCTTAAAAACAAATAAACCCTGAAGACTTTTTGTTTCACTCGGTACATGCTAGCATCAGGTGGCAATCATTTATTTATTTTATATATTGCCTTTGATTTAGCTGTTAACAGGTATCCCAAAATAACAGTAACAAGGCTATAAGCCACTTTCATAAACAAAATATAGAAATGATTTGAGCAAGAAAAGATACAAATACCTTTAGAAAAACAAAGTTATATACAGTTGTACCGAACACATTGGGAGTCGAACGTTCCGGCTCCCGAACAATCGAAAACTGGAAGTGACTGTTCCGGTTTTCAAATGTTCTTTGGGAAGCCGAATGTCCGATGGAGCTTCCACGGCTTGCAATTGGCTGCAGGAGCTTCCTGCAGCCAGTTGGAAGCTGTGATTTGGTTTTCGAACATTTCAGAAGTCGAACGGACTTCCGGAATGGATTCCGTTCGACTTCCAAGGTACGACTGTACCATAAACAAACTTACAGGAAAAACTTACCATCAATGTCTTGCCCGATGGAAAGCCCAGCCCATTTTCTCTGAAAGAGAACAAAAAGATGATAGATGATAGATAGATAGATAGATAGATAGATAGATAGATGATATAGGAGCTAGGAGGAAAAACATCTCTTCATCACAACTAAAAACAAAATTTCAAAGCTGGAGGAAGGATATGCAATTTTTCGCAAGCATGCTACAAGTCATATCCTCAATAAGAGTTTATGACATTCACATGACTATAGCCTGTATGAGAGTCCGGACAGCATAGTGGCTAAAGGTTTGAGCTAATGTCAAGAAGTCGCTGTCACAGCTCTTTACTTTGACAGCTATCTCCCAAATACCCCACCCTATACGCAACGGGGTGGGGGGTGAGACCACTGGCCTACCATACAAGGTGGTCGTTTGGACAAACAAAAAGATAATGTGATGTGTTCTGAATATGCTAAAGTGCCTTATAAGAGCTAGGTATTATATGCAGGTCCCCTGCATTTTGAAGTGTTTTTGCCTCTAGCCTGCTGAGGAAGAGAGCAATGCCAAGCAAGCAAGTAGGTCTCAAACAATTTCGTAGCCACATTTTTTTCACCTAGGTTTGCGAATCCATAGCACGGATTATGCTACTCCATTGTTGCACTGACCACTGAACCCCTATCATATTCTGTTTATTGTTGCTTAGTCATTTAGTCGTGTCCGACTCTTCGTGGCCCCATGGACCAGAGCACGCCAGGCACTCCTGTCTTCCACTGCCTCCCGCAGTTTGGTCAAACTCATGTTAGTAGCTTCAAGAACACTGTCCAACCATCTCATCCTCTGTCGTCCCCTTCTCCTTGTGCCCTCCATCTTTCCCAACATCAGGGTCTTTTCCAGGGAGTCTTCTCTTCATTCTGTTTAAAGCACTGCTAATTAACTTTAAAGTGAACTATGTCCTTATCTTTCAACTTGTTCTCGCCTCGAACTCTGCATGCATGCTTTATGAACCAGAAATTTCCACTTCCGTTTCTGAACTGTGTGCATTTCTGCCAGCAGCTCCCTACATTTGAAATGGGGAGATCCAATCTGTTCAATGCCACCCACTTTAAGAAGGTGTCTCAAAACCTACTTGTTTCAGTTAGCACTTGCCAACGCAATCTATATTTTTAGATTCCTCTCCAGGTTTTTTCTTCCTCTCTGTTGATTGCTTTGATTACTGGCATAAGCTTGTGAACAGGATCTCGATTTTAATTTTTTGCAAAATGCCTAGCTGTATTAGAAACTTAGTAGTTTTATTCAGATTGCTATTTAGCCTGACCCATCTAAGCCTTTTGATTAGGAACATGATCTCCTCATGGTGGTTCATCTTTACCTTCCTCACTCCTCAAGACAGGGGAACAAAGGTTTTCCATAACACCTCCAGATGAGTCAGAGACAGAAACAAAGATTTGCAGCCCGGTCTCCCAAGCAAGCACCCTTACAGAGTTGTTGAATAAAAAAAGAAAAAACAGAGAGAAAATCCTCTTTTGCAATTCACAGCCCTGTAGGCTATTCCTCTTTTGCTGTTTTGTTGAAAGAGGAAAGGAAAAATCTCATCTAGCAGTTCACTCCCCAAGCTAGGCTGCACTTGATTCACAGGTTCAAAGTGTTTGCTGACACTGCAGGAGGTTCAGGGAAGCCAAGGAGATTAATCACACACTGCAAAGTGTTGCTGCTAAATATCCAGCGATGCTGGCGCTACAGTGGAGATTTGCAAGTACTGTACCAGATCACTGGGAGATTATTTAGCAGCAGCACTGCTTTCCCAGGGAAGCTATAACCCTCTGTTCCGCATTGCTTGTGTTTAAGAGGGCTGAAGCCATGACAGGGGATCCAAGCAGAAGGCCAAAATAATAATAATAATAATAATAATAATAATAATAATAATAATAATAATTATTATTATTATTATTATTATTATTATTACCCAGCCCACTCTGGGCAGCTCCCAACAGAATACTAAAAACACTATAAAAGATCAAACATTAAAAACTTCCCTAAACAGGGCTGCTTTCAGATGTCTTCTAAAAGTCAGATAGTTGTTTATTTCCTTGACATCTGATGGAAGGGCATTCCACTCCTGAGAAGGCCCTCTGCCTGGCTCCCTGTAACCTCACTTCTCGCAGCGAGGGAACCATCAGAAGGCCCTCAGAGCTGGACCTCAGTGTCCGGGCTGAACAATGGGGGTGGAGACGTTCCTTCAGGTATACTGGACCGAGGCCGTTTAGGGCTTTAAAGGTCAGCACCAACACTTTGAATTGTGCTCAGAAACATACTGGGAGACAATGTGGGTCTTTCAGGACCGGTGTTATATGGTCTCGGAGCAGCTGCCTGATAGGATGCAACACATGACAGCAGCCATCCTTTCTGAGGAATGAGATAAGAGATACTTCATGGCTCTCTACTCTTAAACAATCTTGCTTTCCGCAGCGTGGTGTAGTGGTTAAGAGCGGTGGACTCGTAATCTGGTGAACTGGGTTCGATTCCCCGCTCCTCCACATGCAGCTGCTGGGTGACCTTGGGCCAGTCACACTTCTCTGAAATCTCTCAGCCCCACTCAACTCACAGAGTGTTTGTTGTGGGGGAGGAAGGGAAAGGAGAATGTTAGCCGCTTTGAGACTCCTTCGGGTAGTGATAAAGCGGGATATCAAATCCAAACTCTTCTTCTTCCTTGCCACATCAGACCAAAAGGGGCTTCCAAGTCCAACACTCTGACTCCCCAACAGTGACTGACCAGATGTCCCTGGGAAGCCAACTTTAATATGCAGGTTTTGCATTTTTGTGGGTTAAAAAAACAAGACACAGCCATAGCTTTTAGTACGAAGTTCCATTTCACTCTTGGCCAATCAAGCAATAAACAGTCAAAAACATACCTGCGGTAAACTGAAGGCGATGCTGCCTGGGACAACGGAGGAGTAAGTTCTTAGCGTAAAAATGTATTTGTGGTTCGGGGAGGTCTTCACAACTACATGCCTGCAAGGGGGAAGAGAAATGGACAAGGGTTGCTACACGCCGTGCAGAAAGTTCCAGCCTCAATCTTTGGCATCTCCCAGGTAGTGCTGGGAGAGAACCCTGCCTGAAACCCTGTTAAGTAATATCCAAGGCAACACGATGACCAAGTACAACAACGCAATGTCAATATAAACTCTTTATATAATCTATACGAAACACTGAACAATATGAAATATATGAAATAAACATAGAGCCAATTTAACATAGGTCTTATAAGTCTCTGAAAGTCTTTGTAAACTATGCAAGTCTCTGAAAGAAGCAACAGGTCAGATTCTTATCTGATGAAAACAAGCCTTAAAGCTTTGTTTTAATGATGTCCAATGCTGCCGAAGTGGTCCGCAAGAAGACGTAGTGAACAGTGATATACCCACTGTTTCGTGAAATCCTCCTTCAGCACGGCAGAATGTAGTCAGTCAGTATCGAGCTGGCTGGGCCGACAGTCTGATTCAGTATAAAGCAGTTTCCCTTGGCCCAAAAGACCCTCAGATTGTTACAATATTCCTGCCAAATGCCCCCGCATCCTTGGAAGCATCCCAACACAGAGAACATGTTCTTCAAGTCACAGCTATATAGCTCTTCCCATGCAGATTCTGGCTGTCAAGAAGAGCAACTGGGGTCACTTCTGGCTGCCTTGCCCTTGATAAAAGAGCAATCCCTTGTGGGAAGTGCCCTTCCCATCAGATCTGGCAGCAGAGCAAGTGACGGTGTACAACCCAGGAGGACAGGGCAGCTTCCTGCTACACAGTTCTGCCCTCAAGGATACAGTGGTGCCCCGCAAGACGAATGCCTTGCAAGACGGAAAACTCGCTAGACAAAAGGGTTTTCCGTTTTTTGAGCTGCTTCGCAAGACGAATTTCCCTATGGGCTTGCTTCGCAAGACGAAAACGTCTTGCAAGTTTGTTTCCTTTTTCTTAACACCGTTAATACAGTTGCGACTTGACTTCGAGGAGCAAGTCATAGAATGCAGTGTACATAGTAGCCTTTTTTGAGGTTTTTAAAGACTTTGGTGATTTTTGAAGCTTTTCCAAAACTTCTTTTGCAGCCATTTGGTAAGTTAAGCTTTTAAAACTTTTTTTGGGGGGGTTGGATTTTGGGTTGGGGTGTTTGGAATTCAAGGACTTGGTGTTGGGGAGGGGTTTGCAAGAATCTGGAAGCTTGTTTTTTCCCCCTGCATTTTTATGATTTTCTGTGACCATTGGGCCACTCTGCTGTTTTTTAAAAAAAATTCTGGGTTTGAATTTTGAAATGCTCTTTACAGTATGTGTGAGTTTAAAGAGCACTTAATAAACTCTTGTTGTACCAAATTTGGCTTTGTTTGGACTTTTTTTGACCATAGGAACGCATTAATTGATTTTCAATGCATTCCTATGGGATTTCGTGCTTCGCAAGACGAAAAATTCGCTAGACGAAAAAATTCACGGAACGAATTAATTTCGTCTTGCGAGGCACCACTGTATGCACATTCAGGAAAGAATAAGGGGATTCCATATAGCTTATAAGGCTGGGATCCAAGCTATCTGCACAGTGACTCTATTAAAATCCTTCAGAAAAGTTAGTCATGACTAACTTAAGCCCCACTGATTTCAATGGGAACAAAATGCAACAAACGTGGGGCTCACTTCTCCTGTGATTTCTTTTCATGGGTCTGAGAGGGTTTCTTTTTTTCTTGTTCCGCCGCTTTTCCATGGTTAAACCTGCTGGTTACTGCTGAATCAGGACAAACATCGATTTGCAGAAAACCTGATCAATATCTTTTCCTCGATTCAGTAGTAAACAACGGGTTTTAAAAGATTAAAAATTCTCAGACCCATGACTGGAAATCGCAGGACAAGTGGAATCGTGGTTGAGCCCATAATCTGTATGCAATCCACACAGGTTTCAGCTTTAAGGCGTGCCTGAGCAGGTCGTTTTCTGCAGGGCAAATATCTGTTTCAGGGATTTTACCAGCGTTGGTCTGCAGTATAAATGAAATGAGAATGTCAGCCTTCACGGTTGCAGAGAAAAATTGGGAACTCAAAGGAAGCCGCAAATGTACATACACACATCTCCACTGACTCATAAGGAAGAGTGCCATAAACAGTGTTCTCTCACTAATGTACAGAGAAAGCAGAGTTTCCCATCCCTTACACTGGTTACCATGGGAGCGTCCTCATCTTTTCCACCACCACGCTCCCCCCACACGGGCCTTTCTAATCCCAAATGTGACAGGTGCTGAAGAAAAACCATCCATGTAGTCGCTAAAAATGAGACTGTGATGGAGAACGATATGCATTTCTCAGCACTGATAAACATACATGGTTGCACGATTGGCGATGTTATGAGGTCCCAGCTGATACCTCACTGTCGCCACAGAAGGAGGAGTTGGGTGCTGAGCGCCCACAGTGGGGCGAGGGAGGTGAAACGTAACTCCCAGATTCCCAGCTTTCATTTAAAAAAACAAAGGCTTCTCTAGCTGTTGTAGAACCCGAGGTACGAGACAAAACGTGCAGACACAATTCTTCTGATTTTAAGGTGAGAAATTAGCTAGCTCTCACCTTTCGTGTTTTACTCCCCCCCCCCCATGGGGGGAAACTGCTGATGCCCATCACACTCCTTCTTGCTAGTGTAATAATAAAATTTAAGGTCTTATATATATAATAGGGACCCCTGACCATTAGGTCCAGTTGTGATCAACTCTGGGGTTGTGGCGCTCATCTCGCTTTATTGGCCGAGGGAGCCGGCGTACAGCTTCCGGGTCATGTGGCCAGCATGACTAAGCTGCTTCTGGCGAACCAGAGCAGCGCACGGAAATGCCGTTTACCTTCCCGCAGGAGCAGTACCTATTTATCTACTTGCACTTTGACGTGCTTTCGAACTGCTAGGTAGACAGGAGGAGGGACTGAGCAACGGGAGCTCACCCCGTCGCGGGGATTCGAACCGCCGACCTTCTGATCAGCAAGCCCTAGGATCAGCGCCACCCACGTCTATATATATATATATATATATATATATATATATATATATATATATTCATAAATGTACCAACCAAGCACGTACATAGATCAGCACAGGAAGACCAACCTGAAACCGTTTTGACTCCCAAACTGACCAAATGTTTTCTCTGCAAGGAGGGAGGGGGTCAGGGAGCCTTCCCATTGTCTCAGGAAATGGGAAATCACCATCTCAAAGGGTGACAGACTACCAGGAAAGGCAATCAGATAAGGCATTATCAGATAACCTGGTAGACAGGAAAAAAACAACATTCAAATTTCTGTTGCAATCCACCTTTTCTGTGACATAGGTATGATGTATGGAGGGGTGGTCTTGAGCTCCAGGGCAGAGAATTTAAAATGTCTATATAAGGGCAGGCACACCTAGGATTCTGGGTCTTCCTCCTTTCCTGTGTGTGAGGGGAGCACCCTGTGATCAATAAAGATCAGGCTTACTAGCTGTTTTGCTTCTCAATATTCTCTGGTTGGCCTCTGTTATTTTCTCCTACCAATAGGGAACCCACGTAAGGACTCTGTATGGGCTCTTGGATACCCCATAAGGGGAAAAGAGAAGATTTTGTTTACAACATTAGACAATAAAGGACAGAGGTCTGGGAGGGGGCAAGACTCATGAAACTTGCAGTGTTGTGTCCAAGCATCCTCTGTTCCTCCAAGTCACATTCTCACATCAAACAGGCAGCTATAACTGGGTTAGAGGTGCCGTATGTCTCTCAGGGAATGTTTTTGGTGTGGCGATGCCTTCTGCAAAGCAGAATCGTTCCTAACAAAAGGCGCCACCTCAAATCTCCACTAGAAGAGATTGGAGTCATTCGGAGCGGTGGACCTTTAGACTAATGAAACTGCAAATGCCTAATTGTTCACTTTCAGGAAACATAAACACACATTTGCACCTGAAAGCTTTTTACTATGCCCTGTGGCTGGCAGGTTATGAGTGTTCCACTTTTACGAGGCTCAGGCTGTATTTTTCATTGGTTTATTGCTTGGAGCAGGTAATTGTTTTAGATTTATGTCATTAATTCATGAAGTGCCTTCTATTCTAGTAAGAGAAGCAATCTAAAACAACAACATTTGAATGACTGTTTTTTGGCAACATTCCACCTTTAGGGGTTCGGAACCTGGGAGCAATATATTGTCCAACCAGCCCAGACAATGTCCTGCAATACTCTGGAGATGAGCTACTAAAGGCTCTAGGAAACAGCAGGTTCCTGTAAATTATTTCCCCCAGTCACCGCAAGAAAAGGCAAATTCTCCATTAATGTGTGAGGATAATAACCACCAAAACTTACAAGCCAGACTGAAAGTCCTTTTCGTTGACCACCGCACAGTTGCTTAAGGAGAGTTCGTCTGTGGGACATCTCGCAGCTTGCATAGTCTATGAGGGAATCAGAGAAGACGCAAGGAAAGGTCAGAGCAGCAAGACATCATAGGACATGTATACAAGACGGCTTTGCTCTCTAAGGTCCACATTTTAATTAGCCGGAGGGAACGGGAAAGGCAAATCAGCTGCTTACCACTTGCTTGGCATTCAGAATACTAGTATAGCGGTATCCTTGGTTCTCAAACTTAATCCATTCCAGGAGTCCCTTCGACTCCTGAAACCGTTCGAAAACCAAGTCGCGGCTTCCAAATGGCTGCAGGAGCTTCCTGCACTCAATCAGAAGCTGCGTCGGAAGTTTGGCTTTTGAAAAATGTACGCAAACCAGAACACTTACTACCGGGTTTGCAGCGTTCGGGAGCCAATTTGTTTGGGAGCCAAGCCATTTGAGCACCAAGGTACCACTGTACTCAACCTGTGAGTCCCCAGATGTTGTTGGAGTACAACTCCCATCATCCCTGAGCTCTGGCCTTGCTAGCTAGGGGTGATGGGAGTTATAATTCAACAACATCTGGGGACCCACAGGTTGAGAAAGGCTGCCTAAGGGGACACCTCCGCAGAACAAACATGTTAGTTGTGCATGTGGGAACCTGGTTCTGAGAACACTCATGACATAGAGGAAGGAAGGAAACTGATCAGACGGAGGAAGCAAAGCTGTGTAATAATAAATAATAATAATTTTATTATTTATACCCCGCCCATCTGGCTGGGTTGTGTCGCTTTGGAACAAGACTCTCATGACTGTATGGCTTCACCATACAAGGGTCCTTGTACATTGAAAGCCAGCAAATCAAGGAAGAAAAGAGAAAGGCCAAGCTTTCCTTTGACTACTACTAATACTACTACTGCTTATTATTATTATAGGGACGCGGGTGGCGCTGTGGGTAAAACCTCAGTGCCTAGGACTTGCCGATCGCATGGTCGGCGGTTCAAATCCCCACGGCGGGGTGAGCTCCCGTCTTTCGGTCCCAGCTCCTGCCCACCTAGCAGTTCGAAAGCACCCCTAAGTGCAAGTAGATAAATAGGTACCGCTTTATAGCGGGAAGGTAAACGGCGTTTCCGTGTGCTGCGCTGGTGCTGGCTCGACAGAGCAGCTTCGTCATGCTGGCCACGTGACCAGGAAGTGTCTCCAGACAGCGCTGGCCCCCGGCCTCTTAAGTGAGATGGGCGCACAACCCTAGAGTCGGACACGACTGGCCCATACGGGCAGGGGTACCTTTACCTTTACTTATTATTATTATTATTATTATTATTATTATTATTATTATTCAGATTTGTATACCACCCTTCATCAAAAGTTCCCAGGGTGGTTCACAAGACAAAAATACAAGATAAAAGCACAAATAAATAGTTAAAACAGAAACAACGGAACAAAAGAACCCTCCTCTCACAAACACGTTTTAAAGGCTGTAGAATATTAATCAGCCAAAGACCTGGTTGAAGAGTATATTGCCCAACGTGCCCAGATAGAGGTTTTAATTAACACATTTGTCACGTCTTTCTAAAAAAAAAAAAAGGCCTCAAAGAATCTTGCGGCAAAAATACAAAATACAATAAACAGACCTCAACGTTAACAATTAGAGAGTTAATTTGACAGAGAGTTGAGTTTTATTCAGGGCTGGTTATTTGCCCCGTGTTACCATTTCCCCATTTTATTATGTTTTAATTATTTTATCACACACTGCCATGATATTCCTCTTGCCCGTTTGAGACTCCTTAAAGGGAGTGAAAGGCGGGATATCAAATCCAAACTCTTCTTCTTCTTCTCTTGCCCGTTGGTGATTTATGTAGGCTCTTACGTAGAAAACAAACAATTAAAAATCAACCAAAACTATTACAGATACAGGAGGCAGAATCGAAAGCCCATTGGCCTAAGGCATTTTTTTTAATAATTGAAGATAATGGTTTAAGGAAAGTGGCTTTATTAGCTGTTCTACTGGAGTGGATGAAGTGAATAATGTTTATATATTTAGCGGGCAAATGAAGAGTCATAAGTTCCTTAGCTTCTGCTCTTTCAAGTGGAACAAGTCAAGAAAAGGTACCCCCATATTTTCTTTCTGAAGCTTTGTATCAGATCTCCAGACTGTGATAATGTTGAGACAGGGGTCCCCTTGAGTCCCCCAAGACACACATCCCACAAGCAGCGCTCAAAATTTGCCAGGCACCAGGCACATTTTGCACGTGGCTATCAGCTACGTGAAGATGCCCAGGCACCACCAGGTTGGCACTTGATGTCTACACTATCTGGAGATGCCTACCTGGGGATGCCAGGATCTTGACTGTTTTCACACACTAGCAACACATCCTGTGGAATTCTATCCGTTATATTTTATCTGGACAATCAGGATGAATTTCAGGAACCAACAAGTCGTCTTGAAAAAATAAGACTTTTGAGCCGTCTGATCCAAAAATGGCAACTAAGCATTCCGTTTCGACAACTGTAACTCTGGTATAAGGAGCCATTTGATACCAAGCTTACACAGTGGTACCTCAGGTTAAGAACTTAATTCGTTCCAGAGGTCCGTTCTTAACCTGAAACTGTTCTTAACCTGAGGCGTGCTTTTGATAATGGGGCCTCCTACTGCCACTGCACCGCTGGAGGGCGATTTCTGTTCTTATCCTGGAGTTCTTAACCTGGAGCAACCACTTTCTGGTTAGCGGAGTTTGTAACCCAAAGCATCTGTAACTCGAGGTACCACTGTATAGTGGTACCTCAGGTTAAGAACTTAATTCATTCTGGAGGTCTGTTCTTAACCTGAAACTGTTCTTAACCTGAAGCACCACTTTAGCTAATGGGGCCTCCTGCTGCCGCCGCGCCGCGGGAGCACAATTTCTGTTCTCATCCTGAAGCAAAGTTCTTAACCTGAAGCACTATTTCTGGGTTAACGGAGTCTGTAACCTGAAGCGTATGTAACCTGAAGCGTATGTACCCCAAGGTACCACTGTATATCAGAGTTTCTAACACAGGCCATAAGTCAGGCATTTGGGACCTGACAGATTATCACAGGTTATCCACATGCATGGTACCTTATGTAGCTGCACAAGCAAAAATAGACAATTTGGCGCTTCGCAAGCAGATTACGATCTAAAAATGGCTCTGAACTGCAAGCCAGGAGAGCCTCACGTCCTGACATATATTGTACATGCAAACCCTTGGCATTAATTTCCACAACACAGAGGACAAGATTAACTTGGGCACTGATCTGCCGCAAGACAAGGGAGCAAGTGTGCGCGGCATAAATGATCTATGAGTCATCTGCAGCCTAACAGGGAGCAAAACGGGTGAACCCAAAGCAATATGAAAATCTGTGATGTGACTGAGGACGCAGGGTGCCTCAAGCTCTCTTCCAAAAAGAGAAGAGGCCAAGAACAGAGTGCCCTCAAAAGTGCAGCAGGGAACATGAATAAGGGAACAGTGCTAGTGGCTCATCCTGTTAGATCCATCAGGTTCTTCAAAGCAGTGTCTCCAGATGCAGTCAGGAGGCAGAGTGTGAATCTGCCTTCTCCAAAACAACGCAACGCAGAAGGCTGCTAAGTGATGCAGTTTAGTTTAGTTTATTATTTATTTCCTTCAGATTATAACTCGTTACATAAAATATACGGTGGGCTAACCAGGCATTTGTTTTCAGATGCTTTCATCCTGTGGTTTTATTGGCTTCAGGTTGTATTTTTGTTTTTAATGATACTGTTATCATTTTTAAAAGATATTGTATACGGCTTAGAGATTAAGAAGATTATAAATGCTTTTCAATCAGGGGTTATTAAACGTCTCCACCCTCTCCCACAGATCACTTGAAAATGGGTGAGGGGTCTCAGTGGACCAAATCATGATTTTTCAGCCTGTTTCAGCAATAGTGACACACCATGCTAGATGCTGCACGATTTTCTGCGATGTCTTTAATGATTTCTTTTATTCCTCATAGATGGTATCTTATTGTGTTACAATTTAAAAGCAGCCATAAAACTAAAAATCGCTATGAATATTCATAGCTGTCAATTTTTCCCTTTTCTTGCGAGGAATCCTATTCGGAATAAGGGAATTTCCCTTTAAAAAAAGGGAAACGTTGACAGCTATGTGAATATGCCACGTGGTGGAATATTCAACCAGAAATCCACAGACCTGCCGCGGGCCACCTGAATGAAGTCTGCAGACCACTGGTGGTCTATAGACCACAGTTTGAGAACCCCAGTTTTGAATAAAGAGAAGTGTGAGCCTTACTTCCCATGCTGACTGCAAACCACACGTACACAATGACACCTTTGTATGCCACATTCGTCTACTGCCTTCCTCCCCCCCGACCTTTTCCATGCTAGCATCACCCCTCCTGGGAACTGGAGAGATGTCAGTCTCAGAAGAAGCTGTAATATGGGACTCCTCTGTCTATCTCTGTCTCTCTCACACACTTACACAAGCTTAGAATCACAGAACCATAGAGTTGGAAGGGACCCAAGGTACGCAGACTGAGACCCTACCTGCCCGCAGACTGTCTCGCCAGAGTGGTGCATGCTCTAGTTATCACCCGCTTGGACTACTGCAATGTGCTCTACGTGGTGCTACCTTTGAAGGTGACTCGGAAACTACAACTAATCCAGAATGCAGCAGCTAGACTGGTGAGTGGGGGCGGCCGCCGAGACCACATAACACCGGTCTTGAAAGACCTACATTGGCTCCCAGTACGTTTCCGAGCACAATTCAAAGTGTTGGTGCTGACCTTTAAAGCCCTAAACGGCCTTGGCCCAGTATACCTGAAAGAGCGTCTCCACCCCCAGCGATCAGCCTGGACGCTGAGGTCCAGCTCTGAGGGCTTTTTGGTGGTTCCCTCACTGCGAGAAGTGAGATTACAGGGAACCAGGCCGAGGGCCTTCTCGGTGGTGGTGCCCACCCTGTGGAACGCCCTCCCACCAGATGTCAAAGAGATAAACAACTACCTGACATTTAGAAGACATCTGAAGGCAGCCCTGTTCAGGGAAGTTTTTAATGTGTGACATTTTAATGTATTTTTAATCTTTGTTGGAAGCGGCCCAGAGTGACTGGGGAAACCCAGCCAGATGGGCGGGGTACAAATAAATTATTATTATTATTATTATTATTATTATTATTATTATTATTCCTTTCTGTGCTGGAATCTCAGCTCAAGCATCCATGACAGGTGGCCATCCAACCTCTGCTTAAAAACCTCCAAGGAAGGAGAGTCCACAACCTTTCGAGGGAGACCGTTCCACTGTCAAAAAGCATTCACTGTTAGAAAGCTCTTCCTGATGTTTAGTCAAAATCCCCTTAGCTTAAAGCCATTGGTTCAAGTCCTACCTTCCAGAGCAGGGGGAAACAAGCTTGCTCCATCTTCCACGTGACAGCCCTTGATATATTTGAAGATGGCTATTGTATCTCCTCTCAGTCTCCTCTTTTCCAGGCTAAACATACCCAGCTCCTTTAACCGTTCCTCATAAGGCTTAGCTTCTAGACCCTTGATCATCCTAGTTGACCTCCTCCGCACACGTTTCAGCTTGTCAACAACCTGCTTAAATTGTGGCACCCAGAATGGGACACAGTATTCCAGGTGTGGTCTGACCAAGGCATAATAGAGTGATGCTATTGCTATCCTTGACCTGGATACAGTGGTACCTCAGGTTACAAACTCAATTCCTTCCAGAGATCTGTTCTTAACCTGCAACCATTCTTAACCTGAGGTGTACTTTCGCTAATGGGATCTCCCACTGCTGTGCGATTTCCGTTCTCATCCTGGGTCAAAGGTTGTAACCCAAGGTACTACTTTCGGGTTAGTGGAGTGCGTAACCCAAAGTGTTTGTAACCCGAGGTACTATTACTTCTGTTGATGCAGCCTAGAATAGCATTTGCCCTTTTTTTTGCTGCTGCATCACACTGTTGACTCATGTTAAGCTTATCAGCCTTTAGCCAGAAAATTTGTGTGTGTGTGTGTGTGTGTGTGTGTGTGTGTGAGAGAGAGAGAGAGAGAGAGAGAAAGAGAAAGAAAGAAGCTGATAGTCTGAGTAATCTGGTAGATGTCCTAGCTCTCATGCCACCAATCACAGCACTACTACAGCTGTACAGTGGTACCTTGGGTTACAGACGCTTCAGGTTAGACACTTCAGGTTACAGACTCCTCTAACCCAGAAATAGTACCTTGGGTTAAGAACTTTACCTCAGGATGAGAACAGAAATTGTGCGGCGGCAGCTGGAGGCCCCATCAGCTAAAGTGGTACCTCAGGTTAAGAACAGTTTCAGGTTAAGAACGGACCTCCAGAACGAATTAAGTTCTTAACCCGAGGTACCACTGTACAATAAATCACAATGAACCTCGCTTCTTGGCCAGGTACATGTTATATAAAGTACAGATCTAGCAATTGCCACATGAGACACAGAGCTTCTGAAAAATCAAGCCCAGGATCTGCAGATGCAGCCCTAAATTATGCTAAGTCATTGATGCTTTGTTTATGTCCAAATAACTGCCTTAGGTGCTGAGTGGAAAAAGCACCAGGCAGAGGGGCTCTGGGCTCCTTTGATGCTGAGGCCTGCTCAGATTCTGCCCTGGCGTTTTGCACCTCAGCAGATGCATTTTCTCAACCTGTAAACATGAAAAGAAAAGTCCACAAAGCCATCTTAGATTGCAATGCTTCTGGGGGGGGGGGCAGGAGGAGAAGGACTTGGGAGGGTTGCCCTGAAAAGCCTGGAAATAAAGGTCAAGAATTTGGGCTTATAAGCACAACTGTTCCAAAAGCCAGAGTCTGTGCCTAAATATAAGGCACATGCCAACCCGGGGGAAGAAAGGAAAATAAATCATCAGCATCCCATTATTTAAAGCTGCCTAGAGCCTTCAAATGTCACCCAGGCTGCCAGAGTTAGACAGTGGTGGGGCACGAAATCTCCTGGAGATTTAAATGCTATTTTGTAACCTGCTCTGCAGGGATTAGAGAGTTAAGCTTTTTCCTATGTCATACGAAGAGCATCTTTCTCTCTCTCACACACACTAATGCTAAACAGTATCTCCTAAGTGATGGAGAACTGCCATTTTTTATTATTTTTACAGGGAAGAAGAAGAGTTTGGATTTGATATCCCGCCTTTCACTCCCTTTTTGTTGTTGTTGTTTAGTCGTTTAGTCGTGTCCGACTCTTCGTGACCCCATGGACCAGAGCACGCCAGGCACTTCTGTCTTCCACTGCCTCCCGCAGTTTAGTCAAACTCATGCTGGTAGCTTCGAGAACACTGTCCAACCATCTCGTCCTCTGTCGTCCCCTTCTCCTTGTGCCCTCCATCTTTCCCAACATCAGGGTCTTTTCCAGGGAGTCTTCTCTTCTCATGAGGTGGCCAAAGTATTGGAGTCTCAGCTTCAGGATCTGTCCTTCCAGTGAGCACTCAAGGCTGATTTCCTTCACAATGGAGAGGTTGGATCTTCTTGCAGTCCATGGGACTCTCAAGAGTCTCCTCCAGCACCATAATTCAAAAGCATTAATTCTTCGGTGATCAGCCTTCTTTATGGTCCAGCTCTCACTTCCATATATCACTACTGGGAAAACCATAGCTTTTACTATACGGACCTTTGTTGGCAAGATGATGTCTCTGCTTTTTAACATGCTGTCTAGGTTTGCCATCGCCTTCCTCCCATGAAGCAGGCGTCTTTTAATTTCGTGGCTGCTGTCACCATCTGCAGTGATCATGGAGCCCAAGAAAGTAAAATCTCTCACTGCCTCCATTTCTTCCCTTTCTATTTGCCAGGAGGTGATGGGACCAGTGGCCATGATCTTTGTTTTTTTGATGTTGAGCTTCAGACCATATTTTGCGCTCTCCTATTTCACCCTCATTAAAAGGTTCTTTAATTCCTCCTCACTTTCTGCCATCAAGGTTGTGTCATCTGCATATCTGAGGTTGTTGATATTTCTTCCGGCAATCTTAATTCCGGCTAAGGATTCATCCAGCCCAGCCTTTCGCATGATGAATTCTGCATATAAGTTAAATAAGCAGGGAGACAATATACAGCCTTGTCGTACTCCTTTCCCAATGTTGAACCAATCAGTTGTTCCGTATCCAGTTCTAACTGTAGCTTCTTGTCCCACATAGAGATTTCTCGGGAGACAGATGAGGTGATCAGGCACTCCCATTTCTTTAAGAACTTGCCATAGTTTGCTGTGGTTGACACAGTCAAAGGCTTTTGCATAGTCTATGAAGCAGAAGTAGATGTCTTTCTGGAACTCTCTAGCTTTCTCCATAATCCAGCGCATGTTTGCAATTTGGTCTCTGGTTCCTCTGCCCTTTCGAAATCCAGCTTGCACTTCTGGGAGTTCTCGGTCCACATACTGCTTAAGCCTGTCTTGTAGAATTTTAAGCATAACATTGCTAGCGTGTGAAATGAGTGCGATCCCTTTAACGAGTCTCAAAGCGGCTAACATTCTCCTTTCCCTTCCTCCCCCACAACAAACACTCTGTGAGGTGAGTGGGGCTGAGAGACTTCAGAGAAGTGTGACTAGCCCAAGGTCACCCAGCAGCTGCATGTGGAGGAGCAGAGACGTTAACCCAGTTCCCCAGATTACGAGACTACCGCTCTTAACCACTATACCACACTGGCTCTCAGGGGAGTGTCAAAGAAAGCACTGTATCATCAGACCATGTTCAGAGATTAATTTTATTCACTGTCTCTTTCGAGGGATCTGGAATCAGCCTAATTCTCTTGTTCATATCGATTTTTCTACCTCTGGATAAATTGTGGCAATTACTCATAAAACGGACCAGTTAAGACTAAGCAAAATGCTTCTCATTTCAGGTCTCAAGCTCCATTACAAATTATACACTCTGGTCTGGAATCTGGAATCTGAAACCCCGAAATGCAGGTGTGTAGAAAGACTAAGGGCTGTGTGTGTAAGCTGAGTTCTGCTCATGCAATGGGGCTTCCCTTTGCTCCCCCTGTCCCCCACAATCTGCTCCAAAGGGTCACCCAACCCTCTGGAGCAAATTTTGAGGTTATTTGGGGTAGGGGCTCCAGGAGAGGGAAGAGTTTTGTTGTGCAAGCAGATATCTGCTGCACAAACGAAACAGCAGCACTGGAGGCAACCCCAGACCTCAAACACCTGGGCAAATATTAATAATAATAATAATAATTATTATTATTATTTATACCCCGCCCTCCCCAGAGGTACCTTGGGTTTCATACGCTTCAGGTTACATACGCTTCAGGTTACAAACTCCGCTAACCCAGAAATAGTACCTCGGGTTAAGAACTTTGCTTCAGGATGAGAACAGAAATTGCGCGGCGGCAGCAGGAGGCCCCATTAGCTAAAGTGGTACCTCAGGTTAAGAACAGTTTCAGGTTAAGAACGGACCTCCGGAACAAATTAAGTACTTAACCCGAGGTACCACTGTACCTGGCTTGCTTCTAAAATGGAGTCGTTTGATCTTCTCTCTAGAGGTATATATGCAGACGTAGGAAGGAATTTAGACCACAATTGCTGGGTTCTTAGGAAGAATGCTGGGTAGCAAGGTTCTTTAGCTAATGCGGCAAGGACTCCTTTTAGACTTGATTGGAGTCTGCACAGACTAAGGAATTCCTAACTGCTAAGAGCTCCTGAGTAGGAATTTTGGGGTTTGGACATTTAACCAGTGTTCAAAACCAGCCAGGCGCCAGGCATGTTTTGCGGCTGGTGCGGGTCCAATCGCGCCCACGTAGAGATCTCTGAGTGCCAGGCTGGTGACTGGGGAAAGCAAAATGTCACCTAGAGAAGGATCTGAAATATTTTCCTTGAAGCTTGAATCAGTTTTATTCTGGGTTCTTTTATTTGATGTTTTAATGTGCTTCGAGATTTGTTCTTTAAAATATAAAGTAGTATAGAAATGAAATTATTATTATTATTAATTACAATCAGGGGGAAGATATGGCGCCTAGACATTCCATTGTGGTGATCGCAGGGTTTAAGGTGCCATTTGGCAATTAGATTATATATCTCAGTTTCTAACACACTTTGGGAGACCACAGGGAATATAGTAAAAAATAAAAAAGGCTATGCCAGGCTGAAGTTATCTACCCCTGATGTACAGGGGTACCTCGGGTTACAGACGCTTCAGGTTACAGACTCCGCTAACCCAGAAACAGAACCTCGGGTTAAGAAATTTGCTTCAGGATAAGAACAGAAATCGCGCGGCAGCGGGAGGCCCCATTAGCTAAAGTGGTACCTCAGGTTAAGAACAGTTTCAGGTTAAGAACGAACCTCCAGAACGAATTAAGTTCTAAACCTGTACAGAATTGAAATTCACAACCACCACCGCAACAAAAAGTTTTCTCATCCTAGAGTCCCAGATATTCCTTCAAATTCCCTTCATCTAACTGATTTTCTCCAGGCTCCATGCCCCCACAAGTTCTAGCCGGATTGCTGGTCTGGGAAACCTGGGTCTTATTCTTTGTTTAGGATGGCCTTGAGTAAGTCACGTCCTCCCAGGAACACAGGAATTGGAAGGAGGGATCAGCACAATTCATAATTTGCACATGTAAAAGGGGAGTGGTTCATATTTCCATATATTCCAACTTCCCAAGCATTCCCACCCCTCCACTTGCAAAAGCTAGAAGTGTCCACTCCTCATAGCCCTGGGACACAGGCAAAAGAGAAAAACCAATCAGCAAGAAAATTGTTGACTGAAGAACAGGTTGTGAATTTTCCCATTCTTAAGAGAGTACCAATAGAAGGACAGAAAGCTTGTAGGGGGGCACATTCAGGCCACGCGCCAGAGGTTCTCCACCCCTGTTGGAGGTAGTCACAGAAATTTGGGTTTGACAGGAAGATAGCAGGTTTGGGGGGACAAAACACTATACAGTGGTACCTTGGGATACAAACTTAATTCCTTCCAGAGGTCCATTCTTAACCCAAAACTGTTCTTAACCTGAGGCACGCTTTCGCTAACGGGGCTTCCCGCTGCCGCCGTGCCGCCGCCGCGTGATTTCCGTTCTCATCCTGGGGCAAAGTTTGTAACCCAAGGTACTACTTCCGGGTTAGCGGAGTTTGTAACCTGAAGCGTTTGTAACCCGAGGTACCATTGTACAGCTTGTATTCAGTTTCCTCGGTAGAATGACATTCAAAAGGTGTCCAAAACAGAGAAAAATCAGCCCCATCCAAAAACCCTAGTTAATAGTCTTTCCCCCGCAGAAAACCGAGTGCATGTTGCCTTTGCTCTTGTCTCATTTCCCCACTGTTCTGGTGCTGGTAACAGCAGTTTCTAACTCATATACTCAGAAGAGAAGGCATAGAAAGAAGCTATCCGAAAACCTACATCTGACAGGAAGGATTTCTGACTCACAACAACAACAACAAAAGCTCTCTCTTTCTAAATGCTGTTGAAACGAAGAACGTGTGGGCAAAAACTGTAAGTGGGTGTTTGTGAAAAAGGACTGAATTCATTTCTAGTATGGACTGGGCATGTGCTCAGAGACACATTGTTGTTTTAAAAAAATCTAGGTGTACATCTAACACCATTATTCCAAAAGCCGTTGTTTGGTACCCGGATCTTGTTGCTGGATTGGACTTTTTGTAAAAAAAAATAATTTTTAAATGCAGAGTACAACCTAGAAGGCCACATTTGCAGTGTAATAAACGAAAACCTGCCCTTATTCCCTTATGGGGGGACACAAGAGCCCTTATAGAGTCCTTTGAGGGTTCTCCATCCGTCGGAGAAAATAACAGAGGCCAACCAGAGAATATGGAGAAGCAAAACAGCTAGTAAGCCTGATCTTTATTGA
Organism: Podarcis filfolensis; assembly: GCF_964270895.1. NCBI lineage: Eukaryota > Metazoa > Chordata > Lepidosauria > Squamata > Lacertidae > Podarcis > Podarcis filfolensis. The sequence continues at coordinate 38,993,121 of NC_139615.1, forward strand.
ACTGTTGCAACAGGGTGCCCCCTTCACACACAGGAGAAGGCGGAGGACCCAGAACCCAGGTGTGCCCGCCCTTATATAAATATTTTAAATTGCCCACCCTGGAGTCCAAGACCACCCCCAGACACATCATACCCACATCACAGAAAAGGGTGTAGCTCACAACAGAAATCTGAGTGCGTTGTTTACCTCCTGTCTGGCAGGTTACCTCTTAATGCTTACTTGACTGGATACCCTGGGGAGCCTGGCCAGTCTTTTGTAATGATAAATACTTAGTTCCTGAGCCAGGTCACAGGCTCACCCTATTCATACACAGATATACCATTAAGACAGGGTTTGTGAATGAAAAGACAATGGGGAGGCTTTTCCATTTTCCTTGACCTTGCAGAGAAATCATTTGGTCAGTTTGGGAGTCAAAATGGTTTCCAGGCTGTTTTCCTGTGCTGCTTCAGACATGTGGTTTAGATATTTATGTATGTGTTTGCTTGGTACATTTATGAACATTTATTATATATATATAAGGCCTTAATTTTTTATTTCAGCAGCAAAGTGTCCACAATTAAAGGAGAAGGCTGAGACTAGAGAAGATTGTGGCTCAGTGTTCATCATGCACTGTTAACAAGAATGAAAGGACACAATGCAAAGAGCACCAGTAGCATGTGATTAAAGAATTACTTAAGTTAAATAACCAACACGCACACCTCACAGTGAAACATCTGGTAGCAATGCAGTCCACCTTTCCTTGCATCATTCCATCAGACCTAGATTCAAAGCTTCAAGCATGCAAGCCAAGAGCTTGAAAAACATGGCAGTATGTTCAAGGGCAGAAATGGGGAATTTATGGCCCTTCAGATGTTACTGTAACTCCCACCAGCCCCAGTTAGCACAGCCAATAGCCAGGGGTGATGGGGTTTGTAGTCCAACATCTGGAAGACCACAAGGAGCCCTCCCCGTTCTAATGAATACTGGACTTCACTATCCAAGATTTCTCAATGTAAAGCTCAAAAATGGTAGGAGAGCTTCTCAGAGTTGCCTTGCCTTCTCCCAACAAGATGTTCCTCTGATATGCAACCACTGGGAATAGGGGGCATGTTCTAAGGTGCACTCTCATATCACGTAGGGCAGTGATGGCCAACCTTGGCCCTCCAGCTGTTTTGGGACTACAACTCCCATCATCCCTAGCAAGCAGGACCAGTGGTCAGGGGTGATGGGAATTGTAGTCCCAAAACAGCTGGAGGGCCAAGTTTGGCCATCACTGACGTAGGGCAACGGTGGGACCTCACAGGCCTACCCAATGTGCCGCAAAAACCGAGGGCGCTCCCAGAATCCACTGTCCTGCGTAGGACTTTCTTGACGAGACAAGTCAATACTGAGAGGTTTTTCCTGAGGTGCGCATTTCGAAAACAGTTGCAGCGCTACACAGCAATTACAGAATAAGCTTAAGAAGGAAAGGTGGGGAGGGATTTTAAGATTTAAGATGATGTCTTATAGGTAAAGGTAAAGGGACCCCTGACCATTAGGTCCAGTCGTGACTGACTCTGGGGTTGCGGTGCTCATCTCGCTTTATTGGCCGAGGGAGCCGGCATACAGCTTCCGGGTCATGTGGCTGGCATGACTAAGCCGCTTCTGGCGAACCAGAGCAGTGCACGGAAACGCCGTTTACCTTCCCGCCGGAGCGGTACCTATTTATCTACTTGCACTTTGACGTGCTTTCGAACTGCTAGGTTGGCAGGAGCAGGGACTGAGCAACGGGAGCTCACCCCGTCGCGGAGATTCGAACCGCCGACCTTCTAATCGGCAAATCCTAAATACCAGCAGTCAACAACTCCCTGATACTGGTAATAATACTGTGATAATTCTGCTATGGAGTCTCAGGAAAGCATCCTAGTAGCTAAACATGTAGCAGAATGCTGCTGCTGCTTGTATTCTTCCTATCCCCACTCAGAACACTGCAGTGTTAGACATGCTAATTCTGGAATGAGGACAAGGCTGCTGCAGGCAAAGGACATTGTTTCAGACCTCCGAAATCCTGGGGGATTCAAGGTGTGGATGCAGAATTCCCTAAGAATGGACTGTTTGTGTGTGCCCTGGGGAATAAATGCCTTGGTTGGGGGTGGGGGACACACAAAGCGGATGCTTCTGTTTTCTCACTAGGAAAAAGCAAGCTATCACTTAGCAGCAGGGAAACAGCAGGAGACCAATTATCCCTGGAAAGGTTTAGCGCTAGAGACATCCTTTCAACCAGGACCATAGGTCTCAAAGGTGGCAGGCAGGCAGGCAGAGGAAACAAGGCGGGGGGGGGGGAGAGAAGAAATGCATTCCAATAATAATAATAATAATAATAATAATAATAATAATAATAATAATAATAATATTTTATTATTTATACCCCGCCCATCTGGCTGGGTTTCCCCAGCCACTATGGACGGCTCCCAACAGAATATTAATAACTTGATAAAACCTCAAACATAAAAAACTTCCCTAAACAGGGTTGCCGCCTTCAGATGTCTTCTAAGAGTCAGATAGTCATTTACCGTATTTTTCGCTCTATAGGGTGCACTTTTCCCCCTCCAAAAATGAAGGGGAAATGTGTGTGCTTCCTATGGAGCAAATGCAGGCTTCAGGCAGCTATCCGCAAGCCTTCGGAGCGTGGCGGGAGTTCCTGCCGGGCTCCGAAGGCTTGCGGATAGCAGCCTGCAGCCCGAAGCTTGGGGAGCGCATAGGTGCGCCCTATGGTCTGGTATGCCCTATGGAGCAAAAAATACGGTATTTCCTTGACATCTGATGGGAGGGCATTCCACAGGGCGGGCGCTACTACCGAAAGGACCGTCTGCCTGGTTCCTTGTAACCTCACTTCTCGTGGGGAGGGAACTGCCAGAAGGCCCTCGGAGCTGGACCTCAGTGTCCAGGCTGAACAATGGGGGTGGCTTTAAAGGTCAGCACCAACACTTTGAGTTGTGCTCAGAAATGTACTGGGAGCCCATGTAGGTCTTTCAGGACCGGTGTTATATGGTCTCAGTGGCCAATGTAAATATAGATCTTTCAGAGAAATACGCCTCTGTCAAAGGCTAACTAGAAAGGCTATTTGTTGTTGGACCACAATTCTCAGCACCCCTGGTCTTTGGCCATGGTAGATGGGGTTCGCAGGAGTTGTAGTCCAACAAGCTCAGTCAGTTGAGCATGAGACTCTTAATCTCAGGGTTGTGGGTTTGACCCTCGGGGTCCATTCCAACTCGACAATTCTATGATTCCCAAATAACATCGTCCATTTTTTCTTATTTTTTCTTTGTAGTGATGTATGGAAGTGAGAGCTGGACCATAAAGAAGGCTGATTGCCGAAGAATTGATGCTTTTGAATTCTGGTGCTGGAGGAGACTCTTGAGAGTCCCATGGACTGCAAGAAGATCAAACCTCTCCATTCTGAAGGAAATCAGCCCTGAGTGCTCACTGGAAGGACAGATCCTGAAGCTGAGGCTCCAATACTTTGGCCACCTCATGAGAAGAGAAGACTCCCTGGAAAAGACCCTGATGTTGGGAAAGATTGAGGGCACAAGGAGAAGGGGCCGACATGAGGACGAGATGGTTGGATAGTGTTCTCGAAGCTACCAGCATGAGTTTGACCAAACTGCGGGAGGCAGTGGAAGACAGAAGTGCCTGGTGTGCTCTGGTCCATGGGGTCACGAAGAGGCGGACACGACTAAACGACTAAACAACAACAGTCTGTTAGCTACACAATAAATCTGATCCACTCTGATCCTCTATTCCTATGATTGTGTCATGCTCAGATATGGTCAAGATATTCCTGAGCAATTCCTGTTTCTTGATCCTGCCTCTTTTAATCTATAGTGTGCTTATGTTTTAAAAAGGTTTTTACAGTGGTACCTTGGTACTCAAACAACTAGGAACCCAAACACTACAAACCCGGAATTAAGAGTTCTGCTTTGCGAACATTCTTCAGAAGCTGAACGTGCGCCATTTTGAGTGGTACCCTTCCCTTTTGAGTGTTACGCTGAGGCCTGTCTTTTTTTGCTATTTATTTTGCGTCTTTGTTTTTGCGGCTTTTTTGTTTTGTTTTTGTGACTGTGTGGAACCGAGTTCAGCTACCGGTTGATTGTGTGACTGCAGTACATTGTTTATTGCTTTCATTTTATGGATCAATGCTCTCGTTAGATAGTAAAATTCATGTTAAATTGCTCTTTGAGGGGTTGTTTTAAAAGTCTGGAACGCATTAATCCATTTTGCATTCCTTTCTATGGGAAAGCGCGCCTTGGTTTTGGAACGCTTTGGTTTTGGAACAGACTTCCAGAACGGATTAAGTTTGAGAAGCAAGGTACCAGTGTACTGCAGTTTTGTAAGCTATCCCGGGAATCTATTCAAATGGCAGGATATACATTCCTGTTAAATAAGTATTTGTTTTTTTCAGCCTCACGTTGCATGATGCTACAGCAGATAAAGCAAGTGGAGACAGAATAAAGAGATTACGACCACAATTGCGCTGGCAGAAGCAATTTATCCAGAAAGATTAAAAACCATAGGACTGGATGAGAAGAATAAACCCAGTATCCTGGATACAGATCATCCTTGCAGGTATGCCTAATCAGAAAAGGCTGTATTTCCATTCTGCTGATTAAAGAGTTCTGTGCCGCTTAAAATCTTCAATACTTATATACCTTTTCAGTAAGAAAGTTTACTCCTGCTAGGCTTGTTCTCTGAAACAAGTGTTGCACCAGTCACCCTCACAGGCAAATTTCTGTAGGAAACAGGTATAGATTCTGGCAACCTCAGAATTGATTCATAAAGCAGAATTGACCTCCCAAGCATTTTTTTTCTGATCTAGGCTCTGTCTTTCCTAACGGCCAATTCTCCTTGGCCATCCTCACAGTGGGTATATGGTACTGAACATATGTAGAGAGGGCAAATCTTCAAGCCAGCAGCTGGGAGGAACTGTGACAGAGTTACGGCAAACCTGGGTTTTTTCTAATGTTCAGAAAGGTTCAGTGCTCAATTCTATGAGAACAGACAAGAGGGTGTTTTCGTAGGATGAATGAGTAAGCGACAGAAGTCTAATTGATCAACTTGTGACAGGATTGTACCACTGCAGCTTGCTGATGGAATTACCTTTCAAACGATGAAATAATCTTCCCTGCTCCAAAAAATAAACTACATAGAAAATTTCCCTACATAGAGAAAACAGGTAGGGAGACATGTTAGAATGCTTTCCCTTGGCAACCTGGTTTTCTACACAGCAGGAACTATTTTTGTATGAAAGGAGTATTCCATCATGCAAAACACCATATGTACCGTATTTTTCGCTCTATAAGATGCATCAGACCATAAGACGCACCTAGTTTTTGGAGGAGGAAAACAAGGGAAAAAATATTCTGAATCCCAGAAGCCAGAACCGCAAGAGGGATGGCTGCACAGGGATCCCTCTTGCGGTTCTGGCTTCTGGGATAGCTGCGCAAAGCCTCTTCAGGGCAGCGGGATGAAGGCCCCCCCCCCCTACCCTGAAGAGGCTTCGCACGGCGAAGCCAGAACAACAAGAGGGATCGCTGCGCAGCCATCCCTCTTGCTGTTCTGGCTTCTGGGAAAAGCCCCCAACAGCCACACTCCCTTTAAAGAGCTGCACAGAGCGTGTGTGCAGCTCCTGGAAGGGACTGATGGGCTGCCCTTCTCCCTTCTCAGAGAAAAGCCCCCAAGAGCCGCACACATGCTCCACACGGCTCTTTAAAGGGAGCGCTGAGCAGAGCCTCCTGCCTGCATTCGCTTCATAAGACGCACACACATTTCCCCTTACCTTTTAGGAGGGGAAAAGTGTGTCTTATGGAGCGAAAAATATGGTACAGTGGTACCTCGGGTTAAGTACTTAATTCGTTCCGGAGGTCCATTCTTAACCTGAAACTGTTCTTAACCTGAAGCACCACTTTAGCTAATGGGGCCTCCCGCTGCTGCCGCACCACTGGAGCACGATTTCTGTTCTTATCCTGAAGCAAAGTTCTTAACCTGAAGCACTATTTCTGGGTTAGCGGAGTCTGTAACCTGAAGTGTATGTAACCTGAAACGTATGTAACCCACAGTACCACTGTAGTTTGAAGTGCAGCATTTCAGTTTAGTTTGAAGCCCAGTCTCAGCACTGAGCCTGCCTTGGTTGTCCAGGCTGGTGGCATTTCTTGGGAGAGAGATGAGGGAGTGTGGCCCTATTCATTCTCCTTAACCTCTCCAAGACTTTTGATACCACTGGCGATAGCATCCTTCTGACATGACTCCAGGGGCTGGGAACTAAGTGCACTGTGCTACAATGACGCCACTCCTGCCCTCAAGGCCAGCCATTAGTTATGGGTGGCTACTGCTTGCCACCATGTGATGCGGGTAGCACTGTGGTCTAAACCACTGAGCCTCTTAGGCTTGCCGATCAGAAGGTCAGCGGTTCGAATCCCCACAACAGAGTGAGCTCCCATTGCTCTGTCCCAGCTCCTGCCAACCTAGCAGTTCGAAAGCACACCAGTGCAAGTAGATAAATAGGTACCACTGTGGCGGTAAGGTAAACGGTGTTTCCATGCACTCTGGATTCCGTCATGGTGTCCCGTTGCACCAGAAGCGGTTTAGTCATGCTGGCCACACGACCCGGAAACCTGTCTGTGGACAAACGCCAGTTCCCTCAGTCTGAAGCAAGATGAGCGCCTCAACCCCATAGTCGCCTTTGACTGGACTTAACTGTCCAGGGCTCCTTTACCTTTTTACCATGTGAGTTGCCTGCTGGCATCCTACAGAGTTCCATCTTGTTACCCAAACAGGGCTCTTGGTTTGTGTTATTTTAACGGCAGCCCTCCCATCGCCCATTCCACCTGGCAATGAACTTTGGAAGCAAAAGGATTTTCAAGCAGATGGTAATATGGAATGGAAAGAGCTTTCCAGCGATGCTGAACCCCTTAGCCCCCTAGCCTAGGTTTGGGAGAATTATCTGGGGGTTTTCTCCCCAAGGAATGAACATACAGGCTATTTCTATTACTGGAAATCTATCCTTTTCTGCATCCTGGGGGAAAGGGAGAACTTGAAGCATTTCCTAAAGACAACAGCTCTTCGTGTGACCATAAGGAGAAGCTTCAAGCACTGCTATTATACAGAAGAAAACCTTATGCAAGAGTTGTGTAACTTGTGTGTCACATGTTACAGTTAGATACCAGTACAACCTTCACTCTCCTCACAGTCCAAGCCTATCCATATTTACTCAGAAAACCTTTTAACGGTTCTTAGTTCCAAAACATTTCTGATTAAGATAATTTATTAATGAAACCACGTTTGTGCCTCATAGGGAGATGAAAACAAGGGAAACCGTTTGCGCAGGGACAAGAAGAGAGACTTTCTAAGACCCAGAAAACCAACATATTGGCAAAGATGGTGCATTTCGCAGCTTGCATTGCATTTTCCAGTAGCTAGTCTGGACGTTGCTGACTCCCATTGTCGGGAAGGGACCTCTGCATTAAAGGACCTGCTATGACCACCTGGCTACACAATTTGTTTTTTTTGTTTTTTTTTAAATATTTTTATTTTTCCATATAAACACAATACAACAAACATAAACATACAAAAACAAAAACAAAACAAAAAACATGTATCATTTCATATCCTAATTTCATATCCTATCTTCCCCGACTTCCTCATGCTTCCCCTTTCTGTATTCCAAATTCTTATCGATTGTTCAGCAAATCTTCCCTTATTTTAATTTAAATTTAGACTATTCTTCCTTATTTTCCTTGTCTTAACCATTGCTAATAGTAACCATTTACTTTCCAGTCCAACATCATTCTAACTTTCATTAACTTTGTGATATTTCTTTAAATAGTCCTTGAATTTTTTCCATTCTTCTTGCGCTGCTTCTCTTCCCTGGTTTCGGATTCTGCTCGTCATTTCTGCCAAGCCCATATAGTCTATCACCTTCATCTGCCATTCTTCCAGTGTGGGTAGTTCTTGCGTCTTCCAGTACTTTGCAATGAGTATTCTAGCTGCTGTTGTAGCATACATAAAGAAAGTTATATCCGTCTTTAACACCCCTTGGCCGACAATACCCAAGAGAAAGGCCTCTGGTTTCTTGGGGAAAGTATATTTAAATACCTTTTTAAGTTCATTATAGATCATTTCCCAGAATGCCTTAATCTTCGGGCAGGTCCACCAAAGATGAAAAAATGTACCTTCAGTTTCTTTACATTTCCAACATTTGTTGTCAGGCACATGGTAAATCTTTGCAAGCTTGACTGGGGTTATGTACCACCTATATATCATTTTCATAATGTTTTCTCTTAAGGCATTACATGCCGTAAATTTTATCCCGGTGGTCCACAACTTTTCCCAATCAGCAAACAAAATATTATGACCAATGTCCTGAGCCCATTTAATCATGACCGATTTAACCGTTTCATCTTGTGTATTCCATTTCAGCAGCAAATTGTACATTTTGGACAAATTCTTAGTACTGGGTTCTAACAGTTCTGTCTCCAATTTTGATTTTTCCACCTGGAAGCCAATTTTACTGTCCAGTTTAAACGCTTCATTAATTTGATGGTAGTGGAACCAATCTCTCACCTTCCCTTTTAATTTCTCAAAACTCTGCAATCTCAATTTGTCCCCTTCCTTTTCCAAAATTTCCCAGTATCTTGGCCACTTGGACTCCATATTTAACTTTTTAACTGCCTTAGCTTCCATTGGCGACAGCCACCTTGGAGTTTTATTTTCCAGCAAGTCTTTATATCTGTCCCAGACATTTAGTAGTGCTTTTCTGACAATATGATTTTTAAAACTTTTATGTGCTTTAACCTTATCGTACCACAAATATGCATGCCACCCAAAAATGTTATTAAAACCTTCCAAATCCAAAATGTCTGTGTTTTCAAGAAGTAGCCATTCTTTCAGCCAGCAGAAAGCTGCCGCTTCATAGTAAAGTTTGAAGTCTGGCAGGGCAAACCCCCCTCTTTCCTTTGAATCCGTTAGTATCTTAAATTTAATTCTGGGCTTTTTGCCCTGCCAGACAAATTTAGATATGTCTTTTTGCCACCTCTTGAAACAATCCATTTTATCAATTATTTGCAATGCTTGGAACAAAAACAACATTCTTGGCAATACATTCATTTTTATAGCTGCAATACGGCCTAACAAGGAAAGCTTTAAGTTGGACCAAATCTCCAAATCTTTTTTCACTTCTCTCCAAGTTTTTTCATAATTATCTTTAAACAAATTCACATTTTTAGCTGTCATATTTATACCCAAATATTTCACTTTTTTAACCACAGTTAACCCTGTCTCGTTCTGAAACCTTTCCTTTTCTATCTGTGTCAAATTTTTCTCCAAAACCTTTGTCTTAGACTTATTCAATTTAAATCCTGCCTTTTGACCAAACTCTTGAATTATTTCCAAAACTCTTTTCGTGCTAGCTTCTGGCTCTTGTAATGTAAGTACTAAGTCATCTGCAAATGCTCTCAGTTTATATTGTTTAGCTCCGACCTGAATCCCTTTAACCAACTGGTCCCTCCTAATCATATTAAGCAAAACCTCCAGGACCGATATAAAAAGTAATGGGGAGATAGGGCACCCCTGACGTGTCCCTTTTTCAATCTTGAACTCTTCTGTAACCACATTATTTACAATTAGTTTGGCTTTCTGTTCAGAGTATATTGCACCTATACCATTTTCAAACCCTTGGCCTACCCCCATCCCCCGGAGGTTCTTCAACATAAAACTCCAAGAAATGTTGTCAAAGGCTTTCTCGGCATCCACAAATATCAAAACAGCTTTAGTGTTTATGTTCACTTCCAACTTTTCCAAAATGTCAATTATATTCCTTACATTGTTCGACAAGTGCCTTTTTGGGAGAAAGCCCGCTTGGTCCCCGTGAATCTCCTCCATCAAAACTCTCTTCAGTTTTTTTGCCAAAATATCAGCAAAGATTTTATAATCCACATTCAATAACGAGATGGGTCGGTAGTTTTTAAGTTGGGTCTTTTCAGTCTCTGTCTTTGGTATAAGTGTAATGTAGGCCTCTCTCCACGTATCGGGTGCCCTTTTCCCTTCCATAATCTCATTGCAGACTTCCTTCAAAGGTTGTATCAACCCTTCCTTCAAAACTTTGTAGTATTTGGAAGTCAGTCCATCCGGTCCAGGGGATTTGCCCAGCGTCATGCCTTGAATGGCATCTTCTATTTCTTGTGCTGATATCTCCTGGTTCAATATTATCTTACTTTCATGCGAAACCTTTTTCAGCCCATTTTCCTCGAGGAACTGTTGTATGTCCATTTCTTTTTGCGGCCCTTGTGTGTAAAGTTGTCTAAAGTAGTTCTGAAAACAATTCCTAATTTCCGCTGGGTTGCTTATGTTTTTTCCTTCCACTTCTATATTTGTTACCGTGTTGAGTTTTTGTCTCTTCTTTATTTGCCAAGCCAGTAACTTGCCACATTTATCAGCAGATTCGAAAGTCTTTTGTCTCATTTGTTTAATTCTCCACTCTAATTCTTGATTCATCAGTTCCATATATTGTGTTTGATGAAATTTGATTTCTCTTAGAATCTCTTGGGATTTTGGCTTCGATCTTAATTGTTTTTCCCCTTCTTTTATCTTTTCCAAAATTCTCTCCTTTTTCTCATTTTGCTTTCTCTTCTTTAAAGTATTTTGCTGAATCAAAAACCCTCTCATCACGGCTTTGCTAGCGTCCCATACTATTCTTTTTTCTACTTCAGACCTTAAGTTGATTTCAAAATAGTCTTTCAAGATTTTTTGGGCCTTCTTACAGATCTCCTCGTCTCTAAATAAGGTGTCATTCATTCTCCATCTGAAGGAACCAGTTGTTGTTTGCCTCATCACCATCTTTACAGCATTATGGTCGGAGAAAGTTTTTGGGCAGATTTCTACTTTTTTTATATTCGGAGCCATACTGCTAGTCACCCAGATTTGGTCAATCCTTGTCCATGTCATTTTGGCTTCAGAAAAGAAGGTTCCCTCTCTTTCTAATGGGTGTTTTGTTCTCCAAATATCAATCAAGTCCATATTGTCAGTCATTTCAAAAAAAGTCTTTGGTAGTCTTCCATCTTTTGTTATTACCTGTCTTTGTGCCTTGTCCATATTTGTTGAAACCACTCCATTCATATCTCCCATCAAAATTAAGTTGTAATCCATATGGTCCATCAAAATTTCATGCAACTTCTTAAAAAATTCAGCTTTCCCTTCGTTTGGTGCATAGATTCCCACTATCAAATACTTCTCTCCTTGAGATTGAATTTCAATTGCCAAATATCTTCCTTGATCATCTTTAAAAATTTGTTTCGGTTGCAATTTTTCTTTTGCATAGATCACCACTCCTCTCTTTTTTACTCTGTCTGAAGATATAAATTCCTGTCCCAGTCTTTTATTTATTAATAATTTTCTGTGTGCTCTTGTCACGTGGGTCTCTTGTAGGCAAATCAAGTCCAATTGGTCTTTCTTTAAGGCATGAAATATATTTTTTCTCTTCCTGGGAATATTTAAGCCATTACAATTCCAGGTTAGAAGTTGCAGAGCCATGATGGGATTATTTACTCCTTCCTCCTACAGCTCCCTGTTTTTGTTCCTCGTCTGTCGGTGGTACCGTGTTCGTGTCCAGTGATGGATGCCCTTGTCCTGGAAATGTCTCTTTCTGTAGGTCTTCTTCGTGTTCTCCCAAGAACTTGTCTTTATCACTTACAGTCTTTATTCTTCTCTTCTTTCCCTTATATTTAAAAGACAAGCCTTGGGGAAATTCCCACCTGAATGGTATGTAGTTCTTCTTCAGCAGTGTCACCAGGTCTTTATAATGTCCTCTTGCGTCCAAGATACTCTTAGGGATGTCTTTAAAGATCTCAATAAAAAAGTCTTCAATTCGAAGGGCTGTTTAGTAGTGCAGGTTCAATATTTTATCTCGCTCCTCCTTTGATCTTAAGGTAATAAGACAATCTCTGGGTCGATTTCTCTTCTGTCTTATTCCCAATCTAAATGCACTTTCTATCTTAAAATCTTCTTTCTTCAGCTCCTGCTTCCAAAAGTCAGAAAATTCTTTTGTCAAATCATCCACCAAGTTCTCTCCTTCCTTTTCCGGCACAAGTCTGATCCTCAGGTTCCTCTCCTTGCGTTGCATATCCTGCATAGAGAGTGCCAGTTCATATTCATCCAATTTCTTGTAAACTGGTGGAAATTTTTCCTCCGCAGCAGTTGCAATTTCCTTAGCTTCCTCGGCTATCTTTCGTGTTATAGATGAATCTTCCAATAATTTCCCAATTGCTTCTGCATTTGAGTTCACTTTATTCCCTAGGTCAGTTATACTTTTAGTATTTAGGTCAATTTTCCCAGAGATTTCTTCAATTTTTTTATTTGTTTCAGCAACTTGTACTTTAGTTTCAGCAACTTGCAATTTAGTCTCCGCCCCTTGCTTTTTTAGTTCCTCCAAAGAGTCATTTATCTTCTCCAATACCTTGGCAAATGATTCTTCTGTAGACATTGCTTTCGCTTTTGGCTTTGCAGCCACTATAGTTCCAGAGGCTCCTGTTACAGAAGCCCTTCTTTGCATGTAAGTGTCAATTTTGTATTGTCTGCCAGATCTCAAGGTTGTTTCTTGTAACTCCCCTTTCTCTTTACCATCTGCCATAACAAAGTCTTTTAATCAAGGTCATTCCCAGACTTTGAAACTCACAAACAAAGTTCTCAAATTTTAAACTCCACTTGTTGCTGAAACAATTTGTAGGTCCTCTAGGGGGCGTAGAGTCAATTCTATACTTCTCAAAGTAATCCCACACTCTTCAAAAAAGAAGGAATAAAAGTTTCCTAGTCCCTTTCAATTTTTCTTTCCTTTTTCAAGGGGATCCCAGTCAATAATGTCCTGTAAGTAACTTTGTAATGCCACAGAAACAGTGTTTCAAATTGGAAGTAACCAAAGTCAATTTGAGATATTTTTTAGCTTCTTATAGCAACAGTCCTTAGCCGGTTCCTTTTCTCCGGCAGTCCGATCCCAGGTTAAAGAGCAGCGATACTTAATCCAATTCTTTTAAATTGGCAGGGAAACACTTTTAAAATCTTCTTCCCCCTCCTCCTGCCTTCGGGGGGGGGGAGTTCTTTGCTTTGGTGGTGGATTTCTTAAATCCCGCAAATTTCCTCTCAAGCAGTTACAGCTAGAGTGCCTTTCGCTTTGATCTTGCTACAGAACGGAAAGCAGACTTCCTTTTTAGTGCTTGTCCGTCTCGGTGCCCAATTTCTTTACTTTTAGTGTCCAGTTATATTTTAGCGGTCAATCCTACTCACGGATAGTTGTTCTTTTAATCCAATTTCCCGGGAAGAAGTCAGCGCTCTCCGCTAATGGCGACGCGGCTTCGCTTCGCAGGCTGGGTGAAGACGACTCTCAGCACCGCTCCAAGACCCCTCCGCTCCTCCGGAGCCTTTAAAAAGGCTATTTCGCAGCGTCGGGGGGGCGCAAAGGTGCCCGCCGAGTCTCCAGTTCACAGGCAACGCGCCTGTGATTTTTAAGGGTCCCCGCTTCGCCGTAGCTGACAGGACCCGAACCCACGAAGCAGATCTCTCCCGGAGCTCCGGTTGAGATCCGCCATTAAGCGCCGGCGCTGACCGGAAGTCCCCTGGCTACACAATTTGAGGATACCCTGTCACCTGGAAAAAAGCTGTGGCATTGCCACTCGGAAAGAAAATGGCCCTAGACTCTTTGGTCTGGAAGAGCTACTGACCAGCTGCAAATATCCCCTTCCTAGAGATGTCATGGAGAGGGTCATGGCAGGAAATCTTGGATGACACAGATTTTCAATTTGGGTTCAGGCCCAGCCATGAAACCAACCTTGACTGAGAGCGGTGTATCGGGAGTGCAACCTTGCTCCTGCTTCTCCATCACTCTATGGCAGGGATGTCCAACAGGTTGGTCGCGATCTACTGGTAGATTCCCCAGGAGGTTTTGGTAGATTGCGGTCGATCGCTGGGTCCCTTTCCTTAGTAAAATATAATCTGGCCCCAGCCCCTCGCCCCACCCTCCATTGTTGCACGATTTGCAGAACAGAAGAGAGAGTTTACTCAGTGAGGCTGTTTGTTTCCCCAGCTGTTGGTGATTGGCTGTTCCCCTTTTTCCCTTGAGCTTAGGCTTGAATTGTGAAAAATCGGGCTCTCCTCCTCCTTAAAAAAGCTCAACAACTTTGCCCTGAACCCCCCAAAAGGGGGTAGATCACTGCCAGTTTTTAATTCTGCGAGTAGATCGCAGTCTCTTGGGAGTTGGCCACCCCTTACAGCTCTATAGCAGGGGTCAGCAGCCTTTTTCAGCCGGGGTCCGGTCCACCGTCCCTCAGACCCTGTGGTGGGCCAGACTATATTTGGGGGGGGGGGGGAATGAACGAATTCCTATGCCCCACAAATAACCCAGAGACGCATTTTAAATAAAAGGACACATTCTACTCATATAAAAACACCAGGCAGGCCCCACAAATAACCCAGAGATGCATTTTAAATAAAAGGACACATTCTACTCATGTAAAAACACGCTGATTCCCGGACCGTCCGCGGGCCGGATTGAGAAGGCAATTGGGCTGTATCCAGCCCCCCGGCCTTAGTTTACCTACCCCTGCTCTATAGCTTGTAGGTGAAAGTGCTGACTTTCACCTACAAAGCCTTAAAGACTCCGGACCGCAATACCTCTAGGACCACCTTTCCCCATATGAACCAACCTGGACCCTGCAATCATCATCGAAGGCCCTTCTTCAGGTGACTTCTCCATGAGAAGTCCAGAGGGTGGCTATACAAGAATTGGCCTTTTCTGGGATGGCTCCCCACCTGTGGAATGCTCTCCCCAGAGAGGCTCGCCTGGAGCCTTCATTACATATACATAGACAGCAGGTGAAAACATTCCGCTATAACTAGGCCTCTGGCTGATTCAACACTCTATGGCCTTTTAAATTTGTTTGTGGGAAGGGGGGTTATTGGTTTGGTTTTTGCTTCCAGAATTTTTTTTTTTATGATGTATTTTGTGTTCTCATTCTACATTTTTATGTTATGAGCCGCCCTGTGATCTTTGGATGAAGGGTGGTATACAAATTTAAATACTAATGACCATAACAAGAATAAATCTGGTCTATAAACAGCCACTCAGCTATGGCGAGTAAAATTTAGCCAGTCCTTTTCCCCATGAATGTGGCCTAAAATGACCAAAGCAGCAATCTTATGCACATTTAACTTGGGAGTAAATATGCACAGTATCAAATTATATAACAGGTAACAATCAAATCACAAACAAATCATATCTTATTTGGGTTTCAGTGTTCTCCTAAGAAGAGTGAACAAAACTCTCAAACACATTAAACAGGAAATGTGTTTGATTGTTTTTAGCTCAACCTCTGAGTGGGGAATTTGTTAATTGTGAATTCCTATAAGAACAGACCTGATTTGCAACTTCTGGACTGCCTTTCACACTTCTGAAACACTATGATGCTCAAAATATGCTTAGAAATGTGTAGTTTGAGAGAACACACATTTTATGATACTTATTTAAGTTAATATCTACACACACGTTTTTGTGAGGACTAAAATAAAAGTTGCAGATAAAGGTAGAAATGGGGTGGAAATAAACCACGAATGAACATATGAAAAAAATGAGATGACCTAGAAATAGATACCTGCCTGTCCCTAGTTCTGGGGGCCACTGAAAAAAGTTACTCCACGGAAAACATATGAATAGCAACTAGGCTGACATTTTTCATCACTAGGATGTTGATGCCAGTAAATTGCCCTGGCAG
The DNA here is from genome assembly GCF_964270895.1 of Podarcis filfolensis. NCBI lineage: Eukaryota > Metazoa > Chordata > Lepidosauria > Squamata > Lacertidae > Podarcis > Podarcis filfolensis. Next base: position 39,008,888 of record NC_139615.1, read on the forward strand.
TTTCAGCTAAAGGATCCCCTCCTTGCTGTAGATTGTTATATAAGAAGATAGCTATCCAGCTAAGACCATGCACCTCCTACATGAGGTGTCATTTCTGCCACACACGAGGCCAAATATCAGTTGAGGGCAACAGATGCTTCTGAGAGCTCATTCACTCAAGGTGTGTGCCTGGGGTCCTACAGAAATTCCACAGGGTGATTCACATGTTTATGGTGGAGCAAGACAAGATAAACAGAGAACTCTGTGTCGACTTAGAGCACTCATAATCGCAGACCTGCCTGGCCACATATGACAAGCAGAACCTCTCAGTTCAGTTGTGAGAACCCAGTGACCCAGAGACGGAGACCAAAACAATACTCTATGTAAAATGGTATTTGTGCATTTCATTGGTCACTGAGCATGTATGTGCCTGAGATACATGTCAGCGATCACTTATGGGTGAGTGAGCGATAGATAAATTATGCCTTTCTTCCTTGCACACATCAAGATTTGTACGAAGGGAAAGAAGAAACTTTTAGTGTCTGCTGAAATGTGAAGATGGGCAATTGCAGAGGGTGATTTATCACCACAATTCATTGCAGGAAAGATGGCCTATGTGTGTCTGACAAGAAGTTTACGCCACTCATCCAGGCCTGCAAATATGAGAGTGAGACTGCCCATCTTCTGTTCCACTGATGGAGACCAGCCTTCCTCATCATCTTCTAAATCCTCATCATGGTGTTCCTGTTGATTTCACCTCTCCCCAATCTTAGTGTGAGATACCCCAAGCATTGGCCTGGTCACAATTACAGGGATAGTGTCATGTGTGCAATCTCCATTGCTCAGTCTTGTATACCGAGAGGTCAGGAGGGTGACAACACGAGAACGGGGCCTTCTCTGCAGTGGCTCCCCGTCTGTAGAATGCTCTCCCCAGGGGTGTTCGCCTGGTGCCTTCATTATACACCTTTAGGCGCCAGGCAAAAACATTTATAAACAGGCCTTTGGTTGATTTGGCATCCTACGCCCTTTTAAAATGTGCTGGGGGGGGGGTTATTGGGTTGTTGTTTTTATTTTGATTATATATTTTGTGGTTTTATATTTTGCTTTTGTTCTGTGAAATTCAAATATAATAATAATAATAATAATAATAATAATAAGAAGAAGAAGAAGAAGAAGAAGAATAAGAATAAGAATAAGAAGAAGAAGAATAAGAAGAAGAAGAAGAAGAAGAAGAAGAAGAAGAATAAGAAGAAGAAGAAGAAGCAGCAGCAGCAGCAGCAGCAGCAGGTAGAAAGGACATATTTTTGCCACAGAGTGTGCATTCAGCATCTCCAATAATTAAGCAGAATCAACGCAACTAATGGGAAGGAGTTACTTAGGAAATCTTTTCCAGTATGTACCAGTTTATATGACAAAGGGCCAGTTAAATCTTTGGTTCACTTTCTGTTGTGCCATGCCTGCGCCATGCCTGCTTCTTTGAACCAGAAAACAATAAGTATGGATGGGGTTTTAAATACTTTTGCATTTTGCCTACAATTGTTTTTATAGTTATCAATCAGAGTTATCACGAGCAATTTGAGACTCAACCATTGTCACTTCCTCCTTACTCTTATGGAGAAGTGTTCCAATGGAGGGATCTCACTACCATTTATTTTAATGCTAGTTTCTGCATTTTAAGCCAAATCCTACAGGCATACGCTGCTGTTCTCACAACTCAAGAAACGGGTTTATCATTGAACCATTACCAGTGGAAGAACCAAACCTGCTACAATTCTGGATGATGCCTTTTTGCGGGAAACCACTATTATGCTTCCAAAATCCCCAATCACCTGTTGTGTTAGGTCCTGGTTTGTTCCCCTATATATCATCCCTCCCGAAGCTTCCTTAATCTGCCACAATCTGCAGGGAGGGAGAACATTTTAAATGATCCTGAATCAACACTCCTCCTCCTATATACTAAACAGATATTCTTCGTGGCATAAGGCCAAGAAGCCTTTTTGGTGCTGGGGAGTATCTGCGTAACAGAAGGTAAATAAACCTGAGAAAGGTACATCCATTAGCCTTTCCCCAACTGCTCCATTGCTAACCCGTCTGCACTGAACCCGTCATTCTAGGGGATGCAAAGTACTAGGCACATGTTGGGTCACTGGGAAAATAAAGCAACAGCAATCTGACATCATTGTAACCAGCAGCATCGCCACGAGTTTGGTTCATATGCAACCCGAAGACAGAGTCTTCCGCTTGCCAGCCAAGTGTGCATTGCAGTAAAGGTGCTCACCGCATAAACAGCTTGAGCCTCCCAGCTTTTCACCCACCAGACACTCTTGTTGCAGTAACAGCTTATTAACTCCAGGTCACCCAGAAGTATTTATGACACAGCAAACAATTCCGGCATTAACCCTTCAGGCTGCCCTTCTTCCTGCAACGTCCTATTTAAGGGTAACAGACCGGGGGCGAGATGGGGAGTGAAGGGCAGCCACATTTTTGCCAAGCCGCCTTCGAGGAAAGCCATTTTACATTAAGAATGCAAAAAAGCAAGCTGTTCTCCAATGTCTCAGCTACAATGCTCAGATGACTGAGAGACCCAGCGTGAAAGCGGCGCGCTGCTTTTCTTCTTTTCCAGCACGCTAAACAGACCCATTTATCTTTCAGCAAGCAGACCCACCGAGAATAAACGGAAGGTAGAAAGAGGTTGTCTGTGCGCCCCTTCGCAACAGCCTGCTGAGGTGGGCTAGCCTGAGGGGGAGGGCACGGCATCACTCAAGGCTCTGTGGCGCAGGATCTGCACTCGGGTCCCCCCATAGAGCGCACACGCCGTGAATTTGAAGAGCACACCCCAAAAGAATCCTGGGAACAGTAGCACCCAGCATCCTTAACAGGCGATAGTTCCCCGGTTTAAGAATCCTGGGAACTGTAGCTCCCAACACCCTTAACAGATGATAGTTCCCCGTTTTAAGAATCCTGGGAACTGTAGCATCCAGCGCCCTTAACAGGCGATAGTTCCCCGGTTTAAGAATCCTGGGAACTGTAGCATCCAGCACCCTTAACAGGCGATAGTTCCCCGGTTTAAGAATCCTGGGAACTGTAGCTCCCAGCACCCTTAACAGGCTATAACCCCCAGGTTTAAGAATCCCGAGAACTGTAGCTCCCAGCACCCTTAACAGGCTATAACCCCCAGGTCTAAGAATCCCGGGAACCTTAGTTCCCAGCACCCTTAACAGGCTATAGTTCCCAGGGGGTGTTTTTTAAAGGGCGCATGTGGGATGAGCTGAAAATGTACGGCATATACGCAGCAGTGTCATAGGGAGCAGGGAAGCCTCCCTAACTGGGCTGGGTGGAAGGGCGGTGGGCTGCTAAGAGAATGAATGGGAGGCAGAAGCCGCCAAGCTGACACGTCACTATCTCCCCCCCACCCCCGCCCGTCATTCAGCCGTCCACTCACCCGAGCCGCCATCTTGTTCCGCCGGCGACGAAGCAGCGACTGACAGATGCGAGATGCGGAGCGCGGAAAGCAGCCGGCTGGGAGGAGGCGGAGCCACGCAGAGCGCGAGGGGTGGGGCTTGTCCTCGCCCCTCCCACTTCCGGACCTGCTTTTTTTATAACCGCCTCGTTCTCGCGTCTGCTGACCCCGCCTTCAAGAGTTAAGGGAGCCGCGAGAGGCACCCGCCTGCATACACGCACGGGAGTCCAATGCGACGGCGGCTGAGGTTGAGTTCAAAGTGCGGGAAGGAGAGATGGGAACAATTACGTACAAGGAAACGAGGAGGAGGAGGGGAAAAGGGAATTTCCCTGATTAATTTTAATATTTAATTGCTATTTAAGGCGACCAAAGTGTGCTAAGGGGGGTTCACTCGAATTGCAGGGATAAAACCCCAAGCAAAATGTCAACATCCTGTCAACATGCCATCAAAATCCCAATGAGATGGATATACGATATCTTTATTGTCATTGTGCCACATAGAACAATGAAACTGAAAATCTACATTCAAAACCCCCTAACAACTCTTAAACCCCATTTTAAAATACAATATACAATAATAATATACTATAGGATAGGGTGGTGGGATAGGCAAACGCTAAAACTGAAGCGATCCCTCTAAAAAATATTGGGGGGACGCCCAAAAAAATCAATGCAAACAAATAAAGGGACAGAGGTATCCCATTACAGAGGTTTTATTATTATTATTATTATTATTATTATTATTATTATTTTCAAAGGAAACTAGACAGATAGGGTTACAAGGAAGAAATTTTTCCAGTTTGCACAATACATACATTAATCATAGCAATATGATTATGTATTAAATAAAAAATAATTTTAAAAAGAGATCTGTCGCTTCGCAGAAATGTCTTAATAAATCATGACTCATCGTGTCTTGCAAGTGTATCCGGACTCTGAAGAATAGCTTAAGACAAGACAAAGCCCTGCATTCCGGCACCTTGAAAACTAACCAAGATTACTTCTACTTAGAAGTAAGTCCCATTCGGTTCAATGGGACTTACTTCCAGGTAAGGGGGTGCAGTATAGAATTGCAAGCTTACTCGTGGACCTTAAGAGACGCATTTCTCTTTCTCTGCATTACTGCCCCGCCGGAGGAGGCATTCCAATAAGAACCAGAAGTGAGGGTTGAATATTTAAGCAATCCTCTTTTCCTTTCCATCTCTAATTGCCTTCAATCACGTCCGCAGAGAGGCAGAGATATGAAAAAATTGAAGACGACTGTCTCATTTTCTCTATACGCTGCATCCGGGTTTAGATCCGAGAAACCATTTTTAAATGTCTCCTGGCCGACCTTGGAATAGGGGAGTCCAAGCTAAGGCATAGATAGCTGTGATTGTGCAAAATAGTAATTTATTTAATAATAATAATAATTGCACTTTTTAGTCACTTTTTTTTTTCACAAAAGGGAACCCGAAGCGACTTGCAAAAAATAGCACATACGTCACAATGAACATAAAATTAAAACAGAGTAAAATCTAAAAGATATGTTTAATTTTGCTCGAAAAACTGAATGTCGCTGGCGGAAATGACTGGCAGAATCCGAGACCAGGGAGAAGAGTCGGTAGAAGAAGATTGGAAGAAATTTAAAGACTATTCACAGAAACACTGTAAAATATTAAGGAATGTTAGAGGGATGCTGGAATGAAGTTATGTGGTTTTAGCAATAATGTTATAAAGGGGTATGTAAAAATGGATTGTTAACAGGTGAAAATGTAAAGTTACAATATATTAAGATAAAATATTAAGATTAAAGCAAAAAGGGTAAGGACTTGCTGAAACAACTACTGAACTAGAATACAAAAAAGGGAGGTGTGAGGAGGTCAGGGAAACAAGCAAATGAAAGATAAGACATGGAAAGACTGATTTGTTTTTAATTGTTTTTTATTTTTCTGTATTTTGTATTTTTGTTTTTTTTATCTTTTCTTTTCTTTTTTTCTATTTTTGTAATTTCTTTGAAACTTTAATAAATATTATTCAGGGGGGGGAAAGAAAAACTGAATGTCGCTTCCGTTTTCCAACATTTTAAAAAATAACCTTACTTACCACTGCATATTCCAATACAAATGCAGTCCATTATCCTCATGTTAAAAGGCGGAAGAGGCTTTGGGTGATACAATAGTCCCACAGTTTCCTCTCAATATTGCAAGGTGGGCATCAGGCTGGAGCTCCTTGCATGGTTTCCAACAACCCTGATATGTAGTCCAGTTGCTGAACCTATTACAGGTTGGGGCTGCAGTTCAGATACGCTATCTTTGCCATATCAGTCTGCAGAAAGTAGCGTACAACAACCCTGCAATATAGGCCACTGTTTTTATACTAACAGTATATTGTAGGAGGGGCCTGATGAAGAGATGGCTTTATGGCAGCCCTAGCCCTGCAATGCTGTCTGCTGTTGATATTGCAAATCAGAGATCGGGCTTAGATTTAAATTTCCGGCAAAAGAAACCCCAATACAAAACAAACCCTTAGGTTGCACGCTGACAATCTGCTTAAATTGCCTATGGAGAGGCCTAGACAAGAATTTCAAAAAGAATGGGGGAAATGCAGAGAGTGCTTTACCAAGCAGTGCCCCAAAATATACACCTGGACTTGTTTCGATTAATTTCTAAAGGAGACGTTGCAGTTTTTTAAGTCATAATTAGGAAAAATTGTAACAATCACATATAAAAGAAACAGTATACAAGAAGTAAATAACGAGGCCATTTACAGGATAAAGGAAGACTCTTATTTTTATGTCATGTTTTCTTTGTGAAAGGGGATAGGAGTTTAATTTTGATAATTAAATTGTCGGTGGTGGTGGGTTTGTTTGTGTGTATGAGTTGTTGTGGACTATGTTGTAAATAAAGTAGTGGTAGTAAACCACAGAGCCTAGGACTTGCCAATCAGAAGGTCGGCGGTTCAAATCCCAGTGACGGGGTGAGCTCCCATTGCCCGGTCCCTGCTCCTGCCAACCTAGCAGTTCGAAAGCATGTCAAAGTGCAAGTAGATAAATAGGTACCGCTCCAGCGGGAAGGTAAACGGCGTTTCCGTGCGCTGCTCTGGTTCGCCAGAAGCAGCTTAGTCATGCTGGCCACATGAACCGGAAGCTGTACGCTGGCTCCCTCGGCCAATAAAGTGAGATGAGCGCCGCAACCCCAGAGTCGGTCACGACTGGACCTAATGGTCAGGGGTCCCTTTACCCTTTACCTTTAGTAATAATAACAATAATAATAATAATAATAATAATAATGCCTATGGAGAATATCCCCTGGAAACAAATCCAATGCCTAGTTGTATGCAGACGCCTCATCCTCTGTGGATTTGCATGCAGATAGCTTGTGCTTTTAACTGTTCAAAATCTCAATAACAAAATCACACTATAATGTTAGTTAGATGAGAGATTCCTGTCTCTACTGCTATATTTTCTCCTCTCTTTTGGGGGGCCAGGTGGGGCGGGAGGGAAAGGACACCTGTCATCCAAGCATCAGAAGAAGGATGTTCAAAAGGTGAAGCCAACAGATGTTGGACTCCCACTCCCATAAGCTCTAGTCTGTGTGACAGATGATCAGGGATGATGGATTTGTAGTTCTGTTCCACCAAAAATGCAAAGTATATCGCTCACCACACTTTTTGTGTCTTTCTGCACAGAGCAGCTGACACAGTCAGGCTTCATCTCTGTTGTTAGCACCACAGTTTCCTCGCTCAGTTGTTACTGCCAGGTCTTCCTCCTCTCCTATTTCCATTCAAGCCCTGTCGTTCTAAATGACATCATACTCTACTATCACTGCCTGGTCCACAAAGATAAGAAAATAATTACACAGAGAGAGGCATCTGGCTGTGTGTGTGTGTGATTTCCAGGTTCAGATAGGAGAAGCCATTTTTAAATGTCCCCCGGGGAGGTAGGGAGAGTTGCCAATATACATCAATAAAACAACCCAGCATTTTATTTTCCTTTTTTGGCAATTTAATAAGTGATTTAATAGATCCACAGCAAAGCAGCACATTAGATTCCTTACATACATATATTTATTGACTAAATAGATTCATTCAATACACATATTTAATAGTATAATTACAACTTAAAAAAAAAAATCCGAGGGACATTGCAGATCTACCCAATTCCTCATTTGTTAGATGGCAGCTCTCATCATCTTTGACCACCGGTCATGCCGGCTGAGAGAGATGGAAGCAGAGGAGTCCAACAGCACTTGGGGGGCAAACAATTCCTAAACTCTTGCCCTAGAGGATCAGGTTCAAAGTCGGGAGGCACCTTTGGGTGAGTGGGGGACTGATCAGATATAGGCAGGGCTGGCCCAAGACATTTTGGCAACCGAGGCAAACCACAAAATGGTGTCCCCCTCCCCAACAGGGAAGCAGCTGCAGAGGTGCAAAATTCGGAGCCCATGTCATGGACCATGGGTAGGCAAACTAAGGCCTGGGGCATAGCTATCAACCTTCTCTTTTTTTGTGGGAAATTCCCTTATTCCAGCACCGTTTCCCGCTGCTTCCCGCTGTTATCCCGGATTGTTACATATCCCGTAGACTGTCTCCGGGACAGGTGAGGCTGCTGATCCCTTATTTTTGAGGCTGCTGATCCCTTATTTTCAAATCTGAAAGTTGACAGCTATGGCCCGGGGGCCATATCCGGCCCATCACCTTCTAAATGCGGCCCACGGACGGTCCAGGAATCAGCATGTTTTTACATGAGTAGAATGTGTGCTTTTATTTGAAATGCATCTCTGGGTTATTTGTGGGGCATAGGAATTCGTTCATTATTTTTTTTCAAAATATAGTCCAGTCCCCCACAAGGTCTGAGGGACAGTGGACCAGTCCCCTGCTAAAAAAGTTTGCTGACACCTGTATGGACTGACTGGAGGGACTAGTTGGGGATTCTCCCGAATGAAGACGGCTCAGAGCCTGGGGATTGGTGGTGGGAAAGAGAAGATTAGGAGGAGGAGGTGTCAGAAGCTGAAGGGGTAACAGGGTTTAGTGAGCAGGAAGAGTCTGTGCAGAGAGCAGTCCAGAATCAGAGGCAGAAGCTGAAGCAGGAGAGGAGGGAGGCCAAGAGGCAAAAATGAGTTGGGCTGGTGAACAAACTAGGGGGTCTCCCCCTCCTGCGGCAACAAGCTCCTCTCCCCTCACCCAGTGGTCTTCCAGGACCAAGAGATGTATGAAGTGAGAAGAGCAAAGGCAGGCCCAGACCCTCAAAGTGTTCCTAGTCCCACTGGGCTAGCCACTGTCTACCTCACAAGACTGTTGTGAAAATAAAATGGCAGGAGGAGAACCATGTACACTGCCTTCAACTGCCACCATAGATTTAATAAAATAAATTATTGTTATAAAATACACTGCAGAGGTACTATGGAAACAACAAAATATCTATCCTTCACAAACTGTTCTGTTGATCAAAGAGCTTTGATCAAGGTCAGCGTAGTCATTATCTTAGTTTATTATCATGCCTGGTTTGTATAAGGGCTCCATTTGCACTATTATTTTAAAGCAGTATTGCACAACTTTAAACAGCCACGGCTCCCCTCAAAACATCCTGGGGATGGCAGTTAAGGGTGCTGAAGGGGTGCTAGGAAACCTTTTTTGTTTGTTTGTTTTTGCCCTTCCAGAACTACATTTCCCAGAGTTATCTAGAGAAAGGGATTGGTTGTTAATAAAGCACTCTGAAATTTGTTCGCTTTGCGTGGGGAATAGGGGGTTGCCTCCTAACAACTACATCCTTAACAAACTACAGCTCCCAAAATTCTTTAGAGGAAGTCATGCCTGTTTAAAGTGGGATGATAATGCTTTAAATGTACGGCGCAGATGAAGCCTAGAAATGAAAAACCCAAGTCTCTTCCCTCAGGCTCGCAATCTCACAATTATTATAGCAGTCTGTTTTCCAGCCGTAACCACACAGATGCTCCTGGAAGTCCGCAGAGGAGCGTGTGAAGGTCAAGGCTTGGTTAGATTGATGACACTAATAATTCCGTGTTCTGCTCCCGTGCTTTATATTAAAGAGTCGGTTTACTGCAGTCTGTGGTGGTCATACTGCAGTATTTGGGATGTTGCTATGAGGCAGCTAGAAAGGGAACTGCTGCATTGTACAGGAAAAAAACCATACAGTTTGTGTACTGAATACGTGTTTGTGTGTTTGAAGGAGCCTATTTGCACAGATCTCTCTTGTAGAGAACAGTTGTGTTTCCCAAGGTCATATTTTTATATATATAATACTGAGAAGCGGAGCAGTTTTTCAATGTCGTTTAAAGAATGTTCTGGATAATATTAGGCTTTACCGTGGAAGAAAGGGGAAGCATCACCATGGAAACCAGAATTCTAACAGAAGCTGCAAATTCTGCAGTCTCCCCCTGTGGTGTGTCACTTTAAATATGTCATTGTTGGAAATGCAAACTTGGAATAGGCACTAGTATGTATGCCGGGGCTCCAGTAGTTGTAATTGGACTCCCAAGTCCCATCAGCCCCAGCCAGCATGGCCAATGGGCGGAGATGAAAGGAAGCATATAGCAGGTTGTTTGAATCCCTGCTATATGGTGTGGAATACAATACTGTCACTGATAAGTAGTGTGTAACCTAGGAAGAGGGATATGGGTGGCACTGTGGGTTAAACCACAGAGCCTAGGGCTTGCCAATCAGAAGGTCAGCAGTTCGAATCCCCGCGACGGGGTGAGCTCCCGTTGCTCAGTCCCAGCTCCTGCCAACCTAGCAGTTCGAAAGCACATCAAAGTGCAAGTAGATAAATAGGTACCGCTCTGGCAGGAAGGTAAACGGCGTTTCCGTGCTCTGCTCTGGTTCGCCAGAAACGGCTTAGTCATGCTGGCCACATGACCCGGAAGCTGTACGCCGGCTCCATCGGCCAAAAAAGCGAGATGAGCCCCGCAACCCCAGAGTCGGCCACGACTGGACCTAATGGTCAGGGGTCCCTTTACCTTTAACCTAGGAAGAGCTTGGTTCACGGCTCACTGAATAAGTCAGCCTATTCTAACCTGGTGCCCTTTAGATGTTATTGACAACTCCCATCATCCCAGACCATTGGTCCTGTTAGCTAGGGATGGTGAGCGATCTAGTAATAATAATAATAATAATAATAATAATAATAATAATAATAATGTTATTATTGTTTATACCCCACTCATCTGGCTAAGCTTCCCCAGCCACTCTTACAGCACATTAAAAAAATGTAAAACATTAGACATGAAAAGCTTCCCTAAACAGGGCTGCCTTCAGATGTCTTCTTAAAGTAAGACAGTTGTTTATTTCCTTGACATCTGATGGGAGGGCTTTCCAAAGGATGGGCGCCACTACCGAGAAGGCCCTTTGCCTGTTTCCCTGTAACCTCACTTCTCGCAGTGAGGGAACCACCAGAAGGCCCTCGGAGCTGGACTTCAGTGGAGGACATCAGATTAGGGATAATGTTTGAAACTCATTTAGGTGGCTTTAATTCTTAACCCGTGGGTTAATAATATTGACCTGCTTACCACCATGTAGGGACGCGGGTGGCGCTGTGGGTTAAACCACAGAGCCTAGGACTTGCCAATCAGAAGGTCGGCGGTTCGAATCCCCATGACGGGGTGAGCTCCCGTTGCTCGGTCCCAGCTCCTGCCAACCTAGCAGTTCGAAAGCACATCAAAGTGCAAGTAGATAAATAGGTACCGCTATGGCGGGAAGGTAAACGGCGTTTCCGTGCGCTGCTCTGGTTCGCCAGAAGCGGCTTAGTCATGCTGGCCACATGACCCGGAAGCTGTACACCGGCTCCCTTGGCCAGTAAAGCGAGATGAGCGCCGTAACCCCAGAGTCGACCACGACTGGACCTAATGGTCAGGGGTCCCTTTACCTTTACTTACCACCACGCTGCTGTAATTACTGAGATAATGCACGGGAAGCGTTTTTTATTATATGTCATTGCCTCTGTGGGCTGAAGCTTGGATTTACTTTTACGCCGCTAAAAAGGAGAATCACAGAATCATAGGATTGTAGAGCTGGAAGGGGTCATGCGGGTCATCTAGCCTAACCCTCAGGAGTTCAGGAATCTTTTGCCGAATGTGGGCCCATGAACCTGAGATTAAGAGCCTTGTGCTCTATCAACTGTGAAATATACTCAGAGTCGCAAAGTGATTTCATGCTCTTTATTCAGCTCATAGTGGTGAGGAGGAATGAATGAAAGTCCCCTCAAAGCATCTGCTTTATATACATTATTTACACAATGGGCTGCACATGATTGGCTAATTCCGGAATTCTACTGTAAGCCAATCAGGTTGTGGATTCACTTCTATCTGGAGCATGATTGGGTGGTTCCTGCCAACCAATCATACTGCTGCATTGTTCTAGGACCAATCAGACTGCTGCATTCTGAATCCTATTGTTCTAGGACCAATCAGACTGCTGCCTTTTGGATCCTATTGTTCTAGGACCAATCAGACTGCTGCAGTTTGGATCCTATTCAACTCAGTACATAACAAACTGAGTTATCCAACCACTTTCAGTGAAGAGGAAGAGGAGCAGTCTGTAGGCTGTGGCGTGTCTCACACCACAGCTATGAGCCCACCGACTTTTAAAGCAGGTATCAATCAATACTTTATTGCAGCCCAAAGACCCACAAAACAATTTGAAAACTAGATACAGTTAAAACATCCACACAGAAAGATGAAAGAAACCAAGGCAGTCATTTTGTTTTATCTAGGGCATAACGATATTTGTTTTTTATAACCTTGGAAAGAAACTTTGCCACCCCCAGTGTAATATCATTTGACCTGTCTTCCCAAAGATATTTAATATGGGACGCTTCGGATTTTCCCCGGAAATTTCCCAGTAAGAGTTTGATCAATTGATCCCTTGCTCTTTAAAGCAGGTATGTTCCATTGAAATGGACAGGATTCCGATTTCATTGCTGAAAAGATAGCGGCTGGGGCTCAGGTTATACAGTATATTCATGTGATATATACGGGCTGGGGGGGGGGAGAGGAAGCTGCACTTTGTGCATGCTCAGAAACATTTTTTGCAGTTGCTTTGACATTTTTCACCAGGGCTTTATAACAAAAAAAGCCCCCAACATAGTCGGAAAAATACATTCCTTACACATGTTGGATTACAACTCCCATCATTCCTAGTGAGCAGGATGATGGGAGGTGTAGTCAAACAACGACTGGACCCATTTGGATGAGTAAGCAGCAACCTGCCTCACTCTGCCTCCTCCGGTCTCCTAGCAACCCCGCACTATCGAGTACTACATTTCCCAGCAAGCATCGCTCCGCCGCGGACGCCGCGACCATAGAGCCAGGAAGGAAAAAAAGAAAGCACTTTCGTATCTCTATGATTTCGCGGCACGGAAAAGCCCAAGAGAAGGAAGCGGGGCGAGCGGCTTCCGGCGGAAGTGAGGCCCTGTGGTTCCGGCCGGCGTGAGTGAGCGAGTTTGGGCTTTTTTTTTCCAAGATGGCGGCTGCGGCGGGCTTGGAGTTCCAGCGCGCCCAGTCCTTGCTGAGCACCGACCGGGAGGCCTCCATTGGCATCCTGCACTCCATAGGTGAGGAGCCGGAGGGAAGGGAGTGCCGGCCGTCCTCCGCCGGCTGCCGGGGGCTCCGGCGGGCGCGGGAGGCCGGCGGCAGGGGCGGCTGGCGGCCGGAGCCGCTGCTGACTCACCGTGAGCGACTCTGAAGGGGGAGAAGGCAGCCGGGGCGGGGAGGGGAGTTGGGGAGCGGGGATGTTTTCGGGGGGAAGGAGGCTTGGCTTTGTGGGAATGGGGCAGTCCGGGCCGCCTCGGAAACCGGCCCAGGGGTCGGCATCGGAAGGGCCTAGGCAAGCGGAGTGGGGAGGGCTCCCCTGACAGGCTCCCCCAGCCCCTCTCCCATCCCCAGCCTCTTCTTTGTCGCGGGAGGCAGGAACGCCGGACTCGGGTGTCCTGAGCTGCCAGGTCTCCCTAACCTTTCCTAGCTGCTCGTTAGGTGCATCCCAAATCTCAGCCTAGGGACAGCCATCAAACCCTACATCCCCCCCCTCCGAAATCTGATTTCAATCAGAAAGGTAGGAATAAGTTGTTGGGAGGAGAGGCGGCGGGCGGGGGGGGGGGGGAGAAGACTGGCATAGACTTCTGAAAGTGGTTTGTCTCGGTGGGTGCTGCCAATGGAGAGAAGGAACGACAAGATGGAAGTTGGAGAGGGTGCCAACTTGATGGCATGAGATTCCTGGCTGAAGTAAAGGTAGGAGAGGGAGTTTTGGGGTGGGGGGAGTTGGCCCAACAATAAGCTTCCTAGTGGTTTTTACATGGATCCCGTTTCCCATGCTTTTAACAGCAACTGGATGTGCAGATGCGAACAAGGGAGTGCTTTGTGATGCCGGTTCTGGGAGATCACAGTTCTCCCTCTTGTAGGAGGAGGTCTGGCTAGGTTCTCTTCCCCCCCCTGCTCAGTCAGACAATCTCCCTGACAGATGTTATTATTTACTAAAAAAAAATTTTTTTTAAAGAAAGTGGTGAGTTTTGAGGAAGACGTGATGGAGGTTTGCTGTGGAGTAAGAGGTAGGAGAAGAGGGTAGGCCTGAACGAAGGATGGGGAGATAACTGGGAGTGATGAATTTGAAGAGGGGTTAGTGGTGAAGAGATTCCATGGGAAAGCAGTATGGATTGTGTAGTGAGGGTGTTGGCAAATCACCTCCGGAGCGTGCCTAACCTCTTTCTTCTTGTGAGACGGTTAATGCTTGATATTTGCTATGAAAGATGGCATTTTGTGTACACCCCCCCATACCTGTTTTACTAGGGGAAGGAAGACAATTGATGTGCAAGTCTTCTTTTACCCAGTAACTAGATTTGAAGAGTGGGAGTGAGGTACAGGGACACAAAATGTGATGGTTTCTGGATGGCTTTAAAATGGTATTGCTAAAATTTGTGATGGGTAAGTCATTATAGCTACTAGCCGTAACGACTATATGGAATTTTTCTCTGTTCAGAGGCAATGTGCCACTGAGTACCAAATGCTGAGATCGACAACCGGAGAGTGCTATTGCCATCCTGCCTGTTTGTGGGTTTCTCAGTCATCTGCGTAGCCACTGAGAGAAACTGCTAGGCTATGTGGACAATGTTCACATCTAGGAGGGATTTTCTTATGATCTTCTACAATTTGGACTTTGTTCAAATAAGTTCTATGGCTTGGGATTTCTAAAGGCATAACTAGGAAGGTGGGTTTCGGGATCAGGAAGTAGTAATCCATTTTGCCTACTGTCAGAACAACTGAAGTTCTCATACAGGTTTGCAGTTTGCATGTGTTGATAGCAGCTGAGAGTTGATCATCTTTCTTCAGTGCACTTCACACAAAGAGCAGAGTAGGGAATCAGGGTGAAACAAAGAAGACTAGCTGCAATACACCCTTTGAAACAAAGCTTCAACTATAAAAAGTTTAGGAAATGGAATGCCCTTAGAATGTGGGTGTTGTGCCAGGGAACATGAGGGCCTCTCTGTTTTGGCTTGCCCCTTGCAAACTCTCCTTTCCTCCTTCCCATATTTTAAAATATATTCTTTTCCTTTTTTTAGTTCAAGACTTGAGCTACATTTCTGTAGATCATATTAAATGAAAAAAGCCACCAGACACCACTTCTCTTCCTTCCCCAAACAAAATTAGCCTGAGAACAGCACCTGCTTAGAGGAGCTTTACTTGTCTTAAGATTGACAGTAGGAGCAGAACGTGTGTACAGCAAAGGAAAACTTGATACTGTCCCATGCAAATGCACAAAATTATCTAGTCCTGTAGGTTTTGGTGGAATTCACTCTTGGCTGATGGGAACCGTTTGTTCCTTGTGGATTGGGAACAATTAAACTATGAGAGATGCCTCTTTGCCTAGAAATGTAAGTTTTGGCAAGAAGAAAAGTATTGATATGGCTACCTACTAATGGGGGGATTCCTAAGTAGTTCCATTATAATAGTGTGAAGTAGTCCTTCTGTAATGTTGAAGCCAATATTCTATGCTTAAAAGGCGGTTTGTAGTTTTTCATTCCTTAGTTGATATTTTACATATTGGCAGCTGTATACCGCAGGAAATGGTACTGTGCTGGTTTCTCTGAATACCACTATTTTTTGTGCATGTTCTTTCATGCAAGTGCACTAAAACTAGTGATATAACCACTCTTCTTGGTGTGAAGAGGCTTGTTTACAGTATCTGGTGACACGCTAGAGAGCGATGAAGATGCTTTTTCACAGCTGTAGCTGTGTCCACATCACTGCTGTGATTACATTATGCCAAATATGCTGGATGACACAAAACTGAGCTGCCTCATGTTACTGAATTTCTCTACTCTGTGTTACAAACTCCGAATCGTAATCTGAGAGGCAGGTGCTATGGTATTACAAGAAGCTAGCTGATGATTGAGCCGAATCATGCATGAGCAATTCTTGATTAGGTGCAGAGGCTTGTCTTAACTTCCGAAAACCTTTTGTTTTTCCAGTGAAGCGTGATGTCCAGGAAAACGATGAAGAGGCTGTACAAGTCAAAGAGCAGAGCATCCTGGAACTGGGGAGTCTCTTGGCCAAGACGGGGCAGGCGGAAGGTAAATTGCGTTTTAAAGCAGCTTAATAACACCTAACTGTTTTAATCTGTTTTTAATACCGTGTTTTAATGGTGTAACATACAGCCTTAGGGTGAAAGGTAGTGAATAACGAATAAGAAAGAGAATAAAAGAATGTAATGTCACTGTAGAAAAGTTACTGCTCTCTGAATAGTTACTGCTCTAATGTCACGTTTGTGGGATCTGGAAAAGTATCTCGACAAGAGAAGAATGCTAATTTTGGATTTGGTCACTGTAGACCAAACTAGACATGTAGTCACAAGACGGGTCAGTGTGTGCTTGTTTTTCTTTACTAAAAAGCAGCTGCTGGGGGTGGGGGTGGACATATGGGGCAAGCATTTAAGCTCCCCTCCCATGGTTGTTATTTAATGAAAGAAACATACCCACACAAACGCTTGTCATGCAGTTAGCACCATAGAGAAGATGGAAAACTGTCCTGAAAAAATGCTACAGGTAATCCCCACCCCCCCAAAATAATAATACCAAAGAATTGGAGCCAGTTTGTGTGATTGTTCCTCTTCTGTCTGAAATAATTGGCACTAGATTTTAAACTGTGCGGTCATTGCCACCTCAGGAATGAGCCGTTAAGCTTCTGTTGTGTTCTTGTACGGCTTCAGAAGCTGAACTGTGCTTCACAACTTTGTTTTCAATGCAGAACTTGGAGGACTTCTGAAGTATGTGCGCCCTTTCTTAAACTCCATCAGCAAGGCGAAGGCAGCTCGCCTGGTTCGGTCTCTGCTAGATCTTTTCCTAGACATGGAGGCAGCAACAGGACAAGAGGTGAGAATTAAAATTCAAGCAAAACTGTAAACGTGGTGTTTGCAGTCGCTTTCAGGTGTTCTGTTATAGCTGATCCTATTCAGAGGAAGGCACGCAGAACTTCATACAAAAGACCATCTCTAGACGGTGGCGGTTGTGCTGGAGCAAGTACTGTAAATTTTCTTGTGACATTTGTAAAATGAGGCTAATGAAATAAACAATATTCACCCTATCATAAACGTGGAAATGGGTTTTTTAAAGTGTAGAAGATAACAGAAAATAGGCTATCTGAACGATAAACTTGTCCTTTTTACCCATTGTTGTCTTTTTAATTGTATATATTGCTTGTTTTATGTTGCTATGGCCGTTGGCTAATGCGAATAAAGTTTATCTGTCTAAAAAAAGTGGAAATAAGTTTTTTAAAGTATAGAAGATAACAGAAAATATGCTTAAAATCAATACCAAAGGCATATCTAAGCCAGAGAACTATGCATCGGTCAGGAAAAGCTTGTCAAAACAAAAATCTCTTCCATTGTTTCTAGAAAGTATAGAGCGCCAGAAAAAAAGCAATTTGAATGTGGTTTCTTTCTCTTTCTTTTAAGGTTGACCTGTGTCTTGAATGCATTGAATGGGCCAAATCTGAGAAGAGGACATTCCTGCGCCAAGCTCTGGAGGTAAGGTATGCTGTATATCCATGTGACTTGGTACAGCTAAGTTGTGCACACTGGTCTCTCGTTTATTCCCCGGATTTGGAAACCTGCCATACTACCTGACGGGGCGCTGAACCCAGGCAACTGTTATCTATTCACGTTCCGCTGCGTTGCTTCGCTGGGTTATTGCTGACGTGTTACCAGGTTTCTCAAATGGTGGTTTTGGGTGTGATAGTTCCGTGCCACCTTTATGCAGACTTGCATCTCCGGGAGTTTTCCTCCGCTGTCTGTGATGCAAACAGTCAACATGTGTTCCCTCTTAACACCCACGGTTGTGCTTGCTGTATAGGACTGGTGAAAAGACAGGTATTTTCCCATCCTTTCAACGCCATCTGCATTCACTGATGTTGTTTTGTGGATGTTGGAGATGGAAGATGATCTGGATTAGCCAATGCAGAGAAGTTTATATTTGACTGCAAATACATTTGTATTTGAGGATTTCTACTTCTCGGTCTTTCTGCTCTGTGTGGCTTAGAAATGAGCTGCAATTACATTCTTTGTTCCTTGGCTCATGTTTCTCCCCCGTTGTGCCTCTTCCTATGTTGGGAACAGCTTCCCCTTCAAACTTATTACCGCACGACCATGCATTCTCTGCTGTCCGACTTTACTCTGCATTGCCGTGCAATTCCTCTCAGCAAAGGCCTTGCCTCTTCCGTGGTTCACATATATTGCTTTCCGAGTCAGGAATGAGCAGTCTGTGGCACTCCAGCTATTGCCACACTCCAGTTCCCATCATCACTAACCACTGGTCATACTGGCTGGGGCTGATGGGAGTTAAATTCCAACAAGTTCTGGAGGGCGGAAAGTTCCTCATACGTGTCTGCAATAAGTATTTCACATTCGTAGAGTTAATTTTCATTGAAATGCATCATTTACCTTTCTCTCTCCTAGGCAAGGCTGGTTTCTTTGTACTTTGACACTAAACGGTATCAAGAAGCATTGCAGTTAGGTAAGTAGATTACCAGCTGGGCACCGCTTTGCCCCTATTTTGATTTCATACTGGCTAGAAGGAATAGAGCTCCTTAATACAGTCGTACCTCGTTTTGCGGCCAGGATCCGTTTTGGAGCCCCGGCTGCTAGCCAAAAAGGACGCAGGGCAAAGCGCTGCATCTGAGCACGCTCACAGAGCGGTTTGCGCATGTGCAAAGTGTGATTTTTGCGCTTCTGCGCATGCGTGAGCTGCAAACCCGGAAGTAACACATTCCGGTAATTCTGGGTTTGTTCACCGGAATGACGCTAGACAAGGCGGACGTTCGTGAAGATATTACTGTATTCACTTGCGTCTTACTCTAAACCCGCTTCATAGAAGTGTATTCATTGCTTTAGCATCATGTATTGACCTGGATGCTTGAGGGAATTCAGTCTTTGGGTTCCAATAAGAACTGTCTGGAACCATATGTTTTAATATAAAGTTACAAATATAAATACATGTTTAAAGTTAAACATTTCTGTAACTTAAGAAACTACACAGTTAAATGCAGAAACAAATAAATACATGGAGCATATAGCACAGCGGGCAAAACCAAAGAACGTGTGAGTCCTGGATCAGGACAAAGGCCAAAATTACTCGCCCTAAATGTTATGTGTTCAGTTCACAGTATCGGCTGTTGGATAAATGGCAATACTTGATTTGGCAACTCCTCAAACTACCTTCCCTAGGTTCAGGCAGAAACGAGATCAACTTTCACATCAAGCTTCGATTCACCTGATTATTGTTAAAAGTAAAAATTATGAAGGTGCTCCGTTTTCATTTGACATACCCTTGGCCTTACATACTTTCCTGGAGGCAGTGTTCGAAACTCTTAATGCAAACAGTCGCATTTTGTGAGAGGGAATGTCCTTACCACGATTGGTTTAGGTGGCCTCATTGTTCTGCTTCGCCAGCATCAGCAGCTCCTGCATTAGAGTTAACGTCCAGCCCTAAGACCCTCTCATCCCACAAGGCAGTAGAACAGCTATTCTCCCTCCTTCCCTCCCTTTCTCTCCATTCTCTCTGTGGGCTGGCGCTGAAGGTGCAGGACTAGAAAAGCCACCTGCAGGACTCCAGAGTAAACTTAAGAGCAGTTTCCTGATTCATTTGAATACAATGCAGAGAGAACAGAGAGGCGGAGGAGGAAAGGTGAGCCCTCTGAAGACGAGAGTTCCCCAGGTAGTACAGAGAGGGAAAAGTTCCTATATATTTGTTTGGTTTCTCTCTCTCTCTGTCTCACTGTTGCATGAAGGAGGGGGGCATGAAATGGTCTGCTTCTGGGTTGAATTGGGGGCAGCACTCATTGGTTGTGTTTCTCTACCAGATTGTCATTTTCTCTTGATCGCAGCCCAATCCAGCACATTCTGCTTGCTGTGTTTCCCCCTTTCCCCTCCTTCCAGTTCTCTGCAGAGTTCACTGCTGTGTCTCTTGTGTTTGTGTTCCTGGCTCTCTCTCTCTCTCTCTCTCTCTCTCTCTGTGTGTGTGTGTGTGTGTGTGTGTGTATGTGTGTGTTGCCATACAGATATCTGTAAATATTAATTATTCAAATAACATGGTTTTGGCAACTATTGCAAGAGCTGAACCCCATTTGCGTTTGTGGTGTCCAGTTCAAAACTGCTATTAAAAATGGTATTAACAACATGTCACTCACTGGTGTGAATTGCATACCAGTTCATGCTTTTTGAAAAATAATAATAAAAAGTGCTGCTGCATTATGGGGTGGGGAATAGATGCTAACCTTTCTGTTTTTGCGCCTGTAACTCAGGTTCCAGGAGCAATTTTGCTCCTAGCTTTTATAACTCAGTTTCTAACACTGCCAGGGGGTAAGACTTTGGTAGCCTGGCTGACTTGTTGCCCTCCAGAAGTTGTTGGACTCCCAACTTCCATCAGCCCCAGCCAGCATGGCTAAATATCAGGAATTATGGGAGTTTGAAGACCACAGGTTCCCCATCCATGCTTTCGATTCAGTTTTATAACCAAGTGAGGTTCTGCCTCTTCTCTGTGTCATAGTGACCCTGAGTTATTCTGATTAACTGACTGAGATCTGCACTGAACTCTCCACATGCCCAGAGTTGCGTCACTTAACTCTCTTATTAATGGTGGTATGCACATATACTTAATTACGGTGGCTGATTTTCTATGACCTGATTAGGCAGGTAGGGCAGTGTTGTCTCACGTTAGTTGTCAAAGAACACAGGATTCATTTTCATGCTTAATATGTTAGCTTTGTATGTACCCAACTCTTATCTCGGTTTCCTAATAGTGTTGTGTCACTTAGTCCTATGAGACAGAAAGCCCAGTTTGCTTCATAGTGGAACTGGGGATAGAACCTGCCTTCTCCCATCAATACTGGACACCATGGGTGGTATTTTACTCACAGTAGACCCACTGAAATGAGTCAGGTCCATTAATTTCAGTCTACTCTTGAGTCAAACATAGTTGACCACCCTGGCTTTCCACCGACCAGTCTCAATTCAACTGACCTGGTGTGCTAGCAGAAGCTAACGGGACATTTGTTCCTCCAGATCAGCTCTTGTATTTTTTCTGGCGAACAGAAAATCTTGCATTGATCAGGAGAACACAGTGCTGAATTCCTTCCCTTGATATCACAAGTTCTGTTGAGTAGCAAAGATAAATTTTAAGTATTTGAGAGTTCAGAGAGGGGGGCTCCAGAAAGGGATTCTCTGAGACATCCGGCTCCACTGTATGACTTTTGTCAGGCTCACAGCTTTTGCGGGAGTTGAAAAAGATGGACGACAAGGCCCTCCTAGTGGAAGTGCAGCTGTTGGAGAGCAAGACCTACCATGCCTTGAGCAACCTGCCAAAAGCAAGAGCAGCATTAACCTCTGCCCGAACCACAGCCAATGCAATCTATTGCCCACCCAAGCTGCAGGCGGCGCTGGACATGCAGTCAGGTAAGTCATGCAGCCAGCAGTTGTGTCATACATGCTTGCTGTGTTTGGGATTATTATCCTTTGCCTTGTGCAATAAACACTAGCCGTGGTGTGTTGTGTGAAAATGAGATGCGGCCGCTGTGCTCGTTTGATCATGAGTTTGTAGTCTGTCATAGGACAGGTAATAGAAGGAAAGAAGATAAATGCGATTAAAGAGATCCTACATTGGAACAGTCGACCCAGGGAGCTTTAGAGAATCTTCCCCCTAGGAGGTTTTTAAAAGAAGATTGGTTTGGTTCTTAGGCCATGTGGCTGAGCTGGGTAATCTGCAGGATCGCTTTCAACTCTCACTCTAGAGATTCTGTAGTGAAACCCAAAATGCAGGCGTGGGGAAATCTAGCAAAACAAAAACATGAGCTCTTGTCTTAATTGCTGTCTTAACTGATGCATATCATGCAAGATGAAGGCAAAACTGGCCAGAGCTTGGTAGATTTTGGAAAAGGCCCTCAGTTCTCCTTTTGTCAGAGTTAAGCTGAAGTAATTAAATGCAGAAGCAATCAGAGCTATTAGGAACCCCCCCCCTTTACAAATGTAGCTTCTTTTGATGTACATTCTTAGACGGTCTCTTTTCCCCAGTGCCTGTGTTAGTCCTTTTTTAAAATAATAATAATAATCATTTTTTCGATACAAACAACAACCGCAAAAGACACATACAACAAAAACCATAATAACAATAACACAATTTGACAATTCAGATTTGAATACACTGATATACCTATAACTACTTTTTAAACAATATTTTCCCACCTCTCTCTCCTCCCCCTACTTCCCTCCACTATCCGCCTTATCACTTAAATATTCGTTCCAGATTTCTTCATATTTATCCATTCTTATTTTGCGTCAACAAGCAATTCATTCATATGTAGCTAGTCTGTCCATGTTATCAATCCATGTGCTCAATGGAATCTTTTTGCGGCTCTTCCAATTCATCAAAACAAGTTTTTTTTCTTCTAATATTATTTTATATTAGGTGCCTGTGTTAGTCCTTTAATTTTTCATGGCTGTGCCTCTCCCCTCTTACCTTTGGGCAACCGCTAAAACCAGTTCAGTTGCAACCCTTGAAATGATGCATAGGTGAACTGATGCCAAATAGCTTGCATTAGTGTTTGAGGATTGCATTAGAATTTGAGGACTGGCTGAACTGATGCAGCCCTCTTGATAACATTGATTTTCTTTTGTCAGAAAGAGAGGGGCAGGGGAGAAATGACCCTTCGAGACAGTCTCTCCCTATAAGGACCCATAAGTAGGACTTTGCAGCCGTCCTTCCCGGCGAAACTGAATGCTCTAACCTGGTCCTTGTGTTTACCTTCCCTTCTAACAGGCATCATTCATGCAGCGGAAGAAAAGGACTGGAAGACGGCATATTCCTATTTTTACGAGGCATTTGAGGGTTACGATTCCATCGACAGCCCCAAAGCTATCACGGCGTTGAAATACATGCTGCTGTGCAAGATCATGCTGAACTTGTATGTGGCTAATTATATCGCAAAAGGAATGCAAATAGCCCCTTGTGTCCCCCCCCCCTTTTTCAGCAGTCATTTGGGTCAAGACACATGCTCTGGTATTAGATGAAGCACCGGGGTCCTTAACTGGCATAATTCATGAGTGTCAAAGCTTGCAGAAGGGAGGCAAGAATGCAGGGGGCAGTGGAAAGAAAGAAGGATTAAGGGTCTTAGGAAGGGGTGGAGATAAGCAGCATAGTTGTCATTGCCTCTCTCTGCTGTATGTCTCGTTCAAGCCTCTTTCGTACATGGAAATGGCACTGCCACAAGAAGGCAGCCTGGATTTCTTAAACCCTCTGTCGTTATGGAGGCCAGGCAGTGCTTCCCTTCATTTGAAGGAAGAAGATCCTTGGGAGGGTGAAAAGGCTACTAGATTCTGAGTTCCCAGTTTTTCTAACTGAATGGATGTATAAGTGCCTTGCTTATAATGAGCTCTGCTAACAGCCAGGGACATGATGAATCAACACCTCTCATTTTATATTCTGTCCTTTTCAGGCCTGAAGATGTGCAGGCCTTGGTGAGCGGGAAGCTTGCGCTGCGGTATGCAGGCAGACAGGTACAGAAACCCCGATCTACCTTTTTTGTCCTCGAGTCTTTTGATCCCATCTCCCACTGTTAATTTTTCAATGAATTGGGCTGCCTTGCAGATGGGTTTCTGAAGTAGGGAGCGTTTGGAAGACTTGAGGTGCTGCGCAATTGCATCTTGAGGGTCTCTGCTGCCCAAGCTAGGGTTCTTCTGTCTCGGTCGCTTGTTCTTTAGAGCTGTATAGTCTGTTTCTTCTGTGATATAGCAGCTGTTTTGCTTTGAGTGAGGATGGAATTAGAACAGATACTTAGCGTTCTGGTTGATGTCCTTTCCTGAATTTCCCCCTGACTTCTGGGAAGTATTTTTCTCAAGTGTGAGTGCCGCAAACACAACCTGCCGTTCACGTGCCCCAGAAAATGCTAACGGTGGCTCCTCTCTCTCCCTCACAGACAGAAGCTCTAAAATGTGTGGCACAGGCTAGTAAGAATAGATCACTGGATGACTTCAAAAAGGTGAGTAGGCACAATGGGGAATGGGCTAATTATTCTTCGACTAGGTGGTTGATTAATAGACTTAAAAACTGAACTTTCACATGGAGGGGCAGTAGATCTCTGCATACTTGGGGAGAATGCGGGGAAGGGCATTTTCACATCTGACTGGCCACTGTTGGACAAAGAGAGGCTGTGGCCTCATCCAGTCATGTTCACTCAGCTGTTCCACTGAGTTCAGTTAGTGCCTATTCTCAGGAAAGTGGATGTAGAGTTGCAACCTTTCCTGCTTTGTTTCTTGGTTCTTAAAAATAGGAAGAGTGGAAATATCCGGAGTAGTGGTGTTTGTGATGGATTGGAACTTAACACGAGTGGAAATTAGGTTTATTATTATTAAACTAAATTTGTACCTCAGTTTTTGAACGTAATGCAGAGGGCAGTCTGCAAATTTCACTGAGAAACACTCAGCAGAAGCTGTTTGACTTCTGAGGCGTGCTCGAAAACGTAAGCATTTACCATATTTTTGCTCTATAAGATGCACCAGACCACAAGACGCACCTAGTTTTTGGAGGAGGAAAACAAGAAAAAAAAAATTCTGAATCCCAGAAGCCAGAACAGCAAGAGGGATCGCTGCGCAGCGAAAGCAGCAATCCCTCTTGCTGTTCTGGCTTTTGGGATAGCTGTGCAGCCTGCATTCGCTCCATAAGGCGCACACACATCACCCCTTACTTTTTAGGAGGGAAAAAGTGAGTCTTATAGAGCAAAAAATACGGTACTTCTGGATTTACGGCGTTTGAAAACCGAAACGTTTGGTAACAGAGATGTCCGAAAACCGAGGTACCACTGTACCACCCTATACCCGTAAATCTCCGGGCGGTTCACAGCAGAAAATCACAACATAAAAAACAGAAAATACATAATAAAAACAACCCAATAATTCCTCTTTCCACAACACACTTTAAAAGGGTAGCAGATGTAAATCAACTGAAGTCCTAGGAACATTTTTGCTTGGTGAAAACACTTCTTTTGTGTTAAGAGTTCCAGATATTTGCTTGGCAACTGCTCCCTGACGTTTCCAGTAACTGGGCTAAGGATGGGTAAAAACATGGGGGGGGGGGATGAAGAGCAAGCCGTTTGTTTATTTTATTTTGTTTTAGTCCAAGTTATATGTGAATAAACTTGCACAGAGGGTGAATGGTATTCCCAGAGGTCAAGGACTGGAGTTTCAGGCCTCTGCATAGATTCCACTCTCACCTAAGATTAGTAGAATTTTTTTTAAAAAAAATAATTGTACATTGCCGAAGCATCTGCAAATTTGCACAATTCTTCTTTTCTTGGAACAGGTGTCTTGATTCTATTAAATGCAGCATAAACACAACCCTGTATAATATTAGACACAAATAGTCTCAGAATGATTCCAAGGAGCTTTCACTCCCTTGGCCCTAAGAATGGTTGCAGCCTGGTCCTCTGTGCTCATTGCTGACTTAATCCAATCTTTCACAGGCTCTGAAAGATTATAAAGTGGAACTCAGGGATGACCCCATCATCAACACACATTTGGGCAAACTCTATGATAACTTATTGGAACAAAACCTGATCCGGGTCATTGAGCCTTTCTCCAGAGTTCAGGTAAGAAGCACTGGAAGAGCTTCCTTTCTCATCTTCTCGGCCTCCATGAGGTTGGCGGTCCTCTACTTGGATTTCCCAGTTAAATTTCCAAAACCACCATTACCATACCCAATGCCAAATGTATTGGCAGTAACAGCAGACTGTTTTCAAAACCCTGTGTGCAGATCTTTCCTTTGCATTTCTCGAGAGTGTGGTAAAACATTCTCTTACACTATTGGTTAGGCTCTGGAGTAGTATAACTGGAATTGCAGGGCAGAAAGAGAGAGATGGGGGAGCTCTAAGTGGTTTGAGACATCAGGTGAGTCATTGATTGATAGTTCCAGGGGTGCTGAATTTCTTCTGCTGCTTCCAAATTCTGCAGTGACATTTGTTATTAAAGGTAATGGTTGAAAGTGGCAGATCCCTACATTTTAAGAATTGATTATTCTGACTAAGCCTGTTTGTATGACTTGTGTAACATGGATTGCTGATAAACAGGTTGGGTACCGTATTTTTCGCTCCATAAGACATACTTTTTCCCTCCTAAAAAGTATGGGGAAATCTGTGTGTGTCTTATGGAGCGAATGCTGGCGGGAGGCTCTGCTCAGCGCTCCCTTTAAAGAGCCGCGTGGAGCATGTGTGCGGCTCTTGGGGGCTTTTCCCTGAGAAGGGAGAAGGGCAGCCCATCAGTCCCTTCTCCCACCTCACGGAAAAGCCCCCAAGAGCCGCACACACGCTCCACGCGGTTCTTTAAAGGGAGCGCGGCTCTTGGGGGCTTTTTCCCGAGGAGGGAGAAGGGACTGGTGTGCTCCCCCGCCTGCAGCCTCCCGTCTGCATTCGCATCTGAGATACATACAGGCTCTGCTCAGCGCTCCCTTTAAAGAGCTGCGCGGAGCGTATGTGTGGCTCTTGGGGGCTTTTCTGTGAGGTGGAGGAAGGGACTGACGGGCTGCCCTCTGTCCCGTCCCCCACCTCCCGGAAAAGCCAGCAAGAGCCGCTGCCAGGCTCGGCTCAGCGTTCCCTTGTAAAGGCTCCCTTTCGTCCCTCATCCCGCAGAAGGAGGGACAGAAGGGTTTAAAGCAAGAAAAGCGAGAGCCGCTTGCATGCTCTTCGCAGAATAATTTTTTTTCTTGCTTTCCCCCTCTAAAAACTAGGTGCGTCTTATGGAGCGAAAAATACGGTAATTTGAGGGCCATAGAATAGGTTGGAGACCTTGACTGACATTTCTTCATGTTAAGAACTAAATTTTTAATTTTTTAAAAAAGCACTCACTGGATGACTGCTGGGCTTGTACTGGACTTTAGGTTATATCTAGCATTGCATTTTGGGGAAAGGAATGCAGATTTAATCAAAAGGTTACTAGAAATAAATGGATAATGCGAGCGACTTGAACTGTGTGTTAAGTTAAAATGAGTGGAATTGGCTGCTGGCATGAGACTGTCCTAAAAGGTGTCAGAATCTACACAGCTGTTCTATACTGACTGCCTCTTCAGCTAAGTGTAGCAAATGAAAACCATAACACGTGTATTTGTTCCTTTCGAATCGTGTTGGCACTCGTTCTCAATTTCTTTTTGCAGATTGAACACATATCTAGCCTTATCAAGCTGTCAAAGGTAAGAGCATGGATGCAACAGACTACATAAGCTTGCATGTACATGAGCAGCTCTGAATGTTCCTGTTAGTAAGGAGCTGCTAAAAAGAAGGGGCCTACCTGCCGCCATAAAGTTCAGGGAAGAGAGAGCAGAGCAGGCATTAAACTGCATTTAAAGTTTTGTTAAACTTCCGTAATCGGTTGATTGAGAATGTGACAAAAACTGACACTTGTAATGATGCTGTGATCTTCACGCATAATTTCATAGGGAGGAAATAATCCCAAGAGTCTTAAATTTAATAAATCAAATTTAATTATTCAGTCAGTGCTGGGAAGGAGACATTTATAAGAAAGTCCTGACATCTGAGGGTGTCATAAGTTCAACCTATTCTATATAATGTGACTTTCCAGTTGCCAGATTATAATAGATTTATGGCATAATAAGCAACATAATAAAATGGTCACTATTTAACACTTGATAAATTGTCAAACTGCCTAGAAGCCAATAATCCTCCCTAATACCAGTATTTTCAGCTAAAGTGAACACAGTATAGAATCTTAAGAGAAAGTAGAATCAAAATTGAATTGATGGAGAAATAATTACACAAAGGAAAAATAAACATCTGTTATCGTATATATGAAGAAAATAAAGAAAGAAGTGGGGGGAAAGATTAGAAATGTGACAGGCAAAAAGTGAAAATAAAGATTTATGACAAATACAGCTTTATTACCATGTGTGTGTTTTGCAGCTGGTATTTAACCATGATTAACAAAGATATATCCATAAATTAGTGGAATATGGAGAAAATGTGGGAGAAAGTCACAGATTATATTAGTGTTTTATGGACATGCAAAAAGATTTGAGTGTTTTTGGAGGGAGATAGTGTATGCAAGAAATAATTGGATAACCCATACCGAGGAACCCTTGAATAATAATTTTGGCACATCTTGAAGAACATGTGAGGTCAGAACATCATAATTTTAAATTAAACTGTTGCCAAACAGTCATAGTGCAGCAGAATGAGAATGGCTTAATAAAAATTGATTACCTTGCCACAATGACAGCATTAATTGAAATGGTACATTCAAGGGAAGAAATATAAACAATTTGATAATCTCCCCCCCCTTCCCTTTATAAAACACATGGAACAAGAACATAAACTTGAATTGTTTAAAACCTTTCTTATTTCTGTTATAATCAGTTGCTTATATAGAGAGCCTTCAGCCTTCGAAAATATATTTATACATAAACTAACAGTTTTACTGTATGGTTTAGAGTGTGTCATAAATGTTGTGTATATTAGAATGACATATGTCATGTCTTTTGCGTCCGTTGTTCAGTTCAGTGCTAAGAGTGTGTGAGAGACATGTGTGGAGAAAAGAGCAGCAACTCTCTCTGTCACTAGAGCATATGTGAGGCACCTCTAGGTGGTTTACCTCAAGATTACTATCCCAGGAACCGCAAAACTTCAGGCTGGCAAAACCAGCTGGTCCGTCGTTGGCTCTAAGAAGCTGATCGTCTCCTGGTTCTCTTTCAGGCCGATGTGGAAAGGAAACTCTCTCAGATGATCCTGGACAAGAAATTCCACGGTAAATCCCCTTCCCCTTTTCACATTTTGCAATGTGAAAGAGTTATGCCCACCACAGTCTTGGGTTGCTTGTCCTGCCTTGCTTCCCCACCTCCAAGAACATGATGTGCACGAACAAGAGCTTAGATGTGCCAGAGGACAAACAAAAGAGGAGTTGTATTTAGGGCTGAGGGATGCGGGTGGTGCTGTGGGTTAAACCACAGAGCCTAGGGCTTGCCGATCAGAAGGTCGGTGGTTCAGATCCCGGATGACGGGGTGAGCTCCCGTTGCTCAGTCCCTGCTCCTGCCAACCTAGCAGTTCGAAAGCACATCAAAGTGCAAGTAGATAAATAGATACCACTCCGGTGGGAAGGTAAACGGTGTTTCCGTGCACTGCTCTGGTTTGCCAGAAGCGGCTTAGTCGTGCTGGCCACATGACCCGGAAGCTGTACGCCGGCTTCCTCAGCCAATAAAGCGAGATGAGCGCCGCAAGCCCAGAGTCAGTCATGACTGGACCTAATGGTCAGGGGTCCCTTTACCTTTACCTATTTAGGGTTACCAGATGTTCCCGGGGACAGTCCCTGGATTTGCAAATCTGTCCCTGACAAATTCCGTCCCCAGAATGTCCCCAGATTTGCAAATCTGTCCCCAGGAAACGTGGCAGCGGCAGCCTCAGCAGCCCGGAGCCAGCCTGGTAGCGCAGTTTGCTCTGGCTGGCTTCAGGAGCTGCTGGCTGCCGCCGCCACTGCCGAGGGGGAACCAGGGACGTCCGGCGGTACAGATCTCCTGCCCCCTTCTTCCTTTGTTTTGACAGATCGGGGGAGGCTCAGGAGCCGCAGGCGGGCAGCCGTTGCCCAGGAGGGGCGCAAGGCGCACGGTTTCTCTGCCTGGCAAGGTGCAAAGCCCTTCTTTCACACCCTGTGAAACATAAATGTGCAGAGTTTTTAAAAAACTGGGAAACAGCCGCCCACCCGCGACTCCCAAGCCTCCCCTGATCAGTCAAAACAAAGCTGGAAGGGGGCAGGAGATCGGGAGAGGCTCGGGAGTCACGTTGCCCAGGTTTTTAAAAACTCTGCACATTTATGTTTCACAGGGTGCGAAAGAAGGGCTTTGCACCTTTATACAATATGCATGTGTGCTTGGGCCCAGGGTCTTTTGCCTCACCATCCCCACTACTGACTCCCTGTTGCTACTCAGCTTTAAAAAAAAAAGTGTCCCTGGATTCATTGAAAAAAATCTGGTAACTATAGTTGTATTAGACCTAAGGAGCTTCACACCCTTGGGGGTTGTTCATTATTCATATCTTAAAAACATCTCCTGGTTGAGACTGGCACCTTCCATATCTGGCTTACCGTACTTTTCTGTGTATAAGACGAGGTTTTCTTTTTTACTGTAAAATTATATAAAAAATGGAGGGGGGGTCGTCTTAAACACAGATAGTGCAGAGCGAGGACAGACAATGGGTTACAGACGCGAGCAGGAGCTTTTATGCACCAATTTGGTGGGTGATTGGCGGCTTTGGCATGGGCTGCTTAGGACTGGCTGCTGCTGTGGCAATTACGTGTGCGATTGCTTGCTGCTGGTGGCGAGGGGGAAGACGGTTTTGATTGTCAGCGTATTTCAGTCGTGTGAATGATTTTCGGCATCCCTTCCCCCCCAAAAAAGCTCAACAACTCTTTGCCATCTCCCCCCATTTCCTTAATTTGGGAGTCGCCCAAAATAGGGGTAGTCTTATTCACGGGGGCTTGTTGTACATGGAAAAATAAGGCATTTGTGCTGTTTTCTTGAGGAAACAGTCACTTGAGGGTTAGATCAGTTTGCGCCCCATTACTCGAGAGGCCTAACGGGGGCTTTTCTCTTTTGCCAGGGATCCTCGACCAAGGCGAAGGCGTCCTGATTATTTTTGATGAACCGCCTGTAGACAAAACGTACGAAGCTGCTCTGGAGACCATTCAGAATATGAGTAAAGTAGTGGATTCGTTATACAACAAAGCCAAAAAGCTAACATAGGTGAGGGGCTCTTTACAGTATGAGCTGTGACAGATTTTGCATCCCCCCGAGAGTGTCGTTCAGTTGAATGACGTGGCTCCATCTATCTTTCTTTTTTTTTTCTTGCAGAGTTGGGAACTGTTGGCTGTTGCTTTGGAGAGTTGGTGCGTGAAACCTTTGGGGGGGGGTGGGACAAAAGGCTAGAAGACTGGTGGGGTGTTTTTTGTTCCCCACCCCCCCTTTTGCTCTTACTTCTCACTCGGAAAGTTTTAAGACTTCCTCATCTGATCCATCTTGTCTATACGATTGTGTGTTCCAGTTTCCATGTAACCTTTTACCTGCTGAACTTTGTACTGGGATGGGGAAATAATAATGTTTAAAATAATAAAAAAAGGAGAGTTTCTTGGGGGTGGGGGGAAGGGAGCAGCGGCAGTATCCTAAATAAAAGGAGAGAGGCTTATGCTACCTTAAAAAAACAAAAAAAAAGTGCTTCCCATTTTCTTGAGGGCGGCAGAAGGGTGGGCCAAGTCTTTTGACACTGGTAGGAACCCAGCCGCCAAAGGCACCTCCATACATCCACAAAATTCCTACACAGAAGGCGTTTCCATGTACACTGTAGCATAACATGACTGTATGCATGTGTACATGCCCTGAGAAGCCGTGGCTGATTGCAGCTTCTCAGCATGAGCATGCACAGCAAAAAAAGAAAAAGCTGTGAGTTTGTGTGTGGGTTTTCCCCACAAACTCTCTCTTTGTAGTCTTGCATTCCATGTAGGAATTTTGTCATCTGTGAAGTGGCCAGTTAGAAAGCGGGAGTTCCCTTAACCTTGTGTCCAGAATACAGAGATTTCAGGCAGCCAAAGCGAGACCAGTTTGCTAATCCACAACAACAACAACCACAACTGCTGAAATGTCAGTGAAAAGAATTTTAGGCCTCCAGCCACCTTAAAAACTCCCTCTTGAATTCTGAGGCCTTAACAGGTAGGAGCCCGCTTGAATACGTTTTCCCACGGTCATAAAAAGAGCGAGAGATGGCCCAAGTCACTTTTGAACGGTGGCTCCAAAGGTTTCCTGGTTCTGTACTGCATGCCGTTTGTCCTTTATTATTATTGTTTTTTTAAAAAGGCTAGAAATGTACTTGCCTTTTAACTTCACAAGATATGCTGTTGGAAAGAACTGAAATTCTGTACAATATTAACCTTTTTTAAAAAAACTGCAGATGGGTCTTATTTTCAGCTGGCCGTCTTGAGGCCACCCAGAGGCTTTTAAAACTGTTTTCCACCCCTTGAACATCCAAAATGAGACGGATGAGCTGTTCTAGGCAGCGGTCAGGGCTGCACATGACACCAGCCGTGGGGATGCCATCGAAAGCGGCATATTACCATAGCAGTTTTCCCACATCTATATATTGAGATCTAGGAGGATTTGCCGCAAGACTCAGTGTGGTTTCTTTGGGTTTCCCCACCACGGCACTCAGTGGTGTGGACTGGGGAAGGGGAGATTGCAATGTGGCGAGCACTCTTAAAACTAGATCAGCAATTGTGGTGGTCCCAGGGCCAAAAGCTAGCCTCCTGAAACTTGCCAGCCTGGAAGAGGGTGTGTGTGTGTAGAGGAAGCAGTGTCTGTGGCAGTGGGGAATAATTAAAAGAAAGAGATCCTGGCTTGCCACTCTTATCATCATCTCAAAGTAATCTTCCAGGAAAGCTAGTTACTGACCCTAGACCAGGTGGGATAACTTGCCCCTTCAGCATCACTTATCTGGCATTTTTGCGGCAGGTCTAAACAGTGTAGTGCCAACGCCACAATTTTGTTCAAGTCCAGGGGAACATGAGGGTGGTGTTCTTGTGTGGAAGAGGCAGGGGGCTATTAACCCTGGCATTATGTCATTGAACGATGAAGTATATTTAAGGTGTTAACCGGCATCTGAGTAGTGCAACCTTCTGCATCGCCATTTCCTTTCTGTGCTTTCTCACACTTTTTTTTTCCTTCCCATTTTGCAAAACGATACTCCCATGCCACAAAATATTTTTTGCATTCGCATGAAATCTCTCTCAACTGGCTGAACCTTCCTCCCCCTCTCCCCCCAATGTTCTCCCTTTATTTTGTCCTTCCTGCACTCTATAATCTTCCTCTCTGTCTCAGCCAGTCCAGATGTTCTGGGGAAGTGGGTTTTTTTTTGTTTTTTTTTTGGTCTTGGGGAGGGTTTTGGCACCATGAATTCAAATGTACAAATGGTTCACGCTAACACACACCAGGTATATCTGATGTTCAGATGGCATACAAATAAAAAAAAAACCTTTTTCAAAAAGACTCGTCTCTTGTCTTCAGCCGCAGAGGAGCAACATAAGCCCAACTTCAACAGCATGATGTGACTTTGTTGGCTATCCCCTGTAGCTGGTCTTCCTTACACAGCAGGAAGTCTTCCTTACAACAGTATTCCTTAGTGACAACCTCCTTGCAGTCAGCCGTCATCTCTGTCAAGCTGCTATTGACTCTCGTCCCATGTTCAGACAATGGCCCATAGGGAACTGTTTAGTGGCTGCCTGGGAAGAGCAGAGTGGTCTTCTGCATGCCCTTTTTTTATCCAGCTCTGCCGTTGAAGCAGCATTAACAGGCAATAGTGCTGGCATAGCAGCTGAGAACATGGTAGGAAGATTCTACTCCTAATCTCATCTGTGCCATAAGCTCACTGTGGGAGCTTTTGGGAAGCCGCTGTGCCTCAGCCTTGCACCCCATCAGAATAATAGGGTGGGTATCTTCTTAAGGGTTGGAAAGATGATTGACAGCACGTGTGAAACACTTTACAGTGGAACCTCGGGTTGCGAACGTGATCGGTGCAGGAGGCACGTTTGCAACCCACAGCATTCACGACCCGCAGCGCTGCGTCTGCGCACGTGCGGGTTGTGATTTGGCGCTTACGCGCAAAGCGTGATTTAGTGCTTCTGCGCATGTGCAAGCGCCAAAACCCGGAAGTAACCCGTTCCGGTACTTCCTGCTTCACCGTGGTGCGCAACCCGAAAACGCATAACCCGAGACACCACTGTATATGCTCAAAACGATACTGTACTGAGTGTTTAAAGTGTACACTCCTCTGAAGTCCCAGCTTTCTCTGTTCTTTAAAACACCGATAACAAATCTGCCTTTTCAAATATAAATGCAGAGATGAAGAACATACGGCAGGTTAAACTGTACTGCAGTCATCTTTGCAATTTCTGACACATTTTGATACAGGACAAAATGTCAGCAGGCTTAGCTACCAAGCATCATTCTGTCTTGTTAGTCAGTGGTTGGAATGAAATTCTTTACCTCGTCCAGTTTGCCATTGATTTGACCTTGAACACATGTGGACACGCAGGAGCCCAGTTGGTAGCCATCAGCGCTTTTCCCTCTGCTGTTAAGAATTCTTGGCTATTGGGAGCAAGCCACAGCTGTCCCTTCTGGGTGGCAAATATTGTACAACCCCGCACCCCTCTTCCTTCCTAACTGCTGCTTACTGGGATTTCTGCACATTGTGATTAAGTAGCAATTTGTTTCTCAGCAGCCAGCATTTGGCAGGGGATTCAAAGATGGTTTCAAAAGTCCATTAAGTGCATGCATTGTTTGCATTTCTGTTTCTGTTGTAAATGCAGGAACTAATGGCAAGAATGAAGTGTGCATTAGAAGCAAAAGCGGGGGGGCGGGCGGAACGGCAGGTCTGGTTTCAAGTGTTAGCTCCCTACTCTAACTTTCCTATCCAACATTCTCATGTGCCCTGCTTTTGATCATCAACCGTGTCGTGGTGAGTGGGCTTGCATGTTCCTGTGATCCTTGTGAGCAAAGCTGTTGGGAATCTTGTACTCCCAGCAGGGTCACCCAAGGCGGTAAGGTCAAAGGGAAGGAGCTAGACAAAGAATGATCCAAGAAGTCCTCAACGGCAGAACAGGCGGATGATAACAAGCGGTATGTTACAATGGCTGTGAATGCGGATGAAGGCTGCAGCAGATCGAAATCTACCGGTTCGTCGTGACAACTCATGCCATCAGAACAGAGCCCTACTGCAAAGACTGCGTTGGTCATTGTGCACTGATCTACACACATAAAACAAATTCACGCACAGGCGTCTTCCAAACCCACTGTGGAAGGACGTGTGGTTCCAGAACTGGCCTCCATAGTCACTTGCAGACTCATTTGATTAATGGGCTAATACTAAAATGAGGCTGCATTTTAACCCATATTTTAATTAACTGTTTTTTTCTTCTTCCTATTACGTTTTATTGTAATTTTATTGGTGTTATCCGCCCTGAGCCTGGTTCTGGCCGGGGAGGGCAGGGTATCAATAAAAATTTATTATTATATTTCTTATTGTTAAAACCGTGTTAATGGAAGACAATCTTACTCGGCTACAAGTGATCGAAGAAGAAGAAGAAGAAGAAGAAGAAGAAGAAGAAGAAGAAGAAGAATTTGATTCCTTTTCCTGTGATTTTTGGACTCCCCTGCCCAGCTGCTACTGCCTCCGCGCCACCCCACCCCCCAAATTTGCAACTTAGTTGTGGCACAGATCTGTATCCCGGATTCCATATTCTGCACGAATGCAGGAAAAGTACCAAACATGGCAATGTGTATATATAGGCGAGACTCTATTTACGCAGGGGTTATGATGCGGGGATTGCGCATCAAACCAAAATTGTGTAGTCGAAACACATTGACTGCAATGGTGGGTGGGATTGCCGAAGTTTCTCCCCTTGGGTGCCCGCCCTCTTTCTGCTCCCTTTAAAAAAAATAAACAATTTTTTACCAAGTGCATAAAGCTGAATGCACACAAGTTAAATGTGCACAAGTTGCAAGTTGCCTGTAATTTATCTTCCTGAAAATCCCTGCTTTAATAAGAAAGTGCTTGAGAGTGCTGCAAGCCATGCTATGAGTGCTAAAGATCAGAGAGCTCCTTAGTTTACGGAGGCTCTAGGAGCACTGAAACAGCAAAATGACTAGAGAAAAACTGAAAACAAGTATGATTAAGCGTAGCTTAGGGCCCATTTTGTGTCTAGTCTGTGGTGGCGACAGAGGGAATGAAAGCTTGCCTTTCCGGCAACATTAAATCTGCTTGGTGCCATCCTTTGGAGCTTTTCCATGTTGTGAAGGATCTGTTCCAGTTTGGCCCTTGGCAATGGAGTCTTTGGAAGTCCGCTGCGACCAATTTGTGACACACTTTGCATATAATCACTCTGACTTGGACTCTGGGTTATTCGGTGGCAGTAATGGAAAACAATATGGAGTCTTCTAATCAGATTTTATGGGATATTTTTCAGCCTGATGGCATGGACTGAATTCTTGGAGAAGTGCAAAGGCGTAACTTTCTGTTTGTCCCTCGCCTGTCTTGACTTGTGAAATTGGCTCAGTTGGGCTTAAAAGTTAGTGAAGTGGGGAGTGCTTTTCCTACGGAGGGTATTGTTCCTACCCCCCATCATTGGGGTGGGTTGTAGAATAACTGGATCCCTCCGATTTGAACAACTGTCACCCAGCGCCATGTGTCAAATATTTTCTTTTTGGGCAAGGGAAGTGAGAAGGTGGCAGCGAAGATTCTGGATAGAAAACCTTTAGATCCATTCCAGTTTGGGTTCAGGAAACTTTCTTGGTTGCCCTAGTACAGGGGTGGCCAACTCCCAAGAGACTGTGATCTACTCAGAGTTAAAAGCTGGCAGCTTTTTTTAGGGAGAAGGAGCGCAGGGCTTTTTTTAGGGGAGCCAAAGTTGTTTAGCTTCTACCTGTTGGATGTGCCTGCCCTAATAGATGTCTTGTACCAGGAGACAGGGACACAGGTGGCGCTGTGGGTTAAACCACAGAGCCTAGGACTTGCTGATGAGAAGGTCGGTGGTTTGAATCCCCGCGACGGGGTAAGCTCCCGTTGCTCGGTCCCTGCTCCTGCCAACCTAGCAGTTCGAAAGCACGTCAAAGTGCAAGTAGATAAATAGGTAGCGCTCCGGTGGGAAGGTAAACGGTGTTTCCGTGCGCTGCTCTGGTTCGCCAGAAGCGACTTAGTCATGCTGGCCACATGACCCGGAAGCTCCCTTGGCCAATAAAGCGAGATGAGCGTCGCAACCCCAGAGTCGGCCACGACTGGACCTAATGGGCAGGGGTCCCTTTACCTTTACCTTTACCAGGAGACAGTGTGGGAAGGTGGGAATCTCTGTGGGTTGTGCAGGATTTCATCTTGCCCTCTATGCTGCTAACAACATCTACACAAAACTATTCAGAGTTTTAGGCTGCAGAGTCATCGATATGCGAGTGACATGACACTCTGCTCTCTCTCCTTTATATCTGATCCTTGGACAACAGTGGAAAAAACCCTGAAACTGCTTTGTGTGTGTGTGTACACACACAAACACCTCACCACCACCATATCCCAAGGAAAAATTGTAATTGTGGTGTTCTCACTCTGCAGCGTTACTAGTACTGTACAAGACAAAACAGCAGAACTGTTTTGTAACAACGGTTCGGCCCTGGAAGCCACAGTTGTGAGAGCCAAAGCCATTATTCTCTTTTAGCAGTTGTAGAAATGCCATCAGGTACAGAATTGCATGTTGCACACTGATGGGCGAAAAGCATCTTCAGTTACCTAGTGTCCCGTTGTTCCAGAAACATACCAAGGAATGAATGTATTTACACTAAAAAAATGAAAATAAACATGTATTGACATCACCTTGCCAACAAAGCTCTGTATAGTTAAAGCTATGGTTTTCCCAGTAGTGATGTATGGAAGTGAGAGCTGGACCATAAAGAAGGCTGATCGCCGAAGAATGGATGCTTTTGAATTATGGTGCTGGAGGAGACTCTTGAGAGTCCCATGGACTGCAAGAAAATCAAACCTCTCCATTCTGAAGGAAATCAGCCCTGAGTGCTCACTGGAAGGACAGATCCTGAAGCTGAGGCTCCAATACTTTGGCCACCTCATGAGAAGAGAAGACTCCCTGGAAAAGACCCTGATGTCGGGAAAGATGGAGGGCACAAGGAGAAGGGGACGACAGAGGACAAGATGGTTGGACAGTGTTCTTGAAGCTTCCAGCATGAGTTTGACCAAACTGCAAGAGGCAGTGGAAGATAGGAGTGCCTGGTCTGCTCTGGTCCATGGGGTCACGAAGAGCCGGACATGACTAAACAACAAAAACAAGATAGCCTGAAATTTTATATCAAATATTGGATTCTGCTACCTGTACAAGATTATTCCAATGCACATAGTTCCCATAATTTGCTATTATATTTGCCACAATTCTAGTCCTCGCCCCCCCTTTCCTCCTGATCAAAGAGCTTCATATAATATTGAAGCCTTATTCTTCTACCTTCCTAACATCAGAAAGTTTTCAGAAGGCATTAAGCTGCTTTCGCTTTGGCTCTGTTTCTTAATCATCCCCCAGGGAAGCAACAAACAATGTGTGCTGCTGTAAGTTCCTTTGTGAGATAAAGTGATATCCCAAGCATTGTCAATCACTGCAGCCATAAAGGCTAGAAATTTATGAAGTGGGCGCTCCAGTGAAATATTGCCGTTCATTTCTGTACTGTATTCTTCAGGGGATCTAGTTAACCTTGAAAAGGAATCATGGGGTTCAGGCTTCACTCAGAAAGGGAAATATATTTGTTCACTCATTCCCCATTATCCACTCCCCTTCAATACATTTGGCACCAGCTTGGCTGCAGGAGTTGCTGGAAGGAGGCATAGAAGGCACCATCCAACCATCTTAGGAACTCCGGTGTTTACTCCTTTTACTTTGTGTGGGGTTTACTCCTCAGCCTTTTCTCCTGAAGATATCCTGCAAGGCAGCGGAGGTTTATGATCAGAGTCTTCCTTCTCCTAGATGGGCTACCTTCCTGGGTCGATGAGCCCCATTTGCCTCACTTTCCTCTACAAAGCATGTGCAGAAACCACTCATAGCTGTGAACTTACGGATTTGAAAATAAGGGACCAGCAGCCTCGAAAATAAGGGATCAGCACCCAAAATAAGGGATTTTCCCAGCACAGGTATGTTCAACTTCTGAGCCCCTCCAAGCCAAAGGCAGAAAGCCCAGCCAGCAGCCAAACGAAGCCTCAAGTGGTGGTTCCCACAGCGCAGCAACCCAGCAAAGGGGATGCAGCAAGGAAAACCACCGTCACCTCTCTGCTGGGAAGTGCTGAGCAAAGGCGCTTTGATCGGCACAAGGCATGCAAGCTCCACCCCCCAGTCATTCTTAGACTCCTTATTAGGTGGGCAACGCAGCCAAGCAACACAGTTGGAGCCTCCCTCCTCCCTGGCCAGCAGGGAGGGAGGGAGAGGAACTGCTTCCTTTGAAACCCGGGAAATTTAAGGGACATCATCAGTAAGGGACAGCAGAGGGACACAGTGCTGGGATAAGGGACTTTCCCGCCAAATAAGGGATGGTTGAGAGCTATGAAACCACTTCTTGACCATGGGTAGGCAAACTAAGGCCCAGGGGCCTAATCCGGCCCAATTGCCTTCTAAATCCAGCCCGTGGATGGTCCGGGAATCAGTGTGTTTTTACATGAGTAGAATGTGTCCTTTTATTTAAAATGCATCTCTGGGTTCTTTGTGGGGCATAGGAATTCATATTTTTTTTCTTCAAAATATAGTCCGGCCCCCACAAAGGTCTGAGGGACAGTGGACCAGCCCCCTGCCAAAAAAGTTTGCTGGCCCCTGTCATTGGACCCGCAACTGGTCCATTCAACCTGCTGCAGCCTGTCTTTGCATGCAGGGCAAGTATCTTAACTCACTGAGGGTTTTGAGACCCATTGGCTACCCTCACCTGGTTTAGCCGTCCTGCTGAAGCCGTTTTTCTGGGGTGTGGCTGCTGTCGCAAGCTGACAGGTGAGAACTGAGTGCAAAGTGGGGACCAAAGGTGGGCAAACTACCCCAAAAGGAGCATGGCGTGTCCCCCACAGAAGTACTACCCCTCCCCTTACAACCCAGAATTCATCAGAACATAATAATAATAATAATAATAATAATAATAATAATAATAATAATTTATTATTTATACCCCGACCATCTGGCTGGGCTTCCCCAGCCACTCTGGGCGGCTTCCAACAAAATATTAAAATACAGTAATGCATCAAACATGAAAAGCTTCCCTAAACAGGGCTGCCTTCAGATGTCTTCTAAAAGTTTGGTAGTTGTTTTTCTCTTTGACACCTGATGGGAGGGCGTTCCACAGGGCAGGTGCCACCACCGAGAAGGCCCTCTGCCTGGTTCCCTGTAACTTGGCTTCTCGCAGTGAAGGAACCACCAGAAGGCCTTCGGAGCTGGACCTCAGTGTCCAGGCAGAACGATGGGGGTCGAGACGCTATCTAGCAATGTAAAATAAACAGGGTTTATTTAACCGTGGAGGGGAATTTGCGGCTCCAGCTCCCATAAGTACCAGAGGCATGGCCAGTGTTGATGGGAGTTGTAGTCTGAAAGCAACTGGAGGCCTATGCCTCTAATCTGGCCAGCAAGACTCTGAGCGACCAAACAACCCCTCTCCTCTTGGAGCTTTTGTTCTCCAGCAAACAAGCATTAGTGCAGGGGTTCCAGCTGATTTTAGACTACAACTCCCATCATCCCTAGCTAGCAGGACCAGTGGTCAAGGATGATGGGAACTGTAGTCCAAGAACAGCTGGAGACCCAAGTTTGGCAGACCACGCGTTAGCATAACAAAGGCAAACTTTAGTGCTTGGAAATTTGTAAGGCTGAGTTGGAAGGGGCACCAAGGGTCATCTAGTCCAACCCCCTGCAATGCAGGAATCTCAGCTAAAGCATCCATGACAGATGGCCATCCAAACTGCTTAAAAACCTCCAAGGAAGGAAAGTCCACAACCTCCGATCTTTTGTTGAACAGAAAGCTTTTTTTCCTGATGCTTAGTCGAAATCTCTTTTCAGAAGAAGACTCCTGTGTGACTCAGAAGCTTGTTTCCCGTTTGGTTAAAAAGAGAGAGATCCCTCCCAGCAGCCACGAGAGGGAGCTCGGCTCGCCTGGTGGACTTCAGCAGATGCGCCGGCTGCTCCCGATGCAAATCGGTTTGGCAACACCTCTTAACGTCGGCTTCTTCTCCCTCTTCCTGGGAATCCGCCTCCGATTTCGATTCCGTGCCTCTCGCGAGTTCAGGATGGGTGAGGAGGAGCCGGTCAAACGAGGGAGCCGTCGTGGTGCATTACCCGGACCCTGCAGGCGTGGGGTGACGATTTGGGGCGGGAAGGGGGTCGCAGGACCAAGGAAGCGACCGCGCATCCTCCAAATGTCGGTGCGGCTCTCTATTCCATTCATTGAGAGGTTTTGGGGGACATGCGGCCCTCTCTTCCCCTAAATCCCACGCGATTCCCCACGCACCCACCCACCCGGAAAGAGAACGATTAGAGCTGAAAATTGCATTGCTGCGCCTCCCTCGTCCCCCCCACCACCAGGGCTCGATCCTGGCAGAACCCGATTCCGGATCCCTCCCTGTGTCAAACTGTAATATCTAAGCTCTCCTAAGCAACCTAGAAATCACATCTTGTTGCCGTTTAGTCGTGTCCGACTCTTCGTGACCCCATGGACCAGAGCACGCCAGGCACTCCTGTCTTCCACTGCCTCCCGCAGTTTGTTCAAAGTCATGCTAGTAGCTTCGAGAACACTGTCCAGCCATCTCATCCTCTGTCATCCCCTTCTCCTTGTGCCCTCCATCTTTCCCAACATCAGGGTCTTTTCCAGGGAGTCTTCTCTTCTCATGAGGTGGCCAAAGTATTGGAGTCTCAGCTTCAGGATCTGTCCTTCCAGTGAGCACTCAGGGCTGATTTCCTTCAGAATGGATAGGTTTGATCTTCTTGCAGTCCATGGGACTCTCAAGAGTCTCCTCCTGCACCATAATTCAAAAGCATCAATTCTTCAGCGATCAGCCTTCTTTATGGTCCAGCTCTCCCTTCCATACATCACTACTGGGAAAACCGTAGCTTTAACTATACGGACCTTTGTTCGAAGGGGGATGACTCCTAGAGTTGGAAGGGGCACCAAGGGTCATTTAGTCCAGCCCCCTGCAATGCAGGAATCTCAGCCCCAGCATCCATGACAGATGACCGCCCATAGATCTAGAAATCGTTTGGGAAATCGAGCCCCGTTTCCCCCCGATGAAGTAGCCATGGCAGCGCGAAACCGAAAGCCGGGGGCTTTGAGACCCAGAAAGCGCTCGCTCCGCCGGCCTGGCGCTCCCAATCCTAACCCGCCGCCGCTCCTCATTTCTCCAGCTAGCAGGTGACTCTGCTATTTCCTTCGCCTTCCGCGTCGCCCTCCTCGCCTCTCTCCCTCAGGCCATGGCTATTGCAATTGGGCATGGGCGAGCCGCTGCGTTTTCCTCTCCTCCTGCCGCCTCCGCCTCCTCTTTCCCCCCAGCTTTGGCGATCTACCCATCTTCGCTGCCTTTGCAAAAACCGTGCGGTTCTCCTCCTCCTCCTCCTCCTGCAGCTGCTGCTGCCGCTGCCGCCTTCTTTTGCTGCTGCTGCTCCTCGCCAAATTGAGAGAGAGAGCTTGCATGCTGGCAGGAGAGCAAGAGAGATTGCACCTCCTGGGTTGCAAAATCCCCCCTTTGCAAAAAAACCAACACGCTGCAGCAAAAGTTCCGCCTCGACCTGTGCTCGCGTTCTTGCATTCAAGGCACCTGCAGCCCGATTTCCTGTGCAGAGCGAGCAACCGCCGCTGCTTTCGGTTCTTCCTCTTTTTCTTTTCTTTTTTTGGGTGGAGGAGAGGGGGAAGTTTAGCAGCAGCAGCAGCGGCGGACTTCTCTGAAGAGCACGCGTGGCAATCGGAGACAAGATGGGGATGCCCTTTTAGGAAACGGGGCTCGCTGCGAAGGCACTAGAGGCGAGCTGGGTACCAGCCAGGCGAAGCTGCCTGCCCATCATGGTGGTGGCCCCGGTCCCAGAGGACAGGCGTTGAGAAGTCACCTTGTGCTCGGCGACCCCTCCATCACTTCCAGCGGCTTCCTGGAATTAGGCCGCGGCAGGAGCAAAAAAAGAAAAGGGGAAAAAAAGAGAAGCATGGACAACTGACTTTGTTGACCTGATGCATCGGAAGAATCGCACATTCACACGTGTTGGGAGTTCCTGGAGCAAGTCCTCCTCCACCCCTTTGCCTTCCTCCTCCGATTTGGCAGACGTGGGGAAAGTTGCTGGGGTATTTTTTGTTTTTTATTCCCACTGACCTTTTTCTCCTCTTCCCCCGGGGAGGAAAAAAAATATCCTGGATATTTTAATTTTGTAGTGCTTTAGATTTTTTTTTTTGTGTGTGTAAGAGTACAGTCTGAGGATGGGCAATGCAGCTAGCAGCATGGAGATGTCTCCGGCGAAGGAGATTAAAAGCCAACCCACAGCTTCATCACCCCTGCCCCCCAAGCAGCCAGCGCCCCCCAAACAACCTATGCCCAGCTCTGGGGAACTGGAAGAACGATTCACCCACGTACTGGTAAGTCTCTGTCTGGTCTTCCTCCTCCTCCTTCTCTTCTCCTCCCCATAGACCCATCATGCCTTCATGTCACCCTAAAGACGTCAGCCAGCTGGGGGTTCTCTTAACACACCCCAAAATGGAAAACTAATTTAGCAAGGGGTGCAGTCGTACTTGAAATCTGTGTGGTTAGAGAGAGGTCCAAAGATAAATTTCCCCACTCTCTTCAGTGCCTATTGCTGTGAAATGGGAAGGTTTTTCCTGCTCCACTATCATCATCATCATCATCATCATCATCATCATTATTATTGTGGGTTATCTCCTTTTGCTGAACACTTTGTGGTGCCACGGTTTCTCTGAAGGAGGCAACCTCAGTCTGCAAATTGGAAGTACAAAAGCATTGGTAGAAGGGTCAAAATGAGCCCAGCTGGAAATGATTTTAAGTAGATTCACACCTGCCTTGATGGCGGGGATCAATCTCACCCAAGTTAGAGGCATGTGAGGGTGGAGACTGCTTCGGATTCATTCATCTGCAGGTGTTCTTGTGTAGCCCCTCCCAGTCTCCCCAGTGAGTTCAAGTGGTCTTTCCCAGCATTTCCCGAGGCTAGTCTGCAGTCTACAACAGACACCCTAAGGGGGATAAAAAAACTAGGTTCTGCAAGCAGTTGGTGCTAAACTGATTTGAAGTAGCCAGAACTAGCCTTGGATGTTCCCCTAAACCAATGCCCTCCTCCTTGAAAGCCACTGATGGTTGCAGTGCCCTTAGGGCCTTGCTCCGAGTTGGCTGTTTGCAGATTTTTGGCTCCCATAGGATGTTCTCAGACTTCCGATGGGACAAACCCACAGGGCCGCCTCCACAGTTTCAGCAGCATCTGTACCTGCAGTTAAGAAACTAGTTTGCATTTGGTGCATGCTTTCAGGAGCTATGCAGCTGTAGGGTGTGAGATCTGTAGCTCTTAGCTTTGAGGACATGTTTGAGAGTTACGCCTCTAGCTGGCCTTCTGCTTTGGGGAGAAGTGGAGCTCGTGTGCCCTGGTGGAATCTTTCCTTGCGGGAAGAGGTAGCTGGGTTGTGTGTTAATTCTGCGGTTTCATCCAACCCTCTGAGTTGAGAAACATGTGCACATGGTTGCTTCAAGTTGATGAGTTCCATCTCACCGTTGCCTTGACTATCCTCTTCTTAAAGAGCACTACTGTTGCCAAAGGGTCGGTCTCCTCTCTCTCTTGTGCATGCACAGAGAGTCAGCAGAGCAGGAGTCGTGGGTTCAAGCCCCACACTGGGCAAAAGATTCCTTCGTTTCAGGGGGGTTGGGATAGATGACCCTCGGGGTCCCACCGACTCTACAGTTCTACGATTCCGTTCTATGGTTTATAACACTTTAAGCACATTGGCGGCTGTTACTGTGGAATTGAAGGCAGTGCTGAAAGTCGTTAATTGGCCAAGGGTGTGATCTTGTGTGTGTGTGTGTTTGAGAACAGGCAGTTTACTGTATATAAAATGTCTTAATAATTCGCACTTCGTAGATAATATTAAACAGTACGGAGGCACTTTGGAAAGGTCTGGGGCAGTCAAT
This sequence comes from Podarcis filfolensis, assembly GCF_964270895.1. Lineage (NCBI taxonomy): Eukaryota > Metazoa > Chordata > Lepidosauria > Squamata > Lacertidae > Podarcis > Podarcis filfolensis. The sequence continues at coordinate 39,053,550 of NC_139615.1, forward strand.
GGCCCCCAGAACCCGCCTTTGCAGACAAAGGAGGGGTGTGAGGAGCACAGTTGGGTTGTTTCCAAGCCAGGCACACGCTAGAGACTCGGCATCTATTATTCAACTGCAAGAGGAAGGTCTTTGCAGAGGAAACCCACCAATGTATATCTTCAGTAACCCTCTCCATCTTAGGACCTCCATAGACATAGTTTTGTAACCAAAGATGTTACCGTGGTACCTCATGTTACAGACACTTCAGGTTAGAGACGCTTCAGGTTACAGACTCCACTAACTCAAAAATAGTACCTCGGGTTAAGAACTTTGCTTCAGGATGAGAACAGAAATTGTATGGTGGTGGCACAGCGGCAGTGCGAGGCCCCATTAGCTAAAGTGGTGCTTCAGGTTAAGAACAGTTTCAGGTTAAGAACAGGCCTCTGGAACGAATTAAGTTCTTAACCCGAGGTACCACTGTACTCAGTTCTCTTGGGTAGGCAATAAGAAGATCTAGACAATAAGTAGCACAAAACCAGGAGGGGGTGGTTTTGAATTGAATCTCTCTCTCTCTCTTTGGGTTTAGGGGCAGGGATCAGCGGTGGGTGTCCCTTGAAGCAAACCTAGCTCCCTTGTACAGTGGTACCTTGGTTGTCAAATTTAATCCGTTCCAGGAGTCCATTTGATTCCTGGAACTGTTTGAAAACCAAAGCGTGGCTTCCGATTGGCTGCAGGAGCTTCCTGCAGCCAATCGGAAGCCGCGTCAGACGTTCGGCTTCTGAAAAGCGTTTGCAAACCAGAACACTCGCTTCCGGGTTTGAGGCGTTTGGGAGCCGATTTGTTTTGAAGCTAAGCCGTTCGGGAATCAAGGTACCACTGTATTGACTTTAAGCTGCCAATTCACCAGCAAGGGAATCAATCGTATGACAACTGATCAAAGGATTTGCCAGCATCCTTCTTTTTGGGGGTATTTGTGTGGAATGGCTTGCCACCCCCCATTCCCTCCTTAAGGCAGCCTTCTCACAAAACTAAGAGCTGAAGAAAGAGTTCGCAAGTACTGGAGTTTGTAGGAAGGATTCTGCAACATTCGTGGTGCCTTGCCCACAAAAGCTAGGTGGCATCTCAAGAGCTTGTGGTCAAGAGCATTTATTTCCAGTGCTAATGTTCAGACCGGATCCTGTGAAGTGATAAGCAAGAGCCTCTTCCACCTGGCACCATCCTGACCACTCCCCAAATATATGGAATTATAGGGGGAAGAGCTTCCAGATCAAAAAGTTGTGACTCCAGGTGGTCTTCTTCAGCTCAGAGACCCATCAGAACTGCTACAGAATGGACAGCTCGTAAGGCTGCAGTCCTAACCCCATTCAGCTGGCAGCAAGCCCCATTGAATTGGATAGTAATAATAATAATAATAATTTATTATTTATACCCCGCCCATCTGGCTGGGTTTCCCCAGCCACTCTGGGCGGCTTCCAACAAAGATAAAAAATACATTAAAATGTCACACATTAAAAACTTCCCTAAACAGGGCTGCCTTCAGATGTCTTCTAAAAGTCTGGTAGTTGTTTTTCTCTTTGACATCTAGTGGGAGGGTGTTCCACAGGGCGGGCGCCACTACCGAGAAGGCCCTCTGCCTGGTTCCCTGTAACTTGGCTTCTTGCAGCGAGGGAACCACCAGAAGGCCCTCAGAGCTGGACCTCAGTGTCCGGGCAGAACGATGGGGGTGGAGACGCTCCTGCAGGTATACTGGACTGAGGCCATTTAGGGCTTTAAAGGTCAGCACCAACACTTTGAATTGTGCTCGGAAACGTACTGGGAGCCAGTGTAGGTCTTTCAAGGCTGCTCCCAGTCACCAGTCTAGCTTCCACATTCTGGATTAGTTGTAGTTTCCGTGTCACCTTCAAATGTAGCCCCACGTAGAGCGCATTGCAGTAGTCCAAGCGAGAGATAACCAGAGCATGCACCACTCTGGCGAGACAGTTCACAGGCAGATAGGGTCTCAGCCTGCATACCAGATGAAGCTGATAAACAGCTGCCCTGGACACAGAATTGACCTGCGCCTCCATGGACAGCTGTGAGTCCAAAATGACTGCCAGGCTCCGCACCTGGTTCTTCAGGGGCACAGTTACCCCATTCAGGACCAGGGAGTCCTCCACACCCACCTGCCTCCTGTCCCCCCAAAACAGTACTTCTGTCTTGTCAGGATTCAACCTTCTGTTAGCTGTCATCCATCCGGATTTGCTTCTGAGTAGACTTGGGTAGGATTGTGCTGTAAGCAAGGAAGTCATGGAGTTCCTACACGGTCCTGGTTTCCCCTCTGTTTCAGCAGCATCTTGGTGCCCGGGAGGTACTGTAGTGTGTCAACTCAAGCTGTGTTTGGAAAGAGGTCATCTGAGCTACTGTGGCTAACAGTGGCTGGTCTTGTGTTTAATTTATTCAGTTCTTTCCCTAAAAACTGTCTGGGTGGTAGAACTGCCCTGCAGGGTTGTCCGTCGAACGACTGAGATAATTTATGGGATGCACTTTCAGCATTTGAGGAACAAAAGTCTGCATAAGCGTAGTTGTTGAAATAAGCAGAAAGTGGGGATCATTTTCTGTCCCTCCTACACTCACTTGACATCTCTTATGCCAGGGATGGAAAACATGTGGCCAACAAGATGTTATTGCACTCTTAACTCCCATGAGTCCCACCTGTGGCCAGGGATTCTGGGAAATGTAGTCCAGGGCTGCAGGTTTTGCACCCCTGTCTTATGCCGTGGGTAGCAGAAGAGGCTGAGAATGAACTGCTTCCCCGGCCTTCTGTCCTGTTTGTCTCTGTGCAAGGAGGGATGAGTGAATTGATGTCCTAAGCCGACCCTGACACCTATGTTGGCTTACTCTCCTTTTCCATCAGGGCATTGACGTTTCTGAAAGCCCTGTCTTGCGCTATCAGAGTTTGTGTGAGACAGAAATGAGTCAAACCAATAGATTTTAGAGCTTGAGGCAGGAAATCCCAATAGATTCCTCCCAGTAGACTGTGTAAGCTAATTATCAATTTACTGCCATTTAATGGTACCTTCCCCACCCAAAAAAACCCCAGCAACCCAACTGAGGATGAAATGTGGTGTTTGGTTGGTGTGGCCACACACCCAATTTTCTCTTGACCGTTCTATGGCCCCGAAGTTCGGCCAAGAGAAATTGTGGGCTTGAGTCCATGAAGGGTTCCTCGCCATCGATGATCGGGGTGGACCAGAGATAGCTAAGGTTTTTAGGGTTTTGTTTGTTTGCTATCCTTTTGTTGTTGTTTAGTTGTTTAGTCGTGTCCGACTCTTCGTGACCCCATGGACCAGAGCACGCCAGGCACTCCTGTCTTCCACTGCCTCCCACAGTTTGGTCAAACTTATGCTGGTAGCTTCGAGAACACTGTCCAACCATCTTGTCCTCTGTCGTCCCCTTCTCCTTGTGCCCTCCATCTTTCCCAACATCAGGGTCTTTTCCAGGGAGTCTTCTCTTCTCATGAGGTGGCCAAAGTATTGGAGCCTCAGCTTCAGGATCTGTCCTTCCAGTGAGCACTCAGGGCTGATTTCCTTCAGAATGGATAGGTTTGATCTTCTTGCAGTCCATGGGACTCTCAAGAGTCTCCTCCAGTACCATAATTCAAAAGCATCAATTCTTCAGTGATCAGCCTTCTTTATGGTCCAGCTCTCACTTCCATACATCACTATTGGGAAAACCATAGCTTTAACTATACGGACCTTTGTTGGCAAGGTGATGTCTCTGCTTTTTAAGATGCTATCCTACGTGCATTAAAATGCTCCCCCCTCCTGTTCCCCACATCTTACTGCAGGCATCCCCAAACTTGGCCCTCCAGATGTTTTGGGACTACAATTCCCATCATCCCTGACCACTGGTCCTGTTAGCTAGGGGTGACGGGAGTTGTAGTCCCAAAACATCTGGAGGGCCGAGTTTGGGGATGCCTGTCTTGCTGCGTAGCAGAATAGGAATGCCCTTCTGTAATTTTCATGACTGCCCCTTCCTCCCCTTTGCTAGGCACAGGGGGCTGGTGGGGGCTCAGAATGCCCTTGCCCCATAGAACACACAGGAAGCCACTGACCCATGAGCTACATGGAAATGATTTACATTTTAAAATATACATCAGGAGACTTGGTTTGGTCAGAATCAAGTATACACTTTCACAGTTAACGCTAAATTATTATTATTATTATTATTATTATTATTATTATTATTATTACAGTATTATTATTATTATTATTATTATTATTATTATTATTATTATTATCCTTTCCATCTGGTTGGGTTTCCCCAGCCACTCTGGGAAGCTCCCAGCAGAATATTAAAAACACAATAAAACATCAAACATTAAAAACTTCCCTAAACAGGGCTGCCTTCAGATGTCTTCTAAAAGTCAGGTAGTTGTTTATTTCCTTGACGTCTGATGGGAGGGCGTTCCACAGGACGGGTGCCACTACCAAGAAGGCCCTCAGCCTGGTTCCCTGTAGCTTTGCTTCTGGCAGTGAGGGAACTGCCAGAAGGCCCTCGGAGCTGGACCTCAGTGTCCGGGCTGAACAATGGGGGTGGATACTGGGTATACTGGGCCGAGGTCATTTAAATACACTGCTTCTGGTAAATGAGCCACCATAGCTGTAAGAAGGCCATGAAAATTTGTGCTTGGGTCTTTTTATACTTATCTACCCATGTACTATCTGAAACCAAAGGGGTACATGGGTTGCTGGGTGTGAAATATATTTGCATTATTTTCGGCTCTCCTATCCCACTATTAGCCTTGGGTGTAGGGCATAGCTGTCAACTTTTCCCTTTTCTTGCGAGGAATCCTATTTAGAATAAGGGAATTTCCCTTAAAAAAAGAGAGACGTTGACAGCTATGGTGTAGGGACTTGCTTGGCTTTCAGTTGTTGAGACTCGGCTGCTGTGACCGCTATTATTGTCCCTTAGCCTCAGGTGTAGAGGAAGATCTTAAATCAATATGTTAGTAAGATAGATAGGTCTTCAGCATCCTCCAAGATGTATCTGCTGCAATTGGTAAGCTGCTGGTGCCTCCTTGAGGTTTTTTATATAAAACAACCCAAAGACTTTGTTGGATCACATGGCTGCTGAGCACATTCCACACAACCCAATACTTGTCTGCGATCCAAGTCCTTTTGGGAGAGAAATGCAAAAAGATGAGTCTCACCTCATTTTCTTCTTCCTTTTTGGCACATGCCTGAGACGAAAAAGCCCTTTTCTCTCCCTGCCTTGGCTGGCTCCAGTGGCTGGGAATCCCAGTCTTGAAGGTCTTGTTTAAAGTTGCCAGCTTCCTTGTTGACTGGAGCCCCACTGTCGCTGCCAAAAGCTCATCCCGTCTGTGCGAGAGAGAAGTGAGCTAGCCAAGTTTAGCCTTTTTTGTTTTGTGCACCCATTCACTCAGCGAGGCAAGCCACCGATCTTTGTGGCTGCCTGTCGCCCTATGATTGCGAATCACATTACAGTGGTACCTCGGTTTTCGAACGTCTCTGTTGATGAATGTTTTGGTTTTCGGACGTCGTAAACCTGGAAGTAAATGCTTTGGTTTTCGGACGCGCCTCAGAAGTCGAACGTGCCATGCAGCTTCTGCTGAGTGCAGGATCCTGAGGCCTACAGCTAGATGTCAGCTGTTGAGTTTTTGGTTTCCTACATGCAACAGTGGCAGCAAGAATCTTAGCAGCCCAAAATGGGAGACTCTATCCCGACCAAAGTGGACTGGCAGGCAAAATTATTAGAATTTTCAGAATTAGCAAAGATAACTGGAAGAATTAGGGATGAATTAGAGAGTGGGACATCTACAGAAAATATCTTAAAGAGCATTGTAAAAATGTGAATTCTCTGGCAGGCTTAGAAGGACCCCTGTAGAAACCTAGAAAATCTTATAAAATTAATGATATGGGATATGATTGGAGTGATAACAAAAAGTGTGTTGCATAAAAGTAACCCAGGACTCTTGAGGGGGTGACTGGAAGTGATAACAGAAGTTGTGCTCTAAGAAATCTATTTACTTTTTGTAATTTATATTATCTTTTGGTTTTTCGTTTGTTGACTGTTTTTTTCTTTTTAAAAAAACTAATACAGCAATTTTAAAAAGAAAGAAAAGAGTTTTCGGTTTTCGAATATTTCAGAGCTCGAATCATCTTCTGCAATGGATTACGTTCGAAAACGTACTTTGAAATGTACTTCAAAAACGTCCCACTGTACTTATATTCTGCTTTGTAGCCATGCAAGGCTCCCTTGCCAAAGCTGCCTATGAAATATTTGTGTGGTGCAATTTCGCTCAGGTGTGCTATCGGGAACAGACGTTGCAAATGGGTTGTTGTTGTTGTTGTTGTTGTTTAGTCGTTTAGTCGTGTCCGACTCTTCGTGACCCCATGGACCAGAGCACGCCAGGCACTCCTATCTTCCACTGCCTCCCGCAGTTTGGTCAGACTCATGTTTGTAGCTTCGAGAATGCTGTCTAACCATCTTGTCCTCTGTCGTCTCCTTCTTCTTGTGCCCCCAATCTTTCCCAACATCAGGGTCTTTTCCAGAGAGTCTTCTCTTCTCATGAGGTGGCCAAAGTATTGGAGCCTCAGCTTCACGATCTGTTGCAAATGGGTACCCAGGATTATTCAGGCAGCATTCCCTGCCTTCATCTTTGGGACTCTTAATTTCAGGGTCATGTGCTGAAGCCCCATGTTGGGTAAAAAGATTCCTCCCAACTCTACAATTCTGTGATTTTCTGGTAGCACAGCCCGCTGAGAATCTCTGAGGCGAGTGAGTGGGACTAAGCATCTAAAACTCACTCAATGCATGATGAAGTTGAGTCTTCCCTCGCTGATCATATTTATCTCCTGGTGGTTTGCTGTCCTGCTGTCGCTGCCACCAGGTGTTCCTTGTATATATAATTTTTGTTAAATTTTCTGTTTTACAATTTCAAATACTCATTTTACATCCTTAAGATATCAACGACTTCCCTTCTTTTCTTTCCATGGTTCATTTCACATAAATCCCTGCATATTTTACAAAAACGATGCCATTCAGTATTCCATTATTGCATCCATCAAAACTTATTTACACTGTTGAATTTATCTTAATGGTGCCAGCGTTTTCAGCTGCTCTTAATTCCCACAATCCCTGATCATTTGGCTGGGCCAGCTAGGAGTCTAGCAACACTTGGAGGGACACAGGTCCCCCATCACTGGGCTGTGGCGATGAGCACTCATGGCGTCACAAGAGCTGACCTTCCAAGAGTGAACTTAATTCCTTCATTTGGCTTTCTGCGGAGTCTACTGATGATAACTATGCTGCATTTTTACTCATCGTGGTTTCTGAAAAGCTTTAGGAAAGTCTTGAGCAGCTCCAAATATTTGGGGCGGGGGGAGCAAATTTTGAAGCATGATAATAAACAGTGCGATTTCTTACAAAACATATGCGGCTTAAGTATGTCTTAATCTAGCTCCAAGGGTCTTCTGGCGGTTGCTTCACTGTGAGAAGTGAAGCTACAGGGAACCAGGCAGAGGGCCTTCCCGGTGGTGGCACTAGCCCTGTGGAACATCCATCAGATGACAAGGAGATGAGTAACTATTTAACCTTTAGAAGACACCTGAAGGCAGCCCTGTATAGGGAAGCCTTTTAATGTGTAATGTTTTGTTATGTTTTTATGTATGTTGGAAGCTTCCCAGAGTGGCTGGGACAACGCAGTCAGATGGGCAGGGTCCAAAAATATTACTATTATTATTATTAATAGCACTACTACTACTCCTCTGCTTATGCTAGTTGTAAGAGAGGGGCAAATGAATGGCAGGACACAAGAGCAGCGTTATCCACACTTTCCTCTGCTCTTTCCAGGCACGGTCCACAGTCCACGGTACATCTCCGTTTCCGATCACCTTTTCTTTCACCCCAGAGCTTTTCCTGCAAAAAACCAACTGTTCAAAGCTCGATTGGCGCAAACGTCTATTCACAGAAATCGCAAAGTGACATTTGATCTGATTTAAAGAGTGGCTTCTCATGGGGAAAGCTAGGTGTTATGTACTGAAGTTCTCACCCTGGGCCAGCAGGGGGATACTGTAGATAGTTATGCAAATGAAGGATTGAAAGTGACGTTAAGTGATTGGATAGTTTTAGAAAGTTGCTGCAGTAACGTTGTACTGGAGCTCTATATAAGCAGGCTGACTGAACCCTTCAGTTCAGTTCTGTTCTGGCCTGTGAATAAAGAAGAGCTGTTTGAAGAATCGCTGTGTCGTCTGATATGTTCACCCACAACTTAACACTAGGGGCAATGTTCAAGACACAGAGCGTTTCAGCGCGGAGCTCTGCTGCAAAGTTGTGGAGCAGAAAGTGTGGATAAGCCCAGTATTCCCACACGTGAATTTGTATCATGTAGGGCTCTTTCCCCCAGGTTTGCTGAAATGGAGTCATCTCTGGTTGTGGATCATCCTTGGGGAATTTCCCCGCATGGAGGATAAACCTGACTTCCATCCATCTTTCTCTTTCTTGTGCTGCGACTTAAAAGTTTCCCTCCTTCTTGGAGAGAAATGAAACTGTGACTCAGTCAAGGGCAAAGCCCACAGGAGCCTGGGCTGTGTTAGCCTTCGCCTGCCCATCCCAAAATAGCTTTATATTATTTTTGCTGAGCTTGCATCAGATTATTGCGCAGTGTCTCTCCATTCAGAAAAGAGGAGGGGAATGGTTTGGGTGGAAATGCAGTTCTACCCACAAAATACTAAAAGTGGGGAGGCTCAGAGCTTTAACGGTGCAATACTGTGCGTGTTTCTTTGGAGACAAGTCCCTCTCTCTTCTGTGGTAATTTCTCTCAGGTAAGGGTGGCAGCCCAAACGCTTTATGAAAAAACACTTGTATGCCACTTAAATGTTTTGAAAAATCTCCATGTGATGTACACAAAATCATATGAAACACATACATTGATAAGATTTATGTAGCTCCCTTTGGTGGGGTTTTGGGGGCAGTTTACAAAAACAAGGTGAACCTAAGAGATAATGTCAGAGCTGCCCAAGGTCCCAGCTCACAAAGGACCAACGCTGCTTCGTTGTTAAGTACAAAAGTCTTTATTGAAGTTCAGTTTCACTTCCAGAGCCGCAGCGCGCAGCTCTACGTCTCAACTGTCAGACCGCTGATGATCCCTCTGAATCTCCTCCCCCCGTACACCAGTTTAAGACCCTCGCCTTCCTCCACCTTTTCCGCTGCTCTTTCCTCCTCTGGGTCCGCCTGCCCGCCGGGGTCTCGCCCTTTCTAGCCTCTTCTGACGCTGATTCCCCTGAGCCTTCTCCCTCCCTCCGGCGGGCTTTAGGAGCTGGTTCCCCATCCGGGTCTCCTGCTGTCCCCCGCACCTGTACATTTGAACTTGGCGCGCGCGCCCAGCCAGCAGCTTTCCTCCTGACCGTTTCACTGCTGCTGTCACTGCTTCCCCCTTCGGGGGGGCTAGCTGCAACTGACCTCCCCTCCGTTCCCCCACTCTCCGATGGTGGCGTGGTCAGCCCTGACTCACCTCCTCTTCCCGCTGGAGGGGACGCTGGCCCTGACACATGTGACTCTTCCCCCCCACTACGCTCTGGTGGGGAAACTGGTCCCGATCCCCCACTGCTGCTTTGGGGTTCCCCTCTGGCTCCTTGTTTCTGGTGCGTCCCCCCTGGGACCCCCCTTGCTCTGACCATCGGCGCCCCCTTCTGGGAATCTTCTGATTCGCTGGAGAAGCTCATGGAATCTCTCGGGCCACTGTCATACTCCCCTACGCTTCCCTCGGATTCTTCCCCTTCGCTCTCCAATTCCTCTCTCCCCAGTGCTCCTGCTCCTGATTCCCTGACAGATAATAAATATCATAGAACTGTAGAATTATAGAGTTGGAAAGGGATCCTGAGGGACCGTCTAGTCCCGTGGTTCCCAACGTGGAGCACATGCCCTACAGGGAGGCAATTTGATTTTTAGGGGGGGGCAAGTTGAGAATGAGTTACTAACAGTTAATGGCCTTTTAGGCTTCCTCCATGTGAAAATAAGTTCACTTTTTAAATAATAAGAATTATATGTCACAGGGGGAGGGGCATCAGGATTTTAGAGATGATTTGGTGGCCAAAAAAAAAGTTTGGGAACCGCTGGTCTAGTCCAACTCCTCCAAAGCATGTTAAAACGAGGTGAGGAAATATGTGCTAAAATAAAATTTAAAAGCCTGGAAGTTTTAAAAAGAAAACAGTGTAGACCAGACACCCCCAAATTCGGCCCTCCAGATGTTTTGGGACTAAAACTCCCATCATCCCTAGCTAACAGGACCAGTGGTCAGGGATGATGGGAGCTGTAGTCCCAAAACATCTGGAGGGCCGAGTTTGGGGGTGCCTGATGTAGACACTAAGTAGGCCTTCTTGGGGACGGTATCCCAGAGGCAGGGCCCTTACCAGAAAAGTTGTGTGTGTTTATCTCTGGTTCCCGTTTGTAAACCTAAGCACCAGAAAGCCAGTACAGTTCTTTCAGTGCCGACAAAACATATTCCCGCTAACTGGCCCCGGTTGACAGCCTGGCAGATGTACAGTGGTACCTCTGGTTACGTACTTAATTCGTTCTGGAGGTCCGTTCTTAACCTGAAACTGTTCTTAACCTGAAGCACCACTTTAGCTAATGGGGCCTCCTGCTGCCGCCGCGCCGCCAGAACACGATTTCTGTTCTCCTCCTGAAGCAAAGTTCTTAACCTGAGGTAATATTTCTGGGTTAGTGGAGTCTGTAACCTGAAGCGTATGTAACCTGAAGCGTATGTAGCCTGAGGTACAACTGTATTTTGAACTAAACACAGTTTCTGAGCAGTCTCCAACGGCAGCCCCACATGCAACACACTACAGCAGTCAATCCTAAAGGTTAGCGGGACCTAGATAACTGTGCTCAGGCTGCAGCTGGTACACTAGTCTAAGAAAGTCACGTCTTGGCACAGAAGCTACCTGGGTCTCCAGCGACAAACGTGGATCTAAGACAGGCATAGGGAAACCCAACCCTCCAGATGTTTTGGGACTACAACTCCCATCGTCCTAGCTAACAGGACCAGTGGTCAGGGATGATGGGAGTTGTAGTCCCAAAACATCTGGAGGGCCGAGTTTGCCTATGCCTGATCTAGGAGTACAAACTTTGCTTTTTTTTAGGACAACCCCTTCCAGGACTGGCTGAATGTGTTTTTCAGCCGATGTTTAACCATGGGGAAGGGAGAGAGATTTCCGCTTACCTCCCCGGCCAAGATTGCAGAGTTAGTAGAGAATGAAACCTAGCCTCGTATCCCAAAGGGAGAAACTCTTGCGCTGCCCATTTCTCTTACATAATCCAAACTCCAGTGGGTCATAAGCACAAGACCACTGGGGGAAAAGTGACTGCAAAGACAAACATCTGTGTCACACATGCTTAGGGAAGGTGGAAAAAAGCCAACTGATCAAACTGCCAACTGATCAAAGACTTTTCAGGTATTAATCGTCTGCCTTTGAGCCAATTTAGTAACTGATTAAATTTAGATACATATCCATGTGATCAGAAATGAACAAACGCCCCCCTCTAGTTTTGGGGGAAATGTGAAAGAACTCACAATTTAATGAACAATCTCTACCTGCTGACCCTCTCTAATGCTGGGTTTTCCAAACTTGGGTATCTACCATTTTTTTGGACTACAACTCCCATCATCCCTGACCACTGGTCCTGCCAGCTAGGGATGATGGGAGTTGTAGTCCATAACCAGCTGGCGACTCCACAGTTTGGGAAACCCTGCTCTGGTGCCATTTTCAAAAGTTCAGTTGCTTTTGTGTTAACCTGCACACACGACACAGTACACAGATGAGCCTGCACAGGAAATGAGCTTGCGCAAGTCGCTTCCGCCTTTCGATAGCTCGGCTCGGCTCTTGCAAAAGCGTGCCCTATTTGCCAAGAATAGCCTTGTTGAAGGAAATGTGGGGGAAGAAATCAGCACTTGAAACTGATCGCTGCCAAAGCAAACTTCAGCATGCTAGAGATTATCCAAATAGTTGTAGCGAGGTAAAAATCGCCCTTTATAAACAATAAAATCTTCCTTCTCAGCATTGTAATTTCAGCCCACAGGTGTCCTTATATAAATGAAATGTTTGTTTCAGCTGCTGTCTGTGTCTGGAGCCGTTTGTTCTGGTTTGGCCTAATGTTGGTTTGCAGTAGTGCTCACTCGACGGCTGCTCTGCACATGCATGTGCACATGCGCACTGCTTGATTTTACTTGAGGTGTGTTGGCTCCTAAGTCCTGGCTACATGTGTGAAAGGGCTCCCTGGAATAGCATTGTGTTTGAGGCCATCTCTAAGGAAGGGTCCTAACTCCCCAGTAAAAGGATGTTGAAAATGGGACCTCCTATAATAATAATTCTAATAATAATAATAATAATAATAATAATAATAATGATAATATTATTATTATTATTATTATTATTATTATTATTATTATAAGGGACGCGGGTGGCGCTGTGGGTTAAACCACAGAGCCTAGGACTCCCTGCGATGGGGTGAGCTCCCGTTGCTCTGTCCCAGCTCCTGGCAACCTAGCAGTTCGAAAGCACATCAAAGTACAAGTAGATAAATAGGTACCACTCCAGCGGGAAGGTAAACGGTGTTTCTGTGCGCTGTTCTGGTTCGCCAGAAGCGGCTTAGTCATGCTGGCCACATGACCCGGAAGCTGTATGTTGGCTCCCTTGGCCAATAAAGTGAGATGAGCGCCGCAACCCCAGAGTCGGCCACGACAGGACCTAATGGTCAGGGGTCCCTTTACCTTTACCTTTTATAATAATAATAATAATAATAATAATAATAATAATAATAATAATAATTTATTAGTTATACCCCGCCCATCTGGCTGGGTTTCCCCAGCCACTCTGGGCGACTTCCAACAAAAGATTAAAATACAATAGTCTGTTAAACATTAAAAGCTTCCCTAAACAGGGCTGCCTTCAGATGTCTTCTAAAAGTCTGGTACAGTGGTACCTCGGGTTAAGAACTTAATTCGTTCTGGAGGTCCGTTCTTAACCTGAAACTGTTCTTAACCTGAGGTACCACTTTTGCTAATGGGGCCTCCTGCTGCTGCCGCGCCGCCGGAGCACAATTTCTGTTCTCATCCTGAAGCAAAGTTCTTAACCTGAGGTACTATTTCTGGGTTAGCGGAGTCTGTAACCTGAAGTGTCTGTAACCTGAAGCGTCTGTAACCCAAGGTAGTTGTTGTTCTCTTTGACATCTGGTGGGAGGGCATTCCACAGGGCGGGTGCCACTACCGAGAAGGCCCTCTGCCTGGTTCCCTGTAACTTGGCTTCTCACAGGGAAGAAACCGCCAGAAGGCCCTCGGTGCTGGACCTCAGTGTCTGGGCAGAACGATGAGGGTGGAGATGCTCTCTTTCTCTAAGAAGTCACACTGACCCCACAATAAAGATGGGGCTAGTTCAGTACTTCCAAACCAACATCTTAGCCACTGAATAATTAACCCACACTTGTAGGCATTTGTTCCAGGATTGTTGAATTCCAGATCCATCTCAGCAAGCCTTTTGTACCTTTAGGAATTGAAGAGGAGGGGGAATTTCAACAGGGAATTTTCTCATCATCATGGTGGTTTAATAATAATAATAATAATAATAATAATAATAATAATAATTTATATACATGGGTGAGAGAAACAACCCTGTGGACTTTGCAACCCTGCCTGTTCATCCTGTTACACAAACACCACTATTGTGTATGCGATGACTATCCAGCCCCAATAATGATTCCCCAATGCTGGAATTAAAAAGCAAACTAAGGTGCCTGTCTATGATACCATGGGAGACGGAAAATGTAAAACCTTACCTAACATTGTAGAACTCTTGCCTGTTCTAAGTGTTCCCCAAAACTGCATTCCTCTATGTACCCTCTTATGGAATACATTGGTTCCTATTATAATCAAGCTGCTTCATATATATATATATATATATATATGCCTAGCCACTTTACTATTCTTGGAGTCCGGAAATAAAAAATTGATGTGCTGAATGTTCTCCTCTTAAAACAATATGGGCTCGCATACTGAGGGCTGCGTATTTTGGACTGACAATGGCCTTCTGGCAACCCAACGGCTAGAATTATCCTGTCCCTCTGGGAAAATGCACTATAGAAATGTTAAAGTATTGGTTTGAAACCATTTTAACTCTTGTCCCGGAGAGTTTACCAGGGATGCTTTTAAAATGACCCGTTAAACCAAATGTGGGAAACCTCAGGCCTGGGATGTGTGTGAATGTAGCTATCCAGGTCTCTGGCCCCCTTTACACTGTACCTTAAAAGTGGTATTGTGCCATTTTAAACAGTTGTGGCTTCCCCCAAATAATTCTGGGAACTGTAGTTTGCCAGCGGTGCTGAGAATCGTTAGGAGGCTCCTGTTCCCCTCACAGAGCTACGGTTCCCAGCATTCCCTGGGAAGAGGAGTTGGCTCTTAAACCACTCTGGGGATTGTAGCTCCGTGAGGGAATAGGCGTCTCCGAACAACTACCGGCACTGTTAGACAAACTACGCTTCCCAGAATTCCTTGAGGGAAGCCATTGATGGTTTATAGTGGTATGATACTGCTTTAAACGTGTAGTGCAGATGGGACCTCCCTGTCCGGCTCTCAAGACTGTCCTGGTACCACATACTTGCTTACAATCTTCTTCAAGTTTGTTTTCTGGCTGGAAATATGTTCCAGCTTCGGATAATGCTTCTTGCTTTCCAGGATAGACGATAGACAGTTGTGGGGGGGGGGGAATGAATCTACTGTACAGAGGTAATCTATTGTTACCGTGCTCACCGCAATTCCTGCTGAGCTGTGCACAGGATTCCTGGGATCTTGGCGCTCGACCAGGGTCCGTGCTCCTTTAGAGAACTGAGGACACGGCAGAGACCGCCGTAGCCTTAAGAAGCATGATTTATTCACGTATTGACATCTGAGTTTGGATGGAGTCCTGATCTTGTTGTTGTTTAGTCGTTTAGTCATGTCCGACTCTTTGTGACCCCATGGACAAGAGCATGCCAGGCCCTCCTGTCTTCCACTGCTGATAGCTTTGAGAACACTGTCCAACCATCTCGTCCTCTGTTGTCCCCTTCTCCTTGTGCCCTCAATCTTTCCCCACATCAGGGTCTTTTCCAGGGAGTCTTCTCTTCTCATGAGGCGGCCAAAGTATTGGAGCCTCAGCTTCAGGATCTGTCCTTCCAGTGAGCACTCAGGGCTGATTTCCTTCAGAATGGATAGGTTTGATATTCTTGCAGTCCATGGGACTCTCAAGAGTCTCCTCCAGCACCAGAATTCAAAAGCATCCATTCTTCGGCGATCAGCCTTCTTTATGGTCCAGCTCTCACTTCCATACATCACTTCAGGGAAAACCATAGCTTTAACTATAGCTTTAACCATAGCTTTAACTCAGATTAACATCTGAGTTTGGATGGAGTCCTGATCTTACAGCACTGCTAACTCAAGAGGGGCTTGTTCCCCGCATCAGTGCATTACTGGGGTCCAAGGCATCTCTCCCAGCCAGCCAGCCTGCTCTCTGTCTTCGTTCCCCCCATCCTCTTCCCAGGACAACCACTTTTCCTGTCACCTCACACCCAGTTACCCTGGCCACCTTCCACATCCCCAGTCTCTGTCCACACCTCAGGGTAAGGACAGCTCCCTTGCATTGCCAGTTTCCCTCACTGGCCTATATGGTTTTTTAATGGCCATAGCTAGGCCAGGTCATTTTGCGTAGGCTAGCTGAGGAATTCCTCCACAGCTTGTATATTCCCTTCACATCCCAATTAATCAGAGTCCTACCCTTATTCTAAGAGTCCCTTGAGAGTCCCATGGACTGCAGGGGCCCTGAGTGCTCACTGGAAGGACAGATCGTGAAGCTGAGGCTCCAATACTTTGGCCACCTCATGAGAAGAGAAGACTCCCTGGAAAAGACCCTGATGTTGGGAAAGATGGAGGGCACAAGGAGAAGGGGACGACAGAGGATGAGATGGTTGGACAGTGTTCTCGAAGCGACCAGTATGAGTTTGACCAAACTGCGGGAGGCAGTGGAAGACAGGAGTGCCTGGCGTGCTCTGGTCCATGGGGTCACAAAGAGTAGAACACATCTAAAAAAACTAAACAACAAACGTTGTTGTTGTTGTTGTATTGATTGATTGATTGATTGAATGAATGAATTTATATACCGCCCTGTACCCGGAGGTCTCAGGGCCGTTTGCAGAGCAAAAGCAAAATATATCACAACATACAGTGGTACTTCGGTTCTTGAGCATCTCAGAAGCTGAACGTTTCGGTTTTCGAACCCCGAAAACCCGGAAGTAATTGCTTCCGTTTTCGAACGTGCCTCAGAAGTCAAACGGCTTCCGCTGCATGTTTTTCGATTTTTCCAACTGAACTTGCAGCCAGCCCTTTGCGCTTCGGTTTTTCAACGTTTCGGAAGTCGAACAGATTACGTTCGAGAACCGAGGTACCACTGTATATAATTCATTAATTCATTTATTAATTTCTAGCGTTTAGGGTGCTTCCCCCCAAAAAAACCTCTATAAGTATATATATAGCAATCTATTGCTCCACGCGCTTTCGCCTCTGGCCCCTGGAAAGTTGTCCAGAAGGGAATTCGGCCCTCAGCATGAAAAGACTTCCCTGCCCCACGTTAAGCCTTGCTTCCTCAGACGATTGAGCGTGAGGAGGCCAGACCAGTTAGGCTTGCTTAAAGTTTGTTGCGTAGATATGTTTTGCGCCCCAGATAAGTCCCTGGAGGGGTAAGTTCAGAAGTGAGCATGCCCGCTTATTTTTAAAAAGCAACGAAACTGCGGCTCCCTCTTTCAAAACGTTGCTCGTTTCCTGTTGACGTCTCCTGGCGGTGCAGCCACTTGACATGTACACACCCAAGCTTGTTCTCTTATTTCACTTCTGGGCGGTTTGGAAAGGAAGCGACTTCTCTTTTTGTTGGGTAGGGAGGTGCCAGCGAGGCCCCTCTCTCTGTGGGATGAGTTTCCTTCCTAACCGCTTTGTTTAGTGAGGCTCTTAGATTGCAAATGGCAGCATGAATAATCTCGACAAAGTTCAGAGCTGCCACTGAAGCCTTGCGATCTGCACTGGGCATTGGCAGAGGGGCCAAGTCTTTGGCTGTGCCAACAGCTCTGACCACTGTACCATGCTGCTCCCCCTCGACTCCCTCTTCTTTCCCTTCCATTTAAAATGGAGTTCCTGAAGGGAACGTTCTTTCACATAATAATAATAATTTTTTATTTATACCCCGCCCTTCCCAGTTCAGAAAACCGGGCTCAGGGCGGCTAACAACAAATTTAAAACACTTAACTGATGCAACAAAAACAGCATAAAATACAGTATAAAACGTGAAAAGCAATAAATTAAGGATTCAAAAATCAATTTAGGGGGGGAAATCCATCCAATATACATTTAAAGTACGTTTCCAGCATTGAGTCCTGAGAGTGTCGCTTGTTTGCTTGCCATATTCCCTATTTTCTGGTAGCCGGGTTTTTGCCTCTGAGGGTGGTCTTTGATTTTAAAAAAACTTTGTTAGCCTGACCTGGTAAATCTGCCGTCTGCCTTCGGGATTTAGCATCCTCCCTTGGGTCTCTAGAAGCAGATGTGTTTTATCTCTCGTTCATATCCGTGTGTGTGTACAGACACGTCAGGCGTCGTGTGGCGCGCGGCCTTTGCATGTCACACTCTGGCGAGGCTTATTTTGATAACATATTGTTGGACAATTACACCGCCCCCCGGCAAGTAAACCTTTCATCTAAAGAGCAAACGTGCTTGGTTTTTAAATGGGGTTTGGGACAAACTTGTGTGCGGTGAACAAATACAGCCGATGCTCTGGACCACAACATCAGTTTAGGTTGGGTTGGAGCAGGCTGAAGCAATGGGAGGGGTCAGCAAACTTTTTCAGCAGGGGGCCGGTCCACTGTCCCTCAGACCTTGTGGGGGGCCGGACTATATTTTGCTTCAGAGCATGCGCAATATGTGCTGTTGACATTGCCTCCTGACACCTGTCAGTTCCCCAATTTTTGTTCTGTAATGGCTCAGCTGCCTTGGTCTTTAGCTTCTCGTTTCATTTATCCTCTCAGGCTGTTACGATACCTAAAAACCCCCGTCAAAGGCTTTGATCTCGAAAGATGCAAGGATTCCTTCCTCACTTTTCTTCCTCCTGATATATTGTGTTTCTGACTCATCCGAATAAATGCCTATTTTACCTTTTGATGTGTGTGTTTTTTCAATAAAAAACAACAACATTGACAGCTCCGTAGAACGTGTTGCATGGAATACTATTCCACTCTTGAACATTTTGAGGAAAACCAAAAACTTGAATGCTGGAGGTCTGTGCATGAAGTTTTGCATCAGTCTAAACTGTTTTGAGGGTGGTTGGTTTTTATTTTTTTTACAATCAAGCGGTGTGTAAATTTTAATAAATAAAAAACTTAACCTCCCTAATAATAATTGTTATTAGTTTTCAGTTACAATCCAATAATAGCCTCATTATAACAATACCAATTTATAATACAATTATTAATACCAATCGTTAAAATACCGAATTATGTAATTAGGATAAAATGGCCCCCTCCATGCTAGATTTTACGAAGTAGTGATTTGCTTTATTTCTGCGTTCCAAAATCTTACTAATTTCAATTACATTTCGGTCATAATAATAATCTCTTATACAACTACTGCGATATCAATAACTTAGTGTTGACACATTAAATGATTTATAAAACTACAAGCGAGGCACTCAAACTATATCCTTGTTCAGGGGTCAGCAAACTTTTCCAGCAGGGGGCCGGTCCACTGTCCCTCAGACCTTGTGAGGGGCTGGAGTATATTTTGAAGGGGGGGGAAATGAACAAATTCCTATGCCCCACAAATAACCCAGAGATGCATTTTAAATAAAAGGACACACATTCTACTCATGTAAAAACACGCTGATTCCCGGACCATCTGAAGGCCGGATTTAGAAGGCGATGGGGCCGGATCCAGCCCCTGGGCCTTAGTTTGCCTACCGATGTCCTTGCTTTCCTATGTGTGGCAATTATTCTGTTTCTTCCTGTCCTTGTAAGATGTTACGTCTTTCTTTCCCCCCATTTTTGCTGTTATCCATCATGCCTTGGGCAGAGCTGATATCCCATTCTTGTTCTAGAAATTTCCCCATTGCTCCGTCCCATACTTCGTTGTTCTGCAACTTTAGCAACAGCTGCAAATTTTAATAAATGCATAACTGTTAACCTCCCTAGGCCTCTAGCAGGATCCCAAATGTTGCAATGGTTGTCCACTCCATAGCATGTCAACTTACAGATTTGAAAATAAGGGATCAGCAGCCAAAATAAGGGATTTTAGTCAACCAGCTGAAATACGAAGTTAAAAGGGACCAGATAATTTGGGAGAGCAGCGCTGGTTTTTAGCCCTTCGTTTCCAGAGGCTGCTGCTCAAGACACCAGCTGATGAAACACTGCAGTTAAATAACTACAAGTAAAAACCACTTTTTGCTCAAAATGAAGTCCAAGCTACGAAGATGCTGCAGTTCTGTATCTTTTCTCTCGTGCTCCATCTGCAGCTCTCAGTTCCATCAGGCGGGGCGGGAGGAGGGGGGGAAATAGCGCCCCCATCTAGATCAAGGGAAGTAATAGTGCCACTGTATTCTGCTCTGGTCAGACCTCACCTGGAGTACTGTGTCCAGTTCTGGGCACCACAGTTCAAGAAGGACACTGAGAAACTGGAACATGTCCAGAGGAGGGCAACCAAAATGGTCAAAGGCCTGGAAACGATGCCTTATGAGGAACGGCTAAGGGAGCTGGGCATGTTTAGCCTGGAGAAGAGGAGGTTAAGGGGTGATATGATAGCCATGTTCAAATATATAAAAGGATGTCACATAGAGGAGGGAGAAAGGTTGTTTTCTGCTGCTCCAGAGAAGCGGACACGGAGCAATGGATCCAAACTACAAGAAAGAAGATTCCACCTAAACATTAGGAAGAACTTCCTGACAGTAAGAGCTGTTCGACAGTGGAATTTGGTGCCAAGGAGTGTGGTGGAGTCTCCTTCTTTGGAGGTCTTTAAGCAGAGGCTTGACAACCATATGTCAGGAGTGCTCTGATGGTGTTTCCTGCTTGGCAGGGGGTTGGACTCGATGGCCCTTGTGGTCTCTTCCAACTCTATGATTCTATGATTCTATGAAACCCGCAGATCAGACCATCTATTCTAGTCTCCCACTACAAATCTATGGGAGAAGCGCTTGCGTTCCTTCCTCCGCTTTCCCCCTCTATGGTTAGCCCTTGGAACACCTGCCCGCGCCTCCGCCTCCTCTCTCTGAACTGCTTTCTCTATGGTTGCCCTCGCTCTCCTCTCAAGGCTCCTGAGTCCCGGCGGGGAGGGGCTCCCGGGGGCCAAGGCTAGTGAGAGGAGGCCGGAGGGGGGCGGGCCGGGCAGCCAAGCAACACAGTTGGAGCCTCCCTCCTCCCTGGCCGGCAGGGAGGGAGGGAGAGGAGCTGCTTCCTTTGAAACCCGGGAAATTTAAGGGACATCGTCAATAAGGGACAGCAGCGGGACACAGCGCTGGGATAAGGGAGTTTCCCGCCAAATAAGGGACAGTTGACAGCTATGGTCCACTTGGGGCTTTTCAGCTCCCCCTACAGCGATATATTGCCTGCTCCCTCCCCTGCAAAACCCTCAGGTTCTCCAAAAAATGGCCCTGCATGAAGCATGAGGATAACATCAGCTGTTTCCCATAAGTTCCCTAGACAGTTCATAATGACAGAAGAGCAGCCTTTCAGAAGCTTGACAAAATCCTGTTTAGTCTGGTAGCCTGTTTTCAACAGGGCTGGGGGGCGGCGGGGAGAAAAAAAATTGATTTGAAAAAATGGGAACCCAGATCACTCCTTACTTAGACTCAAACAGTAACAAAAAATGATGGTGTGTGACTTAGTTGAAATTGCAGCTCTTGGGAACACAGGAAAAGAAGGAGGGAAAAAGCGGAAGTAGAGATTCTGTCCAGGACATGATCAGAACAGGAAGATTGTAGAAAAAATGGAGAAAACAAACATCTCTCACAGGAAATTTATAGGATACAGAAGTCCTTTTGCAGAAATAAAATTTATTAAATGCGTGGATACGAATGGAAGGCAAGAACTCTGTAGCTGGTGATAAGGGATTAAGATCAGGACTCAATGTAATTGGATGAATTAAGACATCGGAAGCAGGAAGAAATAAAAACTTTGCGCCCTGAAACCCAGCGCACAGGAAGTCATACAAAATGTACATTTGGCTTTGTAATTGATATATATTTCAATGTGAATTGTAATTTGACACTGATAAAATGTGGATGCCATTGGATTTTAATAATTGAAAATTAACAAAAAATATTTACAAAAGAATAAAAAGAAAAATTGGGAACCCCCAGATTTGAAAATAAATAAACTGGAGACCTCCCTACCCTACCGGATTTCAGTTGGAAATATAAATTCAAGGTCTTGCTGAGCTAATATTTAGTGATGCGGATATAAATATTGTATTTGCACACTGGCCTGCTAGCCAAAGATGGCCAGCGATTTAATGCAAGTGAGTGTGCAAGCTGGCAGAGAAGGAATAGGATTCTCCAACCGTCCTTTGCACCCAGCACAGAGATGCAATTCTCCATCCCTCCTCTGGCGGCACCCAGAATGGCTAGTAACTGTTTTTACTTGTTTGTTTTAATTGCCGGCTAATTACCTTCGTGGGCTTATTTGCGAGACTGCCTTAGCCCTCCCGTTAATCTCTAAACGGAATCTGTGTCTTCTTCTGCCAGGCATGCTGAGTTGACGGAGGTTGTTCTTTGTAAATGACGAAGCTGTTGAATCGTTTCTCAGATACGAATATTTACGCTCCTCCTGCCCAGCATGGGTGTTGTAAGCAATGCTCATCCTTTTCAGAACAGGCCCACTGAATCAGCCCGGCTAATTTAGGGCCATAAATTTCAGTGCCCCTGCTCTGGATACGACTTTTCCTCTTCACCTTTGAAAATAAACTGCAATCAGCATTTCTTTGACATCATTCCAGGCCCTTAATTTTTGTTTGCTGATTTCTGTGGGGGTGTCTCTGTGTGTGTGGAGCTGAACTGAGCAAAGCAAAGCAAAGGTGAAAGCTGCAACACTGAAAAGAAGGATGGAAGGTGATAACGTTCTTAGATGACCGTTCTTAGACAAGAGCCCTCTACCCCACATCCTTGGAAGAAAGACCCACTGAAGTGGACTTTCTTCTTCTTCTTCTTCTTCTTCTTCTTCTTCTTCTTCTTCTTCTTCTTCTTCTTCTTCTTCTTCTTCTTTCTGCAGGTCTCAGGCCAGTTCATGTTAAGCTGTGGGTTCACATGATAAAATCACAATGCAAAAACTCAAAATACATAATCAAAATACAGTGGTACCTTGGTAGTCGAACGGCTTGGCTCCCGAACAAATCGGCTCCCAAACGCAGCAAACCTGGAAGTGAGTGTTCCGGTTTGCGAACTTTTTTTGGAAGCCGAACATCTGATGCGGCTTCCGATTGAGTGCAGGAAGCTCCTGTAGCCAATTGGAATTCGCACCTTGGTTTTCAAACCATTTCAGGAGTGGAACGTGTTAAGTTGTGGGTGAACATATCAGACGACAGCGATTCTTCAAACAGCTCTTGTTTATTCACAGGCCAGAACAGAACTGAACTGAAGGGTTCAGTCAGCCTGCTTATATAGAGCTCCAGTACAACGCAACTGTAACAATTTTCTAAAGCTATCCAATCACTGAACGTCACTTTCGATCCCTTATTTGCATAACTATCTACAGTATCCCCCTGCTGGCCCAGGGTGAGAACTTCAGTACGTAACAGAACGGTCTAAATTTGAGAACCAAGGTACCACTGTGAAAATAAAAACAACCCAATAACCCCAACCCAATAACCTCAATAAGAACCCAATATGTACAGGATTGTGACATTACGCTTTGCAAAGAGTCATGGGCGCCGGTCTTAAGAAAGATGCCATAAGGGGGATATTTTAAAGATGCTGCCCCAATGGATTTCCCCCCGAAAAGCATGCAAAATATCTGCAGTGTATATTATTATGTGATGCGAGGCCTGATTATAAGAATGAATCAGAAGTGCATGGAGTACTCTGCGTAGTTGTGAATTATTAATTAGTGGGCAGATTCGCACCCGCCGTTTGAGAAAGTATGGAGAAGCGTCAGTGGGAAACTTGGTTTTAAATCAATGAATCAAATGGGCACTTTTTCTGCCTTTTGATTTGCAGTAATGAGTTGCATCCATCCGCCCTGGGTGCCTACAGGAAGCCCTTAAGCTGCACATGAGAGCAATAGACCTCTCCATTGGTTCACAGTAGCTGATGTTCAGAGGTGCCAGGCGTCTGATCCTGAAAACCTCACCCTCCATTAATTTGTCTGTCCCCTTTTGGAAGCTGGTAGCTATCTCTGCATCTTGTGAGATGCTTCGATACGAGGATGCTGCTCTGGGTACAGGCAAGGGTTGTTTCTTGGTTGCTGAGGGAATCAAAATGTCCTTGGAATCAAAATGTCAGCCTGTATTTCCCCCCACATTTAATCCAGGCTTGCCCTTTTCATAGAAAATCTGACAAGTTAAAAGATAAAAACTGAAACACCCTGTTGCCAGTGTTTCAGTTACGATTATCTGAACATCCCATTTGTAATGTTAAGCCTCTGTCTGGAAACCTTCTCCTCCTCCTTTGGCGATCCCTCATAACCAGGTAAGATTGTCTTCCATGAACACAGTGAGTCCGTAAGTGACTGTGGAGGCCAATTCTGGATCCACACGTCCTTCCACAGTGGGGACATAGGTTTCCAGGCAGGAGTGAGGGTTTGCCAAACGTGCCTTCCTCTCAGCATGTTTCTCTCTTTTGTCCTGAGTTCGAGCGTCTTCAAAGCCCATTACACCTTTGGTAAAGGCTGATCTCCAATTGGAGTGCTCGCAGGCCAGTGTTTCCCAGTTGTCGGTGTTTATACTACATTTTTTAGATTTGCCTTGAGAGAGTTTTTGAACCACTCTTGTTGACCACCGGCATGACGCTTTCCATTTTTAAGTTCGGAATAGAGTAGTTGCTTTGGAAGACAGTAATCAGGCATCTGCACAACATGACTACTCCAACGAAGTTGGTGTTGAAGTATCATTTCTGATCTTTGCTTCTTCCAGTACACTGGCATTCGTTTGCCTGTCTTCCCAAGTGATGCGTAAAATTTTTCAGAGATACCGTTGATGGAATCTTTCGAGGAGTTGGAGATGGTGTTTATAAGTGGCCCATGTTTCACAAGCATACAGTAAGGTTGGAAGTACAATAGGCATTGAACAACCCATTTGTAATATTAAGCCTCTGTCTGGAAGGCTCCATAGTAGCAAACACCATAGTTTTAACTATGGGCTTTGTGAAGTAACACTACCTTCTGTGCATCCCAAGTCTCCTGTTGCTCAACTTCCTTGTGTTGTCCCGTGTTCTAGCACTACTTACAAGGAGGCACAAAAGCTGCTCTATCTGTGAGTCTTACTTTGCCGGTTAGCTGTGGCACAACTCTTACTAGGGCTTATGGCTTGAATTTAGAGCTTTATATTTCATTTCAACATCCCTCCCTCCTGCCAGACTTGTGCTGCTGGAAGTGAACTAAGCCTTAATCTTATGTCCAGACTTGGACTCGTGGTTTGTCTCTCCCCCGCCCCTCAAAAAAACCTTGAGCAGTAAGCCTGGAATAAACCAAGTGTGGTGTGTTTAAAAAGGTAAAGGGACCCCTGACCATTAGGTCCAGTCGTGGCTGACTCTGGGGTTGCGGCGCTTATCTCGCTTTACTGGCCGAGGGAGCCGGCATACAGCTTCCGGGTCATGTGGCCAGCATGACTAAGCCACTTCTGGTGAACCAGAGCAGCGCACGGAAACACCGTTTACCTTCCCGCCAGAGCGGTACCTATTTATCTACTTGCACTTTGACGTGCTTTCGAACTGCTAGGTTGGCAGGAGCAGGGACCGAGCAACGGGAGCTCATCCTGTCACGGGGATTCGAACCACGACTTTCTGATCAGCAAGTCCTAGGCTCAGTGCTTTAACCCACAGCGCCACCCGCGTCCCATGTGGTGTGTTTAGACTGAGACAAATCCCAAGTCCCGAGGTTGGAGATAACCCAGTGGCAAACGTTTCCAAGCACAATTCAAAGTGTTGGTGCTGACCTTTAAAGCCCTAAACGGCCTCAGCCCAGTATACCTGAAGGAGCATCTCCACCCCCATCATTCAGCCCGGACACTGAGATCCAGCTCTGAGGGCCTTCTGGCACTTCCCTCACTGCGAGAAGTGAGGTTACAGGGAACCAGGCAGAGGGCTTTCTCAGTAGTGGCGCTCTCCTTGTGGAACGCCCTCCCATCAGATGTCATGGAAACAAATAACTGTTTGATGTTTGGAAGACATCTGAAGGCAGACCTGTTTAGGGAAGTTTTTAATGTCTGATGTTTTAGTATCTTTGTTTTCAGTGGCACAGCAGCAGAAGTTGGGGTTTAGAGAAGCAGCCATGATTTTACCACCGGGCCCCAGTATGTTTGCTTTTTGCATCGTTTGACCATTAAGTATATCCTTTCTAGAGAGTTTCGGTTCCTGGTTTTAAGTTCCACTGATAAATATACTCTCTAGGAAATGTTGTCACTGCAGGTTGGGCAAGGTGACTCCTGACTTCTGTGATAATGGCGAGATTCCCTAAATATCCACTCTGCAGAGATGCAGTGCTGCTTGTGATTTCTTGCGATAGCAGGATAAGGATGTATCAGCAGAGGAAAAGTACTTTGTTGCTGCAGGGAGCAGAAAGGAGACGAAAGCCAGGAGGTGGAAAGATAATGTTTTCTATGGCTGGTTAACTTTAGGCTGGTGATGCCACTGCAACATCTAGATTGCTGACGCCATCAGTAATTCGGGTTGGCTGAAATCTGGGATGGTAGCCAAGAAAATGTCACTTGCAGCTCATCTGAGATCCTGCAGGACTTTGGACATCAGGGCAGGCAAAATCTGGGGGAGGAATTGAGATTCCTTTCAGCTACAGCTCATCAGCCCTGAGCAGTGGGATACCTCCGAGAATTGGTAGGCCAGCACTAATGTTGGAGGCAAGGGATGTGTTAAAACATAAAAAAAATAAACCCCTGAGGAATTGCACTAGTGAAGCTCTTTTTATCATCCCTTTTCTCACACATTTTCCTGGCGCAGGAAACTCTGGATTTGCTTTAGAATAGATGAAGGCGAGGAGCAAGGCTGGGTGAGAGATTTTCCAAAACCGGTTTGAAGTCCATATCGTGATACCGGTTTCATAATCTTTCACCTGGCAATATATCGTGAATCGTGATGTGTGTAAGGGTTGGGCGATGTATCGTCCAAAACTGGTTTCACGTCCTTATCACGATACTGGTTTCAGAATTTTTTGACCTGGCAATATATCACAAATCATGATGTGTGCCTCTGCATAGCTCCATCCTTATTTTTGACATTGTGATCTAACAGCAGTTTGCTGCATCTTTTACCATTATCCATCTGTTAAGTATCCATAATTATCATTTAAAAAATCTGCATTACAAGTGTCATTGCATCCCTGCCAGTGATCGTTTACAGTGGTCTTTTAAATGAATTACAAATTTCCTCCAGAAATAAACTTAATATTAGTACTCTTATCAGGCTGCTGTGCACACAAACGCCACCGTTGGGGTTTCCTAGTCTCCAGGTTTGATCTGAAGTTGCAGCAGTTTAGCTTGGAATGAGGGGCCCTAATGAAGGGGAAAGCTTTTTCTTTTTTAAAAAAAATATTATTATTATTATTATTATTATTATTATTATTATTATTATTAATTTGCTTTGCTTGATGAGACCTCTTAATAGCTGTTCTGCTGCCCGTCCCCTGTCAATCTGTCTCCAACCCCAGGATGCCAGAAACAGCCATGTTCCTCCACTGATCAGCCAGGCGCCATCATGTGCTGCTCCCATCATATTCTGTTAGATTTTGTATCCCTCCAGGGATTCTGTCAGGGATGGCTGGTTCGGAGTCCACTTCCCCTGTGTGGTGTACCTTTGAACTGCGGGCTGTGGCTTCCTGTCCCAGCAAGGTCCTCTTTGAGTTATTGTGGTCTTCCTGAGCTCCAGCTTAAACAGTCACACCTCATGTTACGTCCGCTTCATGTTACGCTCTTTCAGGTTATGTCCCGTGGCAACCCGGAAGTACCAGAAAGGGTTACTTCCTGGTTTTGCCGCAAAATGACGTCACACGCATGTGCAGCAGCGGCGAATCGCAACCCACGCGTGCACAGACGCGTCGCTGCGGGTTGCGTTCTTTTCATGTTGCGAACGGGCCTCCGGAACGGATCCCGTTCGCAACCACAGGTACCACTGTATTTGTGGTTGCACTTTGATCCTGACTTCTGGCTTGCCCTCAAGCCTACCTCCTGGTTTGCCCAGTGGGTCTAACGGACTCCTCTTTGCTGACAGGATGGTCCCATGGGCCCCACTTAGACTGCCGTCTCGTGGCCCAGCCTTGACAGAGATCTGGCAGCCCTACTGAGAGTAGCTGGGCCCCAGCCCTGGACCCCTGGATGGTTAAGTCCAGTCTAAGGCGACTATGGGGTTGTGGCGCTCATCTCGCTTTCAGGCTGAGGAAGCTGGCGTTTGTCCACAGACAGCTTTCTGGATTGTGGGGCCAGCATGGCTAAACCGCTTCTGGCACAACGGGACACCGTGACGGAAACCAGAACGCCTGGAAACGCTGTTTATCTTCCGGCTGCAGTGGTACCTATTTATCTGCTTGCACTGGCATGCTTTCGAACTGCTAGGTTGGCAGGAGCTGGGACAGAGCAACGGGAGCTCACTCCGTCGCGGGGATTCAAACCGCCAACCTTCTGATCAGCAAGCCCAAGAACCTCAGTGGTTTAGACCACAGCACCCCCCAGCTCTGGACCCTGACGTTCCCAGTTGAAGTCCGAAAGCCCATGACTCACAGATAATTGGGCAGCCTTCTCCAACCTTCCAAATGTTTTGGACTACAACTCCCATCATCCCTGACCATTGCTGTGGTGACTGTGGCTGATGGGATTTGTAGTGCAGCAACATCTGGGCGGCACCAGGTTGAGGAAGGCTGGTCTAGGGGGTTGTGTGAGCTCCCCAACTAGACCAGGCTCATTTATCCCAAGATGGAAGAGATCTTGCCAGGGCTTTCGGACTCTCGCTGTCAACTAGCTTCAACCTCCTGATTCATTTCACTTTGAGCATGTAAACAAACAAGATGCCAAACAGGCAGACATCTGAAGGGTTTGCTAAACCAGTGCTGTCTGAGCAAGCCCCTTTTGTTTTGCAATGTTTCTTTATTTTAAGAAACCAGAGATCTCCCCACTCCCGTGATTTTTAAGTGTAGTTTCAAGAGGAGGTAAACAAGTCCGACAGTAGGGAACTGAAGGTCGAGAGGGAGAGGCTCAGTCCATTAAGCTCATTGTAAAAACACTTAACAGAAGACTTCAAGTTGGCGAGTGACTTAAATAAGTACCTTTCTGGGGATAAGGCAGTAGGGGTACTAAAGAGGTTCTTAATGGAGGTGGAGAGCGGCCCAGGGACATTTCAAACAGTAATGTGCAAGGTGTTTTAAATGCAAACCATCAGGGTCAAAACAATAAAAGCAAAAAAAAAAGGTACTTGTGTTCCCTTGCTGCATCAGTTTATTGCACACCAGCTTTTCAAAATCTGTCAGATCGTCTTGCAACACACAACCCCCACAACTTTTCTGCAGGGAGTTTGGGATTAGAGTGGCTCTGCTGAAAGGGGTTTATTAACCAAGGCTGCTATTCCATCCAGAAAATCTGTAAAATAGGTGTATTGGTGGCAGAATCCAGCTTCCTATGAATATTGGCTGCTGGTGGTGTGTTTTTTTTTTAAAGTCCAAGTTACTAGTCCTGAAAGATATATTTGAAAGTGTGGAAGACGATGAAATCTCCTTAGCCGAAAGAGTTTGACTTTTTAGTGCCTGGCGGGAGGGAAAGGACTTTTGGTCTAGCTATATACCTACTTTGAATCTCATTGGCCTTGACAACCCATTCTCTCTCAGGCTCTCCATCTGCAATATAGGGTATAATTATATTTACAAGGTTGTTGTGGTAAGGGCTGTGACTAGATAATGCATGTGAAATGCTTTTTGAACACTTGAAAGTGCTATGCAGAGCAGATGCAAGCAGCTTTTATTGCCTTACTGTTCCACCACGCCCAAAGCTCGTTCCAAGCTCCTCCTGCTTGCTGTGCAACAACATGCTATTCTCCCTCCCCCCCCCCCCGATTATACCGTATTTTTCGATCTATAGGACGCACTTTCCCCCCTCCAAAAATGAAGGGGAAATGTGTGTGCGTCCTATGGAGCGAATGCAGGCTTTCGCTGAAGCCTGGAGAGCGAGAGGGGTCGGTGCGCACTCTCCAGGCTTCAGGCAGCTATCCGCAAGCCTTCTGAGCGCGGCAGGAGTTCCCGCCGGGCTCCCTAGTCTTGCAGATAGCAGCCTGAAGCCTGATGCCCGGGGAGCGCAGCGCCAACTCCCTCTGTGCTCCCCGGGCTTCAGGCTGCTATCCGCAAGCCTTCGGGCTCCAAAGGCTTGCGGATAGCAGCCTGTTCTGGGGGCTGGGGTCAGGGGAAGCTCGGGCTTCCCCCGTCCCCAGCCCCGCAAGCTCTGGGAGCAGAGGCGAGGTTGTGCGCAATCTTGCCACCACTCCTGGACTTGTTCTGGGGGCTGGGGGGGAATCAATTTTTTTTCTTTATTTCCCCCCCTAAAAACTAGGGGCGCCCTATTGTCCGGTGCGCCCTATGAAGCAAAAAATACGGTATTTAAGTTTCAACATTTTAAACATACACATTCAGAACACAATTTCGTCCTTTCTCCTGTTTTTGTTGACTTCCCACCCCCTTTTGGCATGGAGTTCTTGTTGTTTCTCCCCTACTGCCGCACCCTATCTTGGCATGATATTCCCTTTGCAAGAATGAAAGTCCATTAGTCACAACTCAGGCTGAGCCACATGGAGGAGAAGGAAGCCCCAAGGCTGCCTGCAAAACGTTTTCTTTGCAAGAGGGAGAAAGTAAAAAACAAGTGTGGACCCTCCAAAGGCACCAGTTAGCAGCTGCCCCTCACATACTATGTATGGGGGGGGGGAATGTATTAAAGTTGTTGGGTGCATGGAGAACACTATGCAAGGAACTTTTGACAGCCCACCTGTCAAACATGTAGCATCGTAATGATGTCAAGTGTCGGATGGTTGGGTTGCCCTGCCCAGCCCACCTGCCAGAGTTGGCCTACAGGGGTGAGGACAGACACAGGTGGCACTGTGCTCTAAACCACTGAGCCTCTTGGGCTTGCCGATCAGAAGGTCGGCGGTTTGAATCCCTGCGACGGGGTGCTCTGTCCCAGCTCCTGCCAACCTAGCAGTTTGAAAGCACACCAGTGCAAGTAGACGAATAGGTACCGCTGCGGCAGGAAGGTAAATGGTGTTTCTGTGCGCTCTGGTTTCCGTCACAGTGTCCCGTTGTGCCGGAAGCAGTTTAGTCCTGCTGGCCACATGATCCGGAAAGCTGTCTGTGGACAAACGCCTGCTCCCTCAGCCTGAAAGCGAGATGAGTGCCACAGCCCCATAGTCGCCTTTCGCCAGGCCAAAATGGGTACCTCACCGCTGTATTACTGTTTGATACCTTCCGAATGCTCTGCTCTTCCATTTGTGTCCCACATTCCCAACCAGCATAATTTTTTTGCTAGCTACTGCTAAAGACTTTGTGGAGGTGGCCAGCGGCTGACAGTGGTGATTTTGGCATTCCTGGACTCAAATAGGTTCAAGAAGCCTGAAAGAGCAGAGGTTACACATGTCCTCCTAACTTTCTACTTGCCGTTACGTAAAACATACATAAGGGTTGACTTCAAACAGATATAGCCCACGTGGTCCATCCTGCACAAAGTGCCTGGTCTTGCTGTTCCCAGGAAGTGTAATGGTATTAGTATGTAATATTGTTATATTTATAGTACTGAAAATTGTCTCTCGAGACAGACGGATGCCAGCAGCAAACTGAAATACGGAGTGTTGTCCCCCCCCCCCGACATGTTGTTTTATTTGCCATTAGGTTGCTGTTTATTATGTTGCAATGAAATTGTCCATGCGATGGTTGATTGTGAGACATACTCCTTTTTCCTCTGTTGCAAGCTGCTTTGAGCTTGGTTCTTTTCGTGGAATGGTGGCGTAGAAATAAAACGACGATGATAGACTTAAAGTGCGCTGCGGTAACATCTGGGTGATATGTGACGTCATCTCTAAACCATTCGTTATGAAAGGACATGAGTGGATTGAGCTTGCTATACGCAACAACGGCTCACCAAATCTTACCTGAGAGAACTGAGTACAGTGGTACCTCGGGTTACATATGCTTCAGGTTACATACGCTTCAGGTTACAGACTCTGCTAACCCAGAAATAATACCTCAGGTTAAGAACTTTGCTTCAGGATGAGAACAGAAATCGTGCTCCAGCAGCGCGGCGGCAGCAGGAGGCCCCATTAGCTAAAGTGGTGCTTCAGGTTAAGAACAGTTTCAGGTTAAGAACGGACCTCCGAAACAAATTAAGTACTTAACCTGAGGTACCACTGTACAGTCATACTTTGGGTTGCAGACGCTTCAGGTTGCATTTTTTTGGGTTGCGGACCGCCAAAACCCAGAAGTACCGGAACGGGTTACTTCCAGGTTTTGGCGGTCGCGCATGCGCATAAGTGCTAAATTGCACTTTGTGCATGCGCAGACACGGGTTGTGAACGTGCATCCCGCACGGATCACATTCGCAACCCGAGCGTCTACTCTCTTTCAGGGATTGTGGTGTTGCCATTCAAGGCCGTAGCGGTGTCCCCTCTTATCTTAAGAAGCAGTGGGAAGTGGAGAGGACTGCTATAAAATCCTGAGATCTGGAACACAGGCTTCCAAAACACAAGCCTCCTCCTCACGTATAAACACACTAAATTTGGATCTATTGGAGACTGGGGTGCTCTTTTCCTTTTGACAGAATTTCCGTGGCTGAAGACCACTTGGTTCTTACCCAGGTGCCTCGCCTCCAGGGTGGCTCCTCCAGGCAGCGTGGGAACAACATACAAAGAGAACCATTAACTAACGCTAAGGAGGTAGAGGCTGTCCGTTGGGGCAAGTGGGGCACTGCCCCACCGATCTCCATCTGCCTTCAGCCAGCTTCTACCCATCCACCTTCTCATTTATAGCCAATCCACCTGTATGTGGGCTTCACCTGTTGTTGGCTCTGACTCCATCTACAGTTTGGCCTCCTTGCCTTCCAGCCTGCCTGATCTCAACCAGATGCTGGTGGCGCTGTGGTCTAAACCACTGAGTCTCTTGGGCTTGCCGATCAGAAGTTCAGCAGTTCAAATCCCCGCAACGGGGTGAGCTCCCATTTCTCTGCCCCAGCTCCTGCCAACCTAGCAGTTCGAAAGCATGCCTGTGCAAGTAGATAAATAGGTACCATTGCGGCGGGAAGGTAAACGGCGTTTTCATGCGCTCTGGTTTCCATCATGGTATCCTGAAAAGCTATCTGTGGACAAGCGCCGGCTCCCTCGGCCTGAAAGCCAGATGAGCGCTGCAACCCCAGAGTCGACTTTGACTAGACTTAACCTTCCAGGGGTCCTTTTACCTTATCTGGTGTCAAGGGGGACTAGCTGCGAAGGGACTAAAGATGCATCAGAGCATAGCTGTCAACTTTCAGATGTGAAAATAAGGGATCAGCAGCCTCACCTGTCCCGGGGACAGTCTACGGGATATTTGACAATCCGGGATAGCAGCGGGAAGCAGCGGGAAACGGCGCTGGAATAAGGGAATTTCCCGCAGAAAAAGGGAAGGTTGACAGCTATGCATCAGAGAGGTGTGCCAGGTATTATTCTAAAGGTCTACGCCAGTGTTTTCCCAAACGTAGGTATCTGGCAGTTTTTGAACTACAATTCCCATCATCCTTGACTTAGCTAGGGATGATGGGAGTTGTAGTCCAAAAACCCAAGCTTGGGAAACACTGGTTTGCCTCAAAGAGACCCCTGATGGGGTGGGCAATAGATCCTGGGTTGTTTTTTTAAGCTCAGTAGATGTGAGCTGTGTACATGCAGCATTCATCAGGAGGTAACATGAAGAAGTAATACAAACCGATGAAAGCCTGTGTAGCGTTGATGGAGAACTATTTTTAAAGAAAGACAACGAAGGGGAAACCCCTAAAGGGTAATAGCACCTTGGTAAGAGATGGCTTCCGGACAGAATTTATTGGGGAAAAAGAAACTGTTTCAGAACACACTTCATTTGCCGCTGGTGGATTTGTTTAATAAGGTTCCGCCGGGGAGGGGAGCATGATTTCACCTTCCTGGAAGGAGGCAAATATCAGGGCAGTGATAATACTCTTGCGGAACCGTATAACATTTATCCCTTTTTAAAAAGAAAACAGGCTGCAAAGAAATTTTCACTCTCCTCGTTAGTTGTCTAAATAAGTTAAGGCACACTACTAAGTCTCCCCAAAGTGGTTTTTTGTTTGGTCTCACAGTGGCCTATTGTGGAAAACTTCCGAAGGATGCTGAGTGGAATCCGTGATTGTAGACAAAGGCAGGTGTTCGCTTATTAACACCGCTGTCACTCGATCCTGCAGCAGCTTCTGATCACCTGGAGACAACCATATTCTGAGGAATAATGAATTTTGGCATGGCTGCCCTCCAGGCAATTTATGATGCCCCTTCCGCTGAACTCAAAACTAACAAGTTAAGATGCAATTGCTTTTGCATAAGCCAAGGGATGAGGCGGGGGCTGTGTCCCGTCTCTCTCCCCCCTCCGCACTAGCTGTTTTATTGATTGAGCCATTTGTGGGGTCCAAGTGGACTCAGAAGAGCAGAAAACCCCACCTCTTTGTGAATGGCACCATCCAGTACCGTGCTGCTGTCTGTTGTTCAGGAGATAGCTAGAGTATACGGGGCAGTCTCTCTAGGTTCAGAGCCAATTACAGCAAATCTTTGATGACATCTGTTCCAAGCTCAGTGCTGGAGGTGCTCTCAGACCTCACTGAGAATAATTTTTTTTTTAATAAATATTTATTCAATTTTTCCAATTTTATACAAAGACAAAAAGAAAAAGAAAAAGAAAAATATTAAAAACAAATCAATTTCAATATCAATTTTTCAATAACATGTTTCTTTGACTTCCTCATACCTCCCCTTCTTGTTTTCTAGTTCAAATTGTTAATCCAGCAAATCCTAATCTCTTAACATTCCTTTTAACTAACACTTTTTTTTCCAATCAACTTTTTAAATTTTATAACTTAAACAATATTAATCCCAGTTCTTTTTATCATAACAGCTAGAGACTACATAAGTTCAATCCAGCATCTTTCAAAGTTCATTAATTTTGCAATATTTCTGTAAATAGTCCTTAAATTTCTTCCAATCTTCTTCTGCCGACTCTTCTCCCTGGTCGCGGATTCTGCCGGTCATTTCTGCCAGTCCCATACAGTCAATCAACTTCATCTGCCATTCTTCCAGAGTGGG
This sequence comes from Podarcis filfolensis, assembly GCF_964270895.1. Taxonomy (NCBI): domain Eukaryota; kingdom Metazoa; phylum Chordata; class Lepidosauria; order Squamata; family Lacertidae; genus Podarcis; species Podarcis filfolensis. The sequence goes on from NC_139615.1 coordinate 39,088,079, forward strand.
TAGATATTGCGTCTTCCAGTGCTTTGCTATAAGTATTCTTGCTGCCGTTGTAGCATACATAAAGAAAGTTCTGTCCTTCTTTGGCACCAAATGGCCGACTATGCCCAAGAGAAAAGCCTCTGGTTTCTTCAAGATGGTATACTTAAATACCTTTTCTATTCATTATAAATCATTTCCCACTCACTGAGAATAATTATGTCTCATTGCTGAACTCTCCCAAGATTCAAGTCCAAATGATCCACTTCTTTCACAATAAGATGAAAAGGGTGGCGGGAAATAATATTTGCTGGAGTGGCCAAAAGGGCACAGACCATTCAGTAGATGATCAAGAAAAGAGTCACTGATTTAATCCCTCTGGATTTGACTTTATAAGTTCCAATGAAGGGGAAGGGTGTGTCTTTTTCCTCGCCCTCCCCATCCCCTTGTCATACCACTTGGATGAATTTTGGGACAGATCTTCTCTGACAGATATATTTTGGAAGGGGCAGTGTGGCAAGATGGACCGCAGAGACTATCTTCTGTGCCACATACAGTGGTACCTTGGTTCTCAAACTTAATCCGTTCCGGAAGCCCATTCCAAAACCAAAGCATTCCAAAACCAAGGGGCAGTTTCCCACAGAAAGTAATTGAAATATACTCAGAGTCGCAAAGTGATTTCATGCTCTTTATTCAGCTCATAGTGGTGAGGAGGAATGAATGAAAGTCCCCTCAAGGTATCTGCTTTATATACATTATTTACACAATGGGCTGCACATGATTGGCTAATTCCGGAATTCTACTGTAAGCCAATCAGGTTGTGGATTCACTTCTATCTGGAGCATGATTGGGTGGTTCCTGCCAACCAATCATACTGCTGCATTGTTCTAGGACCAATCAGACTGCTGCATTCTGAATCCTATTGTTCTAGGACCAATCAGACTGCTGCAGTTTGGATCCTATTCAACTCAGTACATAACAGTAATGCAAAATGGATTCACCCGTTCCAGACTTTTAAAAACAACCCCTCAAACAGCAATTTAACATGAATTTTACTATCTTACGAGAGCATTGATCCATAAAATGAAAGAAATAAACAATGTACCGTGTTATAAAATAAATAAGACAGTATTGTAGATGATAAAAATAAAAAAAATAAAAATTCTTACCCGCACTGATGATAGTCATTGTTTTGATGGGGGGCTTTTATCCATTTCCGAAGTCACACAATCAGTCGATCAATCAGTGGCTGAAGTGGGTTCCACAGTCACAAAAACAAATTAACTGAAAAAGCGTTAAAAACAAAAGCACAAAATAAAGAGCAAAAACAAAAGCACCAAACTTAATCCGTTCTGGAAGTTCGTTTGCCTTCTGAAATGTTCAAAAACCAAGGCGCAGCTTCTGATTGGTCCAGGTGCCCCGGAAACAATAGCCGACAGCCGCAGTGGACGTTCGGCTTCTGAAAAATGTTCAAAAACTGGAACACTTACTTCCGGGTTTTGGGCGTTTGAGAACCAAGGTGTTTGAAAACCAAGGTACCACTGTATCCCTTTCTTACTTTTGACCTCAGATTGAGGGGCGGCAAAGAGGCTGAACTCCCATTTTTCATGTCTTGGCTCAATAAGATCTAAGGGAGCCTTGTGCTAGATAATCCCCAATCACAAATTAAAGGAAATACGAACCTGAGATATGTTGACATCTTTCTGCAAAAGCAGCTTCCACTTCCTAATTTTGTGGATTCAACATGGACCTCATACACTTGGCCACAGTGGGTGAAATCCATCTTTAATCAGTAGGTCCTATAGGAAAGGAGGAGGTTGTAAAATGGCTCCTACGTTGATTCCTTGATGTGTCATTCTTTATTTTCACCCCATGTTTCTCACCTGGTTTCTTGTCCCCCCCCCCCCCAGTATTTTGCAAGTATACCTGCTAACCATTTTAATTTAGATACTACAAAACGTTTTCTTTGCTTGCTGCACAAAATGAAAAACATTCTGAAAATTAAATTGTCCCCCCACCCCACCCAAAAAAACACATTCTCTATCTTCGGCTCCTCCCCATTCTTTGCAAGCAATTTTTCATTGACTTTTTCGGTAGCTGGGCTTTCAGACCAGAAGTCATACAGTTGAGGAATAAGCAGGTGGTATTTAAAGGGGGCAGGGGAGAGAGAATAGGGCTAGACACATTATTGTTGTTGTTGTTGTTTTTCCATTCTTTATAATCAGACTTCCATCCAGGGACGTCAGATAACTTACAGAAACATCATTCAGTCAAAAATCTAACAATAACATGCATCAAAACCATCCTCCTGTTCATTATGCATAACAGTACAGTGGTGCCCCGCAAGACGAATGCCTCGCTAAACGAAAAACCCGCAAGACGAAAGGGTTTTCCGATTTTTAGCGGCTTCGCAAGACGAATTTCCCTATGGGCTTGCTTCGCAAGACGAAAGCCCATAGGGAAATCTCCGGGGACAGCGGGGAAGCGCAGTGCGCCTTCTCCTCTGTTCCTGGACCTGTCCTGAAGACTTGCGGTGGGAGGAAGGTTTTCCTCCCCACCGCCAACATTCAGAACAGCATTCAGAAGGCTGTTCTGAAGGCTGGCGGTGGGAAGAAAAGCCCTTCTCCCCCGCCAGCCTTCAGAAGAGTTCCCGCAGGGCTGCCTAGGCTGCGGATAGCAGCCTGCTGCCCCGCGCGAGGGGCGTTCTGAAGCAGAGCGCCCCTCGCGCGGGGCAGCAGGCTGCTATCCGCAGCTTGGGGAACCCTGCGGGGAACTTCTGCAGGGCTCCCCAAGCTGCAGATGTCTCCTTCCACCGCAAGTCTTCAGGACAGGTCCGGTAACAGAGGAGAAGCGCTGCGCGCCTTCTCCTCTGTTCCCGGACCTGTCCTGAAGGCTTGCGGTGGGAGGAGGGTTTTCCTTCCCACCGCCAACATTCAGAATGCTGTTCTGAATGTTGGCGGTGGGGAGGAAAAACCCTCCTCCCACCGCAAGCCCCGGGAACAGAGGAGAAGCGCTGCGCGCCTTCTCCTCTGTTCCCGGACCTGTCCTGAAGGCTTGCGGTGGGAGGAGGGCTTTCCTCCCCACCGCCAACATTCAGAAGGCTGTTCTGAAGGCTGGTGGTGGGGAGAAAAGTCCTTCTCCCCCCGCCAGCCTTCAGAAGAGGTCCGGGGACAGACTGTCCCCGGACCTGGTCTGAAGGCGGTCTCCATACGAACGCATTCATTGATTTTCAATGCATTCCTATGGGAAACCGTGCTTCGCAAGACGAAAAACTCGCAAGAAGAAAAAACTTGCGGAACGAATTAATTTCGTCTTGCGAGGCACCACTGTATATACTTTTGTCCCTACTCATTTATCCTAATTTCCCCCTCTTCCTCCCTCCCCTTTAATCCATCTCCCCCCAAAATTGTTCTCTCTCCAGATTTTTAACCATGTGCACAGATTATTCATTCTAATTTGGATGCTTGGGTTGGCTTCCCCCCGTGCTATCCAATTCCTATAACTTGTCCATTTATTCAAAATCTTTTGACATTTGTCATTTGTGGAAAGGGTTATGTGCCCCTTCCTTCAGCCCGTTGATTCTCCCCTATAAATGTCCTCTGATCCCACATTCCTGTAACTCTAGCTAATGTAGGTTTGGCAGTGTGTTTTGCCAATACCACTTGGTTCTACCTATAAAGGTACAGGACTCCTCTTAAGGATTTGGACTTGTTCCAAGCCTAAATCACTGTTAAAAAAAACAAAAACACTACAGAAAGATCGGGGTGAGGCTGCACCCCATATTTTTAAGCCCTGAGATTTGAACGACTTTTCTCAGGCGAGCATCAGGAGTCTTCCTGTTGCAGCCAGCTAGATAGACAACCTTGTGAAGCTGGTAATAACATGGGCAGCTCTTCTGGTTGCAAGGTAACCTTGAACGCCAGCAGCCCCTTTCAATATGGCAGCTCTTCTGGTTGCCATAGTAACAGGTACGCCAGACGAGGCTCCTGTAGGCTCTCAAAATCTCAAGGCCCCAACAGCCAAGGCCGCTTTTAAATGCTAAAAGGTTAGAAAGACTTGTGCAAAAGGCTCCACTGCAATAAAAGAGATGTCGTAGGGTCTGCCCGGCAGATTTTAAATTCTTCCTTCAGTTTGGTTGCTTTTGTTATCCATGTGTGCTTAACTGCAGTTAATAACTGCCGTATCCATTTCCTTATTGTGGCTACTGAGGTTTGGGATGAGAAACTTGCAGAACAACCTTAAGCATTTACTCAGAAGTAATCAGCCTTGAGTTCAATACGGCTTACTCTGTAGTAAGCCTGTTAAGGATTTGCAATCATCTCATTTGTCAACTACCGAGATCTGGCTGATCCAAACATAGTTATTTTTGTAATTTAGTAACTTCTTTTAATCAGACCTACAAAAAAAATTAAAGATGAGTACAAAATATACACTCAAAAATAGAATTTGTTAATGCCTATAAATAACAAATATAGATGCATTGATACATTAGATGTTAAGAAATATTGATATTTAACATCAGCTGAACTCAGGTATTAATGCTGAATTGATTAAAACTTCAGTAGTGAAAAAAGTGTCATCTTCTACCATCATATATTGTATTTCAGCATAGGAAACAAGTGGTTGCATTCAGCTACTTTTTACTCAGGAGTAGGCCCATTGAAATAAAAGGACATAAATTAGATATAATCATTAATTTCAGCACGGATACTTTGAGTAGCAGTTGGTTGAGTACAACCCATCAAAATATTTGTGTTCATATACTTTAATAATGTCAGATTTCACTTGGAAATGCTTCTAGCATGTGTTACCTGCCATACTCTTGATATTTACATCATTTAAAAGCTAAAACTGGGATTTATCTTGCTTAGCTTGCCGGGAAAAAGAGCAAATATCTCTAGGGATATTATTGTGAGGCCTTAGGCATGAACCACCAAACAACTCGACTTTATCTTCATCCGTAAGCTTCTGAGAACCTGCTAAACAGCAAAACAAAAAACGACAACCCTCTGCTTTCTGATCTTTTAGCCTCAGTTTTGCAGGAAGAACATAGGTGTCGTATCATGCAAATCCGTTTTGCTTTGCTCTCGATGAATCTACCATACTTTTTCTTGAAGTCAGTGCTGCTCAGGCAATCCTAGGGAATAAAAAATAGGCCAGAGTAAAAAAAAGTAAAAATGGGAGATCTCCCCTCTCAAAGCAAGTCTGTGTCGCGTGACGAAGGCAAAGGTTCAACCCCTGCGCATGGATGCCGTCACCGGCTGCTGAGTGATCGGAAAATGTTTCTCCAGCTTGATGTTTCCTCTTTTTTTGGAGGGGAAGGAAAGAGAACTGGCACATTACAAGTCTCCAGCACTGTCAGTGAGCCTGTGTACAGCCTTGTCGAGAGATGAGTTCTAACCACTAACCTTTCTGTGGGAGAAGTGGGAAGGCGTTGGGTTGAGCAAGAGCGCTTGCCACTTCCATCACATGTGCGTGCAATTTCCTGGTGCAACTGACATACATACTGATTTCATCCAAACAAGTCGAGGGGCCTGGGAGTTCCCTTTTGTTCCAGTATGTTGTGGCGAAAGGGAAACATTAGCAACCCATGAGTATTCGTGTTGTTGGGGAATCCTGGCTTTTTGTATCACCCACGTCAGGCATTTCGGTTTTGTACAATATAGTTGATCTGGGTCATCCCAAGGGAGGGATTTGCTTGTTTTTAGAAAGGTTGCAATATTGTGCCTTGGGTATTGGTTCCTCACTGTACCTTTTTTAAAAAAATATTTTCAATTTTATACATTTCAATAATTTTACAATCATTTCAACATTTCAGAACTCAACTTCCTTCCCCCTCTTTCTGCGGTTCCTGGAATTTATTCCTGCATATTCCAAATTAACATAACCTGATCATTTATTCATCTACTTTGAATGTATACTCCTATAAAACTGCAGGTTATTACAATATCCCTGCCAATGTTCTTACCTGTTTACAATTTGTTTGTAAATATGCAATAAACATTTTCCATTCTTTTATTAAGAAGTTTGTTATCTTGATTTCTTATATTTCCAGTAAGTTTCGCCATTTCTGCGTGTTCCACAAGTTTTTGTATCCATTCTTCTTTTGTCGGGACTTCTTATTCTTTCCATTTTGGGGCAAATTACATTCTTGCTGCTGTAGCTGCATACATGGATAAATTTCTATACAGTTTGGGTAGCTCTTCCCCTGTAATTCCCGAAAGGAAAGCTTCTGGGCGTTTTGTTTTGTTTTGTTTTTTTTACAAATGTTATTTTAACATCTTTTTCAATTCTTTCTCTATCATTTCCCAGTAAGCTTTAACTTTACTGCAAGACCACCACATATGATAGAAAGTACCTTCTTTCTCAATGCATTTCGAACACTTATTTAATTTTGATTTACACATTTTTGCCAATTTACTTGGTGTTAGATACCATTGATATAACATTTTCATATACAGTCGTACCTTGGTTCGCAAACGCCTTGCAAGTCGAATGTTTTGGCTCCTGAATGCCACAAACCCATACATGAGTGTTCAGGTTTGCAAAAGTTCTTTGGAACCCGAGCATCCTTCCGCGGCTTCCGATTGGCTCCAGGAGCTTCCTGCAGCCAATCGGAAGCCACACCTTGGTTTCCGAATGTTTTGGAAGTCGAACGGACTTTCGGAACGGATTCAATTCGATGTCAGAGGTACCACTGTAGTTTTCTTTCAAACCATAGCATCTTGTGAATTTCATATCAGTATTTCACAATCTTTCCTGTGCTTCCACATCTATATTATAGCCAATGTCTATTGTCTATTGTCACTGATGATTTTACTTGCTCATCCTTTGTCTCCCATTCCAATAATATCTTATACATATAAGACAGCACTTTTACATTTACTTTTACATTACATTCCGACAGGTCTCTCTCCAGTTGTGATGTTTGTTTCCCCTGTATCTTTTAATCTGGAAGACCAAGAGATCATGCCATCTTTTTCCCATTTCCCTCCTCACCTGTCAACCTTCTCCCACACCTGCATTCAGTGATGGCATCTTTTGTCTGCTACAAAAATGTGTCATGCAGTGGAGAATGGCAGCTGTAGTGGGAGAAGCCACAGGTTATTTGCTTTTGAGTTAGTGGTGGATTTTAAACATACAAGGGAAATCTCTGGGCTGCAGCCTAGTAACTTTAGCATTGAGGGTCTGATCAATGATGAAAGTAGGGTTTAGAAAAATTTGTTAGCTGTGGAACGCCCTCCCACCAGATGTCAAAGAGAAAAATAACTACCAAACCTTTAGAAGACATCTGAAGGCAGCCCAATCAGGGAAGCTTTTAATGTTTAATAGGTTATTGTATTTTAGTGTTTTGTTGGAAGCCGCCCAGAGTTGCTGGGGAAACCCAGCCAGATGGGCGGGGTATAAATAATAAATTTAAAAAACAATTGGGGCAGGAGAGAGAGGTGAAGCAGTTTACAATTTCTGGCAAATTTTTGTTATATAAATATCTTAAGATGCTATGAGGCCACCCTTTGGGGAAGCAATGTGGCTTTTTCCTGCAGCTTTCAATAGCTTCCCAGTCATCATCCTGTTGTCATTTTCTCTTCTGACTTGTAGGTAACGTGTTGATTTTCCTATTCATGCAGAAGGTCCCAAACCTTTCCTAGCCGTTATTTTGTTGCCTGTGTTCTTTATAGATAGATATAGATATAGATATTTTATTGGAAGAATTTCATTTACGGTATATAAAAAAAGTGGTGAAAAGAAAAATCTGAATGAAAATAAAAGAAAAATGCTGACTTACCTTTCCATACATTAGTATACAAATGTGTATAGTCTTATTATCCTAATACATTTTTTATCAATAACAGAATATATTCTGTATAAAGCCATTCCAACTATCATTATATTTATCCAAATAAAGTCTGTATCTATAAGCAGTCTGTTCATATGTTGCTAATATTGTCATGTTGTCAAGCCATTGATTAAGGGGAATCATTTTTCTATTCTTCCAGTTCATCCGTCTCAGTTTTTTAGCCACCATTAAGGCGCATAGAATCCATTTTTTTTTTGCTATTCTGTCACTTTCCATACAATAGGTATGTAGTTCAAAAGAACGTTCACCTTTGAAAATCTTAACTTGTTCTGTTAGCATCTTACTTATATAGTCCTGCTCTCTTTCCCAAAACTTAATAAGTATAGGACATTATAAAAGCATGCGCTTCAAAGAAGCATTCTCCATATTATGTATCCAGTGTTCTTTGTGACAATCCCATATTTTAAACTAAAATGAGTTTGTTTGTTTTTTGTTTAAAAGGGATGAGTCCCGGAAAAAATCAGTGTAGAAAACGGAGTTGGGGAGGGGGGAGTCTAAATTCTTGGGAATAGATGCATGCGCAAACAGCATCCTTCTTTGAGAAAAACACCGATATTGAAGCGTTCTCCATTGCTTCAGAAAGAGGGGAGAAAAGTTAAATAAGTGCCTTGCTTCCATCATCAGCTCTGTTCTGAATTCTCCCTATTCAGTTGTTATTTGCAGCTTTTATTAAACCTTCAGAGTGGTTGCAAAGGTGCATCTTATATACTAACTGCATCTGTAATATAGTCATTTTTTTCCCCTTTCCTTCTTGTCCTCTAGAATTCCATGAACTTGCCACCAGACAAAATGAAGCTACTGAGCCAGTACGACAACGAAAAGAAATGGGAGTTGATCTGTGACCAGGTAAGAGACCAGAGTGGCCATTCTTTTCTTTTTTAAGTAATTCTACATGTTGCATTGTGAATCGGCCTTAAACCGCCATAGCTCTCAGAGTTGAAGAATAGGAAACGGCACATACCACCATGGTTCAGTTGGTCCCTGCTCTGCGGTTTCCACGACCACCTTAAAATTCTGGCCATAGATTTTGTTTTTTGTTTTTGAATTAATTTTCATTAAATTTTACACAAATTTTCCAACACAACATCTCCAACACAGCGTAACAAATCCTTGGCTATCATAGCCTAGGACTTTCATCAACTTCTAATGGTTTTCTAAGTTCCTTTCTAATTATGCACTTTATTGTTTTAAATCCAATCTTACATCAGCTAATCTTAGTACTTCTCACAATAATTTGGATAGTCGTCCTTACAAAACTTCTTGCAACCCTACAGGCGATGTTAAGTACAGTGGTACCTTGGGTTACAGACGCTTCAGGTTACAGACTCCGCTAACCCAGAAATAGTACCTCAGGTTAAGAACTTTACCTCAGGATGAGAACAGAAATCGCACGGCGGCAGCGGGAGGCCACATTAGCTAAAGTGGCATCTCAGATTAAGAACAGTTTCAGGTTAAAAACGGACCTCCAGAACAAATTAAGTTCTTAATCTGAGGTACCACTGCAATTACAGTTGTCTTTCAAAGACAACATAAATTTCTTCCAGTACTTTAGGAAAGTCTGGTCCTGCTGGTTTCGAATTTTCCCTGTAAGTCTCACCAGCTCGGCGTAGTCCATCAGTTTTATTTGCCACTCTTCTTTTGTTGGCATTTGTTCTTGCTTCCATCTTTGGGCTAATAGTATTCTTGCTGCAGTGCTGGCAATAGATTTTGAGCTCATAATAATGTTATAGGGACTTGGGGGATCGCTGGTGGGTTTCATAAAAACATGCAGGATTTGCCAGCACCACCACAGTGCATGCAGACGCCACTTCTTTCCAGTTTCCCATACGGTGGTGCCTCGGATCTCAAACTTAATCCGTTCCGGAAGTCCGTTCCAAAACCAAAGCATTCCAAAACCAAGGCGCGCTTTCCCATAGAAAGTAATGCAAAACGGATCAATCCGTTCCAGTCTTTTAAAAACCAACCCCTAAAACAGCAATTTAACATGATTTTTACTATCTAACGAGACCATTGATCCATAAAATGAAAGCAATAAACAATGACTGATTGTGTGACTGCAGCACAATCAGTAGCTGAACTGGGTTCCACACAGTCACAAAGGAGCTGCGAAAACAAAAATGCAAAATAAATAGCAAAAACAGATAGACCTCAGCGGAACACTAAAAACGGAAGCATGGCACTCGAATCAGAAGCATAACACTCAAAACAGCACGTTCGGCTTCTAAAGAGAGTTTGCAAACTGGAACACTTACTTCCCGGTTTTCAGTGTTTGGGTTCCAAGCTGTTTGAGTACCAAGGCGCTTGAGAACCAAGGTACCACTGTATTAGGTTTTTTTTTGTTTTTATTAATTAGCACCAAATTAGTTCAGAAGCAAACATGAGTGGTGAGACACCTGCAGAAGTGCTTACTGCACTTTGGTTCCAGATACGCAAGATTCTTGTCAGGACCAAGTTCAGGGAAATCTCTTTCTGTCTCTGTCTGTCAGAAGCTGGCTGCAAGCCGCTCTAACTGGCATGAGGGAGAGTCAAAGTTGAGCATAAAATCAGCATTTGATTTGGAGGCAAGTACTGTCTTTGTACTGTCTTTTGCAGTACAAAGGCAGGAAGAACCAGACTCGCTGCATTGCAGGTAAGGGGGGTGCATGCCAACTCTTGCATTTAGTATTTTGGTACACACTTAGTTTTAGAGAGATTCTATAACTACAAACAAAATAAACACTTTTCATTGAGGTAAGTCAAGGAAAGCAAAACGGCAAAAATAGCAGAAGTACAAATACAAAGCAATAAGCAACGCAATATATCTGGCAGAGATTTAAATTTGGTAAGTAGAGTACATTGGTACCTCGGTTTTCGAACGTCTCAGAAGTCGAATGTTTCGGTTTTCTAACACCGAAAACCCAGACGTAAATGCTTCCGTTTTTGAACGCGCCTCAGAAGTCAAACGGCTTCCGCTAAGTGTTTTCTTCTTCAGTTTTCTCTCTTGAATTTGCAGGCCGCCCTTTGCACCTCAGTTTTCGAACGTTTTGGAAGTTGGAACGGTCTTCTAGAACGGATTATGTTCGAAAACTGAGGTACCACTGTACTTAAACTCATTAGGAAAGCCAAATTTCACATTATGCCCTGGAGACGGGAGTCTTGTGTGTATGCATTTGTTGTATATATGATAATAATCCGCCAAACAGCAGATAATTTTTGGGGGTCTCCCGAGCCTTTTGGCAACATGTAATTTATGGGCTATTTTTTCCAGCTAAACTCCACATATTTTTATACCAGAGCAGAAGTCACAAGTCCCATAAGGTTATAGGGAGAGGGGATGTGTTTTGAGAGAGGGGCCAGTTCTCCACAAAGCGCACACACATTTATTTTCTTCCAACGTTGCCTTTGGTCAAATGGGCTTTGTAGGTTTTGGGAACCATACAAAAACCTGCCAGAGCTGTTTGGCCACGGACAGAAGTGGAGGTGTCTGCACCGAAAGCAGTGATTCCGTCTATAAAGCGGCCTTTGTCCCTCTGGAGCAGGGGTAGGCAAACTAAGGCCCGGGGGCCGGATGCGGCTCAATCGCCTTCTCAATCCAGCCTGCGGACGGTCTGGGAATCAGCGTGTTTTTACATGAGTAGAATATGTCCTTTTACAGTGGTACCTCGGGTTAAGTACTTAATTCATTCCAGAGGTCCGTACTTAACCTGAAACTGTTCTTAACCTGAAGCACCACTTTAGCTAATGGGGCCTCCTGCTGCCGCCGTGCTGCCGGAGCACGATTTCTGCTCTCATCCTGAAGCAAAGTTCTTAACCTGAAGCACGATTTCTGGGTTAGCGGAGTCTGTAACCTGAAGCGTATGTAACCTGAAGCATATGTAACCCGAGGTACCACTGTATTTAAAATTCATCTCTGGGTTATTTGTGGGGCATAGGAATTCGTTCACACACACACCCCCCAAATAAAAACATAGGTCTGAGGGACAGTGGATCAGCCCACGGCTGAAAAAGTTTTCTGACCCCTGCTCTGGAGAGATGTGCACCCCCCAAAAAATATTCTATCTCGAGCCTAAGATTTATCCTCTCCTTTTTCTAAAGATCCAGGAACAAGTTGTTCAAAGGCAGGGTCACTTTTCAGCAGGAGCTGCTGGCAGAGAGAGAAAATATGGCACCCGTTCATGCTGTGAAGCTATATATTTCTCGCTTAATAAAGGAACAGGCTTGTGAATGATGCCGAGAAGACAGGGAAAAAAGGGGAGAGGAGTGACTCATGTGAGCTGTGCAGATGTCTGTGTGGGATTCAGCCCTTCACAGATCTGCGAAGACAGCTCTGCCACAGGGGATGTGGCATCTGAAATAGAAACTCCTGGCAATCTCAAGGTGTTTGCTGAGTGAGTGGGCAGCGCGGAAGGAGAAGGCAGCCCTGTCCTCGACTCGCTGCTCGGCGCTCAGGCGAAAACGGGTCACAAGGCCCTGTGTCACCCTTGGGGCCATCCGCTGCGCCTTGTGATTCGCAGCATGCGCCGTTGAGTGACGGGCGAGGAGGGAAAGAGTTGGTCTCTCCGGAATCGTGTAGGATGTGGCAGGGAGTGTGGGGAAAGGACCAGTTTCCTCCTCGCGGCTGTTTTATTTGCTAAGAAAAAAGTGTGCAACTGTATGTGTGAGTGCGGCTGTGGAGAAACGAGGGGAAGGGAGTGTGAGGGGCTGGTGGTAGGAAATGGGGAGTGCCTGAGGAAGGCAGAAAACAGAGAAGAGGCCCTACCATGTGGCAAGGTTAGCTCAAGCTGCCTCAGGTGCTATAAAAGTCAGTGCAGAGGGAAGCACACAGATCAGATCCGCAGACACAAGCTACTATAAAAGTCAATATGAAGGAATTACTATTATTATTATTATTATTATTATTATTATTAAGCACACAGATCAGATCTGCAGGCACAACCTAGTATAAAAGTCAATGCGGAGGGAAGCACACAGATCAGATCCGCAGGCACAACCTAGTATAAAAGTCAATGCGGAGGGAAGCACTCAGGCCAGATCCACAGGCACAACCTAGTATAAAAGTCAATATGGAGGGATGCACACAGATCAGATCCACAGGCACAACCTAGTATAAAAGTCAATACGGAGGGAAGCACACAGATCAGATCCACAGGCACAACCTAGTATAAAAGTCAATGTGGAGGGAAGCACTCAGGCCAGATCCACAGGCACAACCTAGTATAAAAGTCAATGCGGAGGGAAGCACTCAGGCCAGATCCACAGGCACAACCTAGTATAAAAGTCAATATGGAGGGATGCACACAGATCAGATCCACAGGCACAACCTAGTATAAAAGTCAATACGGAGGGAAGCACACAGATCAGATCCACAGGCACAACCTAGTATAAAAGTCAATATGGAGGGATGCACACAGATCAGATCCACAGGCACAACCTAGTATAAAAGTCAATATGGAGGGATGCACACAGATCAGATCCACAGGCACAACCTAGTATAAAAGTCAATGTGGAGGGAAGCACTCAGGCCAGATCCGCAGGCACAACCTAGTATAAAAGTCAATATGGAGGGATGCACACAGATCAGATCCACAGGCACAACCTAGTATAAAAGTCAATACGGAGGGAAGCACACAGATCAGATCCACAGGCACAACCTACTAAAAAAAATCAATGCGGAGGGAAGCACACAGGCCAGATACCCAGGCACGACCTAGTATAAAAGTCAATGCGGAGGGAAGCACACAGATCCGATCCACAGGCACAACCTAGTATAAAAGTCAATGCGGAGGGAAGCACTCAGGCCAGATCCACAGGCACAACCTAGTATAAAAGTCAATATGGAGGGAAGCACACAGATCAGATCCACAGGCACAACCTAGTATAAAAGTCAATACGGAGGGAAGCACACAGATCAGATCCACAGGCACAACCTAGTATAAAAGTCAATATGGAGGGATGCACACAGATCAGATCCACAGGCACAACCTAGTATAAAAGTCAATACGGAGGGAAGCACACAGATCAGATCCACAGGCACAACCTACTAAAAAAAATCAATGCGGAGGGAAGCACACAGGCCAGATACCCAGGCACGACCTAGTATAAAAGTCAGTGCGGAGGGAAGCACACAGATCAGATCCACAGGCACAACCTGCTAGGATGTTATCCTGCACAAGCCCCATTAAAATGAACAGAAATGGCACAGGAGCACTACCATGTGACTTAAACCCTTCACGGCCTCAGAGTTTCAAAGCTGTCGGGGAAGAAAGTGGCATCCATCTTTAATCAGTTTACTCTAACTGCCGTTCTACATTCAGTTACTATTTCCAGGGGCAAGCAAGCTCCAGGCTGCTTAAAATGGCTGCTGTCGCCTTATTAGCTGCATGTGTGGAATAGCTCTCCTCCACCTGTCTTTCTGCCCCAAAATCTGTTTGAAATTTCACAAGCCAGAATATACAAAACAAATTTATACAGAGCCTCATGGATTATTTAGTTTGAAGAATCCCCCAAAAAGTAAAAAAAGTTGCTTCATTAAAAAAAATGCTTCTGGCAACTGGTCCTAAAATAATAATACTAAAACGATAATTACTAAAATAATATTTCTTATATTAACAGAAACAGCAGCAACTGTCCAGGTTGGCATCTTCCTGGTTAACTGGCAGATTTATCCGAGAGCGATTTGTTTGGAATAGCAGTCAGAATTTGTATCTAAGAGACTATGTTACTCTGTTGTAATAGAAACATGGAATGACGGGTATTTATCGTTTCAGATTTAAGAAATAAATAAACCATGTATTCACTTTAAAAGATTTACATACCGCCCACATTCCAGGGCAGTTTACCAAATATATTAAAACCACATATATTAAAAGCAATGATTATTCAAAAATCGCCATCACAGCGAGCCACAGTAGAAAATTAACAGAACATTTCACGAAAAGCTAGGGATTGAAATCGGCTAATGTTGTGACAAGAAAAATGAGGCTTGAGCAGAGGTCAACACACAATTAAGTTTGGTGCTTTAAAGTTTGTGCTTTGAGTTGTGGGCATTTGAAGGAATCTCTTGGACATGATGGGTTCCCTCTCCAAATTTTATTTTTAATCCCCACCCCACATGGCAACTGTTTCAGAATAAAGGCTCTGCATGAGAACCTGAGTTGGTATACTTCTCACAAAGAGTTGACAGTATGGCTCATCCATACTTCCATTTGCCCTGCTGCTCCCACCCCCTGCCCCGTGGAAACCTGCTCTTTAGTGCTGAATCGGAACAAACAGCAATCAAGTTTTCAGTGAGTGGATTTCCATTCGTTCCGATTTAGCACTAAGGAATGAGTTTTCCAGAGCAAAGCACTAGGGCAATGGTAAGTGGACTCGTGCTTTCTACGTGCGTGACATGTGGAAGTGGGGATGAGCCCTAAGTCTCTCATGTTTGTGGGACTTTGTGGGACTTAGAGTGGGGTTAAAAAGTTTAGCCCTGTTCTAAAACAGAACAAAACACAGCATTGCTTAACTCAATGCTTTAGGGAATAAACAAGGTGAGGAGATCAGCTGATAGTCACAGTACATACACAGTCCTTTTTGCATGAAGATAGATAGATAGATAGATAGATGATAGATAGATAGATAGATAGATGATAGATAGATAGATAGATAGATAGATAGATAGATAGATAGATAATACTTTATTCGGCTATAAGCCCACAAGGATACACAGTCCTTCTTGTGCAACACACTGTGTCACAAGGATGGTGGTGCAACACAGTTGTCATGGGAGGAAGAGCTGCTAGCGGCTTTCTGCACAGGACTAGAAGCTTTTACCAGGTTGTGGGGCGATGGTGTGTGTGTAGAGTTGTACGTCTTTTCGCAGGGACATGGGTGGCGCTGTGGTTTAAACCACTGAGTCTCTTGGGCTTGCCGATCAGAAGGTCGGCGGTTCGAATCCCCGCGACGGGGTGAACTCCTGTTGCTCTGTACCAGCTCCTGCCAACCTAGCAGTTCGAAAGCACAACAGTGCAAGTAGATAAATAGGTACCGCTGTGGCGGGAAGGTAAATGCCGTTTCCATACGCTCTGGTTTCCATCACGGTGTCCCGTTGCTCCAGAAGCAGTTTAGTCCTTCTGGCCACATGACCTGGAAAGCTGTCTGTGGGCAAACGCCGGCTCCCTCGGCCTGAAAGTGAGATGAGATCCACAACCCCATAATCACCTTTGACTGGACTTAACCGTCCAGGGGTCCTTTACCTTTTACCTATGTTTGCCTAGCAACTGTAGTACAGTGGTACCTCAGGTTAAGAACTTAATTCGTTCTGGAGGTCCCTTCTTAACCTGAAACTGTTCTTAACCTGAGGTACCACTTTAGCTAATGGGGCCTCCTGCTGCTGACGCGCCGCCAGAGCACAATTTCTGTTCTCATCCTGAAGCAAAGTTCTTAACCCGATATACTATTTCTGGGTTAGCGGAGCCTGTAACCTGAAGCATCTGTAACCCGAGGTACCACTGTATGCCGATGTTTGGGCCCGGAAACCGCTGCAGTATCTCTGCAGGGAGACAACTGGTGTTGGGTGTTGTCTAGTCTGCTGGCCCAAATATCTGCCGTGTGAGTTAGTCCCTCGTTCGTGTTCTCATAGTATGTTTGTGCCTTTAGAAGCAGCTCTGAAATGCCCACCTGCAATTCGATAAAGCCTGCCTTGTTCTTCTTTTTGTGTCTCCTTCCGCAGGAAAGGTTTCAGGTCAAGAACCCACCTTCTGCCTACATCCAGAAACTGAAGAGCTATCTGGACACGGGTGCATTCAGCGGAAAGGTGACTTCAAACTGGACGATGCAATCATAATCGTATTCTGTGCTGTCCCCTGATTTCCTTTCCAGCTTGTCGTCCTACCCAGAGCTATAATAGCCCATCTGGCTGGGTTTCCCCAGCCACTCTGGGTGGCTTCCAACAGAATATTAAAATACAGTAGTCTATTAAACATTAAAAGCTTCTCTAAACAGGGCTGCCTTCAGATGTCTTCTAAAAGTCTGGTAGTTTTTCTCTTTGACATCTGGTGGGAGGATGTTCCACAGGGCGGGCGCCACTACCAAGAAGGCCCTCTGCCTGGTTCCCTGTAACTTGGCTTCTCGCAGCAAGGAAACCGCCAGAAGGCCCTCGGCGCTAGACCTCAGTATCCGGGCAGAACGATGGGGGTGGAGACGCTCCTTCAGGTATACTGGACTGAGGCCATTTAGGGCTTTAAAGGTCAGCACCAACACTTTGAATTGTGCTTGGAAATGTACTGGGAGCCAATGTATAATTTCCAGAGCTCCTTGGGAAGAGGATTTGGTTGTTAAAGCACTCCAAGAATTGTAGCTCTGGGAGAGGGGAATAAGGGTTTTTTAAACACCCTTAACAAACTGCAAGCTGGTGGGGTTCTTTGAAAAGGGAGCCATGGCTGTTTTAAAGTGGTACGATGCTGCTTTAAAGTGGACGGGACTTGGGAGAAGAGCAAGATTGACCAGCGGATGGGAGCATGCGTGAGCTTGGAGGCCAAACCGTGGAACAGGGCAGATAGACTTCTGCAGCCAGGCCTCTGAGCATCTCTCTGCTCCCTCCTGCCTCCCAGACTCTCTCTTGAGTGGCGGCTGGATGCAGAGAGCAGTGGGGAAGAGAAGGAATTTAGCGGCAAATCCATGGCAGCAGGAGGGCAAGAGACAGGGAAAAGCAGAGCATGGGAGAGAGGATAGATGGATCTCTGTATTAATGGGTGGCGTGTGAGAAGGGGAATGGATGGGTTGAGCTGTATCCACCACACTACTGCCATGCGGCTTCTGAAGAAATTCAGCCCTTGATGGCGGGAGAAGAAGATGGACCATCCCTGCTTTATTATGAGGAAACCTGACTGCTTCAATGCATACCTGCCATTCAGAACGGAGCATCTCCATCCCCATCGTTCAGCCCGGACACTGAGATCCAGCACCGAGGGCCTTCTGGCGGTTCCCTCATTGCGAGAAGTGAGGTTACAGGGAACCAGACAGAGGGCCTTCTTGGTAGTGGCACCCACCCTGTGGAACGCCCTCCCTTCAGATGTGAAGGAAATAAGTAGCTATCTTCTTTTTAAAAGACAGCTGAAGGCAGCTTTGTTTAGGGAAGTTTTTAATATTTAATGCTGTATTGTTTTTAACTCTTGATAGGAAGCCGCCCAGAGTGGCTGGGGAAACTCAGCCAGATGGGCCCCCGCCCATTTATTATAAATAATAAATTATTATTATTATTATTATTATTATTATTATTATTATTATTATTATTAATATTATTATTATTATTATGTGCATTTCTCACTTAAGCTTGGGTATTTTTGAAACCTGTTTATTTATTTATTTTTTTAAAAGCAATTTATGAATTGGCTGCACGATGCAAGTAAAAACGTTGGTAATCCACGTCGCTGGTACGGTTGCCCGTTAACCTGTTTTCCATTTTGCTTTGTTCACCCAGTTTAAGAGACGGGCTCAAGAGTCCACCCAGATTCTTCGGGAGCTGGAGATATCTTTGAGGACAAACTACATAGGGTTAGTATCGACGACCAGCGCTTTTGTTCATGCAAACCCTAGCTGTGCGCAGTCGCGTCATTTATTTGTTTTGTTATTTTTAAAATGTATGCCCTTGCTTTTTACTGTCGAGGTCTCAAAGTGGCTTACCGTGATAAAAAAATATATGCAGTACATACCAAAATAAAACATCAGATAAGCCTAATAAATTTAAAAGCTTGGGAATTTCAAATCAGGAACGTAAACCAAAGAAGCATTTGTGATGCCTCCTAAAATAAAACAGTTTTAACCAAGTGTCTGGAACTCAGCAGGGATGCTGCCTGTCTGAATTCTACTGGGAAATAGTTCCACAGAGTTAGGCCCACAACACTGAATCCACGAGTTTTTCTTGATCAGATTGAGATGTGCAGCGTAAGACATTCTGGACCTGTGTTATCCAGGGTGTATGTATAACTCTGTGTATGTTTCGAAGCAAGAATTTTATAGTGTTGATTTTCTGTGCCAAAGTGGAGGTGCATTTGGGCCGGGATCGAAAGCATTTCTGATGAGTCCAGGGGCAGCTTCCCTTCTCTTTCCTGCTGACTGCATGCGTACCCTCGCAGTGTGTCGGATGCAGCTGCAGGTAATCCCCCATTCAGCAGGTGCTGCTTTGTTCAAGAGGTCGGAGGGACAGCTGGAATGTCCCAGGGCATGCCTGGGAGCCCCCACATTTGGAACCTGCCTTTCCTTTCTATCATTATTCTTGATTCAATCCAGCTTCTAGCCTGCCTTGGTGTAGTGGTTAAGAGCGGTGGACTCGTAATCTGGTGAACCGGGTTCGCTTCCCCGCTCCTCCACATGCAGCTGCTGGGTGACCTTGGGCTAGTCACACTTCTCTGAAGTCTCTCAGACCCACTCACCTCACAGAGTGTTGTGGGGGAGGAAGGGAAAGGAGATTGTTAGCAGCTTTGAGACTCCTTCGGGTAGTGATAAAGCGAGATATCAAATCCAAATTCCTCTTCTTCTTCTTCTACTAGCTCAATAAGGCAATGCGCAACACAACACAAAGGTTGGTTGGTTGTTGGTTGGTTCAAGCCGACTCAGGGACAGCTGTGGGCAGGATTCCTGAACTGCAGGGGGTTGGACTAGATGACTCTCAGGGTCTATGAGCCCTTACAACCAAAGAGAGGGAAGAATTGCCAGGTTAGGTTTAAGGTTTTTGTACGCTGTGGGTTAAACCACAGAGCCTAGGACTTGCCGATCAGAAGGTTGGTGGTTCGAATCCCCGCAACGGGGTGAGCTCCCGTTGCTCGGTCCCTGCTCCTGCCAACTTAGCAGTTCGAAAGCACGTCCAAGTGCAAGTAGGTAAATAGGTACCGCTCCGGCGGGAAGGTAAACGGCGTTTCCGTGCGCTGCTCTGGTTCTCCAGAAGCGGCTTAGTCATGCTTGCCACATGACCCGGAAGCTGTACGCTGGCTCCCTCGGCCAATAAAGCGAGATGAGTGCCGAACCCCCAGAGTCAGTCACGACAGGACCTAATGGTCAGGGGTCCTTTTACTTTACCAGCGCACAACACCCCAATACCTTACCCTGCAGACCCCAAACTGATCATACTGAGGAGCACTACTGGTCTCCTGTGGACAAGACGCATGACTCTATGTCAACAAAAACTCATGGATTCAGTGTTAAAACAAAAAAATTTTTTTCCTTCCAGTAGCACCTTAAAGACCAACTAAGTTAGTTCTTGGTATGAGCTTTCGTGTGCATGCACACTTCTTCAGATACACTGAAACAGAAGTTGCCAGATCCTTCTATATAGTGAGAAGGTGGGGAGGGGTATTACTTAGAAGGGTGGTGGGAATGGGTGATTGGCAGATAGCTGTGATGAGCCTGTTGATGACTCTTAACGACTGCAATAGGTCTTACAGGAAAAAGCAAGGGGTGAGAAGGTGAAAAATGGCTTTGTCATGTATAATGAGAATCCAGTGTCTTTGTTCAGACCAGGTCTCTCATGGTTTTAAGTTTGGTAATGAGTTGCAATATAGAAGGATCTGGCAACTTCTGTTTCAGTGTATCTGAAGAAGTGTGCATGCACACGAAAGCTCATACCAAGAACTAACTTAGTTGGTCTTTAAGGTGCTACTGGAAGGAAAAAAATTTTTTTGTTTTGACTATGGCAGACCAACACGGCTACCTATCTGTAACTGGATTCAGTGTTGTGGGCCAAACTCTTTCCCACTAGAAGCCAGACAGGCAGCACCCCCATCTTACTGGTAGGCACACTCAAAGCTCATTCCCCACCCCCCTGAAAGAATTCTGGGCACTGTAGTTTTTAAAGCCTCTTTGTGGATCACTGCCTTGTCTTGGCGAAGGGGCTTGAATAACCCCAAGAAGCTCTGAGCTATGCCGTGCAGGGCCACCCAAGACGGACAGGTCATAGCCGAGAGTTTAGACTAAATGTGATCCGCCTGAAGAAGGAACTGGCAAACCACTCCAGTATTTTGCCAAGAAAACTCCATGGAGATAAAAAAAAAAAGGAGAAGCTTTGAGAAGAAAGTGAGAATTTCCAAGGGATGCTCTGGTTCATGGGGTCATGGAGAGTCAAACGCAACTAAGGCTACTGAATAAACAACACGTTTTTGTTTTTGTTTTTTAAAGTTTTTTTTATTCAAAATTAAAACAAAACATATTATCCAAAAACATATCATCCCTGTTTCCCCCCCATTTCTCCTCCCTCCCCCCACCCTCCCACACAAAACCCACCCACCCCCACCCCCCGTCTTCCCTCAGTTCCAGTCTTTGGTTTCTCTGAGACTGCTGTTTTCTGCATGTTACAAAGTTATATAGACCCTCAAACTGTTTAGCTGATTATTATCAATAAAAAGTTTGTGGATGTTTAGTCAAAACCTTCCAAGGAGTCAACTAAGACGACTGAACAAACAACACGTTTTTAAAGGGTAGCTAGGAACTGTAACATGGCAAGGGGTAAACTACAACGACCATAATTTTTTGAGGGCGAGAAAGTGCTATAAAGGTACCGTGTGTACGCAGCCGCCGGTCCCCTCCATCAGCTCGAGAATCGGAAGCACATTAAGAGTTTGTTAATGAGATGCTAAATGTTTAGTTGTTCATGTGAACATAAATGTCGGAGCAGCTTAGGTTGTTTAACGGCCCTGCCTCATTTGTCAGTAACTGAGCTATGCGACCCCTCTCCCCCAGTCCAGCACCCCCTTTAACTCGAACTACTCAAACAACCTGGGGGGTAGCGGCCAAGGTCTAAGACCCTCTGCAGAGAAGGTGACCCCAGCATGTCGGAGGCAGCAGCCGACACCATTAACGACAGTGATGTATGCCGGCTAATTAACAGCTTAGATGGGGAAGCATTTATCTCTCTGGATTGATTGCCTGCCAAGCAGTCAGAAAATAAAAGGGAACAGTGGGAGCCAGCATGCACAAGTCGTGTCAGTGTTTTGTGACAAAATGTATTATTGGGCCTGATGGAGTACAAAGGAGCAAATTGTATATCAGGAAGGAGTGCCAGTAGGTGCATTGCAGGCCTGTGAAAAGGCTGCCAGGCCATTTCCACGTCTGATGGTTGCATTCATCTATTTATTTTTTGCATTTGTTGCATGTCAGTAATATTCAGCCGCTACCTACATTGGCCAAAATGTACGTCATGATTTTAAAATAACTCTTTTGTTTTCTGTCCCACGTTGAGACCATTTTCAAATGACAAATACTAATCTCTTGTTGGGTATTCCTAGCTGCCCATGTGAAAATTCCTAACCCTGGAAGATCTGCGTTGAAATTCCTTCATCAGCCACTGTCTTACGATTGGTTACAGTCACTGTGTTGCTGTTGTTTTTAACATGGGGGACACTTGCTGATGAAGCCATTGTCAACATATGCATTGGTACCTTGGAAGTCGAACGGAATCTGTTCCAGAAGTCTGTTCGACTTCCAAAATGTTCAGAAACCAAGCCGCAGCTTCCGATTGGCCGCAGGAAGCTTCTGCAGCCAATCAGAAGCCGTGTTGGATGTTCAGGTTCCAAAGAACGTTTGCAAACTGGAACACTCACTTCTGGGTTTGTGGCGTTCAGGAGCCAAAACGTTCGACTTGCAAGGCATTAAGGATCCAAGGTACGACTGTAATTTGAAGCTCATATGGGTGGATTTGTTTTTGAGTAATCATTTGATCACCTCCAGGTAGAAATGTTATATGTTGAACGCAGCCTTTTCAACTGCATATGCGATTTTTCTGTGGGGATCTGTTTAATTTTCACTTTTGCACGGAGGTGCTTTTGAAATCCCTTAATAGAACTTATCCCCAAATCTCCAAACTTTATGTTTGTAACCACTCTAAATGTGCTCCTGTGTGGCTAAATGTCCTGGGGAGAAAATGAATTTTCAGCCACTTTCCCGTGTGCTTGTAAAAATACCAGACAGTAGTACAAAGTGAAAAAGCATACCAGTCAGCATGGTCACAGACACACACACACACACACACACACACACACACACACACACAATTTTATTTGCATGCCACCTTTTCATAGGTGGCTTCCAACCTGGAAAAAAAATCACAATTACAACATTTTTTAATGTGTTGTAAGCCACCCAGAGTGGCTAGGGAAACCCAGCCAGATGGCTGGGGTATAAATAATAAAATTCTCATCATTATCATTATCAACGTGATAAGGTAAAGGGAGCCCTGACCATTAGGTCCAGTCGTGACCGACTCTGGGGTTGCGGCGCTCATCTCGCTTTATTGGCCGAGGGAGCCGGCATACAGCTTCCGGGTCATGTGGCCAGCATGACTAAGTTGCTTCTGGCGAACCAGAGCAGCGCACGGAAACACCGTTTACCTTCCCGCCAGAGCGGTACCTATTTATCTATTTGCACTTTGACGTGCTTTCAAACTGCTAGGTTGGCAGGAGCAGGGACCGAGCAACGGGAGGTCGCGGGGGTTTGAACCGCCGACCTTCTGATCGGCAAGCCCTAGGCTCTGTGGTTTAACCCACAGCGCCACCCGCGTCCCTTCAACGTGATAAACCTAGTCATAAGTTGGGGTTGGGGTGTTGTTACTGTTGTTGGTGCTGGTTTTGTGTGCCTTTATTTTAGACAATTGTGATTTATCTGGAAATTGGTTGCATATTTTGGTGTTCTATTTATTACTCAAGCCTACTTTTGTTATGTTGCAGTTATGTATTTTTTCCCCATGTTGTAAGCCACCTTGCGCATACTTTGAACTGTGGAAAGGTAGCGTACAAATAAAATTAAATTATGCATGTATGTATAAACAATAAATAGAGGCATTTCTTACCCACCACAGGCAGATAGCTAAGAGTGCATGCACACTCTGCTTTTAAAGCACATTTGAAGTGTGTTCTTTCCCTCAAAGAATGCTGGGCACTATAGTTCACTCCTCACAGAATTACCATTCCCAGCAATTCTTAAATTGCAGTGCCCAGAATTCTCTGGTGTAATATAGTCCCTACAGAGCACAAAATGAAGGTGAGAATGTTTGGATGCTCTTCTGGCTCACAGATCACTGAAAGGGAGAGAGATTCAAGTGTCTAGATTAACATTCTCAGTGGCCCGCTAGTTAACCCATGTAAAAAAGGAGAGCTTTTGTTATGAGGGAGCAGCCAAACATGTGAAAATCTTGGTTTTAAAGTGATATGGCCTCCGAATGACTGTAGAGTATGTTTCCCCCCCTGAATGTCTGAATTGACTCTCAGTCTTAGTTCCCATCTGGAAAATGGGACGATAATACAAACCCTATCCGGTGTCTACTCAAAAGAAAGCCTCCCTTAATTGCAACCTTAATAGCAGGATTTGAAGGATTGCAGGAATCAGTGAGAGAAGGAGCCTAGAGCACTTGAGTACATTGAAACGGGCTGTAAAAGGATTAATAATATATTAATCAGCAGTTGTTGTTGTTTTAAAAGATAGAGACGTCTATCTCTGTCTAGAAAGAAGCAGGAGAAAATACCAGCAAGGGATTCTGGAGAAAGATGGGGCAGATCTCAAATGTTGGGGAAAGAGCAGTAGGATACTCTTCCCATGTTTTATTCTAGTGAGAAAAAATTCTGCATTTTCTTCCTCTCCCCCTCCTTTAGCTGGGTCCAGGAATTCCTGAACGAAGAAAACAAAGGACTTGATGTGTTGGTGGACTACCTCGCCTTTGCCCAGTGCTCTGTCACGTAAGTTGCTGCCACAGCTTGGTGGGGAAGTGATGGTTAAGTCAGGATCCTAGTGGGGCCTGCAACAAAACAGTGCGGTGTGGATTGTTCCCACAATTCCATTGTCCCAGAAAACTCGGCTCGCTCTGCCTCCACAAATCAACCCATATTTATATATGTGAGCATGCCCAAACCCCATTGGGATGTTTAGGAGCGTTCTCCTGCCACCCACCCCCCTATTTATTTTTCTCCACGTTTCTGCAAATGCCAATGTTCCCTCGAGCCTGTTGATCATGGGTAGGCAAACTAAGGCCTGGGGGCCAGATCCGGGCCAATCACCTTCTCAATCTGGCCCACGGACGGTCCGGGAATTAGTGTGTTTTTACATGAGTAGAATGTGTCCTTTTATTTAAAATGCATCTCTGGGTTATTTGTGGGGCATAGGAATTCGTTCATCCCCTCCCCAAATATAGTCCGGCCCCCCACAAGGTCTGAGGGACAGTGGACCTGCCCTCTGCTGAAAAAGTTTGCTGACCCCTGCTGTTGATTCTTCCCTCTTGTCCATGGTGGCACTATTTTGACTACCGTATTTTTTGCTCTATAGGACGCACTTTCCCCCCTTCAAAAATGAAGGGGAAATGTGTGTGCGTCCTATGGAGCGAAGACGCCATAGCCCCGCGACCCTCTCCCGGCTGGAGAGGTAACGCGCGGCTATGGAGGCTCCTGCCATAGCCACGCGTCACCTCTCCAGCCGGGAGAGCGCGCACGGGGCTAAAGCAGCCCCCCGCGACCCTCTCCCGGCTGGAGAGGTGAAGCGCGGCTATGGCAGGAGCCTCTATAGCCGTGTGTCACCTCTCCAGCCGGGAGAGCGCGTGCGGGGCTAAAGAAGCCATAGCCCCACGACCCTCTCCCAGCTGGAGAAGTGACGCGTGACTGTGGCAGCAGCCTCTCCGCTGCGCCTTTCCACTGTTCCCTGACCTGCTCTTTGGGGCTGGTGGTGGGCTTCCCCCCGCCAGCCCCAAAGAGCAGGTCGAAAGGAACCTTCCAAGGTAGCCGCCTGAACGCACCTTAAATGGCACCTTGTTTTAGAGCGGGAAAACAAGAGGGGGGAAATTCTCCCACTCTCTGCGCAGCGCCTCCTGCCGCTTCACTGAAGGGGCGCTGGGCAGAGAGCGGAAGAATTTTTTTCCTTGTTCTCCCCCCTCTAAAACAAGGTGCGTCCTATTGTCCGGTGCGTCCTATGGTGCGAAAAATACGGTATATCTTTTTTTTTAAAAAAATAATTTTTATTAACTGGCCAATCACATCAAATTAAATCACATCACATAAATTCCAAATTACAAAGCCAAATTTTTAAATTTTGTTGGGGGAACCCATACTTCAAGATCCAAAGGGGGATTCAGATCATCTTCTTATTACTGTGTTAATGTCCAAATCAGTCCCAATCAGTCCAAACAAAATTCATAATTCTATCCAGTCTTATCTTGGTGTTTCCACATCATATCTTGTTCATATAATTTCTATTTTTCCTTTACGATCTCTTCTGTTAGTCTCCTTAAGCCAATAAGCAAAATAATAATCCTGTGTGGATTTCCCGTTCCTCCACTAAGTCCAGATGGTTTCCATATATCTCCTTCGTAGATAACATCGCTCTTTCCATCATAAATTTGGCATTTGTTGCTCTTAAGTCCCACCGAGAAGTTGATCCACGATATGTAAACAACTCTATTTCTCTCTTTCTCCTCCCAGACCCAAGAGCTCCAACAATGCCTCCCAAAACGGCGACGGCATTTTTAACTGCGTCATTCCAAAACTCTTAGCTTTCCAGCTTCATCTTGAAACATTGCTTTGGTTCGAAAGTTTATCTCCACACAGCCTTAAATCCACAGCTTAAGTCCTTAGTTTCTGACTCATTAGGGGAGGGGATTCTTGTTAAATCACATAAGAAAAAGGAAGGCAGGTTTTTCCCCCCTCCCCCCTCAGTCATACCGTATCTTGACGTATCTTCTCATATTTTATTCTTATCTTGTTATCAGAGATCTCTTCTGTCAGCAGTTTTTACTCCCCTTTTTCCTTGAAGCATGTGCAATTTATCTCGTCCAAATTGTTTCTTTTGAAGATGCTTGCAACTAGCGGCGCGAATCAGGGACGGCGTCCAGGAGTGCCGGAATCCCACAGGAGGGCTTTGTGCCTAGTGCCCCCACCCCCACAAATTTGGGGGTGGTATAGGGCACAGCAGGCAAGGGCCGTCCCCCCCACAATCCTGGGGGGGTTAAGGAGGCTAATTACCCCCATCATAGCCTCCAAATTACCTCGTGTGGGTCGGAGAGATGTTATTGTCAGCCATCTTCCGATGCGCCACCTAGTGGCCCCCGAAAAATACGGTATATCAGTGGTGCCACTCACAACCTGATCATCGGGAATTGAGGGTGAAGCTGCTATCCCAGGAGAAGCTTCTAGCATGGTCATTGTGAGCCGCAGTCCAGCAGAGAACACCTATCACCTATCCAATAGGGCATGTGTAGGCTGGGATGGAAATGGCTGCTTTTCTACCAAGAGGTTGTACTCACCAGGGTTATGTTTTTGTCCTGGGGCCAACAGACACCCGCTTGACATATTGCAAACTGATTTGAAATTCCCCTCAGTTACCAAAGTGGTTTGCTACATAGCTTAGCGAGACAGGCATGCTTTTTGAAAAAGTCTTAAACTCCACTAGGGCCTCGCCGAACTAATTTTCACAATTCTGTGGCTATAAACTTTACTTTATATATGGCGTTGGGTGCTAAGCTGTCCTCTTAAAGGGAAAAGGGCTCTGTGAAATCTAACCCATGTTTTCTTCCTTATTCTCTCCTTTTCCCCGTGTCTTTGAAATAACCCCTGAGTTTTGGTCAGAGCACCAGTTACGCTTCACTCGTTGATAACTTTATTGAGGAATCATTCCTGAACTGGAAGAGATTTCACGTAACCCAGTCAATAATTCCTTCACGCTCTCCTGTCCTCAAGCGGAACGAGGGACTAACAAACGGCCCTCAGTCTAACAAGAAACTCCCTTCCTGAGTCGCTTCTTCTTGGCAAATAGGTTATTCCATAGAGAGATAGCATTCTGCTCAAATTAAGCATTTATACCTGCTTGTTTTGCATAATCAACTCTGCTTCTGCTAGCCCGGAACAGCGAGCCAACGCCACCTGCACGTTTCCCAAGTTTTCTCTGTTGCGTGGCTAGTTCCCGCCTCCCCCCAGAAATAAAGACACGAGACACAAGAATTCGAGTTAATGGGTCAAATTAGGCCACAACTTTATTGATTACAGGAATTGAGCGGTATTGGCTTAGGCATTGGTCCTAACAACTAACCGGCTTCAGCCTGCATGCTTGAAGGCCGGCGAGGGTTAACCACCAGTAGGGGGAGTCCTGCTGAGGCACGTCAACTAGGACCTCCCCCTGGGGTCACCGCGCGGGGGCGTGCCGTGGGCCCACACCTCCATAGGCTTAGGACAAGGCCACGCCCCCCGGAATCCTTTACCGGACTACCCTTTGATTTGGGGGAAGGCGATGCCACTACCTCCTCCCCCTTCATCTGCATAACAATACAACTGTACCCCCACCAATGCCTAATCGCCAATACCGTGGAGTTGTGACGGTTTGCTACGAGGTAGGCGAAAACCAAGTGGCTGGTGCCAATCTGCCAGTTGGAAAAATTCCTACCAGGCCCCTTGACGGCGACCAACCGAAGTCCATAGCAACGTCAGAGAGCCTAGCCTAACGGGCGGGAGGGGAGGGAGAACCTGGTCAGCTGCTGCGCGGAAAAGAGGGAGACCCTCAGCCGCGCCAGACCTAAGAAAGGCGAGGCCTCGCCCCCTGAGGATTCCCTAGTATCGCGGGGGCTGAAGCCAGCCCCCAGGAGTGTGGGGAGGGGCGTGAAGCCTGCAACCCCATCTCCTCCCTAGCTCGGAAGTGGCTTAACTGTGACTAGCAAAGCTTTCCATTTTAAGAGCGGCCAAAGTCCATGAAGGCAACTGAATAGAAGTCCCATACTCTTTGGGGGAGGGCTGTAGGCTCTGTGGCAAAGCATTTTTCTCGCAGGCAGGTTCAGTTCCTGTCATCTCCAGGTAAGGCTGGGAGATAATAGGGCCTGAAACCCCAGAGGGCAACTGACAGGCAGTTTGGACGGTACTTGGCTAGATGTGCCAATGGGTCTGACTCTGCTTAAGGCAGTTTCCAGTGTTGCTAACTACAGTGGTACCTTGGCTCTCAAACTTAATCCGTTCTGGAAGTCCCTTCCAAAACCAAGGCGCACTTTCCCATAGAAAGTAGTGCAAAACGGATCAAGCCGTTCCAGACTTTTAAAAACAACCCCTCAAACAGCAATTTAACATGAATTTTACTATCTAACGAGACCATTGATCCATAAAATGAAAGCAATAATCAATGTGCTATAAAAGAAAGTAAGACAGTATTGTAGATGATAAAAATTAAAATTATTTTTTTTCTTTACCTGCACTGATGATAGGCTTTTTTTAGTTGGGGGGGCTTTTGCCCATTTCTGCAGTCACACAATCGATCAATCAATCAGTAGCTGAACTGGGTCACAAAAACAAAACAAAACAAGAGCTGCAAAAACACAAAATAAATAGCAAAAACAGAAGCGCCAAACTTAATCCGTTTGACTTCTGAAATGTTTGAAAACCAAGGCGCAGCTTCTGATTGGTGCAGGCACCCTGGAAACAATAGCCCACAGCCGCATCAGACATTCAGCTTCCGAAAAACGTTCGAAAACCAGAACACTTCCAGGTTTTTGGCGTTTGAATACCAAGGCGTTTGAGAACCAAGGTACGGATCGATAGTCATAATGGAACTGCATCAGCACCATGGAGAGCAACTTCACTTCCACTCTGTCGGATAGGAAGATAAGAGTTTGAACGCCAATTCGTGAAACCAGCAGGAAAAGGGAGAGGGGGAAGTGTGGAAATTAAATGCTTAAAATTCAGAGCTTCTCAAATGCAGGTCTCCAGCTGTTGTTAGACTACAACCTCCATCATCCCTGACCACTGGTCCTGCTAGCTAGGGAGGATGGGAGTTGTAGTCCAACAACAGCCAGAGACCCGAGTTCAAGAGACATTGGATAGTTCTTGACCTATTTAAGTTTGCAGTGCAGACTTGCTCCTAGCGGCAGCCCTGCTTTGACGCCTCGGTTCCAGTGTCACCAGCTTGGCAAACCACCTTCTGCCCACCTGCTGACGCACGCCCGTTTTTATATGTGTGGCTCCAGGTATGATATGGACAGCACTGACAATGGCAGCCCTGGGTCCGACAAGGGGAAGGCCCTGGACAGATCTATGGAGGACCTCAGCAGAAGCAGCAACTCCCCTACACAGGGCTCCTCCAAAGCGAGGCACCTGACTGTCAGGTAACAGAACGGACACTGGCAAGCTCTTCTTGAACTGCTTCCCCCATATCTTGGGACACAGATTGTGGCGCCAGGAGAAGAGGCAGTTTCACACTTATTCTCTTGCCCACCTCACTTGAAGCTACGCTTAAGTGAAACGTCTCAAAAGGGAAAGCGCA
Source organism: Podarcis filfolensis (assembly GCF_964270895.1). NCBI lineage: Eukaryota > Metazoa > Chordata > Lepidosauria > Squamata > Lacertidae > Podarcis > Podarcis filfolensis. The sequence continues at coordinate 39,118,134 of NC_139615.1, forward strand.
CCAACCCAGCAAACACCAAGTTGGAAACTGCTCTCTCGTTTCACCAATGTGAAGCTTCTTTTTTGGAGAGCGTTGTCTGCAAAATGAAAAGTTGAAACGGGGGGGGAGCTGTTTTCATTGCAGCGGCAGATCGGCTGCTCTGCGTTTATTTTCTTCAATTGATATCTCCCCTTTCTCCCATCGTGGGACCTGAGGTAGTGTACCTGCGGGTCCATCCAAGCACTAACCGGACCTAGAGCTGCTTAGCTCCAGCAAGGTTGTAGCCCCATGGGTCTTCATACTATAATATGGACTTGGGCAAAATGTGGCAAAATGAAAGGACTGAGTTTTGAAGAAGGGGTACCTCAGGCAAGCCTGATGGCTAAGGTAGAGGGGGCTTGCCTATTCGAGGGCACTTCCATATTCTCAGTCAGATGTTCAGCTGACATGTGGAAATCTCCATCTAAAAATATTGGAGGTATTTAGCACCCAAATTGCTTCAATTGGGGTGGGGGTGGGGGTGACAGAAGTTTCCTTCGGTGAAATAAGGAAATAGGGAGAAAAACGAAGAAAAGCTTGCAACTGGTGCTTCAGTTCCCATCTCCACCATAGTTTGGGCTAGTTTAGGAGTTCTTATACAGAGACCCTGGAGCATGAGATTGCAGGTTTCCACAATGTTGAAAAGCCATGTGCCACCTCAATAATGCAAGCAGTTGCTCATGGAAAGAAACCCCTGGTTTGCATGGGTGACACTCCCCACACGCCATATGTTCATGCACATATATTACCAGCCAGGGGCTGAGTTTTAATTTAGTGTCATAAACTGACCAATCTGGGGGCCTGCAAACGCACAAACACACCCACACCCACCCACACCCCCTCAATGAGCCCAAAATATTGGCCCTCAATCCTACAAAGTTTCCACAACCATCAGGCAAGTTAACCCACCACCCAATTTCTAAGCTCTCCCAACCTATTACCACCTTAGAAGCAAACTACCCTAAGAGTAGTTTGATGATTATTGATGAGTAGCCTTGGGTGGTTTTTGTGGCCTAACAAATGGCAGGTTCTGGTTTCCTTTTCCTGCTCTTGCATTTTCCTGTCTCTGCCTTTCCTCTTTCCCTCTTTCCCCTTGTTCTAACCCCGTGCTTCTTTTGCACGCTCCCCTTGGGACGACGGCTCACGGTAGGTACCCAGCCTAGGGCCCCTCGGGGGCAGGGAGGTGGGGAGAGGGGCTCGCTCGGCTTTGCTTGTAGTCTGAGCTTTTTAAGATTGAAAAGATGGACGCCAAGAAAGGCAGTGGCCCACTGAACCATGTGTCGGGAAGGAAGACTTGCTCTCCCTCCTGCCGCCATCCTGGTGTTTTTAAAAAATGAAAAAAGAGGCAAATAATAAATTGAGGCATCAGTTACTATCTCTGCGCTAGCGGCTGTATTTCTTAGGTGTGCACTGAGGGTGCCTGAGTGTTTTCCCCCTGCACTGGTAAAAGAAGAGGCCATTTTATTCTACTTCCACTAAAGAGATTAAAACAAAATGGATGCTCTTTTTCTCTGGGGTCAGAAGGGGATGAGGCCTTAGGCCTCAGAGCTCCGTTTGCTAACTGCAGCAACAAAATGCAAATAGACCTGAGGGAAAGTCAGCCCTTCTGAGTAACAGAAGTCTGTTTTCTGTGGTTTAAGGGCCTTAATGTGAAGCAACTTAGTTTGGGTGGCTCTCAGAACAGCTAGAAATGACTGGCCTAAGGGGGTTGCCGCTGCCCTGCAAGGAAAGGTTTTCCATCCTTGGGCCTGTTTGCTGCCTGACAACCCACAGAGGAAAGAGTTCCTGCGGCTTTGAAAGAGGATAAGACAAATGCATGGAGAGTATCGGTGGCTTCTAGCCACAATGGATGTGCTCTGTCACCACAGTCTGAGGAAGTAGGCTCCCGAATACCACTTTCTGGAAACAGCAGAAGAGGAGACTGCTCTTGCGCTCAGGTTTTGCTTGCGGGCTTCTGATAAGCATCTGATTAGCTGCCACTTGAAGAGGATGCTGGACCAGATGGGCCATGGGCCTGATCCATCAGGCTCTTCTTAAGTTCTTATGGCCATTTATCGGGAAAGCTCTAGCTACAGATTTCCTACATCGGCAGCCTAGTGAGTTAGAAGGCCCCTGAGGTCAGACTCTCTGGCCATAATCTGTGCCATACATTGAAAGCCCCGTTAGACTGCTTTAACAATTTCACAGAATACCGGGAGCTGTGGTTAGTTAAGGGTACGGAGAGTGTTTTAAGAGACCCCCTGTTCCCCTCGCAGAACTACATTCCCCAGAGTTCCCTGGGCAGATGGATTGTTAAACCTCTGCCTATGAATTGTAGTTCTGTGGCGGGCAATAGAGAGGCATCCTATCTCATCAGCATCCTTAGCCAACTACATTTCCCAGGATTCTTTGGGGGAAGCAATGAAGGTTAAACCGGTACAGTGGAACCCTGGTTCTTGAACGCCTCTGTTGTCGTACGTTTCGGCTCCCGAACGCCGAAAACCCAGAACTAACCGCTCCGCTTTCCGGAAGCTGAACATGCAGCTTCTGTTTTGAGTTTCCCTACTGTATTGAGGCTTCTGCTTTCAGTTTTCGGTTTTTGAATGTTTCGGAAGTCGAATGGTCTTCCAGGATGGATTGCGTTCAAAAACCGAGATTCCACTGTACAGGGTTATTCATAATGAAGTATACAGTTTCAACACACTATAAAAAAAGAATGTAATATATCTTACGTTTCCTGTAACAGAGTTGTAAGGGAATATTTAAAGTTTTTTTTAGAAACAGTCACAGATGTTCTGTGTGTGCACCCTTTGTCACACATACATGTCAAACTGGCAGTCCATTTCTGCCCAAACGTGACTCACCCTATGCGTTGATTTTCCTGGGCTTTGTTGAATGGCGGTGCAAACACTATCAACGACTTCTTCCGATACACGTGGTCGTCCAGGACTTCTAAGTTTGTACAAACAGCCCGTAGTTTCAATTTGTAATGCCAGTCGTAGATATATTTTCTGCTTGGACGTCCCCCCCCCCCGAATCACGATCAAAAACGCCATTGCACAACAGTTACAGATTCCGTTTTGCTCAATTCAAGAACACAAAACGCCTTCTCCACTGCAGACGCAGCCATTTTGCCTGACTAGCCACGTGACACACGCGCTATTGCCTATGTCGCTTGCCTCAGTAGCGGAACACAAACTTTATGAGTACATCTACCTCACGGTTTGTAGTTGTGGTCCGTGTCATCGCCTGTTACTGTGTTACAGCATCTGGAAACTATACAGTGGTACCTCTGGATGCGAACGGGATCCGTTCTGGAGCCCCGTTCGCATCCTGAAGCGAATGCAACCCGCGTCTGCACATCTGCGTGTGCGCGGGTCGCAATTTGCCGCTTCCACGCATGCTCGTGACGTCATTTTGAGCGTCTGCGCATTCGCGAGCGGCAAAACCCGGAAGTAACATGCTTCGTTACTTCTGGGTCGCCGTGGAGCGGAACCCGAAAACATTCAACCCGAAGCTACTTCAACCCAAGGTATGACTGTACTTCATTATGAATCACCCTGTATAATAGTGTTTTAAATGCCTAGTGCGGACAGGGCCTCCGATCCTAGGAAACTTCATTTTAGGAACACAACACAGGGAACAATATTCTGTTGGGCAGGTGGGCAGCGATGAGCCACAATTACTTGCTATGTTTGCTGAAACAGGTTGGTGTTTTTCCAGCCACAGCGAAGTCTTCCCCTGTGGTTCCACGAGGGCCACTTTCCCCCCTGAGGTTGGGGGGGGGTGGCAATGGGGGTGGGGGGGAGCGTCCACCTGAAGCGTCCTATTTTTCCCTCCTGTCCTGCAGGATTGCAATCTTCCACCTCCTTCAGGTGTTGCCATTTGAACCAGCAGATCCAAACATTCTTTCAGCAAGTCCACCCAAGCATCCCCTCCTCCAGCGCCCCCGGGAGCGAGCAGGACTCTAAGCCCAGGCCTCCTCTCAACTCCTACTCACCGCGGTGAGCCTCTCCCCAAACCTAACCAGAAACATCCCCTGCGAATGCAGCCGGAGGCCATAGGCTTGTTTAGGCCAAGGGCATGTTCTCCCCCCCCTCCTAAGCTTGTGTGTTCATTTTGGCAGGCAGTCTCGGATACCGAACTTTAGGAGCCCTCGAAGCAGGGAAGCCATTTTGTAAAATCCCGTTTTTTTAAAAAAAAGCTCTGTGACTGGAATGCATTTTGTAAACACCTGCAGATAGTTGCATGCTTTTATTTTTGTTGGTTGCGCAACCACGTTCCGGCACTGTTTGCTTTGCTGTTGTTGTTGCTGCTGCTATTGTTGCTTTTGGCTCTAGTTTTCATTGTTGTGTGCGCAGGGAATTGGAGCTGTTGTACAGAAGCGGTGGGAAGGGGATGCGGAACAGAGATAGGGGAGGGACCAGGTCAGGCCTCTGAAACCCCCTTGAGACATCGCCACCGCCAGCTTATTAAAGGCTTAATGTGTGTTTTGGCTTTATTTTCCACATTGAGGTCTAGGAACTTTGAAACTGAGATACTCAGATCTTCAGGATCTGAAGAGCAACTGCTACCACGTTTGGCACAAGTATCATCATTGCCATTGTTATTTTATTACCTGCCCTTCACTCTGAGTTCCCAGGGTGGGCTATGGCAATTTATAACGCACCGTTAACAAATAACATAAAACAACTTAAAATAACAAAAATAGGATGGGCCCCCAAAAGTTGCCGCATTCTATATTCCGCTGCACTCATAACCATGTTAGTAGCTTATCATGGAGTATTATATTTCCTTAGTATTTTAAGCATAATCTGGAGCTCACCTTCCCATGGCCTGCTGAGATCCCTGTGGCCTTTTCACTAAAGACAGTGGTGTCCTAAAACCAGACTGGAGAGAGTTTGTTTTTCATTGGGCAGTGGCATCTCCTGTTCAGCATTTGAACTCGTGACCCGAGACCCAAAGGGTTCTCGTACTGCCATCCTGTTGCCCAGCCTAATCCTCTCCCCTGCCCTCCCCTCAATTTCCTGCTCCTCGGGCCCTTGCTCCCGTGCTTCTCTTTATGCTGTTGGACTTGACTGCCGGGTGATATCCGACGTCCTTTCTCATGCAGCTATTTCCTTCCCTCTTTCCTCCCTCCTTCCATTTTTCCCTACCTCAGACTCAATCTGGCACACAGCAGGAAGGCGCTGAGGAACTCGCGCATCGTCAGCCAGAAGGACGATGTCCACGTCTGCATCATGTGCCTCCGTGCCATCATGAATTACCAGGTGACCGCGGGCGATGGGACATTGGGGAGGTTTGTGCCCACAGAAACGGGTTTTTGCAGATTCTTGAAATGATGCAAAAACCTTCAGACTGGAGATGAAAGTGGGGTGAACATATACATCTGGAGCCATGCTCCCTGCAACTCTCTGCCAAAAAACCCCCAAAGTATGGTGTCCAGCCTATTATGGTGTCCATATAATAATAATAGGGATGCGGGTGGCGCTGTGGGTTAAACCACAGAGCCTAGAACTTGCCGATCAGAAGGTCAGCGGTTCGAATCCCCGCGACGGGGTGAGCTCCCATTGCTCGGTCCCTGCTCCTGCCAACCTAGCAGTTTGAAAGCACGTCAAAGTGCAAGTAGATAAATAGGTACCACTCCAGCGGGAAGGTAAACGGTGTTTCCGTGCGCTGCTCTGGTTTGCCAGAAGCGGCTTAGTCATGCTGGCCACATGACCCGGAAGCTGTACGCCGGCTCCCTTGGCCAATAAAGCGAGATGAGCATCGCAACCCCAGAGTCGATTACGACTGGACCTAATGGTCAGGGGTCCCTTTACCTTTATAATAATAATAAAATTTATTATTTATACCCCGCCCATCTGGCCGGGCTTCCCCAGCCACTCTAGGTGGCTTCCAACAGAATATTAAAAACACAATAAAACATCAAACATTAAAAACTTCTCTAAACAGGGCTGCTTTCAGATGTCTTCTAAAAGTCAGATAGTTGTCTATTTCCTTGACATCTGACTGGAGGGCGTTCCACAGGAGGGGTGCCACTACTGAGAAGGCCCTCTGCCTGGTTCCCTGTAACTTCACTTCTCTCAGTGAGGGAACCACCAGAAGGCCCTCGGAGCTGGACCTTAGTGTCCGGGCTGAACGGTGGAGATGCTCCTTCAGGTCCAAACTGAGAACTTTTGGCTGTGGGGGGGAGGTGGGGGGGAGTCACAGACATGGCCAATGTTCATATGACAAGGCTCCTGCTTGAGAAAGAATCCAGTCCTTGACCCTCCATGGAATGAGAGGAACCCTCTTCTCCCTCCCTTCAGTCATCATTCCCCAATTTCCTCTAGCTCAACTTGGATTGCTAACATCCTCTCTCACCTTTCCCTTAGTCTGGGTTCAGCCTCGTGATGAACCACCCAGCCTGTGTCAATGAGATCACACTGAGCCTCAACAACAAGAACCCCAGGTAAGGACTTGGAACTCCTTTTCCGGACATGTTTTTCTTCATTTCTGAAAAGAGAGGTGCATGGCGCTCAGGCCTGTCTAAGGGTTGCAGCCTTCCCAACTGGGATGCCCTGTTCTCTAAATCCTAGGGAGAAGGTAGGAGGTTTCATAGTGAGGGAACTGGACTCTCTTTACAGTGCCCTGAGCCCCACTGTTTCCTTTATGTTTGGATGCATTTAAAAGGACCCACACACAAAAAGATGGAAGGTATGCTATGGGGAGTTGAGAAAGGGTGTGGACAGCATAGTTTTTCCCAATCAAGAAGAGGATTTTTTTAAAATTGTGAATACCCTAGTACAGGGGTCAGCAAACTTTTTCAGCAGGGGGCCGGTCCACTGTCCCTCAGACCTTGTGGGGGACGGGACTATATTTTGAAAAATAATAATGAACGAATTCCTATGCCCCACAAATAACCCAGAGATGCATTTAAAATAAAAGCACACATTCTACTCATGTAAAAACACCAGGCAGGCCTCACAAATAACCCAGAGATGCATTTTAAATAAAAGGACACATTCTACTCATGTAAAAACACGCTGATTCCCGGACCGTCCATGGGCTGGATTTAGAAGGCGATTGAGCCAGATCCGGCCCCCGGGCCTTAGGTTGCCTACCCATGCCCTGGTATATGGCACTTGACAGTATATGCCTGACTTCAGAAAATGTGGCCAAATACTCCTCGTTTTTATTAGCACTTATTAATGCCCAAGGGACGCGGGTGGCGCTGTGGGTAAAACCTCAGTGCCTAGGACTTGCCGATCGTATGGTTGGCGGTTCGAATCCCTGCAGCGGGGTGAGCTCCCGTCTTTCGGTCCCAGCTCCTGCCCACCTAGCAGTTTGAAAGCACCCCTAAGTGCAAGTAGATAAATAGGTACCGCTTTATAGCGGGAAGGTAAACGGCGTTTCCGTGTGCTGTGCTGGTGCTGGCTCGCCAGAGCAGCTTCGTCACGCTGGCCACGTGACCCGGAAGTGTCTCCGGATAGCGCTGGCTCCCGGCCTCTTAAGTGAGATGAGCGCACAACCCTAGAGTCGAACACGACTGGCCCGTACGGGCAGGGGTACCTTTACCTCTTTATTAATGCCCAGGCTTTGCTTAATGGGGGAGATGCAGTTTGCCGTGTCTGGCTTGTCCCTTATCCCTGCTTTTCCCACCAAAGGAACCCTGAAAGGCTCATGAAATGCCCACAAAAAGTAGCATGAGTTCTATTCTCCTACTGTCCGTCCCGCACACTCCCAGTTGTGGTTGCAGCCTGTGGCCTTCCTTGTTCCTTTTTCTGTTAACTCTCCTCCCTAGTTAGCTGTTTCTCCTAACCCCCTTGCCATTCACCACCTGCTTTTCTTTATATAGCCCCAAAACATGCCCCCAAACCCATCACTTCCCTCATGTGGATGACAGAGGGAGGGTAAGATAGCATAGTCGAAACCCTTGTGTAGCAGGCTGGACCCACCCACCAATTTGCCACCGCAGAAGATGTCCCCACCAAGCAAGTTAATCCAGGAGGCTCAAGCTAGTCAGCCATGCTTCATGTTTCTGGAAATGGCAACCCTTGAACCCATCACCATCCCCACAAGCTGTCTGCCCCCACTTGGGAGTTTCTCTTGAGCCATTTGCATCCATCACACCCTTCGGCCCCTTTTCAGGAACGATGACCCACTTGGGAGTCCTTCATCTCTCTGCTTTCCTCCTCGCAGGACTAAAGCTCTCGTCCTGGAGCTGTTGGCTGCTGTCTGCTTGGTCCGAGGGGGACATGACATCATCCTGGCTGCATTTGACAATTTCAAAGAGGTTTGTAAGCTCCGTAGCCCTTTCAATGGTGCTGGTTTCTGGCGTTCAACAAGATTGCAAGTCAGTCAAATACAGTTGTACCTTGGTTCTCAAACGCCTTGGTACTCAAAGAACTTGGAACCCAAACACTGCAAACCCAGAAGTAAGTGTTCTGGTTTGCGAACTTTTTTTGGAAGCCAAACATGCTCCATTTTGAGTGTTACGTTTCTGATTCGAGTGCCACACTTCCATTTTGAGTGTTATGCTAGGTCTGTCTGTTTTTGCTATTTATTTTGCGTTTTTGTTTTTGCGGCTCTTTTTTGTTTTGTTTTTGTGAGGAACCCAGTTCAGCTACTGATTGATTGATTGATTGTGTGACGGCAGTACATTGTTTATTGCTTTCATTTTATGGATCAATGGTCTCGTTAGATAGTAAAATTCATGTTAAATTTCTGTTTTCGGGGTTGTTTTTAAAAGTCTGGAACGGATTAATCCATTTTGCATAACTTTCTGTGGGAAAGCGCACCTTGGTTTTGGAATGCTTCGGTTTTGGAACTGACTTCCGGAATGAATTAAGTTTGAGAACCAAGGTACCACTGTAGTGAAAGTGTCCTATGAGTGCAGCCCAAAGTACACCCATCCACTGGGTTTCTGCATGATTCACTGCTGAGGCTCGTTCCAGTCGGCCTTTCCCACGGGGTAGAAATTCCTACATTGAGTTTGCATTCTGTGTGATTCAATCATTCAGTCGTTCCCAATGCATAGAGGCAGCCTGCCCTCAGAAGAAGTAGGCCCAGAACAGCGACTCCTGCATGAACAGTGGCTCTCGAGCTCCTCTAAAGCATAGCTGTCAACTTACAGATTTGAAAATAAGGGACTAGCAGCCTCGAAAATAAGGGATCAGCAGCCAAAATAAGGGATTTTCCCAGCACAGGTATGTTCAACTTCTGAGCCCCTCCAAGCCAAAGGCAGAAAGCCCAGCCAGCAGCCAAACGAAGCCTCAAGCAGTGGTTCCCACAGCGCAGCAACCCGGCAAAGGGGATGCAGCAAGGAAAACCACCGTCACCTCTCCGCTGGGAAGCGCTGAGCAAAGGCGAGTCCCCAGGCAACGCGGCCGATTTGATCGGCACAAGGCATGCAAGCTCCACCCCCCAGTTGTTCTTAGACTCCTTATTGGGTGAGCAACGGAACCAAGCAACACAGCTGGAGCCTCCCTTCTCCCTGGCCGGCAGGGAGGGAGGGAGAGGAACTGCTTCCTTTGAAACCCGGGAAATTTAAGGGACATCATCAATAAGGGACAGCAGCGGGACACAGTGCTGGGATAAGGGACTTTCCCACCAAATAAGGGACGGTTGACAGCTATGCTCTAAAGGTTGTGGGCAGTTCTTGCTTTTGTTTCTGTAAAGGTAGACCCTTTCAGGAGGAAGTGTGAGTTGTGTTTTCATATTTTGCTCAGGAATAAAGCGCAACTCACTCAGCAGTCAGAAGCTTAGGGAACATGTATGGAAAGATGTGGGGCAAACACTGTGTTGTGGGGTGGCTTATCACAGATGGAAACTGGCTTCCCCTGCCCCATTTTATTCTAGATCCCTTTGCTGCTACTGCCTGCAATTTGTACCCCAGCCTTCTTCTTCTTCTTTGGCAATCACTCGTAGCCGAGTAAGATTGTCTTCCATGAACACGGTCTTAACAGTGAGTCCGTAAATGACTGTGGAGGCCAATTCTGGATCCACACATCCTTCCACGGTGGGGACATAGGTTTCCAGGTGGGAGTTGATCACTGTGAGGGTTTGCCAAGTGTGCCTTTCTCTTAGCACGTTTCTCCCTTTCATCCTGAGCTCAAGCATCTTCAAAGTCGATGACAGCTTTGGTAAAGGCTTATCTCCGCCTGGAGTGCTTGCAGGCCAGTGTTTCCCAGTTGTTGGTGTCTATGCTACATTTTTTTAGATTGAGAGAGTCTTTGAACCTCTTTTGTTGAAAGCATCACGCTTTCCATTTTTAAGTTCGGAATAGAGTACAGTGGTACCTCTGGTTACGTACTTAATTCATTCCAGAGGTCCGTTCTTAACCTGAAGCACCACTTTAGCTAATGGGGCCTCCCGCTGCTGCCGCGCCCCCGGAGCACTATTTCTGTTCTCATCCTGAAGCAAAGTTCTTAACCCGAGGTACTATTTCTGGGTTAGCGGAGTCTGTAACCTGAAGCGTATGTAACCCGAGGTACCACTGTAATTGCTTTGAAAGACAATAATCAGGCATCCGCACAACATTTCATAACCAGCCTTACATGACCTTGAATGCTAAGCACTTGCTTTGTTATAAAGCTGAAATGGTCACATTTTCCATATTTTTCCATAAGTAAGGAGTGTGGCTTTGAAAGAGAGAGTGTGTGTTTTCAATTGCTCAAACTTCGATGGGTGAATTCTCTCACAGTGCTGTAGTCTGTTCTATATATGCACAGTAAGAACGAAAGTGCCTGCTCCTTAGGGTCAAGCTAAATGTGATGTTAAATGTGTGCAATTTTTAAAAATGCCAACTGCATCGGCTGGGGAGGAGTGATTAATGGCAGCAGAGGAGGTATGGAGAGGGTTTTAACCCATTCTTCTTGCCTGTGCCAAAGCTTTTTGAAGGTGGTATTTACTTTGAGAGGAAATCCCTTCTTGGTGCCATTGGAGTAATCATAGAATTACATTTGGAAGGGACCACAAGGGTCATCTAGTCCAGCCCCCTGCACTACAGGAATGTGGCCCTCGAACCCACAACCCAGAGATTTGAGAGTCTTACGCTCTACCAACTGAACTAATGCAAATTCCACCTCAAGAAAAGGGGTTTTCTTCCTCAGGGATAGGGTTAGATCCCCTCTCCTCCATATTTGCTTTGATCCCACTAATAATCAGCAAAAACGCCCCTGCCCCGCCCCCCGCTGATGCAATTTCCATTAAAAACAGCAAAATCCTGCACTTTAAATGCAAATATGGCGTTTCCTGTAGTTTGGCTCTTGGTAAAATTTAGTAAAGCCTCTGTAAGTATATTTTTTATTATTACAGTTATTATTAAATTTCTGTTTTACATTTTAGAATATTCACTTAAACAGCCTTAACGTATCAGTGACTTCCCTTCCTCTCTTTCCATGGTTCATTTTGCACAGCATAAATCCCTGCATATTTTATATAAACTAAACCTTTCAGTATTCCATTATAACATCCATCAAAACTTATTTACACCGTTGAATTTATCTTAACGCTGCCCATTAAGCCTTTTGTAAGTTTAGATGAGCTAAGTTAATAAGTAGGGAATAGAAGGGAAACTTGCCTCTTTGGCGCTCATGCTGTTGCTGTAAACTGACACAGGGAGAGCTGACAAAGGGTCTGCTTAGGTTACATGGGATAAAATTTGCCCATGGAGCAGATTGGCTTGTGCCAAAGCGTTTGGACGGGAGGAAATGGAATCCTAGGTGCCAAACAGACAGGTGCAAGCCTGATCTGTCACTCAGGCACGGTTGGACAAATTGGACCTGTATTGGTGGTTGAAACCTGGGCACAGATTCTCTTTCTGCTTGAATATGTGGGGTTATCCTCCATCTCCTCTCTCCTCCTCTCCTCTCCTCTCCTGCATGGCTTAATTGTCTGTAGTTTTTCAGAAATGACTTATGCATCATTACTTCTGCAGTTTTAAGGCCACTAACTCTGATCATTTAGCATTTGGCAAGTCAGTTCCGCCACTAAGTTTTCTCTCCTGTGAGGTAGCGATACCTGGAGGGTGGGGAGGCGTAGATGTGTTAAGTTTGCCGGCAGCGAAAACCTGAATAATGGCTACCAAAAATTATTATTGTGGGATAGGCTTTTGTGAGGTAGGTGGGTGGCTCTTTACAGACTGGAAACGGAGGCTTCGCAATAGCAGGGTGGCCAGGGTTGCGTGCATCATCTGTGGCAGAAAATGCAATATTAAATTAGTTGTAAATTAAAGACCATCTGTTTACCCACTGGATAGCGCTCTTTATGGTGTGCCTGCCCCATATCAAATAGCTCAGAAGAAAGGAGGGACACTTTTGCTTGTACAGTGGTACATCGGGTTAGGAACTTAATTCGTTCTGGAGGTCCCTTCTTAACCTGAAACTGTTCATAACCTGAAGCACCACTTTAGCTAATGGGGCCTCCCGCTGCTGCCGTGCCACTGCCGCGCGATTTCTCTTCTCATCCTGAAGCAAAGTTCTTAACCTGAGGTACTATTTCTGGGTTAGCGGAGTCTGTAACCTGAAGCGTCTAACCCGAGGTACCACTGTATATGCAATTCTTTCTCCTTTGTTGATCACTCATAGCCAAGTAAGATTGTCTTCCATGAACACGGTTTTAACAGTGAGTCCGTAAGTGACTGTGGAGGCCAGTTCTGGATCCACACATCTTTCCACTGTGGGGGACATAGGTTTCCAGGTGGGAGTTGATCATGGTGAGGGTTTGCCACGCGTGCCTTCCTCTTAGCACGTTTCTCCCTTGCGTCCTGAGTTTGAGCATCTTCAAAGCCCATGAAACCTTTGGTAAAGGCTGTTTTCCAACTGGAGCGCTATCAGGCCAGCGTTTCCCAATTGTCGATGTTTATACTACATTTTTTTAGATTTGCCTTGAGATAGTCTTTGAACCTCTTTTGTTGACCACCAGCATTACGCTGTCCATTTTTAAGTTCGGAATGGAGTAGTTACTTTGGAAGACGATAATCAGGCATCAGAACAACGAAGTTGATGTTGAAGAATCATTGCTTCGACACTAGCGATCTTTGCTTCTTCCAGTACACTGGCATTAGTTTGCCTGTCTTCCCAAGTGATGTGTAATTCTTTTCAGAGATGCAGATGTCTCTGAAATATGCAATTTCACCTGCCCTAACTTACTGTACTCCTAAAAGGGAAATTACCCCAGCCTTTCATTGACCTGCAGCTGTCCATTATTGGAGGGTGTATGAGTGAAATCTTAGCTACAGCTGAAGATGACTTCTCCAATATAGCCAGAAATCAGAGATTGTTTACTCTGGGCTTTTATATCCCAGCACTGATTATACCAGGGGTAGAGAAACTCTGGCTGTGATGAAGTGATTAGGTTCCAACTTGCATATTAAAGACCAACATTGGCCATGCTAGATGGGTGCTGATGGGAGTTCAACCAGGTCTGGAGGGCCACAGTCTGCCCCCCACACCTGCCCTGCCCTGATCTACAGACAGACAAATTTTGATGCCCCCCTCTCTCGCCCACACACCTTGCCCTGGCTGCCTTGAGTCCTTCACAGGTCATTGTGTCTCTTCATTCCTCCAGGGTAGAAGGCCCGGAACTCCTTTAATCTCTTTTTTAACAACCTCTGAGCTGCTTGAGCATGTAAATATAAGTAAGTGCAGGGTTGCTCTTGCAGAAGGACAGTTCGTTCAAACGTGAAAGCATAGCCTGGTACAAGCTCAGAGAAAATGCAATTGCCTCCACCGCCATCGCGCCAACTTGGTACTTGCTCTCAAGGCATAACTGTGCAGTGTACTGACAATGGATGTTTTGTAAACGCGTGTCTGTCAATTTATGTGAATGCAGAGGACTCTTGAGTCTGCGTGTGTTATTTGCAAAGAAGAATCCACATGTTAAACCCCCCTCTGCTCCATTTTTCTCTGCAGATAGGCTTCATGTATTATTATTACTATTTATTGAATTTATATACCACCCTATACCCAGGGATCTCAGGGCGGTTCACAGAATAAAATCGAGATATAAAACCACAAAATGAGATATAAAACCACATAATGAAAAGAAAAACAGCAACCCAATAGTACCCCCCCCAAAAAAAAACACTTTAAAAGGGCATAGGATGTCAATCAGATCAACCAAAGGCCTGGTTAAAAAGGAACCGGAAACTTGGTGCCTAAAGGTGTACCATGAAGGTGCCAGGCAAACTTCCCAGGGGAGAGCATTCCACAGATGGGGAGCCACTGCAGAGAAGGCCCCGTTATCGTGTTGCCACACTCCGGACCTCTCGAGGAGGAGGCTCTCTAAGGAGGGCCTCAGAAGATGATCTCAGGGTCTGGGTAGGTTCATATGGAAAGATGCAGTCCTTGAGCTATTGTGGCCCTGAGCCGTTTAAGGCTTTATAGGTCAAAACCAGCACGTTGAATTGGGCCCGGAATTCATGTAGTCTCCGAGACCAACTATAGGGGGAAACGCTGTTAAAATCTGCTGTAGGAGAATCAGTGGTGGGTGGGGAAAGAATAAGGTGCTCTTTCTTGCCCGGTGATACCTACACACACACCCTGAAAATGCTCCCCCACTTCCATATTACAGTTATGCAGTAAACCCAGTCCGGTAACCCCATGTTTTCATTGTAAGTTGTAGTTCTTCCCACAGCGGTCCATGCTGGAATATCAAATACCTTCTCTGCTGATCCCTCACATTTGCTTCCCCCTAGAATAGCCTCCCCCAACCTTGGGTTTTCAGATTGGTCATGCTGGCCACATGACCTGGAAGCAGTACACCGGCTCCCTTGGCCAATAAAGCGAGATGAGCGCCGCAACCCCAGAGTCTGTCATGACTGGACCTAATGGTCAGGGGTCCCTTTACCTTTAGAATAGCCGAGGGACACGGGTGGCGCTGTGAGTTAAACCACAGAGCCTAGGACTTGCCAATCATAAGGTCGGCGGTTCGAATCCCCGCGACGGGGTGAGTGCCCATTGCTCAGTCCCTGCTCCTGCCAACCTAGCAGTTCGAAAAGCACATCAAAGTGCAAGTAGATAAATAGGTACCGCTCTGGCGGGAAGGTAAACAGTGTTTCCGTGTGCTGCTCTGGTTCTCCAGAAGCGGCTTAGTCATGCTGGCCACATGACCCGGAAGCTGTACGCCGGCTCCCTTGGCCAATAAAGCGAGGTGAGCGCTGCAACCCCAGAGTCGGCCACGACTGGACCTAATGGTCAGGGGTCCCTTTACCTTTAGAATAGCCTCCCCCAACCTTGGATTTTCAGATGCTGGATGCTAGACTAAAACCCACATCATCTCTAGTCCGCATGGCCAATGGTCAGAGATGATGGGAGTTCTAGTCCCATGGTATCTGGGGACTCAAGGCCAGGAAAGGCGGCCCTAGAGATGTGTGAATCTCTGAAATGGTGACCCAAGACAAATAATGCATGTTCAGGATTCTCCCGGTTGTTCAGCCAGCAAGTGCCAGACTTTAAGGCCGGGCAACCCATTGCAGGAAAACCTTTGCTCAGGGCAATTGGCCTCCGAAGATGTCTTTGTACAACATGAAACCTCCTGGAATTCTGGGCAACCTGCCTGGCCCTAAAAGCCTTTGTCCCAGTTCTTCAGAGAAAAGACGTATTAGTCAGCAGAGAGAATATCAGTGCCAAGACCTACATAAACAGGCAAGGGGAACTTAAATCCTATCAGTTTTTCAAGGAAAAAAACCTTGCGTGTTCTAATGGGCAGTGTCCCAACATTTGCAGCCTAACATTTGAGAGGAAATCTCAGAATTCAGGTGGGTTGTTTTGGCCAGTGGACCAGCAAAACATCTGAAGGTTTTTTTTATTGATTTTTATCTTACCAGATGACATCAGGGTTTTTGCCACTGGCACAGTGAGATGTCTCTTTGTTCAAGCTGAATACCCTAAAAATATCTCTTAGGAAAAACAGGGAAGAGGGCCATAATTTTCATCACTCCCAGATAGCCTAAGTGTCCCTGCCTCCCCAACTTCATACTTTTAAGGCTTCCAGCAATTTCAGACTTGCTCCTTGGGTCTTCTTCTACATACCTGAAGCTCCAAATGTGCCATCTGATTGCTTGATGCTCTGAAGTCAAAACCCTTCTAGACTTTGGTTTTCAAGTTTGACATAGCTGGAATATCTTGACATAGCTGGAATATCTTGGAAAGCTATCTGAAATTAATCTGTTGATCTGATTCATGATAATAATAATAATAATAATAATAATAATAATAATAATAATAATATTTTTATAATAATATTTTTATGCCCACTCTGGGCAGCTCCCAAAAGAAGAAGAAGAAGAAGAAGAAGAATGTGATAAAACATCAAATATTAAAAACTTCCCTTAACAGGGCTGCCATCAGATGTCTTCTAAAAGTCAGATAGTTGTTTATTTCCTTGACATCTGATGGGAGGGCGTTCCACAGAGCGGGTGCCACTACCGAAAAGGCCCTCTGCCTGGTTCCCTGCAACCTCACTTCCTGCAGGGAGGGAACCACCAGAAGGCCCTCGGAGCTGGACCTCAGTGTCCGGGCTGAACGATGGGGGTGGAGAAGCTCATTGAGGTATACTGGGCCAATGCCGTTTAGGGCTTTAAAGGTCAGCACCAACACTTTGAATTGTGCTCGGAAACGTACTGGGAGCCAATGTAGGTCTTTCAGGACCAATGTTATATGATCTCAGCAGCCACTCCCAGTCACCAGTCTAGCTGCCGCATTCTGGATTAGTTCTGGTTTCTGTGTCCCCTTCAAAGGTAGCCCCACGTAGAGCACATTGCAGTGGTCCAAGCAGGAGATAACCAGAGCATGCCCCATTCTGGCGAGAGTGCGTGGGCAGGCAAATCTATGCCTAGTCCACGCAAGTAGCTTACGGCATTCAGGCTTGTAAACAGCGAAAAGAACGGAAACAAAGCCTGATTAAATTCAACAAACAGCAGAGACCACTTCCAGGCAGAGATCAGCTGTGTTGCCCAAAGCGCATTTCTTTTGCAAAGTTTTAAAAACGCGTGTGGTTTTAAATGTTGACATTGCTTTGGGACAGTCAGGCAGCCGCCGTGTATCCAGCGTGTGCTTGTAGCAAACTCTAGTAACGCTGCAATTTTATCTTGGGTGAAACAGTCATCCCCGTTGAGGGTTCAGAGTCACAGGTGGGAAGCGAGGGAAACGGAGTCAACAGCCTCCGGGAGAAACCCTCTCCTCTTTCCCCCAGCCCTGCTGCCCTCCTCTATATCAAATATCCATCCCTACGCAGGGACCACTGGCTGCATCAGCTGTAACTGGAGGAGTAACAACATCTTGGGCCAAGGGGAGAGCTTTGTATATATAAGCAGGGCTGTGTTAATGTCACACACAATGGCCTGCTTGTAGATTTTTTTCCCCCATGCCTCCTTGGTCCCTTACACTAATATGTGTATCTGCCAAACAAAACCAAGACCGCCCCCCCCCCAATGTAATGCAGCCGCCCTAGGTAACCACATTTGGTTGCATTTGCCCCTTCCCTCTACCTGAAGTTTCCCTCCGTTTCAGAATGTCGATGGCAAGCTCCTTTTTCTGCTTCTATTGTTCTCGTAAGGTTGCACAAAATCACGCTTTTTTTAATGCTTGATTCCCCCCCCCCCCCCCCGCACGCGCCTGTTTCACTCTCTTTCTCGTTTTTTGAAATATATATATATTATTTTCATTTTTTAAGCAAATTTTTTTAATGTATTCACATCCTTTTCAAATTCTGCGCTCCTGGTATTACTTAAATCCCTCAGACTTCCCCCCACCCCCACCCCCGATTTCCAAATTTCCCCCTATTTCTTTGCATCTAACTACATTTTTTCTAGGGATGCGGGTGGCGCTGTGGTCTAAACCACAGAGCCTAGGACTTGCTGATCAGAAGGTCGGCGGTTCGAATCCCCGCGACGGGGTGAGCTCCCATTGTTCAATCCCAGCTCCTGCCCACCTAGCAGTTCTAAAGCACATCAAAGTGCAAGTTGATAAATAGGTACCGCTCCAGCGGGAAGGTAAATGGCGTTTCCGTGCGCTGCTCTGGTTCGCCAGAAGCGGCTTAGTCATGCTGGCCACGTGACCCGGAAGCTGTCTGTGGACAAACGCCGGCTCCCTCGGCCTATAGAGCGAGATGAGCGCGCAACCCCAGAGTCGTCCGCGACTGGACCTAATGGTCAGGGGTACCTTTACCTTGACCTACATTTTTTCTAGTTCATTTTGTCGCTCCCCCTCCCTTTAACTAATATTACATTATCCGTGTTACAATAATCCTGCTAACGTTTTTAAGTATACACAGTGGTCTTATATTCTGTAAACTTTTTCCACTCTTGATTGAATTTCTTATCATCTTGGTGCCTGATCCTCACGGTCATCATTGCCATTTCGGCATAGTCCATCATCTCAGTTATCCACTCCTCGTTGGTCAGGGGACTTTTTCTTCCTTCCACTTCTGGGCAAGTAGCATTCGTGCGGCTGTTGTCGGTTACATAAATAGTCTTTTGAATTCTTTTGGTGTTTCGTCTCCTGTTAACCCTAGTAAAAAGGCTTCTGGTTTTTTTCATAAAAGTTATCTTAAACACTTTTTTCCAATTTGTTATAGTTCCACTTTCTCCCCGCCCCCCCACAAACCCTTTCCTTTTTTTTGGCCTAATGTTCCAGTTGTCATTACGGAATACGTTCATTTAGCGGACGTTGGACTTGGTCCAGGGAGGCTTGGGTTCAAATTCCTCCACTGTGAAGCCCACAGGGTGACCTTGGGCCAGTCACAATCTCTCACCCTAACATACACCGCAGGACTGTTGTAAAGACAAAAAGGAATACTAACTCCACGAGTTCCTTGGATGGAATAGAAATGTCATAAAATGCCCTTTGAATGAACTCCCAATTATTTTGTTGCTGGGGGCGATCCAGAGAAATTTTTAAAATATTCTTTGGGGATCTGGCACTCTCATCTACCATGCTAGACATGGCTTTGAGAGTCTCTCCTGTACCATTTCCTACAATTTTGAATGCTGTTAACGTGTGAGAGAATGCGGAAGAGAGCAGTCTTTCTGTTTAAAGCAGGTTTGTGGAACCTTCAACACTCTTAATGGTTTTTTCAAATTACAACTCCCATCATCCCTGTCCGTTGGCCATGCTGGCTGGGGGTAATGGGAATTGGAGTCACCTGGAAGTGTGTTGCAGCCAGCATAGGCTTCACATTTGTGCCTAAGGCCAAGCTAGATTAGAAGCAGAGTAGACATTCTGGTTATTATGTCTTGAATCGCTTTCATATATCCAGACGGTTGAAACAGTCAGTCGCTCAAGGTGACTCACATTAAAACTGTTAAAACCCTTAAACGATGAAAAACAACAATAAAAAACCCGCATGTGTTAACAGAGGCATCCGATTTGTTTCCTTCTTCCCTAAGACAAATCACCCAGGGCTGGTTCCCAACAGCTATGCCTGTTAAACTGCCGCAGTTTCCCATCCCTCCCTCCTGAGGGAACCACAGTTAATGCGAAAGAGGGAAAGGATCTTTTACCATTCTCAGCTCCCTCATAAAACTGCTGTTCTCTTGAGGAAGTCATGACAGTGTTGGGAGTGGCAGAGGTGAAACAAGTGTTGGGAAGATGAGCTGGCGAGAAGTCGGGCTGGCCGGCTGAGAAAACGAGAAGCAAAGGGGGGGTCGTGCAATGGCAGTTTGGGTCTCACGTCTGCAATTTTTGCAGGCTGAGTCAATCAGGGCAGAACAAGAGAAGAAGAACAAAAAGAAGAAGAAGAAGAAGAAGAAGAAGAAGAAGAAGAAGAAGAAGAAGAAGAGTAGTAGTTTGGATTTGATATCCCGCTTTATCACTACCCGAAGGAGTCTCAAAGCGGCTAACATTCTCCTTTCCCTTCCTCCCCCACAACAAACACTCTGTGAGGTGAGTGGGGCTGAGAGACTTCAGAGAAGTGTGACCAGCCCAAGGTCACCCAGCAGCTGCATGTGGAGGAGCGGAGACGTGAACCTGGTTCCCCAGATTACGAGTCCACCGCTCTTAACCACTACACCACACTGGCTTCATAGGGGCTGGTGGCATCCTGTGGGCAAGTCTCCAGAGCCCTGGAGTAGCTGCAGCACCCAGCCATGGGTGGCACAGTTGCCTAAGCATAGCTGAGGGCAGTTTAGAATGCCCCCTTTTCTAGCAAGCTGACCTCTTGGTACCAAGAGTGGGATGATGTTGGATTTCTGTTTATGCCACTGTGCAGTTTTTGGAGTCACAAGACTCTGTTTATATTCCAGACTGTTGGAAGTCTCATGGGAGACGCATGTTGTTGTTATTGGTTTCCTGTTTCTTTGTCTCAGTTGGTTCACTGACTCTCACAGAGAGAGGATGTATATTCTTTTCTGTCTGCGTAGTTAGAAAGAAAACGTAGCGATGTAGCTCATATATTTCTCGTCCTTCTGCTGCTGTCTGGATACTCTGCGTAATGGGAATGTGCCTGAAGCCTCATCAAAGGCTTAGGTCGTTAATCACCGTCAGAGGACACAAACAGAGGAGTAGCTTGGCCGTATGGTGTTCCGACAGATAACTGGGTCTGGCTGCCAGAGCCCTCTGTTGGACTCCCTAGGCATCCAGACTGACCAGTTGAAACTCTGTTATTTGTTAGCCCAAAAATGGAAAACGAGCAAGGTCCCAACCAAAGAAGAATGGCAAATTAAGTTGACAGAATATGCACAACTCGCAGACTTAGCATATAAAAGAAAAGAGCAAGAAGAACATAACGTTTAGAGAAGATTGGAAAATGTTTATTGAATATATGGGAAATAACTGTACAGCTGAAAACGCTGGCAGCATGAAGATAAATTCAACAGTGTGAATAAGTTTTGATGGATGCAATAACGGAATACTGAATGGTTTAGTTTATGCAAAATATGCAGGGATTTATGATATGTGAAATGAACCATGGAAAGAGAAGAAGGGAAGTCATTGATATCTTAAGGATGTAAAAATGAGGACATTAAATTGTAAAACAGGAAAGTTAATAAATATATATATATATTTAAAAAAAGAAAGAAACTTTGTAGCGCCAAGTAAGCCTTTGGCACCAAACCAACCGGACTGCCTTTCTTTCCTTCCCTGCAGGTCTGCGGTGAGAAGAACCGCTTTGAGAAGCTGATGGAATATTTCCGAAATGAAGACTGCAACATTGATTTCATGGTAATGCAAAGGCTGGGAGCAAAGGTCACCGTTTAGCTTCTTGTCTACCAAGGGCTCTCCCTCCCTCCTCAAACATACCAGCACAAATAGATGGTGTTCGCATACACACACACACACACACACACACACACAGCCTTGCTGCCTTTCGCCTGATTTGCACACATCACTGAAATGTCGATTAAAAACAAAACATTGGCTTATCTTTTTTTTTAGTTTACTTTGGTTTGCCACTCATGGTTTGTTTGGAGGAAACAAGCCACGATCCCAGATTTGAATGCCGCAACAGTGCAGATGATGATATTCCAGTTTGGTATCAGGAATAGAAATGTCCCTATGGAGACAAGATTATTCAGGCAGCATCTCCTGTCCTCAACCTTGCTCCTTCCTTGTTGCTGTCTTTTGAGCTAAAGGGAATGCGGTTGAGCAGCTGGAGCAGCCAAACAAACAGGCCAAACAAACTGACTATCATTGGCGGAGACAGAAAAACAAGGAAATTGGGACATCAGGGCATCAATAAGTTCTATGAGATAAAACAGAGCAGGGTGTGGATAGGGTTGTGTCCAATTAAGTGCTACTAAGAGTAGACCCACTGAAGTTAATGCACCTAGGTTAGTCCTGTCCATTAATTTCAATGGCTCTATTCTGAGTAGGACTATGTTGGATCCAACCCATAGCTAATGTTTGTGGTCGTATCTCAGACATCATAGACGACAAATATAATGATGATGATGATGATGATGATAATAAAGGTAAAGGACCCCTGACAGTTAAGTCCAGTCGCAAACGACTCTGGGGTTGCGGCACTCATCTCGCTGTGGGGGCCGGCGTACAGCTTCTGGGTCATGTGGCCAGCATGACAAAGCTGCTTCTGGCGAAACCAGAGCAGCGCATGGAAATGCCGTTTACCTTCCCGCCAGAGCGGTATCTATTTATCTACTTGCACTTTGACATGCTTTCAAACTGCTGGATTGGCAGGAGCTGGGACTGAGCAACGGGAGCTCATCCCGTCCCGGGGATTTGAACCGCCAACCTTCCGATCGGCAAGCCCTAGGCTCAGTGGTTTAGACCACAGCGCCACCCGAGTCCCCAATAATAATAATAATAAATAAATAAATAAATAAATAAATAAATAATAATGATAATATCCCACTCATCTGGCTGGGGTTCCCCAGCCACTCTGGGCGGCTCCCAACAAAAATTTTAAAACACGATAAAACATCAATCTTTAAAAACTGCCCTAAACAGGGCTGCCTTCAGATGTCTTCTAAAAGAGTTAGTTGTTTATTTCCTTGACATCTGATGGGAGGGCATTCCACAGGGTGGGCACCACTACCAAGAAGGCCCTCTGTCTGGTTCCCTGCAACCTCACTTCTCGCAGTGAGGGAACCACCAGAAGGCCCTTGGAGTTGGACCTCAATGTCTGGGCTGAACGATGGGGGTGGAGACACTCCTTCAGGTTTATTGGGCCGAGGCCATTTAGGGCTTTAAAGGTAGCACCAACACTTTGAACTGTGCTCGGAAATGTACTGGGAGCCAATGTAGGTCTTTCAGGACAGCCACCCTTTTAAGGCTGTACTTTTGAGATGGCTTGGTTTATTGTTCAAGCTGAGAGCCAAGGATGGCGGTGCCAAATTTGCTTGAGCATCACTGTAGCAGAACTGAATATATAAAAAATGAAACGCAACCATAGAAAGTTGAAATTATAGCCTAATCAACTGAATCATATCAATATAACAAGGAGCTATGAAGAAATTCCATATAATTATAAAAGCAGGTATTATATACTAATATGCTCTCTATTTATTAAAAGAAAAAATCCCAAAAGGCTAAGAGTGCATAATACAGTGGTACCTCAGAAGTCAAACAGAATCCGTTCCGGAAGTCCGTTCGACTTCCAAAACGTTCGGAAACCAAGGCACGGCTTCCGATTGGCTGCAGGAAGCTCCTGTAGCCAATCAGAAGCCATGTCAGATGTTCAGGTCCAAAGAATGTTTGCGAACCGGAACACTCACTTCTGGGTTTGCGGCGTTTGGGAGCCAGGGTACGACTGTACTGTGGTTAAAACCAATATGTATAAACAGACACAGAAATGAATGGAAAAATGACAATGAAACCCTGTTATAGCACATCGGTGCCAGGCTAGTCCTACCCATGAGAACCTAGCCTGAAGAAAAGTGTAAAAAGAGGTACCCAGTTCCCAAAGGTAATGTGCTCTCCTTTCCTTCCCAAAAAATCTAGGTTGCTTGCATGCAGTTCATCAATATTGTGGTCCACTCTGTGGAGAACATGAATTTCCGGGTCTTCTTGCAATATGAGTTCACACAATTGGGACTGGATGAATACCTAGAGGTAAGAGGGATGTAACAAAAACCTGATTGTGGGTGGGTGTCTATTGATAGTGGTTATTTTAATGCATTTTTCATTTGCAGCCTTCTTAGTGATTCTGAGATGCCTTTCCACCTCTGCGTTGTGGGTTTTCTGAATCACAAAAGTTTCTGTATACACTGGTACCTCGGTTTTCGAACGTCATCTGTTCCAGAAGACCGTTCGACTTCAGAAACTGAAGCATTTACTTACGGAAACATTTACGGAAAACTCAATACGGAGGCCGCATAGCATGCTCAACTTCCGAAAAGCATTCGAAAACTGAAGCATTTACTTCCTGGTTTTTGGCATTCAAAAACCCAAACGTTTGACTTCCAAGTTTGAAAACCGAGGTACCACTGTACTTGCCTAAATATTTGAGATTCAATTTAACATGTTTGTTTGATTTGCTATATACAGTCAAACCTCAGTTGTCAGATGTAATCTGTTCCGGAAGCCCGTTTGGCTTCTAAAATGTTCGACAACCAAGGCGCAGCTTCTGATTGGTTGCAGGCGCTTCCTGCACTCAAGCGGAAGCTGTGTTGGACGTTCGGCTTCTGAAAAACATTCAGAAACCGGAGCATTACTTCCAGATTTTCGACATTCGGGAGCCGAAACGTTCCAAAACGGAGGTGTTCGGGATACGAGGCTTGACTGTACCAAACTAAACTACTACTACTACTACTACTACTACTAATAATAATAATGTCACACTAATATTAATTTTACATGCCGTGTTAATATCCCAAAAAGTTTTCTAAGAAACAAAAATAGATAGCCTGAGAATGGAATGGCTTCACTTCAGTTTGAATTAGTACCCTCTGGCCAATGCAGTGAGAGAAAGCCAAAACAGCTCCCTTTTCTGGCAAGGTGTCCTTTGGGCACAGAGAATTAAGATGACTGGGTCTGGATGCCAAAGTCCTCAACTTTGGCAACTCCACCTCAATTTAAGCATTGATTGCCATTTTTATTTCAGATTGGACTGGCACTGGATTTGTGCCATTTGCTCAATTTGACCTGTATAACTCCCCCCCTCCCCCGTATATTAATGCATAGAAAGAATAACTTTCTGAAAATGGGGAGAAAGTATGTGTGACACACACTTTTATGACACATATGAACAGGATTTGGAATTTTTGTTACCTACCTTTTAACAACGTGGGTGGCGCTGTGGGTTAAACCACAGAGCCTAGGACTTGCCAATCAGAAGGTCGGCGGTTCGAATCCCCGCGACGGGGTGAGCTCCCGCTGCTCGGTCCCTGCTCCTGCCAACCTAGCAGCTCGAAAGCACGTCAAAGTGCAAGTAGATAAATAGGGACCGATCTGGCGGGAAGGTAAATGGCGTTTCCGTGCGCTACTCTGGTTTGCCAGAAGCGGCTTAGTCATGCTGGCCACGTGACCCGGAAGCTGTACACCGGCTCCCTCGGCCAATAAAGCTAGATGAGCGTCGCATCCCCAGAGTTGGCCACGACTGGACCTAATAGTCAGGGGTCCCTTTACCTTTACCTTTTAATGAGGTCTACGGCAATGTTATTTCATAGGAGATTTTGTGAGAATTGGAAGCTGCCTTGAAGTGTCATTGATTTATGGTAGAAACGGATGAAATAGAAAACAACAATTGTAGGATGAGTTAGCCTCCCAAATAATGTAGCCCCAACTTGTGCCAAACCTACAGGTCCCAACTTAAAGAAGAATGGCAACTTAAGTTGACAGAATATGCGCAGCTTGCAGACTTAGCATATAGAATAAGAGAACAGGAAGAACATACGTTTAAAGAAGATTGGAAAATGTTTATTGAATTTATGGGAAATAATTGTGTACAGCGGGAAACTCTGGCAGCGTTAAGATAAAGTCAACAGTGTAAACAAGTTTTGATGGATGCAGTAATAGAATATTGAATGGTACAGTTTTTGTAAAAGATGCAGGGATTTATTATATGTAAAGTGAACCATGGAAAGAGAAGAAGGGAAGTCATTGATATCTTAAGGATGTGAAATGAGTATTTTAAATTGTAAAACAGAAAATGTAAGAAAAAATATATAAAGTCATACCTTGGATCCCAAACGCCTTGGTACTTGGACGTTTTTGGCTCCAGAACGCTGCAAACCTGGAAGTGATTGTTCTAGTTTGCGAATGTTCTTTGGAACCTGAATGTCCTATGGGGCTTCTGCGGGTTCCGATTGGCTACAGAGCTTCCTGCAACCAATCGGAAGCTGCGCTTTGGTTTCCAAATGCTTTGGAAGTCGAACAAACTTCTGGAACAGATTCCAAGGTACGACTGTATATATTTTTAAAAGGTCTGGCTGCACCATTCAGACACACCAATTCCGGTCTTGCCTGAATCCCCTTGTGGCAGTGCTTGAAACAGGCTGCCTCCTTCCTTCTGCATTGCACAGCCAAGCCCATCCGTAGCTTTAAACGCCACACTTTTCCTCTTTCGCCTCAACAGAAGCTGCGCTATTCGGAGAGCGACAAGCTGCAGGTGCAAATCCAAGCCTACCTGGACAACATATTTGATGTGGGCGCCCTGCTGGAGGACACCGAAACCAAAAATGCTGTCCTGGAACATGTGGAGGACTTGCAGGAGGAAGTCGGACAGGTGGGGAGGGCTGGCTAAGTTCTCTGGGGTTGATGTACCTAAGCTGCACTGGGGGGCAGTGGCTTGGCAAATGAAAAAGACCTTCCCCACTCACTAGGTCACACAAAAATGGGGAAAGGGCTCAAGGCTGCCTGGGTCCCATCCCTGCAATCTGTATGCACAAAAGGGATGCAGGTGGCGCTGTGGTCTAAACCACTGAGCCTCTTGGGCTTGCCGATCAGAAGGTTGGCAGTTCGAATCCCTGCGACGGGGTGAGCTCCTGTTGCTCTGTCCCAGCTCCTGCCGACCTAGCAGTTCGAAAGCACACCAGTGCAAGTAGATAAATAGGTACCACTCTGGCGGGAAGGTAAACGGCGTTTCCATGCGCTCTGGTTTCCATCACGGTGTCCCATTGCACCAGAAGCGGTTTAGGCCTGCTGGCCACATGACCTGGAAAACTGTCTGTGGACAAACCCAGGCTCCCTCGGCCTGAAAGTGAGATGAGCACCGCAACCCCAGAGTCGCCTTTGACTGGACTTTTACAACAACACCCCCCGCTAACCTTTTGTTTGGGGGGCGGTTGGCTGTTGGACCCCCTTCCGTAGCATGTTGCTCGCTGCCAGCTCCTTCTTTTCCCTGTTGCATATCCTGCCCTCCTGCGATACACTTGCCCATGCATTGTTTCTCTTTGCAGCTGGCAGAGAAACTCCAGGATGCCGAGAACGAATCCATGGCCAAAGTTGCAGAGCTGGAGAAGCAGCTGTGCCAGTCGCGCCGCGAGGTGGAGGCCCTGAGAGCACGGACCACGGGCAATGAGCAGGTATGGGCAGCGAGCTGCAGGAGCCGTGGATTGTTGGAACCGGCTCCCAAAAAGAAAAGCTTGGGGCGCCTTGCCAGTTCGAACCAAAGCTTGATCTAGTAGTAGTAGTAATAATAATAATAATAATAATAATAATAATAATAATAATAATAATAATAATGTTGTTTATATACCACCCTATACCCGGGGATCTCAGGGTGGTTCACAGAATAAAATCAAGATATAAAACCACAAAATACATAATAAAAAAACAACCACCACCACAAAAAACACATTTTAAAAGGGCATAGGATGTCAATCAGATCAGCTAAAAGCCTGGTTAAAAAGGAACGTTTTTGCCTGGTGCCTAAAGTTGTATAATGAAGGTGCCAGGCGAATTTCCCTGGTGAGAGCATTCCACAGGCGGGGAGCCACCGCAGAGAAGGCCCGTTCTTGTGTTGCCACCCTCCGGACCTCTCGATGAGGAGGCACACGAAGGAGGGCCTCAGAAGATGATCTCAGGGTCTGGGTAGGTTCATATGGAAAGAGGCGGTCCTTGAGGTATTGCAGTCCTGAGTACAGTATCCTGTTTCGAATAGTGGTCAGCTGAAAATGCTGTCAGTCAGTGGGGGCAACACTGACTCAGTGGTGTGACTCGGTGGAAGGTGGGTTCCTATGTTCCTAATTGGAATTAGCTCATAGGTGAGTGGCAGGCAGCATAAATCCTAAAGGTGAGGAACCTTTTTTTCTGTTGAGGGCAGCACTCCCTTGGGGGTGAGGTAATTTTGGTGGAGCTGCGTATTGGTGTTTGGTGAGGCCATACTCCTTTCTCCTTTCTTTCTAGCAACCTCCTTCTCTCTCTCTCTCTCTCTCTCTCTCTCTCTCTCTCTCTCTCTCTCTCTCTCTCTTATGGTTGGTGGGTTTTTTTCCCCCTCTTGCTTTTTTTATTTGGGGCTGGAGGGGGAGGTGGGGCAGGGAGGTGTGCTTTCTCAATAAGCTTTTTTAAAGCTTACTGGGAAATGATATATAATGAATTGAAAAATAACGTTTAAAAACAAACCAACCCAGAAACTTTCCTTTTGGGAATTATAGGGACCGAACTTCCCAAACTGTATAGAAATTTATTCCTGTATGCGACTACAGCAGCAATAATGTTACTTGCCCAGAAACGGAAAGAAGAAGAAAGTGCAGCGAAAGAAGAATGGATACAAAAACTTGTGGGCTATGCATAATTGGCGAAACTTAACAGAAAAATAAGAAATCAAGATAACAAACTGTTTATAAAAGAATGGAAATGGTTTATGGGATATTTACAAACAAACTGTGAACAGATAAGAACATTGGCAGGATTATTGTAATAACCTGCAGCTTTATAAGAGATGAAGAAATGATAAATTTATTTTTAATATTTTCTGCATATTCCAAATTAAGGAACCGCAGAAAGAGGGGGAAGGAAGTCGAGTTTTGAAATGTTAAAATGATTGTAAAATTTTTCAAATGTATACAACTGAAAATCATAAAATATTTTTAAAAAGAGAGAGAGAGAGAGAGAGGTGTGCTTTCTAAGTTTTCTGCCCAGACCTCATGATTTTCAATATTGTCTTTTTCGGAACAGGATAGGACAAACAGTTCAAGGAGTCCCTCTTTGCTGCAAATGCCACAGCCTCAGGGGTCTCTGCAGTACCCTGCCTTGGAGCGCAAACTAGAGGAACTCGAAGACAAGGGGCTAATCCGGATTCTGCGTGGACCTGACGGTGATGTCATCGTTGGCATTGAGGTCATCCCGGTCATTGTGGAAGCCTCAGGAGCCTCTTCAGTTACCATTGATGCACCTTCATCAACCAGCACAGGTATGTAGAGCGAACAATGTGCCCATTTTGTGGCAGAAACAAAAGGTGTTGTCCAGTCCCTCTTTTGCTGGGCTCTACCACATCGAATGGGACACGGGTGGCACTGTGGGTTAAACCACTAAGCCTCTTGGGCTTGCTGATCAGAAGGTCAGTGTTTCGAATCCCCGCGGCGGGGTGAGCTCCCGTTGCTCTGTCCCAGCTCCTGCCAACCTAGCAGCTTGAAAGCACACCAGTGCAAGTAGATAAATAGGTACCGCTGCGGTGGGAAGGTAAATGGCGTTTCTGTGCACTTTGGCTTCCGTCAGGGTGTTCTGTTGCACCAGAAGTGGTTTAGTCATGCTGGCCACATGACCCAGAAAGCTGTCTGTGGACAAACGCCAGATCCCTCGGCCTGAAAGCGAGATGACATTTGAAGGCAGCCCTGTTTAGGGAAGCTTTTAATGTCTAACAGACCACTGTATTTTGAAACTTTGTTGGAAGCCTCCCAGAGTGGCTGGGGAAACCCAGCCAGATGGGCGGGGTATAAATAATAAATTATTATTATTATTATTATTATTATTATTATTATTATTATTAGCTCCGCAACCCCATAGTCGCCTTTGACTGAACTTAACCGTCCAGGGGTCTGTTACCTTTTTACCTTTAGCTTAAATAAATAAAGATGTGCTTCTTTTCCTTTCCAGATTTTCCTTCGCCGTCTACATCTCCTGTTCCTCCTCCTGCTCCTGAAATCCCACCAGCCCCGCCCCTGCCTTTCACCAAGGACAGCAGCTCCCTGGTTCCTTCATCCTCTCAAGAGGAAGCTCCTCCTCTTCCCCCTCCAGCTCCGCCCCTTCCGGGAACCAGTGTCCCTCCCCCTGCCCCGCCCCTTCCTGTAGCAGGAACTACAGCTCCTCCTCCACCACCACCGCCACCCCTCCTGCCAGCAGACGGTCCGGTTCCTCCTCCCCCTCCCCCTCCACTGATGGCTGATGGTTCAAATCTCCCAGGAGTGACAGTAACCCCAGGTGAGCTCAGTCAGTAGAGCGTGAGACTCTTAATCTCCGGGTCATGGGTTCAAGCCCCATGTTGGGGTAAAGATTCCCGAATTGCAGGGCGTTGTTCTAGATGTCCCTTGTGGTTCCTTACAATTCTATTAATTCATTGTGAGCCAAAATCAGAAGAATCTTTATTTGCATCAGCCACAAGCCATCTCAATAAAATGAAATAATAAAATAAAATGTACTGAAGGTAGAGGTATAAACTTACTGTATTTTTCACCCTATAGGATGCACTTTCCCCCCCTCCAAAAATGAAGGGGAAATGTGTGTGTGTCCTATGGGGCGAATGCAGGCTTTCGCTGAAGCCTGGAGAGCGAGAGGCGTCGGTGCGCACCGACCCCTCTCGCTCTCCAGGCTTCAGGAAGCTATCCGCAAGCCTGGCGAGCCCGGCGGGAGGTCCCGCCGGGCTCGCAAGGCTTGTGGGCGGCAGCCTGCAGCCCGGAGCACACCCCGTGCTTCGGGCAGATGTTCGCAAGCCTTGCGAGTTCTTGCAAGGCTTGCAGGCAGCAGCCTGTTCTGGGGGGGGGGATAATTTTTTAAACCCCCCCCCAAAAAAACTAGGTGCGTCCTATGGGCCAGTGCACCCTATAGGGCGAAAAATACGGTAACTAGAGAAGAGACATTTGGGGGGCTTACGTCTATACTCAAATAATAGATCTTATTCTAGCTGCCCCAGCTGAAAACCTTGCAGTTTTTGTTGTCACTTGATGATCATCTTGATCTGCTAAAGGAAAGGACACAGCAGCATTGGTTGAGCGACCCAGCATGGACGATAATAGAGGGGTAATAACCTCACTCCTCAAATTTTTATCAAGAGTGCAAGCACATGACTCAATACTGCCATCTCCACAGGAACATAACTGTTTTTCCAGTGGAATTTTTTGAAGCCGACCCTCAAGTACAGCCGAAGGCAGTTTCTTCAATCTTGCGAGAGTGAAAGCGTGTCTTGCATTTGTGAGCCAGTCTTAAGAGGGTATTTCTAAGTGCCTAAATGACACACACACATATGCACTTTTTTGCGATACATTAAATCACTTTGCGTAATTTCCAGGGTTATTATTTAATGCAGAACATATCCGTCAGTTGAATCGTATAAGTTTTGAATCATTAATCGATCTATTCAGTCAGTGTGTGGATAAGCTAATAATTTATTTGTGTTTTTTTATAGTCCCTGATGAACTGGGGAGGGACATGAACAGAGTTGGTAGATGTAATGGCTTAAGTGAGCGCTTAAGTGTGTGGGGGGGCTGTCCTCTATTCCTGTCACATTTTTGTTCCCTGCTGAGCCCCCTTCTGAGTTGCTTCCTCAGAAAACAGCACAGTCTCTCCATCCTTACAAATAAAGGCCGAGATTCTCAATACTTTCCTCACCAAATTTTAGTACCTCAGGAACACTCAGGTTTGGGATCTGGAAAAATCTTGGGTATCTGTAGCCTCTTCAGAACGTGCACTGTGAGTAGCGGCAGATGTTCTGTATTCTCACTTCCCTCAGAGCTGCATACATAGAATCATAGAACTGTAGAATTGGAAGGGATCCTGAGGGTCATCTAGTCCAACCCCCTTAAACGGAGGGGGGATGGGTTGTTACCCCATTTTGTCCTGACAACAGTTCTGTGCAGTGGGTATATATCAAGAGACTGACTTTCTGCAGCCACTCAAGAAGTTGCATTGTCTTCAGAGCCCAAGTCTCGACATCAGCTCAGCCATTCTGGTGGGTTCTGTGGGAATGTTGAGGAAAGTAGGAGAGGATATATTGATTAAATATTATCCCTCCTCACTCACGCTAGTGAGCAAGCAGCAGAGCACATTCTCTTGCACATTGCGGCAAGCAAGTTGATGGATTCGTTAGAATCATTTAAATTAAGCAATCCAGTCTGGCTTGTCCAGCCTGGACTGTTCCTGGTAAGTTTCCCCTTTTATTTAAAACAATAACAACACGACAGTCTTGTTTAAAAGTAAGAGTAAAGTTCACAGTTCACAGCAGTATTCTGAAAGCAGGCTTTATCTTGTGGTTTCAGTTACATTTGTAGAGAAAAGAAGTCTGAGCTAGGCCTCAGACGTTCTACCTTGTGGCTTCCATCCTCTGTAAGGATGAGCCGTGTGCTGCTGGCTAAGAGCCAGAAGAGAGGAAGATGGCAAAAGAGGAAGATGGCTGCATGGCTAGCCCTTTTATAGGGTCTGCTAGGGTCATGCCCATCTACCTGGTCACACACAGGGGGAGGATGCTTCAGAACAGGTATGACAGGAAGTCCTCCCTGTCTGGGGCAACATTTCCCTGTGTGTCCACTCTAGGAAACAGGAAATGGTGTATTTGACTGCTTCAATGACCATACATCCCACAGGTCCAGAGGCTGAAGGGGTTCAAGGGTTGGAATTGGTGTCTGTGGTTGCTAGGCAACCACAGGATATAGGTGGACCACACCTGGGATGTCGTCTTCCCTCTGTGTACAATCTGTCAGAAGGCCCCCAGGCCCCAAAGTAAGACTGGAAAGGATGAGATCTCTGATTTGGTGAGCTCTGACAGTCTCTGTTGTCCTTTGAAAGCCGTCAAGATCAAGAAGCCAATACAAACAAAATTCCGGATGCCCATCTTCAACTGGGTAGCTCTGAAGCCCAACCAGATCAATGGCACGGTCTTCAACGAACTCAACGACGAGAAGGTCCTTCAGGTACATCCAGGCTAAGTTCCCTCTTCCCCGCTTCCTGCTTGTTCCCAACCCACGCTGTCCTCTCAATTTCTGACTCCCTCTCGTCACAGGAGCTTGACATGAACGACTTTGAGGAGCAGTTCAAAACCAGAGCTCAAGGCCAGGCCCGGGAGCTCCCTGCCCTGAAGGCAAAGGCTTCGCAGAAGAAAGCCCCCAGCAAAGTGATGCTGATTGAATGTAACCGGGCCAAGAACCTGGCCATCACGCTTCGCAAGGCGGGGCTCAGCATCGACGGCATTTGCAAGGCCATCCAGGTGTGAGTAGCCTACACGCAAGGGACGGGTTGGTTTCCCCCCTCTCCAATTCCTTTTCCCAGCAGAGTGGGCAGAGGAGGTGAGACTACATGGAGAGAGGATCGAGGCTGCTCCTGATTAAGAGCCGGGTCAGTAAGCGGGACGCGGGTGGCGCTGTGGTCTAAACCACAGAGCCTAGGACTTGCCGATCAGAAGGTCGGCGGTTCGAATCCCTGCAACGGGGTGAGCTCCCGTTGCTCGGTCCCTGCTCCTGCCAACCTAGCAGTTTGAAAGCACATCAAAGTGCAAGTAGATAAATAGGTACCGCTCTGGTGGGAAGGTAAACGGCGTTTCCATGTGCTGCTCTGGTTCGCCAGAAGTGGCTTAGTCATGCCGGCCACATGACCCAGAAGCTGCACGCCGGCTCCCTCGGTCAATAAAGCGAGATGAGCGCCACAACCCCAGAGTCGTCCGCGACTGGACCTAATGGTCAGGGGTCCCTTTACCTTTACAGTAAGCAGGAACCCATCTCACTGATAAGCCATGCTTTTGCTGTCCCTAGTCTAGATGAAGCAGCAAGGCAGCTATGTGTTCTCTGTACGTTCTTAAGAGCAAGGAGAAAGGGCCACAGCAGAGTGGCAGACCATCTGCGGCACATGCAGAAGGTCCCAGCTTCAAATCCTCAGCATCCCTGGGTAGGGCTGGGGAAGACTGTCTAAAAAAACCCTCGAGAGCTCTTGCCGGTCAAGGTAGACCAGTGTTTCCCAAACTTGGGTCTTCAGCTGTTGTTGGACTACAACTCCCACCATCCCTAGCTAGCAGGACCAGGGGTCAGGGATGATGGGGATTGTAGTCAAAAGGAGTTTGGGGAAATCCTGATGTAGACAGATGTGAGCTACATGGATGCTGTGGTCTGACTCTGTATAAGGCAGCTTCCTATGTAGTATTTGCACAAGTGCCACAGAGGCTGTTCAATAGCAGGGGGAAAGGCAAGTTTGGGAAACAGGCAGTGAACTTGTGCAAGATCCAAATGCCCCACAATTCGTGACCTAGAAAGGTGACCTGGAAGGGTTTATAGATGACTCCCAGGCAATTAGTTGCCCAGAATGAGAAGCAATTGGGACCAGTAGAGAAAGGCAGGCAATGCTCTAAACCACTGAGCCTTTTGGGCTTGCTGATTAGAAAGTCGGCGGTTCAAATCCCCGCAACGGAGTGAGCTCCTCCCGTTGTTCTGTCCCAGCTCCTGCCAACCTAACAGTTTGAAAGCATGCCAGTGCAAGTAGATAAATAGGTACAGGTGTGGCAGGAAGGTAAACGGCATTTCCGTGCGCTCTGGTTTCCGTCATGGTGTTCTGTTGTGCCAGAAGCAGTTTTGTCATTTTGCCCACATGACTCGGAAAGCTGTCTGTGGACAAAGGCTGGCTCCCTCGGCCTGAAAGCGAGATGAGTCACCTTTGACTGAACTGTCCAGGGTCCTGTACCTTTTTTTTACCTAGGCCTTCCTGGCTGTCTATGATGTTGAAACTCAAAGGAATGAGTGTTGGCCACCAACTTGGGATGGCTTTAGAAGACAGTCAGACAAATTCAGGGAACATAAAGCTGTCCTGGGCTACTGTATTACCCACTGACATACTTGTGGTGTGTCAGTGGCCTTGAGCTATTTATGACCCTTTGTAAAGAGCCAGCCAACTTGAAGCCGGGCAAGATTGCATCCCTCATTATCATAGTTAAACAATGGGCTTCCCTGCCACAAGATGTGGTAATGACCAACGATTTAGATGTCTTTAATAGGAGATTAGACAAATCCACAAAGGATATCATTGGCTATTGAGCATGATGATTAGATGCAGCCTCTAGGGTCAGAGGGGTCGGTCAGCATGGCTTCTGATCTTTCCTGGCTCTGCTTTCTGAGATCCTTTTAATTGGAGATACCAGGAACTGAACCTGGGACATAAAAATGCTGGGCTCTGACATTGAACTGTGGCTTTTCCCCCAAGCATTGTAGTATTGACTGAGCAGCTAGGTTCGGATCTATCCACAAATGGCTGCCCTCACAAGGCGAGCTTTTTTGTGTGTGTGCTGCTTGAATCCCAGACCCAATTTTCTGTTCTGCCATCATGATAAAGTGGCTCATTTGAGTTCTGTCAATAGCCTTTGCGGTACTGCTTAAATATTAAAAGCTGCCGTTGGTTTCCTCTTTGGGGAATGGAGAACCAGGCAGCTGGTCCCACTTCGTTACCTACGATCAGAGTAAATGGCTGTAAGGAAACACTCCTCCCTTTGCCCCATGTTCTTAAGAAGGAACCGTAGTCCTCAGGGCCAGCACACCCGTTGGGCAAGGTGAGGCAACTGCCTCAGGCGGCAAGATCCACAGGGGCAGCAGATCTTTATTCCCTCCTTGTTCGTGATGAAGATCTTCACTCACCCTTTCTGCCCTGGCGGAGAGGGGAGGTGCCATTTTGCGGTTCACCTCTGGTACCAACATGTCTTAAGCCAGCTCCGGTGGTCTTCTGTTGTTACCCAGCCAATGAATCTGAGCCTTTGCTTTGCTCCCATTCAGATACGACCTGCAGTCCCTCAGCCTTGACTTCCTGGAGTTGTTGATGCGCTTCATCCCCACGGAATACGAGCTGACGGTGATTCGCAAGTACGAGAAGGAGCAGCGGCCGCTGGACGAGCTTTCGGATGAGGACCAGTTCATGATTAAATTCAGCAAGATCCCTCGCCTGGCAGAACGCATGAACATCATGACCTTCCTGGGCAACT
Source organism: Podarcis filfolensis (assembly GCF_964270895.1). Taxonomy (NCBI): domain Eukaryota; kingdom Metazoa; phylum Chordata; class Lepidosauria; order Squamata; family Lacertidae; genus Podarcis; species Podarcis filfolensis. Next base: position 39,153,618 of record NC_139615.1, read on the forward strand.
TTGGAGACACCGTCCAGCTCCTTCTACCCGTAAGGGAGTGGAATAGGCAGCCAGGGGACAACTAGGGTGGGGGGCAACAGCAGGGGCACCTTTGCAGGTACAGTCCGGACAGCTGTGCAGAAAGGACATAAAAGATGATGCAACAAATTGCTGCTTGCATTTTTGCAACACCTTTCTTTTTGGTATGGTATAGCAAGCCTGTTTTCAAGATGAAAATACGGTTCTTGGCTTCTTAGCTGGGGCAGAAAGCCTGTGTCAGGCTTCAGGGAATCAGCTTGCTTCCCCATGGCCATAAATAAGCAGATCAAATGAAACGGAATTCTTACCAGTTAGTTTCTTTAATAAACACAGTGAAGGACAAAAGAAAGCACCTAAGCTGAATGTCGGTGTTCCCAATTAAGGTCACACTTAAGGTCACACACCCCTTCTGTCCCCATTAAGGTTAGGGTTAGGGTTTCTCTGTGCTTTCTGTTCTGCCACTTTCTGAGCTCATTTACCCCCTTCCTACCAAAATCTTAACGTTTGACTCCATAATATTGAATAAATCTGAATTTTCAGACGTTTGGCATCTTCAGGGCTTGTAATAAAAAGTTCACTTTCCACATTTTGAGTTAGCTCCACTAAAGTGGCTATAGAGCTGGTGCAGGGGAAGGCGTCAGACAAAGCAGGGGAACTGATTATGCCTTCGTTCTTCCCCATCCACAGCAACTCAATTCCATCATCGCTGCTTCGATGTCACTCAAGGCTTCTACCAAACTGCGCCAGATTTTGGAGGTGAGGTTCCTTAAAAATAAGGGCGGGTTTGCTCAGTCACAAAGAAGCGAGCCCACAAGTCAAACCCAAAGCGTTAAATTGGTGACATCCTAAAATTCTGAGAGCTGAGACACATCCCCACCCTCCGATGGCAAGTATGGACACAAATTATTGGAAAAGGCTGGCTTTTAGAGTGAGGTGCCCTCACAGGAGCTCATCCAATGTGTTTCCGTCTGAGTTGCTGCTATGAGAGCGCTCTGTTAATTTCGGAAGCAGGTAAGCCCAGAACAGTGTCTCATGCAAATACTCAACAGGCAGTCTCCTCTCACGGTGGGCAGTTCTGTTTGCATGGAAATGGGATTCGTAGATCCAAACAAGTGTCCCCAGCCGTCCATGACTGGTTTGGATTGATTGGTTGTCTCTCATAGATTGTCCTGGCGTTTGGGAACTACCTGAATAGCAGCAAGCGGGGAGCGGCCTATGGGTTCCGCTTGCAGAGCCTTGACGCGGTAAGTGACGTGGGTTGGGGAAGCATGGAAGACTTGGCACCCTCTTCGGGGAGCACGTTATGGCAAGGGGTCAGCTTGAGGGTTCACACTGGTGTGGTGCGAGATTGTAGTGGACCTCTGTGTTTGCTAGAACATTCCAGAAAACCACTGTGGGGTTGGGATCGGGATTCAGTGGCAAATCATTCTCAAACTATGGATCGGTGTTAGCCACAGGTTGGGTGCAAGCAAGACGGATCCAGAATGCAGTGACTGGTGACTGGGAGTGGCCGCCAAGACCATGTAACACCAGTCCTGAAAGACCTACATTGGCTCCCAGTATGTTTCCGAGCACAATTCAAAGTGTTGGTGCTGACCTTGAAAGCCCCAAACAGCCTCGGCCCAGTATATCTGAAGGCAGCCAATCAGAAGCTGCGCTTTGGTTTCCGAACGTTTTGGAAGTCGAACGGACTTCCAGAACAGATTCCGTTCGGCTTCCAAGGTACGACTGTACTAGCAAGAGAAATACCAGGTGGTTTTTGTGAAATATTGGAGATTGGCTCCCTCACCCAACCCCCATTCTGACCCGTTTCTCTCTGTAGCTCCTGGATATGAAATCCACAGACCGGAAGCAGACGCTGCTTCATTACATCGTGCGGGTGATCCAGGAGAAATACTCCGACCTCACAAACTTCGCCAATGACCTGCACTTCCTGGAAAAAGCAGCAGCAGGTGCTGAGCCAGAGGGTTCTGGGCAAGGGGAGAAATTTACAGCGAAGGATGGGGTGCAGCTCCCTCCCTTTGGCCATGGGAATGTGCCAGAGGGGATAATAATACCCTTAAAAATACATACAGTGGTACCGCAGGTTACATACCCTTCAGGTTACATACGCTTCAGGTTACAGACTCCGCTAACCCAGAAATAGTGCTTCAGGTTAAGAACTTTGCTTCAGGGTGAGAACAGAAATCGTAAGGAAGGATAACAACGGGAAGATTTAAAGAAGGAACTATTGGAAACTCAAGGCAGTAGAAACATAAGATGATTAGAACCCCACTGAACTTGAAGCATGGGAAGCCCCAACAAAAAAATTATAATTTGGCAGAATATTTGAACAATATATGTATTTGTATAATTTGAAATACTTAATGTGATTTGATTGGATTGTTATAATGGAAAATTTAATTAAAATTTTTTTTTTTTAAAAAAAAAGAGAGAACAGAAATCGTGCTCCAGCGGTGCGGCAGGAGGCCCCATTAGCTAAAGTGGTGCTTCAGGTTAAGAACAGTTTCAGGTTAAGAACAGACCTCCGGAATGAATTAAGTACTTAACCTGAGGTACCACTGCATTCTGAAGTTCCCCCTAGGTAGAAGTGTTAATTGGAGCCACGGCAGCTCGATTGGACCTGCTTCGCCTCACACTTCCTTCTCTCTTGGCTCTCACAGTATCCCTGGACAGTGTGCTCCAAGATGTGCGGGGCCTACAGAAGGGCATGGAGCTCACGCGCAAAGAGTTCATGCGCCAGGATGACAGCGCTGTGCTCAAGGACTTCCTCAAGGCGAACACAGAGGTGATGGAGAAGCTCCAGGCCGATGGCAAAACTGCACAGGTGAGGAGGAGGAGGAGGAGGAGGAGGAAGAGAGGCGGTCTTAGTTCAGAAGGGGATGTCATGGCAACTATCGTGGCAACTCAAAACAAGGGGAGATTTGAGCCTTAAAAAAAAAGAGCTTGCCAGCAGCTCTTGAGGACCACTCAGTTTTCGGGCAGTGGTATAGGGGTTAGAGGGTTGCAGGTGGCGCTGTGGGTTAGACCACAGAGCCTAGGGCTTGTCGATCAAAAGGTCAGCGGTTCGAATCCCCGCAACAGGGTGAGCTCCCGTTGCTCGGTCGCTCCTCCTGCCAACCTACAAGTTCGAAAGCACATCAAAGTGCAAGTAGCTAAATAGGCACCACTCCAGCGGGAAGGTAAACAGCATTTCCGTGTGCTGCTCTGGTTTGCCAGAAGCGGCTTAGTCACGCTGGCCACATGACCCGGAAGCTGTACGCCGGCTCCCTTGGCCAATAAAGTGAGATGAGCGCCGCAACCCCAGAGTCGGCCACGACTGGACCTAATAGTCAGGGGTCCCTTTACCTTTACCTTTAAGCTCTCATTGAATTGCCCAAGATTATATATATATTGCGTTGGCATTTAACTCCACCTTTTCCCCATTTCCTCTCCACACCAGTGTGGATGTTTGTCTGTGTGTGGATGCATCAAACTCCTTGAAAGCTTATTCCATTGTGTGTGCGTACATGTTGTTTTTAAGGCGCCGCAAGGCTCTTTGCCATTTTTGCCAATAAAAATGAAGCCCACACACCTTGATGTCAAAGCTGACATCATCCAAGGGTTTCCAAAGAGAAGAGGCTCATTTCATGGGGCAGCCAATAAATAAAAGAAACAAATTTGAGGCAATGTGTCGCTGCTGACACAGCCGCCGCCCCAAGATTGAGGGTTGTGACTCTGTGGGGTTTTTTCTTTCTTTCTCTACAGGAAGCCTACGAGTCGACAGTGGAGTATTTCGGAGAAAACCCCAAGACTACCCCTCCTACAATGTTCTTTCCCACCTTTGTGCGCTTCGTCAAGGCATACAAGGTAAGACTCTTGCCTTTAGTTTGGGTGCAGCCTGTTTACTGACTGTGAGCCACACTCCTTGAGTCCCATATTTATTTGCATTGGGAAGATTCTAAATACCAACCAACTTTTGTAAAGATTGCCAACATAACGCAGACAGGGGAACTTTGAATTCTTAAATCATGTTATGTGAATGCTAAGAGTTGAGGATTATTGTAGTATTTACAGGGTCAATAAAATGTGTTGCAGTGGTAGGCCACACACACGAGGCCACTGTCTTCCAAATAGTTTAGTTTACTGAAATAGTTTAGTTTAGAGAAGTTTTTAATGTTTGATATTTTATCGTGTTTTTAATATTCTGTTGGGAGCTGCCCAGAGTGGCTGGGGAAACCCAGCCAAATGGGCGGGGTATAAATTGTTGTTGTTGTTGTTAAGAATTACTGGATTGACCTAGAGTAGTCGTTCTCAAGCTTCTTTCTCTGGGCCACTCTTTCCAAATAAAAAATTGCTCACACCACACCGATTTTTTCATTTATAAGAAAAAACAAAGAGCTCCTAGCAGTGGTAGATTTATGACGTAGAACACAACTACTTTATAATTGTAGTAGAATCATAGTATTGTAGAGTTGGAAGGGGCACCAACCCCCTGCAATGCAGGAATATTTGGCCCAATGTGAAGCGAAATACAGTGGTACCTCGGGTTACAGACGCTTCAGGTTACAGATTCCGCTAACCCAGAAATAGTACCTCGGATTAAGAACTTTACTTCAGGATAAGAACAGAAATCACACGGTGGCGGCACAGCGGCAGTGGGAGGCCCCATTAGCTAAAGCGGTACCTCAGGTTAAGAACAGTTTCAGGTTAAGAACGGACCTCCAGAATGAATTAAGTTCTTAACCAGAGGTACCACTGTATGATCATGGGACATCCAGGAAGTATAGAACAATGCAGCTACATAAGAACATAAATCATTCCCAAAAATAAAATTATAAGTGAGCCTCTTGCATATGTACCTTAAGTATGCGTACAAACTCAGTGAGAGTTGTGAGCTCAAAGTGTTACTTGATGCTTGCATTTTGAAAAGTTATCTTTCCGTTTTCTGTAATTAAAAATTATATTGATGCTAGACTATACGACACTGAAATGTTAAAATGTTTTATTGTCCTTGAATCTCAATCCACACCAGTGTGGCATGCACACCCTTTGAGAACCACTGAGCTGGAGAAAGGAGAACTTCTCCCTAGTTTTTATATCCCGTTTCCTAGATAGCATTTGATACGAATAACTTTAATAGAAAAAGTGACTAGCTCTTGTTGATGTTGCTACAGGGAGGCAAGGATAGGCAAGGCTCCCCTTGGGGGAAAATTCCCCACCCCCCGCCTACAAATGAGAACCATTGGTGGCCCCAGTGGGCAGTTGTAGGGCTGGAACGACAACGGCTGAATTAGCAAAAAGGTTTTCTACATCCCCATCTGTCCCCATCTTTATTATAGGTCATGTAATAAAGGACATAGTTTAACTGTTTCAGATTGTGGAAGCAAAGCAGGACCACCCAAAATAAGGTGGTGGTTCTTGCAGAGGTGAAGGCCTCTCTTAAGTATGCAGAAAGATATCATTAGTTTGTAAACTAAGAAAGAAAGAAAGAAATATTTTTGGAAAGCTCAAGGATCATGGAGCTTACAGAAACCGCAGTATGTTGAGTATCTCTGCTGGGGGAAAGTGAAGCAGTTTAGCCAGCCTGAGACCTGAACAGTTTTTTGTATCCTGGCAATGAGAGCTGGGGGAATGTGTGTGATGAGTTTTAAAACTCTGTTCTCCAGAAAGGTGGGCTTGCAAATCTGGTAACTCTGTGATGCGACGTGTTTGTGAGCCCTGTCGCCATCCAGTGATGTACCTGCGATTGCTAAGTGAAGCTTATTTTTCTCTCTCCCTGCCCCGAAACAAGAAAGCGGAAGAAGATATCCAGTTGTGGAAGAAGCAGGAAGCAGCGGCCAAAGTGGAAGAGGTGAACTCCCCCGACCAGGAAGAAAAGGCAGCTCCAAAGGTAGGTGTTAACATGTTGGAACACCTTTCCAAAACCATGTCTCCCTTCATCCTGCTTTTTCTCAAAATGAAGAGAGTTCTGGAATTCCCACCGGACTGTATTCAGCCATTGGATTTTGTGTTGGGGACCAAATCTAAACTCAGCCAAAAACCCTTTCTGCTCGCAGGATTCATATAACTTGTTCTGTTGTCAGAAACAGCTTTTGGCCTTTAGAGGAGGAGAGGGGGGTAAAATATATTTTTTAAAAGAAGCATTGACTTTGCTAGTCAGAGCGCTGGGCAACAGCGGCAGACGTACAGATGTATCCGATTCCCATTTGGCTCCCAAGCTTCTCTGATACGGCATCTTGCTCTTCTGAAGTGCATCCTTGCAACCACAGGTGTGGATTGCAGGGAAAACGTCTAGCTTGTTTGTCGAAAATATGGTAGTTGGGTGACTGGTGCCCATTTGCAGGAGGGAGTCCACCAGTAGCTGGCTCCAGAGCCAACTCTTCTAGATCTGTCCTCATCCACCTTTTCAAGATCCACAAGGGCAGCACTGAGACAGAGAAGCTGGTAGACAGTGCTACTCCCTGGACTGATCGTAAAGTAAAGGTCAAGGACCCCTGGACAGTTAAGTCCAGTCAAAGGCAGCTATGGGGTTGCGGCGCTCATCTCGCTTTCAGGCCGAGGGAGCCGGCGTTTGTCCACAGACAGCTTTCTGGGTCATGTGGCCAGCATGACTAAACTGCTTCTGGCGCAACGGGACACCATGATGGAGACCAGAGCCCACAGAAACGCCGTTTACCTTCCTGCCACAGCGGTACCTATTTATCTACTTGCACTGGCGTGCTTTTGAACTGCTAGGTTGGCAGGAGCTGGGACAGAGCAACGGGAGCTCACCCTGTTGCGGGGATTCGAACCGCCAACCTTCTGATCGGCAAGCACAAGAGGCTCCGTGGTTTAGACCCCAGCGCTCCCCCTCCCCCAATCAGGCAGGCAGGCAGGCAAATGGGGTCTGGCTTAGGGCAGCCATGAGGTCAGAGGGTCAGTACCCCTTTCAGTCCAATGGAGCAGCTTCCACGGTGTAAAGCTGAGAGTGGTGTATGAAGAGACCCACTGACAATCTGTTTTAGAGTGGAGTTATTATTATTTATTGAATTTATATGCCGCCCTATACCTGGAGGTCTCAGGGCAGTTCACAGAATAAAATCAAGATATAAAACCACAAAATACAGAATAAAAATTTTAAAAATCAACCCGATAGCCCCACCACCACACAAAACACACACACACATTTTAAAGGGCATAGGATGTCAATCAGATCAACCAAAGGCCTGGTTAAAAAGGATCGTTTTTGCCTAGCGCCTAAAGGTGTATAGTGAAGGCACCTTGGGGAGAGCATTCCACAGACTGCAAAGAAAGCCCGTTCTCGTGTTGCCACCCTCTGCACCTCTTGAGGAGGAGGCACACGAAGAAGGGCCTCAGAAGATGATTTCGGGGTCCGGGCAGGTTCATATGGAAAGAGGCGGTCCTTCAGGTATTGCAGTCCTGAGCCGTTTTAAGGGTCAAAACCAGCATTTTGAATCCCCCCCCCTTCCTCAAAGTGCCCCTTCAGGAAAAAAACTAGTAAGAATTTTATATCCCATCAGATGTCAAGGGAATGAACAACTATCTGACTTTTAGAAGACATCTGAAGGCAACCCTGTATGGGGAAATTGTTAATGTCTAATGTTTTACCATTTTTTATGTGCTGTAAGCCACCCAGGGGGGTATAAATAATAAAATTATTATTATTATTATTATTATTATTATTATTATTATTATTATTATTAATTTTACTGTTTAACGGAGGATTTGATATATTTTCTGGCTCATATTTGTTGTAGGGTTTTTTGTACTTTTTAATACCGTTTCACAATTGTTTGCAGACTTGTGGCTTTTTTGTTCTCGATTCCTGTGCTACGCTAGTTTGCCATGTAGCATTTGCAGTGTGCAATATTACAATAAGAGGACTGGGGGGAAACTTTATGGATGTAATGTTTCCTACAGTTTGCGATAGTATTTCTCAGCGATTTAAATGTGACCAAGCCTTCTGTACTTTGTCACAAAAAGCAGGTTTTCCAGGTGACTTATTTTGGCAAGTGTCAAAGTAATAATTTATGGTGTATTGCTGTCAATATTCACTTTGAATTAAAATATATATTGCAGCAAAAATAAAAAAAATCTGCTGCCTTAAGCCCCTGGGAACAGACTGGGTAAAAAACAATTTACAAAATCGAACAATGGATGGTATTCGGCAGCGACAAGCAGCAAACTGGTTTCCCCCCCTATATCTAGTACCTTGGACAGCTGCCTGATGGGTAGGCCGGTCCTGCGAAGAGAAATATCGTCTTCTCTTGGTACTTGCGTAACCACAGCAACCGCTTCTCTCTCTTGGCAGTCTCCCACCCACAAGGCCAAGCGGCAGCAGATGGACCTCATTTCTGAGCTGAAGAAGAAGCAGCTGGTGAAGGAGCCCCTCATTTACGAGGAGAAAGATGGAGCCATTGAGGACATTATTACAGGTGAGGAGGAAGGAGGCCGCTTGTTTTACCAGCGGGCTTTGAAGTCTTGGCAGATCCTCCGCGGAGGGCCGGCGATGGGCCGGGCAAAGTGGGAGCTGCGTGGAATCGTGGCGCCCGAGGGAAGCAACTTCCCAGGGACTTCTGAGCTGTGCAATTTGGGGTGACTTGGTTGGTAAAGCGTGAAACTCTTAACCTCAGGGTCATGGGTTAAGAGCCCCACGTTGGGCAAACAGATTCCTGCATTTGAGGGGGTTGTGCTAGAGTGACCCACTCTACGATTCTACAGTGAGGGGGGGAAAGTATTTGATCCCCTGCTAAATTTGCCCGTTTGCCCTCTGACGAAGAAATGACCAGTCCATAATTGTAATGGTAGGTTTATTGTAGCTGTGAGAGACAGAATAACAACAGGGAAAACCCCCAGAAACCCAGAAGACAAAAGTCAGAGATTGATGGGCATTATAATGCGTGAAATAAGGATTTGACCCCTTTGCAAAAGATGACTTAGTACTTGATGGCAAAAACCCTTGTTGGCAATTACAGAGGTCAGACGTTTCTTGTAGGTGGCCACCAGGTTTGCACACATCTCAGGAGGTATTTTGTCCTGCTCCTCTTTGCAGATCCTCTCCAAGTCAGTAAGATTTCGAGGCTGATGTGTAGCTACTTGAACCTTCAGCTCCCTCCACAGATTTTCAATGGGATTAAGGTCTGGAGACCGGCTAGGCCACTCCAGGACCTTAATGTGCTTCTTCTTGAGCCACTCCTTTGTTGCCGGGCCGTGTGTTTTGGGTCATTGTCATGCTGGAATACCCATCCTCAACCCATTTTCAGTGCCCTGGCTGAGGGAAGGAGGTGCTCACCCAAGATTTGACGAAACATGGTCCCGTCTATCGTCCCTTCGATGCGGTGAAGGTGTCCTGTCCCCTTAGCAGAAAACCACCCCCAAGCATAATATATCCCCCTCCATGTTTGACGGTGGGGATGGTGTTCTTGGGGTCGTAAGCAGCATTCCTCCTCCTCCAAACACGACGAGTTGAGTTGATGCCAAAGAGCTCGATTTTGGTCTCATCTGACCACAACACTTTCACCCAGTTCTCCTCTGGGTCATTCAGATGTGCATTGGCAAACTGCAGACATGTGCTGTCTTGAGCAAGGGGACCTTGCAGGCTCTGCAAGATCTCAGTCCTTCACAGCATAGTGTGTTACCAACTGGTTTCATGGTGACTATGGTCCCAGCTGAGGGATGTGGGTGGCGCCGTGGGTTAAACCACAGAGCCTAGGACTTGCCGATCGGAAGGTCGGCGGTTCAAATCCCCACGACGGGTGAGCTCCCGTTGCTCGGTCCCTGCTCCTGCCAACCTAGCAGTTCGAAAGCACGTCAAAGTGCAAGTAGATAAAACAGGTACCGCTCCAGCGGGAAGGTAAACGGCGTTTCCATGTGCTGTTCTGGTTCACCAGAAGTGGCTTAGTCATGCTGGCCGCATGACCTGGAAGCTGTACGCCGGCTCCCTCGGCCAATAAAGCGAGATGAGCGCCGCAACCCCAGAGTCGGCCACGACTGGACCTAATGGTCAGGGGTCCCTTTACCTTTACCTATGGTCCCAGCTGCCCTGAGTTCATTGACAAGTTCCCCCCGTGTAGTTCTGGGCTGCTTCATCACCATTCTCCTGATCATTACAACTCCATGAGACGAGATCTTGCATGGAGCCCCAGACCATATCTGGGTAAGGATAAGAGGCAATCACAGGCTTTACTGCGTGGTCCAAGGGCGCTCTGCTGAGCACACACACACACACACCCCAGCCCTTATTTGGCTGAGACCACACCATGCCTTTTTTTGGAGCAAATATTTGCCAGTGTACAGTTCTAACCGGCCTGTGTGCCTGGGCTACACATTTAATTTCCATCGTTTCAGATCTGGGCTCTCTGAGCAGTTGGCCATTAGTGGGCATCCTTAATTTTTCTTCTCCCCAACCCACCTGCTTGTTTATCACATTTGTATCCCACCTTTTCTCCAGATTGCTCAAGGCGGTGGATACACAGTTCTTTTCTCTCCCATTCCCATCCAATTCCCACAGCAAAACCCTGTGAAGTCGGTTAAGCTGAGAGACAAGCGACTTCTGAGGCTTTTCCCCATTTTGCCAATGCCCAGACACACCACACAAACACACATCACCCGCAAAACTAGGTGGGGCTGTAAGGGAGGTTTTCTGCTGCTGTTGCTGCTGCTTTTTGCCTGTTTCATGGAGTCCCACTCACCTGTTGTTATACCCTCCTTAGGCCTTTCTGCTCTTTGTGCAAACCAGCTTGTCTGCTTGTACTAATCGCTGCAGGGCCTGGCACTCTTTCTAAGTGCACTCATGTCTTTTTTTTCCTGCCCAAAGATTCTCAAAGGGTGCATCTACACCACAGACTTAAACTGGCAGAACAGAACTGCAGGGGTGGAGAAGTTTTGTAGACAGGGCAGAGGGGTAGGGCAGGTTGTCGAACCTCCAACAGAGATTTGTTAGTGCTCTCAATGAACTTCAATTTCCAGGATTATTTAGAGAGAAGCCGTGACAGATATGAACTTCTGTGGAATGCAGAGATGCCGTTTAGAGGCTCGGCGCCTCTTTTTAGAGACCACCTTCTTGCTTGCTTTGGGACTTTTACTTGCCTGCTTTACTTGCCCTTTGTCTCTCTTCCTCTTCTTAATCTCCTTGCCTTTCCCTCCGGTACTATTCTTTACTTAGCACTGAAGACCGTTCCTTTCACTGCTCGGACGGGCAAGCGCTCTTCTCGCCTCTTCTGCGACGCCAGTTTCAATGAAGAGAGCCCACTGTAGCTTGTGGCTCTAGGTAACGTGCTGCATCAAAGGCACAAGGGTGGATTTATGTAGCCGAGGGGTGGGGAGCGCGGCAGGTAAAGGTGGCACCCCAAAACATCTCCTTCCAGTGCTGGGATGAGTCCTGCAATTGCTGAAGCATCTAGCCAGGCATTTGAGTGAATACATGAGGGAGTTCAAGCTGTGTGTGTGTGCATACAATCAGTGTTAGGGCTGGGTGATATATGGTTTTCAACAATGTGATATACAACCAGCTAAACATCGCAATAGACTGATATATCACGGTGTCTGAAATAAGGATGAAGCGATATAGAGGCATTGGCTGGCTTCACGGTTTTTCCTGCACCGTGATTTTTGCCGGCACCTGCCCTTGCAATTCGCTGCCCCCTGCATGAGGCAGGGGATTGCTGAGCCAGCAGAGTTAGCAGGAGCTGCAGGAATTGAGAGAAGCATTGACTGGCTCAATGTTTTCCCCCCACACATCGTGATTTTTGCATAGCCACACACCATGATTTCACAATGCATTGCCAGGTCAAATTTCTGAAATGCAGTTATCACGATATGGACTTCAGGCTTCTCAGGGCAGTAAACCTTTTAGGTCTGAAAGTGAGATGCGTCTCCAATTTTAAGTAAGAAAACGGAAGATCACACTGCATACAGCAGAGTGTTTCCTTCCTTTCCCTAGTTTTTGAATGAAAAGCAGCCTTGAAGGCTGCCATCAGGCACAGAGGAGGGGGTGCCAAGAATGTACCGAACGCTCAAATTGGGGCAGTCAATTTTTTCCAGTCGGTGGGAAAAGCAGTTGTGGGGAGCAGGGAAGAAAGCAATTTTGAGAAGGAGGATGGGGAAAGAGTTAAGCAAGTTCGCTCTACTCCTCTCGGTGGTCGCCTCCGAGGTTGTATTTCAATGTAAAAGTCAGGGGAGGGGAACACACAGCTGCACGTTCTGCATTGCAGAAGTTTTAGGGAGAAACCAGCCCAGGGCAAATCGAATAGCCAAGCAGGTCTGAATGCATGCGCCCGAAACAATTAACTAGGCATTTTGTTTTTTCTCGTGGCAGGCCTGCGCAACCAGCCGTACCGGCGAGGGGACACCGGTCGGCACAGCGCCAGGAAACGGGCCGTGGGGCAGACGCTGCAGGTGACTGCTGACATCTCGCTGTGACAGCCCCGAATGAGAACAGCAAGCTAGCCAAGCCTTGGTTTGGGGGCGCGAGGCAAGGACTGGGGGGGTTCCTGGCCGACGGGCTTGGACCAAAAGCTCCTCACACCAAGGAACGACAAAAACTCAGGGCAGGGTGATCCCTTTCCTTCTCCTCCTCCGCTTTTAAAGCCATTTGTGGGCTTATGCGCACAAAAACCCTGCCAATTCTCCTGCCCACGGGGATCTACGCTGCTTCGTTTTGAACTTCGTTTTCTCGGCCACGTCGGACGGCCCTAAGGTGGAACTATGGCAGGGGCTGCTCTGCCAACTAGGACAGCAGGTGGTTCTGGAAGGCGAGTCCAGCCAATGCAACACCAAGCCAAGAACGAGCACCTTCCACAGCCTGGAATGTTTGCGACTGCAGACTCCCTCTGGAGAGAGGAAGCGGAACCGACAGGGTCTCGATTCCTCCTCCCAGCTTGCCCTGGTCCCTCCCTCCCCCCCCCCGCCTCATCCAGCTGGGCCATTTCAGTCTGCTTTAATCCTCCACTTCCTCCTCCGGCCTGGAGAAGACAGCCAGTGTTCGCAGGCCAGTTTTCTCCCATCTGACATGAACGGTGCTGTTTGATCCGAGCGAGTAGTCGTACGCTTGTAGGAAGGTTACTTGCCCAGGAATGTGTAACCTCAGGATCATTTAAGCCATTGAAGTGGTGCAACGAGGGGGTCCACAAGGACTTTGCCGGGGGTGGGGTGGGGCAGCAAGCACCCTGTACAAAACAGCTCCAGCACTTTTTAAACCTCCGTGGGCAGGTGCCACGACCGCCTTGGCCTTGTAGGACGCAAACGGCAGGCAGCACTTCAGGTTTGTGCTGTAGAGAGGGCTAACAGCCTGTGTAGTTTTCTCCCTTTGCAACATTTCGGCTGGCACAGGCCTGGCTGAGGATGCCTGGGAGTGGTGTCTTAAGCCCTTACCAAGGCTGTTGTGGTTATAGATGACCCAGGAGTCTCTGCTGCCCTCCCTATTTTCACGAGGGCAACAAGACGAGAGTTTGATCAGTGCACGTAAGCAACCAGAGTTGTCCTTCCTTCCACCAAGGCTCCTCACCACCACCTGAAGTCACTCCCCTCGTGCACGCCGTAAGATGGGAAGTGCCCAGCCGCTAAGGAGGAAAGGAGACTGGGCTCTAAGCAGGAGACGTAAATCTTCCTAAGTATAATGTTTGGTTAAAGTTATTAATATAATTTCGGCTTCTTACTCTAGCACAACGACCATCCCTAGGAAGCAGTTGCGGTCCGTGGAACAGTCTCTCAGGATTTAAGTATTTGGCACAGGCGGCACTTTGGCATTTTTGAAACCAACACGCTCTGATGCAGAGAAGCTCAGAGGCTTCGTGACAATCAAAACGGGGGAGCGAGTTGCTTTTCTTTTTCTTGCCACGTGGTGTCGCCATTTCTGCGGGGTTTTCCACCGGTGCTCTTTCTCCAACCTGTGCCCTGGGTTCTAGTCTCCCCCCGCCCCCCCAGAACTAAAAGTAGAGGTAATTAGGTCAATCAGGTGATACCCGCTATAATTTCCAAGAGCACAATGGGGTGGTTTCTCTCCCCGCCCACCCCCCAAGGAATCTAAGCAGCAAATGAATTTGTAGATGGGGTAAGATTTCTGCCCCGAGGGTCAGGTTGTCTGAAGGACTCTGCATCATGGAGCCACTTTGCTTACAAAGGCAGACCAAGGGGTAAGCTCACCTTGCTTTGAAGCAAGGGGGCGATCCTAACAGACCCAGGATGTAATGTCTTTCGGCAGCTCTGTTCTCTGTGGGTTCCCAGGGGACAAAGGCACTTGCAAGTTGAGCATCTGCTCTCCCCCTTGCTCTTTACAGCTCATGCCCTTTTTTCTTTTCTGGGGGTGGGGAGAGGAGATTGTGAAAACTCCAAAAGAGATAAAGCCCATCCCATCCACCCCAGCACAAATCCATGCCCCCTGGGACGGATTCTGCCTACAGAGGACGTTGGTAGGCAAAGAGCTGCATTCCCACCCTGTTCACCCCAGCATGCAAGCTTTGCAGCAATAAATGCACACAGCAGCGGGTGTTGACCTGCATACCTAACAGCCCCCCTGTTCTGTCTCAGCTGGAAAGGAACAATTTCTTTAAAAGTCATGCAAAAGTCAACACCCTATTCTTCATCTGCTCATCCGGCTTTAGCCTTCGAGCTGCACACCCGCTTAGAAACTCCCGGTTTAGACTTAGGCTAACATTTGCTTTCTCCTGTAACCTTAAAAGCAGCTTAAAGAAAAGAAAAACAATCACAGCATATACACTCAGAACAGAAACCTTGGACATTGTTTCATCACACACTTTTGGGGGCGGGTGGGCGGGGGGAGAAGCGGGAGAAGGGGATATTAGGAAAAGAATTGAATGTGCAACCTATTGTTTTTAGAAATGCCTTGAATCATGGAGGGGAGGACCAAAACGCCCCTGTATGATTGCTATTTGTATACATTATTTTTATATATGGTTATGTGAATTGCATTTAATCCAAAGCGAGTTAACCATGAGAGCAAATAATAAATGTATTCTAAAGATGCGAAAGGTGCCTGTGTTCAAAGAGAGTGCCGGCAGTCTGCTGGAGGGCAAAGAACGCCATAAGGTACACTCCAATTTTTAAGCCCCCACCTCCCACCCCAAGCAAGGCTGCCTCTGCTGCAAGGTCCGCTAAGAAATCAATTTGCCCACAGCAGTGGAATGCCCTTGCTTGCACCCCTTGTGACTGCAGATTCTCAGTACAGTTGTACTTTGGAAGCTGAACGGAAATCGTTCCAGAAGTCCGTTCAATTTCCAAAACGTTCGGAAACCAAAGCATGCCTTCTGATTGGCTGCAGGAAGCTCCTGCAGCCAATCAGAAACCGCGTCGGACGTTTGGGTTCCAAAGAATGTTTGCAAACCAGAACACTCACTTCCCAGTTTGCAGCATTCGGGAGCCAAAATGTTCAGTTTGCAGGGTGTTCGGGATCCAAGGTACAACTGTATCTCCATCCAAAATTCAGGGCAGGGAGCAGTGCAGCGGTGCCTAGATATACACAGTTGGCTGAGGGTATTCACATTACAATATTTTCTATGCACAGTATTTCAAAAGTGAAATCTCTTTTTGTCACACTGCAACACAACACAATTATACATATACTTATTAGGTGCTAGAGAACGAACAATAGGGGGTGTCTATATCGTGCCCTGTTTTATAGTCTTTCTAATAGAAATCCAGCTAATTAATTTAGCATGCTGGATGGACTCAATGGACATTTTAATTTGGGCGGTGGGTGGGAGGGGAGGAATACACACAGACTTGCACATATATCATTTGTGACTCTCGCCGGACTCTGCATGGATGGGTAAGTTAAGTGGCAGCAGAATAGCTGCCATCGTGTATCCCACGCCTGTTGAGAAACTTGGTGAAACAACTTGGCATGCACTGCTTTGGGACACGGGGAATGGCTGGGACACGGGACCCACAAACCTGAAGCATTAAGACCAACCTCACTCCAAACCAAGAATTGCCCAAGAGCAGAGCAGCAACACACAACACTGTTCAATAAAATAAAACGCAACAAAAGTCAGTTGCTGCCCCAAAAGGCGTAATTTTGCTTCATTTCCACAACAGCAATACATACATTATCATGGTGTTCTGGAACACCACAGAAAGGCAAAATAAGGTAACAACAGATTTAGGCCACTGTTAGTATTGCATAGGTCTGGCAACTGGCAGAACTGATTTGAATCCAAAGAAAAGCAAGCATGTGCCCATCTTAAAAACTATTTTGTCCCACTGATGTCAACAATTTGAGTGGAACTGACATTCCCTGCACTGGAGCCCTTGGATTTACAAGAACCAAAGAGTCTAGAGGAGTCTGGCTGCGATCATATCCTAGGACTTTCCCCACCCCTTCAAATTGAGGAACCACCCCCCTACACACACAAAATACTTTTGTCTTTTCAAAATCAAGGGCAGACAAAGCAGAGTCTTGTTCTTGCAGAGCAAAACACAGCTATTCAGCTCGCAGTTCAAACTTCTGAAATCAAAGTACAGCACAGCCAGCCAGCCAACCCTCTGACAAAAATGATCATTTCCTAAAGCAAACTTGCAGAGCAAGTGGAAAGGGTACATATGAAATGAATGAATGAATGAATGAATGAATGAATGAATGAATGAATGAAAGCAAGGCAAAGCACCAGTGCTTTCATATTACCCACTCTAGGCTTCCATGGTGCTGATTGTATTGCTGAACTACAGCACTCAGAAGCCCAGGGGCTAGCACTGGAGGATGGAATATTTCCCAAAATATCTAGAGGGCTGCAAGTTCCCCACTTATGCTCCAGAAGGTCTTCCTGCAGTAAATGGTATAGACTAGAAGGACCATGGGTGGCTATAAAGCCACAGGGCTAGTGGAGACCACTAAGTGCACAAGAGCTCCAATCTAAATGGGGAGCAAGAACATTTGCCTCTCAAAAAGCCGGTAGATAACCTGTCCTGTCTCCCTCTTTCAGCAGCTGCATGCAAGAACTGAACAAGGCTTGCAGGATGTAGGTCTAATGTGCTGCAGAGAAGAGCAATGGGACAAAGAGATTATTAATGGAGCTAGGAGTGTAGGCCTCCCTGCCCCAGTTTCCTTTTCTAAATGGTGAATTCCCCGCTATTTAACTTGGTAGCAACCAAAAACACACTCCTTTTGCCCAGCCTTTTCCCTTCTAAGCTTACACAGTGCCTCTTCTACACACCAGGTGGCGCCTGTACCAGTTCTGTTCGTTTTCCTGTAAAAATAACGCCGTAAACCTTGGTTTGCTGACTTTACCGCAGCCTTGATGGCAATTTATGCTTTTGTCCTGGCTGCCACGCACACCATGACAAAGGCTGAACTGAAATGATGTTGGCCTTTAAAGTGTCTTATTGTAAAATATTTCCTCTTGGCACGTGTACACCAAGGGAGGTTTGAGAAAAGGAAGCTCTTCTAGGGCAGCAGGTGATTTGGAAAACGATGAAGATGCCCTATGATGTCCTTCCTTTTTAAAAACACACCTCTTCTTTTTTTTCTACCCTACTTCAGAGAGTTTAGAAAGAGGCAGCTTCCTTGCCTGACAGCAGAATCAACCCAAACGGGATAGAATAACCTTAGCTCCGAAAAAAAAAGAAAAAACCAAACCATTTTATGCCACCTGAGAATGGCCAAAGCTGTCCCAGAATGGCTGCCTTCTAGTCTCAAATCCCTGCAGCGCCATGGCTGTAGGGTTGAGATTAGCCAGCCTTCATTTTGTAGGCAGCATTAGTATTCCAGACAGGAAGCTCAGCAAGGAAGTGGGTTCAGATTCAAAGCTTAGTAAGCTTCATGCAAGGCTTTGTCACAGCAGGACATCCTTGTACCCAACAAGGAAAGAGGACGTACCACTTCCCTCCTAATGAAGTTCCTCATCTAGTCACTGTCATTCATTTACCCACATCACTTGGCACAGAATAAGGCCACTCCAAACTCTACAAGGTCAACCGTGCCAATATGCACACAGATTTTTTTTATATTAAAAAAATCATATATATTGTACTGATTTGCTTGCTTTATTTCAAGCTTACATTTTGCCTAAAACTCTTCTGGTATAGAGTTTGGATTTCTAAGGCTGCAATCCTATGTACGCAATTAGTTCGGTGTAAAGTCCCACTGACTGCAGCGGGGCTATATCTGAGTAAGCATGCATAGCCCTGGCTCTGTTAAGACACATGCAGTTCTCTCTAGGGCAGAAAAAGAAAATGGAACCAAAGCCTAAAACGTAAGGAGCTCCACTTGAGATGTCTGTGTCAGTCATCACTAATCACCAATGGGGGGTGTAGCTGAAAACATATCTATGAAGGGATGCATATCAGGCTCCCCCAATTGGTGACCCACCAAGCCAAAAAAAAATCAAACTTCCTACTTCTTGCTGCCTGTCCAGGGGCTGCAAAAACCTACAAAGCAACTGTTTGGCTACGGTACATGTCTGCCAAGGTGTATTGGGTTTGGTGGGTTACAAACAACATAGGCCTGGATTATATGAACAAACTGAGACACACTTGAGTGATTTCCCACCCTGTCACGCATTTCTCCATGAGATGGAATGCAAGGCTGGTTGCGTTTTGACGCCAAGCACAGAAAACTCCCCTCAAACACCCCAAAAGGGGCACTATGGTATATTGGAGAAATTTGATGCCTGGACTTCTGCAAGAACCCCCCCCTGGAAATTTTAAGCTCACCAAAATTTGGCCAAGTAGCGATTCACCAAGCCAAACAGGGCTCAGGCATATTAAGGCCTTTGAGGTTTTTGGCCACACAAGGCAGGCAGCAAGAGCAGGTGCTCTTATCATCAAAGCACTGGTGGGCTGCCATAGGCACTGGATGGTGCGCAAAACCAAAGCTGGCTGTCCACTGCATAGTTAGGAAAATCGCCATGCAACTGAAATTTAATACGACGAATCTTCCAGCACCGATTTCTGAGCTTTCTCAGAAGGTGCAGCATGCTACCAGTTTCGCTGAGGAAGTTCCCAAGCGAATCAGATATGTGTTGCTGACTACATTCCTCCAAGCTGCTCAGGGCAACGGTTTTTGCACGGCAACAAGTGTGCCGCGTCGAACGATGATGAGAAAGTGAGTTGGCCAGGGTGACCTGATGTGCTTTGTCTCCAAGGAGGTTCCCCACCTCTAAGCCCATTGCTGGGTTTGGGGAACTTAACTAAGCCCCACTGGGCAAATCAGAACTTCCCATTTTCTTTGGGATTCATAGAAGGCGGTTGGGTTAAGAAATTCACCGCCTTCCCGCAACCCAGCAGATCAGGTTCATCCTAGTCTTCTGGGTCAGTTTCATAAACGCAGACACAATAATTCAGTTTTTTCTGCCACCCAGCCCATAAACCTGGCTGCACACAAGGGCTGGGTGCAGTAAAGAAGCAGAGAGGAACCAAAACTATAACCTACAACCACCAACAATATTCAGCACTCAGCTATCTGCAGATACCACATCTGGCTCCATGGGGGTATCACAGGAGTGTCGTGGGGAGAGACAACATCCCTTAAGGCTTCTTCTCTAGCTGGCCATGTTTGACCCTCCAGCTCCAGCCACAGCTGCTGTCAGGAGCAAGGGTGCACTGAAGCTCGATGCCCAAATCAGGGATCTCCATGTCGCAGCAGACGGGCTGGCCTTCCTTGGTGAAGAAGCTGAAAGCAGAGGCCGGTATCTGTGAAAGCAGAACACACACACACAAAAAGGTGAAGGGGTCCGACTTCACAACAACTGGATCAAATCTACGCTTCCAGGTCTCATAAGAAAGCTGCAGAGATAGCGCAGGATAGTGCGCACCCCGGAAATGATCTCTTTCAGCTTCTGCCTTCTGGAAGAAGGTACAGGGTTATAAAGACTAGGACTAGCCGCCTGAGAAACAGTTTCTATCCAAATGCAATTTTGGTTTTAAAGGCAGTGTAAGGTAGTCTCAATGGGAGTATATTGTATTTAATTATGGGGTATCGTAGTTTTTAGGGGGCTAACCAGGCTGGGATAGCAGGCTTGTTGGTTTTTGAATGTCTGATGTAGATTTTTTCAATTTTGTTGTTCTGCATGGGACAATGACAATAAAGATTATTGTATTGTATCATAACTGCACTTTTATTTCTAGTTGACAGAGGAAGAAACGAAGTCATATCACATGCATTTAAAGGGGAATGGGCAAAAAATTCATTGCATGCGTATTTCTGGGCCCACAGCAGAGTTCAGTAAGAGCAAAGTGGCCATGTTGATTTCTGCCTCGAGACAATTGAGTGTGCCTCCAGGGGTGGAGCCAGACCACTGCGCTAGCAGCACTGAAGCAACCTCCCTGGGGCGCAAACCTGGGCAGTGTGTATGGAGGTCCTGGGTGATGACAAGACTCAGCCTTGCTGACGAGGTCCAAAGGAAAGGAAAGCAATGTCTGGCATCAGCTGGGCTGCAGGAGTTGCTGGAAGGAGGCATACAAAGTGCCACCCAACCGTGTTAGGGATTCCACTCTGGATTTGTGCAGGGTTTAATCTTTAGCCTTTTCTTCTCCAGAAGATATCTTGCAAGGCGAAGAAGGATTAAGATGACATTCCCAAATACAGTGGTACCTTGGTTCTCAACTTGGTACTCAAATGCCGAAAACCCAGAAGTAAGTGTTCCAGTTTTCGAACATTTTTCGGAAGCCGAACATCCGATGCGGCTTTTGGCTATTGTTTCTGGGACACCTGCACCAATCAGAAGCTGCGCCTTGGTTTTCGAACATTTCGGAAGTCAAACAGACCTCCGGAACGGATTAAGTTTGCCGCTTTTGTTTTTGCTATTTATTTTGCATTTTTGTGGCTTTCTCGGTTAATTTGTTTTTGTGACTGGGTAGAACCCAGTTCAGCTACTGACTGACTGAGGAAATGGATAAAAGCCCCCCATCCAAACAATGACTATCATCAGCACAGATAAGGAAAAAAAAATAATTTTAATTTTTATCATCTACAAGACTGCCTTATTCATTTTATAGTGCAGTACATTGATTACTGATTTCATTTTATGGATCAATGGTCTCGTTAGACAGTAAAATTCATGTTAAATTGCTGTTTTAGGGGTTGTTTTTAGAAGTCTGGAACAGATTGATCAGTTTTGCATTACTTTCTATGGGAAAGCGCGCCTTGGTTTGGGAACACTTTGGTTTTGGAACGGACTTCCGGAACGGATTAAGCTTGAGAACTAAGGTACCACTGTAGCCTCATTTTGCAGTACTTCGCACTCCCAAAAGGAGAGAGGTCCACCAGGGCAGAACTCACCTGGCTGCTGATTCCAATGGCTACATCTCCCACCTTGGCGCCATGAAACTCTCGGATGTGGAGACTCTCCCCGCTGAGCAAGCGGATCTCAATTTTCACTCCTGGAAGGCAGAAATAGAGAGCTAAGCATTTACTTGCCACCTGAAGATAACATTCTATACATCTGACAAAGCAGTTTCTGGTCCATTAAAGATCATGCCAAATAAATCTATCAGGATGCTTCCTGGCTGTTGCTATTTTCAGGTGGGATTTGCTCACCTACTGGCACATTGCAAGGGCCCCAAACAACTAACTCACTATCACAAAGGATCAGACTTCTTTGTGATAAGAGCAATGGCAAAATGCACTGAGAAATGCAAGGTAGCCTTTACAAAAACTTATGGAATATGCAGAAACAGGGAAACTTACAGGAAAAATAAGAAATCAAGATAACAAACTTTTTAGAAAAGAATGGAAATGGTTTATGGAATATTTACAAATAAACTGCAAACAGGTAAGAACATTGGCAGGATTATTGTAATAACCTGCAGTTTTTTTTATAAGAGTATATATTTAAAGTACATGAATAAATGAGTAAGTTCATTTGGAATATGCAGAAAATAAAAATATATATATTTAAGAAACCTCAGAAAGAGGGAGAAGGAACTGTCAAAATGATTGTAAAATTACTGAAAGGTATAAAATTGAAAATCATAAAAAAGAGAAATGCAAGGCAGCCAACTATATCCTGGTATTTGATGTAAAACGAATTTTGCTCCCAATTCTAGTGTTTATTAGTTTATTAAGAATGATTACACGGTCTAATTAGCAACTATTAATTCATGTGCCAATGAAACACACCACAAAATGGAACCGTTTAACACAATAGTGCCTTTGGCAAGCAAATGCAGAAGAAGCCATTTGGCCTCTGGCTTGCTTACTACCGTACGGACCGAGAACAGAACCTACCATCAAAGTAGTTGGGCATATCTGTATTCCTGCTGAGATGCAGCCAGCTGTTCCAGCTGTTGCTCTGCCCATCTGTTTGGCTGCTCCACGAACCCACTCCAGAACTCATGGTTTCCTTCAGGCTCTGAGATGTTTTCAATGAGTCCTAGAGAAACAGAAAGCAATAGCAATGTCATTCTTCCGCAGGCACACCAGTTGGCTGCCGGGTCTAGTTTCCAATGCCCCACAGTATGGGGGTCACTTCTTCACTTCAGGTAGCCCCACTCCCAGGCATGTCCAAAGGACTGAAAACCTGGAAAAGACATAGAATCTGGCACTTCTCTCACTACCGGAACAGTATGAAAAGAAAAAGAGGCACCTGCTAATATCTATAGGGAGCTCACAAGCAGGACCTGGGAGCCAACAACAACAACAACAACAATAATAATTTATTTGTACCCCAGCCACTCTGGGCGGCTTCCAAGAAAGATTAAAAATACATTAAAATGTACACTAGGAGGCACCTGTCCCAATTTCTTTCTGGGCCACACGCTAAAGGTTTTCACAGCTCAGAGGGAGGAGATGATTCTGGGACCAAATCAGGGAATTGGCACAATGCAAGGAAAAAGGTAAAGGTAAAGGACCCCTGCACGGTTAAGTCCAGTCGAAGGCGACTATGGGGTGCGGCTCTCATCTCACTTTCAGGCCAAGGGAGCCGGCCTTTGTCCACAGACAGCTTTCCAGGTCATGTGGCCAGCATGGCTAAACCGCTTCTGGTGCAATGGAACACTCTGACTGATACCAGAGTGCATGGAAGCGCCATTTACCTTCCCACCACAGTGGTACCTATTTATCTACTTGCACTGGTGTGCTTTCGAACTGCTAGGTTGACAGGAGCTGGGACAGAGCAACAGGAGTTCACTCCATCACGGGGATTCCAACTGGCGACCTTCTGATCGGCAAGCCCAGGAGGTTCGGTGGTTTAGACCACAGCGCCATCCGCATCCCAGCACAATGCAAGCAGCCCATGGCTCCCTCCTGCTTGTCTTCATGTACTTGCCTTCTCACTGGCATCTGACGGGAGAGCACTGTCCAGGCTGAGGCACAACAACATCTGCTCCTGCTCCTCCAGAGAGAAGGGCTGAGATAGGCTGTTTCGAATCAGCTCTGTGGGAAAGGAAACAGACTACAATGACAATGAAGGCCAAAATATCACGCTGTAACAGCCCCTGGCCCTCAGCAAGTTCCAGATCCCCCCTCCAAGTGTCAAGTGGGGTCGTGCCATGCAGCTCTGCCCCATTTTTCAGAGAACTACATTTGATTGATTTTGGAACACATTTGCCAAGTACTCAATGCAGTTTTAAACAAATCCTGTGCATATTTTTATCACCATTTAACTCCCTAACCTCCCGCTCTCTTCAGCACAGCCTTTCTCATTTCAAATGCTCCATAAAAGCTCCTCCTCCTAATCAGTATCTCGCTCTGTCAGCCCAGAGCCAGTGTGGTGTAGTGGTTAAGAGTGGTAGACTCGTAATCAGGGGAACCGGGTTCGCGTCTCCGCTCCTCCACATGCAGCTGCTGGGTGACCTTGGGCCAGTCACACTTCTCTGAAGTCTCTCAGCCTCACTCACCTCACAGAGTGTTGGTTGTGGGGGAGGAAGGGAAAGGAGAATGTTAGCCGCTTTGAAACTCCTTAAAGGGAGTGAAAGGCGGGATATCAAATCCAAACTCTTCTTCTTCTTCATTTGGTGTTGCCTCATTTACACAGCGCCTCACCAATAAGCTTGCATCGAAAGACCTGAGCAAGGCTCTCAATAAATAAAATCAACGTGTTATAGTGACAACTGGCAGCTCAGAACATGAGCTGCACTGAGCTAGGAATCAAAGTCCAGATATAAGGCCATCTGGAGAGGAAATGGTGGGTGGAGGAAGGGTTCAGCAACCCCTTCCCACACAGCTTCTCTGCTTAAAACTGCAGCCTCACCATGCTGCTTTTCACAGCAGCTTGGCACCACTTATGTTAGGAGACATCGGCCTACAGTCGTAACAGATACTTCAACCTTGAACCAGATGATTCTTATGTGCAACGACTGAGTCCACAAAGTTCAAATCATGAAAAAAATTTGCTTGTTTTAAAACAGACCTACATTTGGGACTACAATTCCCATCATCCCTGACCACTGGGTCTTGTTAGCTAGGGATGATGGGAATTGTAGTCCCAAACATCTGGAGGGCAGGAGTTTGCTTATGCCTGCTTTAAAACAACAGCAGCATATTCTGTTTCCTTCATGGAAGGCTATTCAGTGTTCCTTTTCATATACAGTGGTACCTCGGAAGTCGAACAGAATCCGTTCTGGAAGTCCGTTTGATTTCCAAAACATTCAGAAACCAAAGCACGGCTTCTGATTGGCTGCAGGAAGCTCCTGTAGCCAATCATAAGCCGCGTCGGACGTTTGTGTTCCAAATAACATTCGCGAACCGGAACACTCACTTCCGGGTTTGCGGCGTTCGGGAGCCTAAACATTCGACTCACAAGGCGTTCGGGATCCAAGGTATGACTGTATGTGTATTTTTAAAATCATGATAGGATTTATTCTACATGGATTTGAAAGAAGACTCAATACACTGTGAGGCTCCATAAAGGTACAGAGAAAGACAAGAGCAATGATCTCAGCAATATAACAAAGGCGCTGTGGAAATCAGCTATACCAGATGCAAATCGTCCTAAACCCAAAATGGCAATGAACTAAATCAAGAAAGCAATGGAAATGACATGGGGCATAAAGAGCAGCTGGAGAAGTGCAGATAACACTTCTCCTACCTGAACCATGATGGGGAAGGAACCCTATCCTTCTGAAAAACCCTCACCCCCGCTTCAATAAAATTTAGCAATGTGCCATTGACAAGATATGGAATTCAAAAAAGATT
Organism: Podarcis filfolensis; assembly: GCF_964270895.1. NCBI lineage: Eukaryota > Metazoa > Chordata > Lepidosauria > Squamata > Lacertidae > Podarcis > Podarcis filfolensis. The sequence goes on from NC_139615.1 coordinate 39,178,705, forward strand.
CCCTTTTCAATACCTGCAGTAAGTGAAAGGAGCCCAATTTATCGTTTTAACCTTGAAAATGGAGATATTCAGTGTTCTGAGATGGTTTGTTCTTTTAAATCGCTATGTCCCATCTTATCCATGCTTCCTTCTATTCTGCTACAACCACCCGGGCACAAGATACATCGGCGCCGTGCATAGATGTAATTCCATCCCTCCTTTTTATCTTTTAAGCACACACCCCTTCCTTGCCTGGTCCTCCAGCCAACCAATAGGAAGCAGGTAGCACTGCCCCATACGTACAACCCTTCACCTCTGGGGCAGCAGAGCTGCACACAAAGAACTCGCTAGGCAGGAGACTTGAGAGCAAGATGACGAATAAAGGCACATTTCCAGAGAGAAAGACGAGAAGCGCAGTTCGGTCATTACCAAACTCCAGCTGCTGAAGCTCAAGTTCAAAGGATGCGGTTCTCCAGTCTGTCAAACTGCCCCTCTTGGTGCTGAGTGGAGGCAGGAAGCAGAGCTGCAGAGAGTCGCACGGCTGCATTAGTTCCTTGCACGTGCTCAGAGGGATGAACTGCGCCTTCTCGGCCAGACCGTGGCGGGGAAGTGGGAGGGTGTGGCCTTCGGGAGGCTCCGGGATTGGCAGCGGTGGGTCTGGGAGACTAGGCTCTGGGGCCAAGTGTAGGCTTCGGGGTTGTCTGTATTCTCCTCTCCAGGGGCTCTTCAGGCCTCCCACTGCAAAGCGAAGGGGAAATGTTAGGTCAGAAGAAAGAGAGAGGAGGGAATCCCTCTGCTGGAGGGAATCACCCAGAAGGTTTCGCTTCTTTTCAATCCCAGGTGACTGCCATTAAGTGAAGAAAAAGGATACATTGATGGGATGGTCATTTAAAGCTTTACCCAGTGGCAGGGAGTGTGTGGTGTGTGTGTGTGTGTGTGTGACCTCAAGTCTGAGGGCCAAATGAGGCCCCCAGATTTCTCTGCCTGGCCCCTAGAACTCTCCCCAAGCCACACCCTTCCCTGGTCCTGTTTCACCCCAAAGTGTTTTTTTTCCTAGCTGCAATTTGTCCTTGACATCTGATGGCTCTGGCTTGTCTGGATGGAGGTGTGTTTGTGTGTGTGTTTAGAAGTTACCCTATGGTAGAAAGGCAAGAATTACACCCACAGCTCTTCCCACCTTTGCCTCTGGCCTCACCTGCCACACACAGTGTGTTAAAGCAAACAGGTTACAAACGCCTGGAATTCCTGTGGCTAAATTATACCTGTTGTAGCTGCCGTACCTGGCCAAAGGCAGTCTTTTTAACCTGCCTCAAAACAGCAGCCTTCCCGTTCGCTACACCACCAAAAGCCCAAGTTGTAAAAGTTGCCTGTGACGCATTACGGCAGGAACAGCATTTTGAAAATAAAGGCACACTCCCTGCTGTCTGGCGGGAATGCGCGAAACAAGGGTTGAAGAATTGGGCCCAATATGCTTGACGTGCGGAACACCATCAGCTGTGGATTCAAAATTTAAGGACAGTAAAAAACCTAAGTGTTATGTGATTGATGGGGGACACCCACCCTCACTCACAGATGATGTCAGCACTTGGGGACTACCTCTCCTGGTATGCCCCATGGAGGACCTGACAGTCTGCAAATAACAACACCCTGAAGATTCTGGGCCTCAGGGATATTAGACTGGCCTCAATCAGAGCCAGGGCTGGTGGAACATTCTCTCACAAGAGACCAGGGCCCTGCGAGATTTGACCTCCTTCTGCTGGGCCTGCAAGATGGAGCTGTTCCACCAGGCCTTTGTATAAGAGCAAGCATGAAGGAGGTTTCCCAGCCCGCTCACGGTCCTGATAATATCAGTGGAAACAGTTGGTCCTGGCGAGAATTAACTGCTTTCAATTTTAACCTGAGGATTGTCATTTGTCCAGTTTTAACTTTAATTTATTTGGGATGCTTTTTAATCGATTGATTGCTTGTTTTTATGCATATTGTATTATTTATATGCTAGCCGCTCTGAGCCCGGCTCTGGCAGGGGAGGGTGGGGTACAAATAAAAAATTATTATTATTATTATTATTATTATCATCATCATCATCATCATTCTAACTCACAGCACAAGAACCAGATCTGCTTAGCGCCAACATCCAAGTAGTCCTATTAAAGCCAACGCAGCAAGCATATGGCGGCGGCAGCAAATAAAGCACATTGTATGCCGCAAGCAGCTTTTTTGTCGCCAGCGAGTTGTTGGGCTCTGGTAATCCGCCACTTGTTTAATAGCTGTGGGAAGTCCTCACCCTTTTCAAGGGCCGCACAGGCTTTCACCCTCAGCTCCGCTGCAGAGGCCCGTTGGGCCGGATCCTTCTCAAGACCCGCCTTGATGAGATGGGCGGTGGATGGGTGGCAGGAGGGTGGGATTTCTCTCAGTGGAGGTGGCTCTTTGGCTATCTGCAATATAGAAAACACGGGGAAATGTCAGGTATCAGAAGCGGCAATGTCTACCAGAGGAGGAGGAGGCAGGTCTGTTAGACAGGACAGGTCATCCAAGGTGTTATGATCCTAAAGAGGGTTGTTTTAATAGAAGATGATGTACCGTTGGTTTATTACGCCTGAGAAACTATTTGGAATGTATAAATGCATTTCAAATGTTTGCTGGAAGTGCCAAGGACAAAAAGGGACATTTTGCCATGCCGTGGTGGACATGTAAAAAGGCTAAAAAATATTGGATACAAATACGTACGCTGACACAGTCAAACCTCGCTTGTCAAATGCAATCCGTTCCGGAAGCCCATTCCGAAATGTTCTACAACCGAGGCACGGCTTCCGATTGGCTGCAGGATCTTCCTGCACTCAAGTGGAAGCCGCGTCATACGCTCGGCTTCAGAAAACTGTTCGTAAACCAGAACACTTACTTCCGGGTTTTCGGGAGCTAAAACATTCCTGAACAGAGGCGTTTGGGAACCGAGGTTTGACTGTACAGCAGATTTTAAAGGTTAATATTAACTGTAAGCCAGAACTCTTTCTTTTAGGGTTAATGGGCACATCTGGAAAAGGACTATGGAAGATTACTCCAATATATTACAGTGTATGCTCGGGTTGCGAACGTGATCCGTGCGGGAGGCACGTTCGCAACCCGCAGCGCCGCGTCTGCACACACACGGGTTGCGATTCGACGCTTCTGCGCATGTGTGACCGCCGAAACCAGGAAGAAACCCGTTCCAGGACTTCCAGGTTTCAGCACATCTGTAACCTGAAAAAACACAACCTGAAGCGCCTGTAACCCAAGGTATGACTGTACAGTGGTAGGACTGTTATATGCACAAAGATGGAAAGATACAGACCTACCCACTATAGAGGAACAGAGGATAAAACTACAGCATCACAGGGAGACTGCAGAGAAGTTGAAGAAACCATTTGCCATAAGCAGCCCCAGAGGGAAGGTACAGCCATGCCCCAGAATGCCCTCTTCCGCTTCCTTCCATCATTGATGGACCTGGGAGGTCCTTCAAGGAAAGGTACTGCTCACCTCTCCAAAGTGTTTTTCTTTATTATTTATCCATCAATCCCTCTTCCTCTCCACTACACCCTTTCCTGGATTAGCAGCCGTGCACACCATACCTGAAGATGGAAGGGAGATTGTCCTTCCAAATGCCAATGTGCCCCGATTAAATCAGGCCAGCCCACCTGCACGTCTGCGAAAATGCAACTTACCTTGAGGCACAGAGGGTGGTTGTAGTACTGGGTCCAGGGGTGGCAGCCGTTCAAGAGATGCAGCATCATGCAGCAGCTGCTCCAGACGTCTGCCTTGGAGTCGCAGCGCTTCCCCATCACCACCTCAGGGGCCAGGTGGGTCTCTGTGCCAGGAACATAATCCCCTGGAAATGCAATGGAGGAGATCTGCTCTCTAAGGTCTTGTGCAGAAGCAGCCCATGCACAGGCGGTTCTTAAAGGGGAAAGGGTAGCAGTTTGGACCCAAACAAGAGACCTGGGGTAGTGTAGCAGACTTGAAGCTGGACTAAACTCCCTGTTTGTGGAATGCTCTCCCCAGAGAGGCTTGCCTGGTGCTTCATTATCCACCTTTAGAAGCCAGGCAAAAACATTCCTCTTTAACCAGGCATCTAAAGCCCTTTTAAAATGTACTAGGTTGTTTTTGTTTTTGTTATGTGTTTTGGTTTTTTATATTGTGCTTTTATCCTGCAGGTATAAGGCGGTATATTATTATTATTATTATTATTATTATTATTATTATTATTATTATTATTATTATTATCATTATCATTATCATTATCATTATCATCATCATGCGACAACAATGGGTGGAGAATCTGGGTGAAAATCTCTGCTCAGTTATGAAACACAGGGGGCCCTTGGCCAAATCACAATATCTTGGCCTAATCTATCTGGCCAGATGTTTGTGTGTAATCAGGATTGCATGATCTCTTATATAGATAAGATATCAATGACATATCTATATCTATGTCTATGGATGTAAAATGAGTGTTTTAAATTGTAAAATAAAAAAATTAATAACATTTTTATTAAATTTATTAAATTTTCTATTTTACAATTTAAAATACTCATTTTACATCCTTAATATATCAATGACTTCCCTTCTTCTCTTTCCATGTTTCATTTTACATATCATCAATCCCTGCATATTTTACAAAAACTGTACCATTCAGTATTCCATTACTGCATCCACCAAAACATATTTACGCTGCTGAATTTATCTTAATGCTGCCAGCATTTTCAGGTGTATACAATTATTTCCCATATATTCAATCAACATTTTCCAATCTTCTTTAAACATATGTTCTTCTTGTTCTTATTCTGTATGTTAAATCTGAAAGTTGTGCATATTCTGTCAACTTAAGTTGCCATTCTTCTTGGGTTGAGACCTCGCTCGATTTCCATTTTGGGGGCCAGGATTGCATGCTCTCCACCAGCAGGACATAGCTGACTTCCCATGGTAAACACAAGGCTGTCAAGAGTGCATGTCTCTCTAAGTTTGTGTTATGCAGCTGTTTTGTGACTGCCAACCCCAGCACTCTCAAAATCTGAAAAGTGCCCATTAATCCAAAAAGGTTCGTGACCCATGGTCTCCTCCGTAAGACCTAGCACTGGATCCCACCCCTACTTTATTGGTTCTCGGCTTTATAATAACATAGGGCATGGAAGACACTTTGAACATTCAAAACAACAACAACACATAAATGCTAAGCATTATTGCTTTGTTTCATTCTAGGAAAAGCCATTATCTACCGCTTATGTTCACATGGATATGTTTGAAAGTGTACATATAATGACTGCTCCTGAAATCTCAGAAGCCAGAGGGATGACTGAGCAAGATCATCAGTGCTTGGGAGGTGGGCCTTCAATGCCCTTGCCCTTTTGGGGCTGGCAAAACCAAAATAAAACTATGCAGAAAAACTCAATTTGCGTAATTTATACAAGCTACGAACCCCTAGCTTTCTTGGCACAGAATATAGACCCCCTGAGCATAGAAATTTATCTATTCGGCATGGATTACACAGAACCCCACTGATGCCCAAATATAATGCCAGGGGAAGTAGAGGGGGATGCAGAGGCCGGGTGGTGGCATATTTCACGCGGGACTGACAGCGGGCAGAGCGGGCACACCTCCATGATTTTTATTACAAGGCAGGCTAAGGGCATTTAAATGAAAACATGCGAAGAAGCCTAAACATAGGCTCGGGGCATATCATCGACCTTTTGCTGAACTGACTGTAACTCACCCGTCATCAAATGCTTCCCCATGCCATCCGGGTGAAGGTGAGCTGCGTGACCAAAGTCGCAGAGGACAGCGTGGCTTCTGTCGCTGGACAGGAGGATGTTGTCAGCTGGCAAGGAAAAGGTCACAATGGTTTGCCTGCCATCGAGATCCAGGCGCGTCCCAATAATAATAATAATAATAATAATAGTAATTTTTATTTATACCCCACCCTCCCCAGCCAAGGCCGGGCTCAGGGCAGCTAACAAGCAATAATAAAAACAAGTTGAATGAATACAACTTAAAAACAAGATTAAAATACAATTAAAATATTGAAACATTAAAATATTAAAATGCAGCCTCATCACAGGAGGAGAAAGGAAAAAGAAAAAAGAAAGAGGGGGAGGGAATCAAATTGGCGCCAAGCCAAAGGCCAGGCGGAACAACTCTGTCTTACAGGCCCTGCGGAAAGAAATCAGATCCTCTAGGGCCCTGGTCTCATGAGGCAGAGCGTTCCACCAGGCCGGAGCCAGTGTTGAAAAGGCCCTGGCTCTGGCTGAAGCCAATCTAACTTCCTTAGGGCCCGGGACCACTAGGGTGTTGCTATTTATGGACCTTGAGGCTCTCTGTGGGGCATACCGGGAGAGGCGGTTCGGTTCCGTAGGTACGAGGGTCCTAGGCCGTGAAAGGCTTTAAAGGTCAACACCAGCACCTTAAATCTGACCCTGTACTCCACCGGGAGCCAGTGCAGCTGGAAAAGCACTGGGTGAATATGCTCCCATGGCAGAGACTCGCTGCTGCATTCTGCACCCGCTGGAGTTTCTGGGACAGCTTCAAGGGCAGCCCCGCGCAGAGCGAATTACAGTAGTAAAGCCTGGAGGTGACTGTCGCATGGATCACTGTGGCCAGGTCGGGGCGGGAAAGGTAAGGGACAAGAAGGATTCAAGCTTTGAGCAACAACAAGGCCTGGTTCTTTTTTCAGATGAGAAACCCGTGTCTCATCCGTGCTGCTTTAGAGCAGGAGTGGAAAATCGCAGGACTGACTCTTCCTCCGCACGACCTTCCACAGTGGCAGAAACTAGCGCCGCTGGAAGAAGGCTAAGCGAGAAATCCTTCTCCTTGACGTGTCGTTTGTGGGGTGGAGAATTCTTATCAACCATGTCAGAAATGGCAAAGCCAGACAGGTGGGCAACCTCAGTGAGAACCATGTCAAAACCCTGCTCTCCACCCTCTCAAGAGCTGCAAGAGAGCCAATCCAATGGGGGAAAGCCAGCTCTCTGCTACCCAGAAGCCACTTCAGCAACAAGGTATGTACCTTTCACATCTCCGTGGAGAATGCTGTGAGCATGAAGGTACTCCAGGCCTTCCAGCGCTTGGCCTAGATAATCAAGAGCTCGGTCCTCCGGCAGGTAACCACGTTGCTTCAGGAGCTGGCCAAGGGACCCACCTGCAAGGAAGAATTGCTGTTATTTTATTTATTCCCTCTGTATCCCACTTTTTCCTCTAAAAAGTGGCGCACTGTTGGGCTTCAGGGAATCCAATCCTCTCCCCCACAGCAGGCTGCCGGTAATAGACAAGAAGCTCTTACCAAGTCTTTTATTCAATATTCACATAGTGAGGCTTAGAAATGCTCCCTCTAGGAGTAATGGTGCTGCTCCGAGTGGAAACCCACCCATCTCTCTCATTATATGGTGACTGATCTGCGCCTTCTGCCTCTGAGCTCTCTGCTCTCCTACTTTAAATGCCCTCCAGGTTCTGGGAGAAGGGGGGTCTGGAATGCTTTCTAAAGATACTGAGTCCGTCAGCTGTCGCTCCCCACCCTGCTGCTGCTTCCTGCTCCTCTCTCATTATTTCGCAGCTTTCCCCCTCATGTGCCTCTGAGTTATGACCTGCCGCAAACCAATGTTGTAAATCTATACTGTCCTCCTCTTCTCTGGAAGGGCCAGGATGGGGAGGCGGTTCCCACCATTCCTCCTCTGTCCAGTCTCTGACACATGCATAGTTATAGCGGAACTCACCAGATGAAACTTAACCATGATTAGCCGCTCTGCTGGTCCCCCAAATTATTTCCATGCCAGGTCTCATTACAGTGGTACCTCGGGTTAAGTACTTCATTCGTTCCGGAGGTCTGTTCTTAACCTGAAACTGTTCTTAACCTGAAGCACCACTTTAGCTAATGGGGCCTCCTGCTGCCGCCGCGCCGCCAGAGCACGATTTCTGTTCTCATCCTGAAGCAAAGTTCTTAACCTGAAGCACTATTTCTGGGTTAGCGGAGTCTGTAACCTGAAGCGTATGTAACCTGAGGTACCACTGTACTTTGCCTATGCAGTAAGCTGCAAATTGCTGCTGCTGCTGCTCACACGGGGCTCCCTTTCTCTTACCTACCTTCCATTAGCTTCATGAAGAGAGTAATCCACAGGCCCTCCTTCACCGCTCCGTATAACGGGAGGACTTTGGCATGCACCCCTCCAGTGCACGCCATCAGCTCCTCTGCACGGAAGTTTTCGACCCGCACCTGGATTGAAGAGAGCAAGATGGCAGGAGGGTTCACTCTACGTTCAGTGGTACCTTGGTTCCAAAAGGGCTTGGTACTCGAACAGATTGGCTCCCAAACACCGCAAACCCAAAAGTGTTATGGTTTGCAAACGTTTTCAGAAGCTGAACGTCCGACGCAGCTTCCGCCTGAGTGCAGGAAGCTCCTGCAGCCTGTTGGAAGCCACGCCTTGGTTTTCGAACGGTTTTGGGAGTCGAATGGACTCCTAGAATGGATTACATTCAAGAACAAAGGTACCACTTTAATTAGAAAACAATGGTGTCTACCTCAGTGGGTGGAGAGCTGGAAACAGAAGGCTTACTGGGGCCTAAAAGTGTGTAAGTTGTGGGTGGAGATGGCTGACAAGCCGGTTAAGGGAGAGTCAGGTCGGCAGAAGGAAGCAGGCCGCAGGTGACATGGGCCTGAAATGCGGAACTTGAGGAAACAGCTGCCAGAGGAGACCTGGAGACAGGGAAAGGAGGAGCCGAGATGACAGAGGGGTTCATGAAAACCATAAGGCAAAGGTCAAGGTCAAAGTCAAGGTCAAGGTCCCATGGATAGTTAAGTCCAGTCAAAGGTGACTATGGGGTTGCGGTGCTCATCTCGCTTTCAGGCCGAGGGAACCGGCCTTTGTCCACAGACAGCTTTCCGGGTCATATGGCCAACATGACTAAACCACTTCTGGTGCAACAGGACACCGTGACGGAAGCCAGAGCACACGGAAACGCCATTTACCTTCCCGGCGCAGTGGTACCTATTTATCTACTTGCACTGCCATGCTTTCAAAATGCTAGGTTGGCAGGAGCTGAGACCGAGCAACGGGAGCTCACCCCGTCACAGGGATTTGAACTGTCAACCTTCTGATTGTCAAGCCCAAGAGGCTCAGTGGTTTAGACCACAGCACCACCCACGTCCATAAAGAGAGCCCAGGGAAAGAAAGGGCTGTGAGCATTGACCATGAGAGCGCAGGGTGGCCGTGGTAGCGGCAGAGCTAAAGTCCACTGACTGATGTGCCCCAGCCCACCAGACTGTTGTTGCAGGGATGTAGCAAATAATAAACTCTCCGAGCCACAAAAATGGCAAGCAAAGAGGAATCTACAGGGGAGTCTCATGGCACATGTTGAGGCAGTATCGGGTTACTTTTTTCCCTTCAACACAAGCATTCAAAATGCAGCCTGGTTATGTGTGTGTGTGTTTTTTAAGCAATTGCAGCTAAGGCCAAGAGTAGGGCTAAAGAGAAAGCAGATGGTTTATCGTCTGGCCAAGCGCAGAGCTTGCTGAAGATAAGGAGGAAAATATGAGTCACTGGCGTGTTTGGCTGCTGAACGATAGCCGAAGTGGGTTTAGATCGGAACATGAGACTGCGGGGAAGGAGGAGGAGGAGGAGAGTTCAGCATGGGGAGGGATATATCGAGTAAGGAGGAGGCACATAATCGGAGACTTCAGCCTACTGGAAGTGCCTCCAAATATAGACACAGAAGGGAAATACAGCTCTGTCACCCGAGCTCCCCGGCTGGGCTTCTCTGGAGCTGGGTGTTAACAGCAGTGATCACGATGTGAAGATGAACGAAGCAGTTCTGTGGCTGGAGCTGAACAGCCTGGGGTCTGGAGAGTATCTGGAGAGAACAGCCTGGGGTCTGGAGAGCACGTGCATTGTGGAAAGGACAGGAGACAAATAGGTCGGCTAAGCTACACCAGTATCATATGAGGGCCATACAATCAAATTGCTGCGAGAATTCCCCTACAGATCGCCACCACTGCCCTCCCTGCAACCCCAATGGGTCAGTGCATCTGGCTGCTAACCGAAAGGTTGGCAGTTCGAGCCCACCCAGAGACATCTATGGCAGGTTTCCTGAATTGCAGGAGATTGGACTAGGTGGCCCCCGGGCTCCCTTTCAAGCCTACAATTCTATGATTCTGTGAACACTGTGCAGGAAAATTACAGCTTCTATCATCAGATTGAAGAATTCTCTGAAAACAGAAAAGACTGTTTATGGATGCGACGATAGCTGCACAGCTGTTACTAGCCCAGAGATGGAAAGAAGATAAAGTCCCTATCAGAGAAGAATGGCAGACTAAGTTGATGGACTGTGCCGAAATGGCAAAAATGACCGGAAAAATCAGAAATCAGGAAGACCAAAACTTTAATAAAGAATGGGGGAAACTTTTAACTTACCTTGGAGAACACTGTAAACAGTTAAAATCATTAGTGGGATTGCAATAACACTTGTAATGTAATGAGAACTATGGATGATATAAAGATATAAAAATTGGGATGGTTATTTTAAAAAAGATGCAGCAGAAACGGTTCAATAATGGGACCCACGGAGGGGAGGAGGGAAGTCCAGGTTTTTGTGGGAATCCCAGTCTATGTAAGGTAAGAATGTAAATTTTAATATGTAAAACCAAAAAAAGCAAACTTGTCGGTAGGGGCGGGGGGGGGGAGAATTATCTGCTGCTGCTATTTAGCACTTCTGTCTTTTAAAATATTGTCTCTGCCACCAGTTGCTTTCAAGAGAAATCAAGGCTATCAGTTTGGACTTTGTGAGCAACCCTCCCCACATAGCTTGCTGCACCCAACACCCACGCACGGCAGGAGATTCCACCGCCCGGTGTCTCCAGGGCAACGCCTTCCGCCTTGACCTTGAGATCAGCCACAAACAAGTTGCAGCAAAGCGACTGCTCCAGCCCCAGCCCTCAGCAGCTCCAGCAGAAAGGGAAGGAGCTTTCAGTTCCCCTTTTGATTTCGCTTTCCCTTGCCTCGGGCAGAACTGGGTTCGGGGCATTTGCATACCTTTTTGGCAGCACACTGAAAGCCCGTCTGCTTGTCCTCCATTTTGTACACTTCACCAAAAGATCCTGTGCCAAGCAAGCCTGGACATTTGGTCCAGTGGACGCCTTCGCGATACTCATAATCCACGGCTTTCAGTTTCTGAGGGATGGCAAGAGCAGTATGATAAGGAACAGGGGTCAAGGAAAGGGGGAAGAACTGCCAACGGCAGTGACAGGGGTACAGGGACATAGGCACTTCCGAGCCAGCCTGTTTAGCTAAAGTCATTTAACCCAAGAAACTGGCCACACGTCTACAGGTTTTCCCTCTTCCACCAGACGTTCTGGAGCAGTGGTTCTCAAACTTTTTTCTCTGGGCCAGACTTTCAGGATAAAAATTTGCTCGTGCCACACCAACTTTTTCATTGACAAGAAATACATTGGAAAACAAAAGGAAACAACTCCAAGCAGTGCTTGATCTACAGCACAGAACACAACTACTTTATAATATGATAATAGGACATCTTTTATGCAGCTACCTAAGACTATGGGTCATTCCAAAAATGTAATTATAAACCAGCCTCTTACATACAGGCTCAATGAGAGGTTTAAGCTTGCTTTTGCTGGCTAATCTCATTTATGTTAGGTCTTATCTGAGACAAACAAGCTCTCATCTCCTCACCAACACAAATAAGCGTTTCTTTTTTTCTGATGAGTTGAAAATCCCTGTTCACACCAATATGTTATGGAGAACGGTAGAATAGCCAATGCTCTTGAAGAAAGCTGTGGATACTGTTTCTGGTTGTCCCTGAATCTTCCTGCCACACCTGCCGTTCTCTCCTGCCACACCAGTGTGGCTCATCACACCCTTCTTGAGACTCACTGTCAACACCCCCCCTGCAAAATGCAATACCTTAAAACCACTCTTGAGGAGCCCTGCTTCCAAAGTATTTTGAGATGTCTGCTATCTGTCCCTAAGCTTACCCATCGAGTGCAGGAGAAGGATTGTTCCAATGCTGTGCATTCATGCCATGTGATCACTTTCCTGCCCCCATAGCTCAGCTGGTTGCAGCATGGCGCTGATAATGCCAAGGTTGCAGGTTCGATCCCCATATGGGACAGCTGCATATTCCTGCCTTGCAGGGGGCTGGACTAGAATCAGCCTTTCTCAACCTGTGGGTCCCCAGATGTTGTTTAACTACAACTCCCATCACTCCTAACTAGCAAGGCCAGAGCTCAGGGATGATGGGAGTTGTAGTCCAACAACATCTGGGGGCCCACAGGTTGAGAACCGCTGGACTAGATGATCCTCAACGTCCCTTCCAACTCTATGATTTGTTGAACACTGATTTTATACATATGAAATAAACCAGAGGAGCAAGTCCCCTTTGGGCTGGTTTGTGATGGACAAATGCACAGAATCTGCACTGCTAAAGACCAAAGACCTTCTAGCTCAATCGCTGAATAGATGCACAGCAGAACCGTACCTTTCAGAAAGCAACACAGGTCTTCAAAAAATGAAGCAGAGACCACACCTTCAACTGGGGGAAATAAATATCCAGCTCCCTTCTAGCTATGAAAAGGATCTTGCTCAAATTGTTTGCAAAGAGAGATTCCTGCAGTTTATACCACCACATGGAAAGATTTCCTAACTTTTCTGAGTAACTGTTCCCACTAACTTTCCTTTAAAAATTAAAAGTGCTTTAAAGCACGTAAAGAATATTGCTTGACAGGTAAGACCAAAAGGTCCATCTAGGCTAGGGCATCATACAGCCAGGTAATCTTAGGAACCCTACAAACAAGGCCCAGAGGCAATGACATCCCCAGTGATATTCCCGTTAGCAAGTGTTATTCAGGCGTACACTGCATTGTTTAAATCCTAAAATCACACAGCTGTGAATTGGTCTAATTCTTTTGAAAACTATTTAACCGAGTGGCCATCTCCACATCGTGCATTAATGAATTCTAGAAGCCCGCTGTGTGTTCCATGAAGAAATACTTCATTTTGTCCATCCCAAATCTAGCACCAACCAATTTCACTGAGCGACTCAGGGGTTCATTGTTACTACTGAGGGCCAAACAAAGTTCTCTCTCCACACCAGTCACAATTCCAAACTCTTGTATCCCTCTCTGAATTCAGCTTTTTTTTCCTTTTCCTTTTCAATCTATAAAGCCTCAAATGCTTTGATTTCCCCTCATAGGAAACATTCTCTTGTGTGGGAATACCCAAGTTAGATGGGTCACCCAAAGTGGCAGCTCTTCCCCAATCCTACATCATGTATGCAGGACATCAGAACACTTCTGGTCCCTGCCCATGTGTGGTTGATGGTCCTTGCCTGAGCATCTCCCCTGAAGCACGGATTGGGACAGGGGGTACAGGCAAACCTCTCACATCCAGGCTTCCTCCCTAGCCCTTTTGTGCCTTACACACTTCAGTTTTTACTTAATTATCTGTGAGCAATAGGCAATCCCCGCCCCCCCCCCCGGCTGATCCCAAAATACATCCTTCATCCCCATTGTCAACTTCTGCAGGGGTCCTTCAAGAGTGAGCATCTCCTACTGTTCCCATTGGAGTATTTATCCACTTTTACCCCTAACAAGTAAGATCAGGCGCATGCAGTGATACCCCACAGTCCTTTCCCTCTGCTTTTCTAGACAGCAAACAGTTATTTTCTTCAGAGCTGCCAGAAGAGGCACCTACTCTGACAGAGTTCACACATGAACAGCTAAAGGGTGGAGTACTCTTGAAAGCAAAGTCCCCGTCCTCCTCACTTAACTCCTATCTCAGTGAAGAGCTTTAAAATCACATTAAAAAGAAGTCTCGTCTACTGAGAAATATATATCACGTACTGGAGCCCTTTCTAAGCTATCCCACTTGAAACAGCATGTGAAGAAATTACCACTCATCAAAACCTCCCTGCATGTGGAGATCTAGCATGTCAGGACAAAAGGCAGTAGCCTCATTTTTTCCCTCTTAGGCCTGACAGTTTGCAACGCTGGGTTTGTTTTTGTGATGTCCCCCACAGAAGGGAGCCCTCAAGCAAGCAAGCCCTCACTTGCAGCCTCGAGTGATACATTCCAAGGAGGCTGTAACACAAGATATTTCCAAACGTGTATTAGTCCTCCTCAGAGTAGGCCCAATGAAATTAATCAGCCCAAGTTAGTCATGCCCATTAACCCCAATGGGTCTACTGTGAGCAGGACCAGTACTGAATGATAATAATAATAATAATAATAATAATAATAATAATAATACAGTGGTGCCTCTGGTTGCGAACGGGATCTGCTCCGGAAGCCCGTTCGCAACGTGAACAGAACGCAACCCGCGTCTGCGCGTGCGCAGGTCGCCACTTCTGTGCATGATGTCATTTTGCGCATCTGCGCATGTGCGAGCGGCGAAATCCGGAAGTAACCCGTTCCGTTACTTCCAGGTCGCCACAGGACGCAACCTGAAAACGCTCAACCTGAAGCAAACGTAACATGAGGTATTACAATAAATAATAATAATAATAATAATAATAATAATAATAATAATAATTTATTACTTTTACCCCGCCCATCTGGACAGACCTCCCCAGCCACCCAAATAGCACCCAAACTCTGGTTCTGAAGTTTAAACAAGGCCCCAGGTGATGGGCGGCTCTGGTCCTTTACTTCCCAGAACATGGAATCTACCCTGAGGAAGATGCCATTGTCACCCCTAGCTTCAGCTTTTGCGAAGGCTCACCTCTATAAGCAGCACCCCTTCATTTCCATCCATCCCCTTTGGACTCAATCCACCTCCTTTCCAGGTCTTGGCTAAACAAGCTAGGTTTCTTGGTTCTCCGAGGATTACACTTCCCTTCAAGGCATCCACCAGAAATTCTTCCATGGACAGCTTGTCTGAGATGCTTTCTGCAGGCTGGTGGCTACATTTGGAGAAGCTCCGCTCCAAGCTCAGGCCTGAGAGGCGTTGCTCACCATCCACACAGGAAAGGTCATCAAAGAGATGGGTCCTCAGAGGGTTGAGTTTCAAGGGAGGAAAGAGGTCACTGTAGCCACAGAAATCAAGGGGGAACTTCCGATAAGGGAAGGGGTGTGGAGTCTCTGACTGAGGGGTCAAAATGTCTTGTGTGTGGGCCTTCCAGACATGGCTCAGGCACTGAGCAGGGCTGATCAGCTTGTGTAATTCTAGCTTTCCTCGATTCTTCAGGTGGTCCAACCTGCCAGCAGGTAGGGCTTGTTTGGGTTTCTCCAAGGGGCTGAGATCGCAGCCCAAATCCTTGCATGACTTTGAAAGCCAGGAAGCGCTACTGAAGAGGGTGTCCGAGGGCGAGTCATCCTCCTGGAAGTAAAGGGGGAAAGAGTTACGTCAAGGAGGGAATGATTCTCTCAGCAGGGGCTGCTCCCAAAATACAAGCCTCACTGACGGGGTCTGGGGAAAAAAATATTTCAAATGTTTAGGTGCCAGGCCAAAAATGCATTTCAAAATTCTTTGGGGCCAGATTCCGGGTTTAACGGAAGGTATCAGCAAACCAGTTGCCTGGGATTTCGCTTGTTCTTACTCCCAAGAAAGTCCTATAGGTAACAGTAAAGGGACCCCTGACCATTAGGTCCAGTCGTGACCAACTCTGGGGTTGCGGTGCTCATCTCGCTTTATTGGCCGAGGGAGCCGGCGTACAGCTTCCGGGTCATGTGGCCAGCATGACTAAGCCGCTTCTGGCGAAACCAGAGCAGCGCACGGAAACGCCGTTTACCTTCCCAGTGCAGCGGTACCTATTTATCTACTTGCACTGGTGTGCTTTCGAACTGCTAGGTTGGCAGGAGCAGGGACCGAGCAACGGGAGCTCACCCCGTCGCGGGGATTCGAACCGCCGACCTTCTGATCGGCAAGTCCTAGCTCTGTGGTTTAAGCCACAGCGCCACCTGCGTCAAGAAAGTCCTATACCTGGGCATGATTGAAGAAAACATAGAAAAGGCCTTACCTGCACTGGAATTGGCGTGCAGCTCTCCTGCTCTGGGGTTCTTGGCTTGTGAGGTGGGGAGGCCGACTCCTTGTGTGTCAGAAGATGGGATCTTTTCTTTCGCCGTTTCTTCCGGGACTTGCCACGATGCATGGCTTTCCTGTAGGCTGGGGCAATTTTGCCCTCAGTTGCGTAGGCCACATTGTTGGGGATCTGATCGAGGCTACAAGACCGGCTGGCACAGAGAAGGGTATTGCAAAGGTATTTTAGTTTAAAAGCGGCAGCGACATAACATGGCCTTCTCTAGCTGAATTGAAAACTAAGAATTATAAAAGGAGAAGTTAGAAGAACCTCTAGATCCTAAGAACAACGAAGCTTCTTGGCCACAAAATGGAATTCCATTTTGGCAATGGATTATACGAGACACTGCATTAACAAACAAACAAAAATAGTGCAACAAACACTAATTTTAATTTATGTGACATAAGTCCATTTCTTAAAATGCATATTTTGCACGGTCAAAGTACAAAATACATCTCTCTCCTTTTCAACAATGTTTTGGGGGTTAGTCTATTGGGAGTGAGGGGGCTGCAATGCTGAAAGAATTGCCCTTATTCTGAATCGGCCTTGTTTGACCTCAGAGGTGTAGTCATGTTTACCATGTGATCTCTGATTGGCTAGGATCATTCTGGGAAGGAGAAGCAGCCCTAAAAAGCAGTGGGAAGGGGCAGTGGGAGTGAGACAGTGGCTTAACAACAGCCATCAACAACTATGGAAAAACAAAAAAAAATTTGATTTTTCGGTAGGAGACATTTTACCCTTTGTACCAATACGCAATTATTTCTTACACACACACACACACACATGGATGAGTGTTCAGCTCAACCCCATGTACTTTGTGCTTTTATCAGAACTCAGGTACAAAATAATACACAATAACTTGGATGTTCCCTCACTCTGCAGCTTCCCATCCTTTCTATTACTTAAAGCATTCAAAGTCATAGGCTTAGGCCTCGTTCATACCTCACACTATTCCAAACCACAGTTTAGTGCGTGATTCCCCTGCTGTGCTCAGCTAAGCCATAGCTTGGACTTGGCATGTCATCTGGGAGCAAACCTTGGTTACAGATTGTGATTAGAGAGAGCTAAGCCACAAGGCTAGGTTCAAAGGACACGCTAAGCCAAGCCATAGTTAAGTTCAGCATGGTGCAGCAAAAATGATGGCAGGAGCAAAGGAGCCATGTTCTCCACGCAAGCCTGCATAAAACACACCAAGCCATTGTTTGGCTCAGCATCACATGAGAACTAGGCCTCATATATATTAAACTCCATTGTGAATATTGGGTATTCAAAGCAAATCCTGTTCCTAGGATACAGGGTTAAGATGGAGTAGAAGATGCATTCTAGAATCAAAGTTCCCGCCCCACAATGCAATTGAGATCTGTGGCTCTTTCTGTGTTACAGGGGAGACTTTACCTGAATCGTTTGGTGTCAGCAAGAAAAGGCCTCTCAGAATATGTAGGGCTGAACTCCTGGCTGATCTCACCTGCAGGGGAAAGCAAACAAGGCCAATACAAGCCAGGGTGAGGCAGGAAATGCCAGAGTCATACCATCTTCTGGAAATCAGCTTTGTTGTAGCGAAGGAGGATGTCAAAACTTAACTCCCAAAAGAGCCACGAGATCACCAAGAGGGACTGTTGAGTATTCTGTTTGAGGAGATGTGGGAAGGAATCACAATTCTGGATGAAAAAATATGCAAGCCAGAATCCAAATAACTGAATATTTGGTATCAATGTCCATGGGAGTTTAGGATTTGTGTCTGGCGGGGAGGAACATGCTAACTGCTTCGCAAGCAGCTTCAAAATTTGGAGTGTTTCAGGAGCTGTTTACAATACAGCATAGGACGGCTCAGTGGAAAAAAGGCTCCTGGGCATGGATAAAGTAGCCCTGTTTTAACACTTCAATTTCTCTTGTGCCTCATAATTGTTGATCTTTCCTACGGTATTCTAACTAAACCGCTTGTATTTCCCAGAATCTGAGCCCCAGAAGAGTTGCATCTGTTTGGTTTCTTCTATTTACTACTGCATAAAATGTTATTCTGACATACCAGCTCCTTATACCTCAGCAGTTGGGATCCTCCTGCTATGGCTGGTGAGTGAAGCAACAGCAATCATGGGGTATGTCTGGTGAACAAGTTTCCCATTAGTTGGCCTGATGGGGTTGCAGATCTGCTAGAGGATTTTGATGCAGAAAGCTACAGCTACAGCTTCACCCCCAGCCACAATCCAATTTTAGCCCCCCATCCACTCAGCGTTGCAGCTCCCCACTTACATTCTGCCTGGGCAATGATGGAGATGGAGGCTAAGCTCCCTTTCCCACTGTCTTCCTTGGCAGTTCCTTTGGCAATCACGTCGCTCAGAATCTTCCACGGTCCCTGGAACACATTTTTCTCTGGATCCTCTACTTTGCAAACGCTGCTCTTTTTCTCAGTCACCAGCTCCTTCGGTCCTTTATCCGTAGGAAGCTCCTTTGGGTGCCCAACGGTAACTGGAGCATCTTGGCAAGCTATTTCCATTACGGCCATCTCCTCCTTTTGCTAGAAGGCTGGAAGATAAATCCCACAAAAAAGAACAAGCCATTAGAATAGATGCCCTCTCTTCATAGAACCATAGTACAATGGGGTAAGGAGGGACCCTTGAGAACATCTAGGGCAACCCCCTAAGTGCAGGAATCTCAGCACATGGTCCAGAATGTGGAGACCACACACTACAGTGGTACCTCAGGTTACATACGCTTCAGGTTACACACTCCGCTAACCCAGAAAGAGTGCTTCAGGTTAAGAAATTTGCTTCAGGATAAGAACAGAAGTCGTGCTCCGGCGGCACGGCAACCGCAGGAGGCCCCATTAGCTAAAGTGGTGCTTCAGGTTAAGAACAGTTTCAGGTTAAGAATGGACCTCTGGAACAAATTAAGTACTTAACCCGAGGTACCACTGTATTGAGTTCTCCTTCCCTCTCACAAACACACTTATGATGTCTGATAACAGGGAGCATTCACTAGCGGGGGAAATATGCAAGGTGGTCCCATGACACACATGCGGACCACAGACCTATCTCTCTCACTTGCTCATAATTCACATGTCCCTCTCAGGCAAACCACACATGCACACAGGCCACACATTCCTATCTCCCCCCCCCCAACACACACCAGCTATAAATACATATCTCTCCCAAGTCCATCTCTCACATATGATGGGCGCCTGCAGGAAATTGGGGGGGGAGGGGGGGATCAGGGGAAGTAAAATGCAGAAAGGGTGGTGTAAAGGGAATTGGGGGTTGCTCGTGCGTAAGGTGGCTGCTGCTCAAGGCAACGTTGTCTGGCTAAACCTTTCCCTGGCTGGACAGCCCTTTCTCCGTGGCTGTGTCAGTCACTGGCAGAATCCGTCAGTGGGCGTTTCCTGAACTTCTTCCAACATAAAAGCTCTTTGACGCCAAGTCTCTGCCTAGCCTCCCTGCGCAGAAGTCTTCTGCGCAGAGTGGGCGTGGCCAGCGGAGGTCCTGGGCTCTCCCCGCTGGTCTCTGTGGAAGAGTCTTGGAGCCATCTCTCCGAAGTCCTTCCCTGCTCCCCTTTCTTCCTGGTGTCACGCCGATTTCCTTCCCCAAAGGAAGTGTTCTCTCTCTCCCTGCTGGTCCCTTCTCCTGCATCGTTGGGGAGCCTTACCTCCACTCTTGGCTCCGATGGCAGTTCCCTGACATCCACCTCCCCCACAGGACCCCCCTCACCTCCGTCCCGTTCCTTTGGCCTAAATTCCTCCCTTTCCTCTGACGGTGATGCGGGGAATCCCCGGAAGGAGCTATCCCCATCCTCTGAAGATTCAAACATTGCTCTCCACCTGCTGCTATCTCTTCGCACAGGGTAATCTTCCCAGTCCGATTCCTCTCCCTCGGATACCTCTCCTCCCTCCTCTTCGGAGGCCGGAAACCCCATAAAATCTTCTTCCTCATCTGTGGTGCCAAATTGCTCCTCCCAGAACCTCGCTGTTGGTTTGGGCTTCCTTGGGAACCTGCTGTGAAACTCCCCCCGGAGATACTCATCCCTGATGGTTTCCGCAGGAACCCACGTGTTTTCCAACTCGGGTTCCCCCTCCCAAGCCACCAAATACTCCACCTGTCCCCCTCGCCATCTTGAATCGAGTATTTCCATGGCTTGACTACTAAGTTCCCTCTCCTCTACGTGTGGGTGTGTGGGGAGCTCTCTCTCTCGCCCTGGAAATTCCAGTCCCTCCCTATATGGTGAGAGTAAAGACCTATGGAACACCGGGTGTAGTTTCATGCTGGTCAGCAACTTGAGCCTAAAGGCCACGGGATTAACCTGCTGTGTCACCTCGAAAGGTCCCAGCCGCCTTGGCCGCAACTTCTTGCAACCTCCCTTGAACGGTAACCCTTGGGTTGACAGCCACACCTGCTCCCCAACCTGTATGGTTTCTCCTTCCCTACGGTGCTTGTCTGCCTGCCTCTTGTACACTTCCTTGGCCCGTTCCAAGTTCATCTTAAGTTGTTAGTGTAAGGCCTCCATTTCTTCCACAAACTGCTCCGCTGCCGGTACACTCCACCTCTCCTCCCCTTCCCCTGGGAAGGCCCTGGGGTGACACCCATAATTGGCCATGAACGGGCTCATTCCCGTGGACACATGTTCCGCGTTATTGTACGCAAATTCGGCCAGCGCTAGTTTCTCCACCCAATCGTTCTGCCTCTCGCTGACATAGCAGCGTAGGTATTGTTGGAGTATACTGTTCGCTCTTTCCGCTTGCCCGTTGGTCTCCGGGTGTCTGGCCGTCGAGAAGCTCACCTCGACTTGGAGCAAGCTCATGAGCTTCCTCCAGAACCTGGAAGTAAATTGCTTCCCTCGGTCGGACAAAACCCTCAAGGGGGCGCCATGCAGCCTGAAGATGTGATCCACAAACAGCCTGGCAGTTTCCTCTGCCGTCACCGCATGCGAGCAAGCGATAAAATGGCACATTTTTGTTAACAGGTCAACAACCACCATGACGGCTGTTTTGCCTCTTGACTTGGGCAAATCGGTCATAAAATCTATGGATACTACCTCCCATGGTCTTCCCGGTGTGGGTAAGGGTTCCAGTAACCCCGCGGGCGCCGCCCTCTCCCCCTTCGCTCGCTGGCAGCAGTCGCACCCTCGTACGTACTCCCGTACATCTTCCCTCACTCTTGGCCACCAGAACTGCCTGGTGACAAGCAACATGGTTTTGTGTTGACCGAAATGCCCCGCCGTCGGGTTATCATGGAGTTGTTTGAGTACCCTTCTCCTCAAGTCATCCCCTGGTACGTACAGTGCTCCCCTGTAATACAGTACCCCTTCTTTCTCCTCAAAACCCCCATGGTTTTCCCCCATGCCCCTGAGTTCCCTGATTTTGGTTTGGGCGAACTCATCGTCCCTCGTCAGCCCGGCTAGTTCTCGTCTCCCTACTAATACTCCCCCCCACACCCATCGGTCCTCGGGGATCACATGTCGGGCTTCTGGTGGTCCTTCTCCTTCCATGTACTCCGGCTTCCGGGAGAGGGCGTCTGCTCTGACGTTTTCCTCTCCCGGCACATACCGAATCTCGAAGAAAAACTTGGAGAACTCCTGAGCCCATCGCACCTGTTGCTGGTTGAGTACTCGTGCAGTCCTCCAGTATTCCAGGTTCTTATGGTCCGTGCACACCTGGATCTTGTGCTGCGCCCCTATTAACAAATGTCTCCAGCGTCGAAAGGCTTCATAAATTGCAAGCAGTTCCCGGTCATACACCGTGTAGTTTTGCTGCGACTTGCTCAGCTTCCTCGAGAAGAACGCACACAGCCTCCAGCTGGACTGGTCTCCAGGCTGGAGCAGCATCGCCCCTACGGCTCGGTCTGATGCGTCTGTCTCCAGCCTCATTGGCTTCTGCAGATCCACGTGCAAGAGCTGCTCTTCCGAAGCAAACGCCCTCTTTAGCCTTTCAAAAGATTGCTGTGCCTCTTCTGTCCAGACGAACTTCTTTTTGCTACTGAAACAATCTGTGATGGGTGCGGTTAAGTGGGCGAAGTTCTTGATGAACTTCTGATAGAAGTTCCCAAACCCCAGGAACCTCTGCACATCCTTCCGGGTCTTGGGGGTCTTCCATTCCAGCACCGCCTACACCTTGCCTGGGTCCATAGCTAGGCCCTTGTCCGACAACCTGTATCCCAGGAACTCGACCTCTCGGGCGTGGAATTGGCACTTCTCCAGTTTGACCCACAACTGGTGCTTCTGCAGTCTCTTTAGCACTTCCCTGATGTCTCTGACATGCTGCTCCTCGTTGTCCGAATAGATTAACACGTCATCTAAAAAGGCCACGCAATTCTTGTACAGCAGGGATCCCAACACGTGGTGCATGAAAGATTGAAAACAGGCGGAGCCTGATTGTAATCCAAAAGGCATAATGAGGTACACAAAGGCCCCCAGAGGGGTGAACATGGTGGTTTTCCATTCACCCCCCTCCCTCATCCTAATCAAATTGTACGCTCCCCGAAGGTCCAGCTTGGTAAAAATTTTCCCCTTCCTCACCCTGGTTAAAATATCGTCAATCCTGGGCATTGGGAAGGTCACGGGTTCCGATACAAGGTTCAATGCCCTGAAATCTACGACCAATCTGGGCTGTTTAGTGTCCTTTTTGTCCACAAAGAACACCGGACTGCCTCCCACCGCCTTTGATTCTCTTATGAAACCTCTTTTCAGGTTCTTGTCAATAAACTCCCGCAACTCCTGCATCTCCCTGTCCGACATGGCATACAGTTTACCCACTGGTAGCTGAGCTCCTGGGAGTAGGTTGATTTGACAGTCGAAGGGCCTATGGGGGGGTAGTTTATCCGCTTCCTTCTCGTTGAAGACATCCTGCAGGTCAGCGTATTGTGACAGTACCTTCCCCTTTTCCCCCACCGCCATCCCTGCCACCCTGGCTACGGCCATCCTCGGGGCTTCCCCCCGTGACAGTTTTCCAAGCAGTGAGCTGACCCAAAAGCAACTGTCCGCTGGTGCCATGCCACTACTGGATCATGTAGTGCCAGCCAGCTCATTCCCAGGATGATTGGTGGTCCTGCCAGTGCGGCTACGTGAAAGGCAATGGTTTCTTTTTTTTTTTTTTTTTATAATATATTTATTGAAGTTTTCAAATAAAGCATATATTAGATAAGCACAACTTATCATTGTCCATTTAACATCTCTCAATTGTTACATGGGACTCCCCCACACCTCCCGCATACACTTACATCATTATTAAATTAATTTCAAACAAATTATCATTTAACTCATCTTAATTAATAATCTTAATTTGGTTTGACATATAATTCAGCCTTAAATCTAATTTAATGGTAGACAATTGTCTGCACTGGCATCCAATTCAACACTCAACCAAATTACAATATTTTTGTAAATAAATCTTAAATTTCCTCCAGTCTTCTTCCATCCTTTCTTCTCCCTGGTCTCGAATTCTGCCGGTCATCTCGGCTAATTGCATATAGTCCATCAGTTGCATCTGCCATTCTTCCACAGTGGGTAGCTCCTGAGTTTTCCAATTCTTGGCAATTAATATTCTTGCTGCTGTTGTTGCGTACAAAAAGAATGTTCTGTCCTTTTTTAACACACTCTGGCCGACAATACCCAGGAGAAAGGCCTCTGGTTTCTTAGTAAAGGTGTATTTAAACACCTTTTTTAATTCATTATATATCTTCTCCCAAAAGGCCTTCACTCTAGGGCAGGTCCACCAGAGGTGAAAAAATGTTCCTTCATTTTCCTTACATTTCCAACATTTGCTATCAGACGAATGGTATATTTTAGCCAGTTTAACGGGGGTCATGTACCATCTATACATCATTTTCATCACATTTTCCTTCAACGCATTACATGCAGTGAAGTTCAGCCCAGAGGTCCACAACCTTTCCCAATCTTCAAACATAATATTATACCCAATATCCTGCGCCCATTTTATCATTGTTGATTTTACCATTTCGTCATGTGTGTTCCATTTCAGCAGCAAGTTATACATTCTTGAAAGTACCTTAGTCTTAGGTTCTAACAGTTCAGTTTCTAACTTTGACTTTTCCACTTGGAATCCTAACTTTTTGTCATTTTTAAACACTTCTTTAATCTGAGCATAGTGTAACCAGTCTCGCACTTTGTCTCTCATCTTTTCTAAACTCTGCAATTTCCAGTTGTCACCATCCTTTTCTATTATCTCCCAATATTTTGGCCAGTTGGCCTCCATATTGGCTCTTTTCCGAGCCTTAGCCTCCAGGGGTGACAGCCACCTCGGAGTTTTATTCTCCAGTAAGTCTTTATATTTTGTCCAGACATTAAAAACTGATTTTCTGACAATATGGTTCTTGAAGGCCTTATTTATCTTAGCTTTATCATACCATAAATATGCATGCCATCCAAACGCATTATTAAAACCTTCCAAATCCAAGACATCCGTATCTTCAAGAAGTAACCAATCTTTCAACCAGCAGAAAGCTGCAGCTTCATAATACAACTTTAAATCTGGCAGGGCAAAGCCCCCTCTTTCTTTCGCATCTGTTAATATTTTAAATTTGATTCTGGGCTTTTTGCCCTGCCAGACAAATTTAGAAATATCTTTCTGCCACTTCCGGAAACACTCTGTCTTGTCTACAATCTGCAGTGTCTGAAACAAAAATAACATTTTTGGCAATACATTCATCTTGATGGCAGCTATTCGGCCTAACAAAGAAAGTTTTAGTCTTGACCAACTATCCAAGTCTCTCTTAATCTCTGACCAACATTTTTCATAATTATCTTTAAATAAACTCAGATTTTTTGCTGTTATGTTTACCCCTAGGTATTTAACTTTTTTAACCACATTTAGTTCTGTCTCTTTCTGAAGCTGTTCCAACTCAATATCTGTCATGTTTTTCCCCAAAACTTTAGTTTTTTGCTTATTTAACTTAAATCCTGCCACTCGACCGAAGTTTTGAATCAGTTGTAGAACTCTTTTCAAACTAGACTCCGGCTCCTGTAATGTCAAAACTAGGTCATCTGCAAAAGCTTTAAGTTTATATTGTTTCGCTCCGACCTGAATCCCTTCCACCAACCGGTCCCCCCTAATCATATTCAGGAGCACTTCCAGAACCGAAATAAACAGTAATGGGGAAATCGGGCAGCCTTGTCGTGTACCTTTTTCAATTTTAAACTCTTCTGTAACCACATTGTTAACTATCAGTTTAGCCTTTTGTTCTGAATATATTGCCTCAATCCCGTTCTCAAACCCCCGTCCCACTCCCATTTCTTTTAAATTCCCCTTCATAAATTTCCAAGATATGTTGTCAAAGGCTTTCTCCGCGTCTATAAAAATTAAAACTGCTTTAGTGTTTATGTTTGTTTGTAAAAGTTCCAATATGTCTATGATGTTCCTTGTGTTAGTAAACATATGTCTGCCCGGGAGAAAGCCTGCCTGGTCTTTATGGATTATCTCACTTAAAACTTTCTTAAATCTTCGTGCCAAAACATCTGCAAATATTTTGTAATCCACATTTAAAAGGGAGATGGGACGGTAATTCTTGAGTTGTGTCTTTTCAGTTTCTGACTTTGGAATCAATGTGATAAATGCTTCTTTCCACGATTCAGGCGCCTTCTTCCCCTCCATTATTTCATTACTGACCTCCGACAAAGGTTGTATCAAATAATCCTTCAATGTCTTATAGTAGTTAGAGGTCAGTCCATCTGGCCCTGGTGATTTGCCCTGTTTCAGACTCAGGATGGCCTGTTCAATCTCTTGTCGTGTTATTTTGCCATTTAAAATTGTTCTATTTTCTTCTGACAGCTTTGCTAATCCATTTCTCTCCAAAAATTGTGTAATCTCTATTTCATCTTGTGGCCCTTGAGTATATAACTTTTTAAAATACCTCTGGAAGCACTTTCTAATCTCTCCCGGGTTCTGAATGTTCCTTCCTTCAACCTCTAAGTTTGTTACTGTATTTAATCTTTGTCTCCTTTTCAACTGCCAAGCTAGCAGTTTCCCACATTTATTTGCCGATTCAAAAGTTTTTTGTTTCATTGTTTTAATCTTCCATTCTATTTCCTGATTTATCAGCTTGGAATATTGCGCCTGATAAAGTTTAATTTCTCTCAGAATCGGTTGGGACTTCGGGTTAGATCTTAACTTCTTCTCCAACTCTTTGATACTTTCCAGAATTTTATCTTTCTTTTCATTTTGCAGTCTTTTCTTTAAGGAATTCTGTTGAATCAAGAACCCTCTCATCACAGCTTTACTTGCATCCCAGATAGTTCTTTTTTCCACCGTAGTGTTCAAATTAATCTCAAAATAATCCTTTAAGGTTTTTTGGGCCTTCTTTACAATTCTTTGGTCTCTAAACAGGCCATCATTCATCTTCCATCTAAAGGAGCCGATTGGGATCAATGTCATATCCATTCTCAAGGCGTTATGGTCGGAGCATGTTTTGGGGCAGATTTCCACCTTCCTCACCTTAGGTGCCAGACTTCTAGTTATCCATATTTGGTCGATTCGTGTCCAAGTCAGTTGAGCTTCAGAAAAGAATGTTCCTTCTCTTCCCAGGGGGTTTCTAACTCTCCAGATGTCAACCCAGTCCATATTGTCAGTCATTTCAAAAAAGGTCTTAGGTAGTCTTCCCTCTTTAGTAATGTTCTGGTTCTGTGACTTATCCATATTTGTTGATACGACCCCGTTCATGTCCCCCATCATGATGACGTTGTTGTAATCCAGATAATCCAGCATGGTCTCGTGTAACTTCTTATAAAAATCCGATTTTCCTTCATTTGGAGCATAAATTCCTAATATCAAAATTTTTTCTCCTTGATACTGTACTTCTATTGCGAGGATTCTTCCACTTTCATCTTTAAAGAGAAATTTTGGTGAAAGGCTCTCTTTTGCATAGATCA
Source organism: Podarcis filfolensis (assembly GCF_964270895.1). NCBI lineage: Eukaryota > Metazoa > Chordata > Lepidosauria > Squamata > Lacertidae > Podarcis > Podarcis filfolensis. The sequence continues at coordinate 39,205,594 of NC_139615.1, forward strand.
CTACACCTCTCTTTTTAACTGTATCCGATGATATAAATTCTTGACCAAGCCTTTTATTTATTAACACCTTTCTATGGAGCCTAATCACATGTGTTTCTTGTAAGCATATAATGTCCAATTGTTCCTTTTTTAAAATATGAAAAATTTTAGACCTTTTTTCGGGACTGTTACAGCCATTTATGTTCCAGCTCAAAAGCTGCAGAGACATCCTGGATAGGTCTGGTTATTCTTTCTGGGGTGGTACCTTGTTCTCCGGTCCTTGAGGATCCGAGGGGGCGGGCTCCTCTGGAAGTTCTGGCGCTGGCAATCCAAGTCCTTTGTGGAGGTCTTCTCCGTGTGCTCCCAAAAACTTGTCTCTATCTTCCACTGTTTTGATTTTGATCTTTCTCCCTCTGTAGGTAAAGGATAATCCTTGTGGAAACTCCCACCTGAAGATAATTGCGTTGCTTCTCAACAGTCTTGCCAATTCCGTGTAGTTAGATCTAAGGTCCAGCAACTGCTTAGGAATGTCCTTGTAGATTTCAATTCTCTTGCCCAAAATGTCTAGTGACTTTTCGTAGTGCAGGCCCAAAATCTTGTCCCTTTCCTCCTTTGATCTCAGTGTTATCAAACAATCTCTGGGCTTCTCTGTCCTTCTGACTCTGCCAAGCCTGAAAGCAGATACAATTTTAAAGTCTTTTTCCTCTAACTTCCAAAACTTGGCAAATTCCTTAGTTAGAAATTCAATAAAATTATCTTCTTCCACCTCTGGTATTGACCGTATCCTCAAGTTGGTCTCCCTGTTTCGCAGTTCTGTCATCAAAAAGTAAATCTGATGTTCTCCAACTTGTTTGCTGAGTGGTCTTACTTCTTTCTCAAGTTCTTCCAATCTTTGACTAGTATCTTCAGCCAGTTTACGATTTTCACCTACAGCCTCCTTTAATTCTCCAATAGACTGGGCATTCTGTGCAACTTGTCCAGTCAGCTTATTCAAGCTTTCTGTGTTCTGTTCAATTTTAGCTGTATGCAAATCAGCCTTCTTGTCCAGAGCCTCCAGTTTCTCCAAAATTTTCTCCAAGACAGAGCTACTTGTCCCTGAAGCCATATCTCCCAGGTGCAGCTCCTCTGTCTCACCCTCCCCTGCCTGTATTAGGGAGGCCGCCTCTATGTCTGGAGGCAAAGTGGAAGGCAAGGCCGGCACAGAAGATCTACGCTGTGAGGCTGCAGATAAAGTTAGAGTTGTTTGTTTAGTCCTTCCTCTTCTCCTTGCGCCACTCATTCCAAAGTTATCTGTAATCCAAGGTCAATCCAAGTTGTTCCCATGAGAAAGCAGAGTCCCAGATACAATAGTCAAACAGAGGCCGGGAAAGGGAAAGTAAAACAAAGTCACTGCTGTAAGTCCAAAATCCTCTAGAGGGAGCTTAATACGTCTTCAGGGAAAAGATCAAATCCAAGTTAAACTTATAAATTTAAATCCATGTCCATCGCCTCCACAAAGTATTATTTTTAGCAGAGTAAAACTTAAAGCGAAACAGTGTTTCTTACAGTGCCTTGACTGCAACAGTTTCAAAGTATCCAGTTCCAACTCAGAATGTTTCAAAACCTGAATTCAATGTATCCAAAGTTGCAAACTGGTGCTCATCCAGGCAGCTCCAGCACCAGAGATTCTTATTTATTTTATAATCCACTGGTGCCACAGAAGAAGGATATCAATGCACCCCGAATATAACCAGCAAAAGTCAATAGCTCAAAGTCTTTCACTCAGAAAACTGCTTTAACAGGGTGCCAGCATTTAGTTAACGCATAACTTTTTGTCTCCACTCCTCCTGCTCTTTGCTTAAAGTTCAGTATAGCGGGAGATGGGCTTCCTGCTTATCCTCACTCCGTTTTCAGCCAGATTTCAACTTTTTTAAAAAAGTTTTAAAAGTTTCATAAAGTTCTCAAAAAGTTTCAGAAAGTTGACAAAAGTTTCAGAAAGTTTTCAATGTCCAAATTTACTCACGGGTTGTAGTTTCCAAAGTTCAGAAAAGTTGCAGGAAGAAAGGACAGCGCTGACCGGCAACAGCAACGCGGCTTCACTTCGCTGTTTGCGCAACGACCCACAGCGCCGCTACCCCCTCCGCGATCCGGAGCCCCTTACGGGGTCCCTTCAGCGTTTTGGGGGCTGCTTCTGGCGCCCGCCGGGTCCCGAGACCACAGGCTTCTGCCACCTGTGGTTTTCCTGAATGGGTCTCCGCTTCGCCGTAGCGGACGACCCGTTTACAGCGGAGCTCCCTTCTCCTTACTCGGAGAAGGCAGCCATTACCGGTCGCGCCGCCTCCGGAAGTCGAAAGGCAATGGTTTCTGTGTGTCTGGAGACCCTCATTCTCATGGGGGGAGTCTGGTGCGTCACTTCCCCTCCCAGGAGTTCTCTGCCATCAATGGTCGTTACTTGTAAGGGACACTCTAGTGGCAGGAGGTGTAGCTGGTGCTCCAGCGCGAAATCCTTGCTGAAAAAATTGCAGGAACTGCCTGAATCCAGCAGTGCCTTAACCTTGATTGGGTGCCCATTAGGGAGTTCTAGCACCACCTCTATGGCTATGGCTGCTTGGGGGGGGGGTCTGGCTTGGGCACTTTTACTGGTTGCTGGCCTGGCTGCTGTGCCCGCTGATCGGCAGCCAAGCATTGGCTTTTCCCTGCTCCTTATCTCCCCCCTCCTCACAGCCAGCAGCCCCCACCATTCCTTGCCATGCCTTCCTTTGAGGGCAGACCCTAGCAAAATGTCCTGGCTGTTGGCAGAGGAAACACTTCTTGACTGTTTTCCCCTCCTTTCCCTCCTTCTTTCGAACTTCGCTGGAGTTTGAAACCCCGCGCGCACGCGCTCCCCCAATCTCCATTGGTTCCACTGACTGGGAAGATTGCTCCGGTATTTCAGGAATGCGGTTGTCATGCCAACACTCTCCTCTCCCCTCCCGCTTCTCTAGAGCGCGCGCTTCTTGGCGTACTCCTATCGCAAGTACAGCCTTAGTCAGCTGATCCATCGATTGAGGGCGGGGCGCGCGGGAAAGTTCGTCCTTCACTGAGGGGGATAAGCCTTCCTCAAACAGCATTTGCACTGGTTCCGAGCCCAGTTCCCAACCAAGTCTATGGATAAGCATCGCAAAACGCGACCAGTACTCTCTAACTGACTGGCCCCCTTGCTTGCACGCCATCAGTTCCCTGCGAGTCACACTCTGCTCCACTTGACTTGAGAACATGGCATCCATGGCACCAAAAAAATTCCTAAGGTCCTTTAGGGCAGCATTCTGCGTTGCCATTAATGGCCGGATCCATTCCCTGGCAGCGTCCTGAAGATGCCCGATAACATAAGCGACCCTCTCCCCATCGTCAGCAAAGTCATCATACTGCAGTTCCAGCGCGTACTGTACCTCCGTCCTGAATGCATTGTAATCTCTGGGGTTTCCCCCAAACTTGTGCACCAGTCCCGGTACCTTCCTTGCGATGGGGGTGGGCTTTCCCTGGGCATCCTGAGTCCGCCTTTCATCTAGCCGCGCCGCTAACAGAGCCACCTGCCGTTCCAAATCTCGGTTTCTCTCCTCCAGATTTGGCGCTGCCGCTGCTCCCTCTCCGGCGCCTGCTCCTCCGGTTTGACTCATGATGCTGCCTGTCCTGTCGTTGTGCACAAGCAACGTCAAAGACTGACGGATTGCTGTAAAGGGAATTGCGGGTTGCTCGTGCGTAAGGTGGCTGCTGCTCAAGGCAACGTTGTCTGGCTAAACCTTTCCCTGGCTGGACAGCCCTTTCTCCGTGGCTGTGTCAGTCACTGGCAGAATCCGTCAGTGGGCGTTTCCTGAACTTCTTCCAACATAAAAGCTCTTTGACGCCAAGTCTCCGCCTAGCCTCCCTGCGCAGAAGTCTTCTGCGCAGAGTGGGCGTGGCCAGCGGAGGTCCTGGGCTCTCCCCGCTGGTCTCTGTGGAAGAGTCTTGGAGCCATCTCTCCGAAGTCCTTCCCTGCTCCCCTTTCTTCCTGGTGTCACGCCGATTTCCTTCCCCAAAGGAAGTGTTCTTTCTCTCCCTGCTGGTCCCTTCTCCTGCATCGTTGGGGAGCCTTACCTCCACTCTTGGCTCCGATGGCAGTTCCCTGACAGGTGGAATGGGCTAATTTTTCACAAAAACATGAGAAGGATCGTGCCTGTATGTTTTGCCTCATATCTCAGGTTCTAACTACCACTACTACTATTTCATCTTTATTCATTATATGCCACACATCTGACTGGGCTGCCCCAGCCACTCTGCAAGGCTCCCAACAAAGTATTAAACACACAATAGAACCTCAAACATTAAAAACTTCCCTGCAAATGCTAGGAACTTGCTTAAAAACAAAATGGGGAAACTGAGGGTTATGGTACATGCTGGGGGCAGCAAAGAAGGCTTTCATGGGCTCTATGGTGCCCGTGGGCACGGGATTGGCAATTCCTGTTGAACAGGATGCTTTGGGCAGTGGATAGAAGGCGGCTGTTCCTTCCTGTTCTGGGTGGTGAGAGGGAAGGATAGGCACATTCTCCCTTTCCTTCCCCCACCTCCATTTTCCTTGCTGTGTTGCATCACATTAAAAGGTTCAGGTCTGGGCTGGTTGCCAGTCCTGACTGAGAGCATTATATTGCTATTTAGCGTGGGCGGGTGGGTAGGGGAAGACTCTGGGGAATAAGAAACCAGGAAAGGCATTCAGGGAAGTGGGGACAGTTCTCCTATAGCATGTGAGGAGGAGCTTTTAAAAATCTCGTGGCACATTCCTCCTCCAGACTTCACTTTCAGGGCATGCATTTTTAGGGAGGCCAGTTGTCTCCACCCTCCCACCCCCGGTCTTCCATCTTCTCAAATGATGCCCTAATACTCCATGACTCAAATGCTCTCAACCAGACCTTCCATCTCTCTCCCCACCCCCACCCCCTTTCTGTCCTTCAACATTCACTGTTTGAACCAATTTAGACCTATCGACTAAATTGGAAAGCTCACACAGTGTGCTATATGTTTGGTTCCTTTCAGACCCCTCCAGACCCACCCCCCAACAGTGCAAACATGAGAATATAGTGGAGAAATAAAGCAAGGATTTTAATGCAGCTGTGACTGGGCATCAGTGATGGGTCATCTTCCCTGCAAACGAGGGGGAAAGTGAGGCTTGTCACCAAATACTGATGGGCATTTTGAGCTATGTCTTGCGCGAAGTGTTTCAGTGCAGAGATAACATTAAGGTTTTTTTATATTCCATATTTGGTAGCTTTCAATGGCATACAGCTCTGAACTTTGGACTAAGCGAGCAGACTCTCCACGACAGGGAAAGGAACTGCGGGGCACACTGCTCTCTTAGCAACAATCCAACACCCAGCCTCTTGACAACAGAGAATCCTATTCCTGTTTCGCAAGGCTCTTTCGTGGCAGGGTGCCGGCCAGTTTTCCGCCTCTCCTTTGAGCTTCACGCTAGCAAAGGGCACTTCCCTGTGCTTCTGATGAGCCAGAAGCAGAATGGGGGAACCTCCGGACACTGCACCCAACTGGAGTGGATCTTGCAAGAGACGGTGTCCTGTCTCCAGCTTGCAAGCCTTGCCCAGGCTGGGCACCCCTGTCTCCAACCACTTCCCAGCACAGGCAGGTTTCCAGACAGGCAGAGGTGGTGTCGGCTGGCTGGGGAGGGTGTGGCAGAGGCTCAATGAAGGGCTGCACACACATTTTCTCAGTGCTCCTTCCTCCTGACCACATACACAGTACATCCTTTTTTCTGTTTTTAGGAAGTCTGTCCTCTTTAGGCAGTTGTTGTTTTTTTTTTTAATGCACTTCTGCAAACCTTGGGGTTCCCTCAAACAAGGAAGATACCTCTGTTTTTTCACTGGCCCTATTTTGGCTACAAAGCTGTTATTGGGGGAGCGGTTTAGTCCCGTATTGTTTATTCTTATTTAAACAGTTTATATATCCCTTAACTCCCAAGGTTAATAAGTGGTTTATAAAGACGCAGTGCAAAAAAAGGAAGAAATCAAAACTATAACATCTCCATTAAAGTGCCTGGTGGATGTTTGGTAGGGAGGGGGACTGTCTGACTTCAACTGGAAGCGAGTTCCATAAAATTGTGTCCTCAATACTAAACTCACCCCCAAAAACATTGGTGATCAGGCAGGGATGTAAGAGATTGGGCAGTCCTTGCAGTATCCTGAACCCAAATTGTAAAGGGCCTTGCAAATTAATACAAGCACCTTGAACCTGGCCTGGTAGCATATAGATTTTTGTTGTTGTATGTGGGGTGTTGTTGTTTTTTAGTCTCTATAAAATTTATTTAATTTTCAGATTTTGAAATTTACAAAAATGGTCCTGGATACAATGATGGTCTGTGGGATCAAAAGCCACAGAGAAAATGAGAAGCAGAGTCAAACTCCAGCCATAATCCTGCCCTTGCCTTTACCTGACCGTCAACGCTTACCTTTCCACAGACTTCTTACGATTATTGTTTAGTAGACCATTTTAAACCTGCCTTTTAACTTCAAAACATGCCCAAAGAAGTTCACAATATAAATGAAATTAAAAATAAGAGCAGAAGTAAAATAATTTTAATTTTTAAAGAAATCCGCAGATAAAAACAAATTCAGATTAAAATGATGGGACAAAATGCTCCACACACTGGGGGAAATATCAAATGCTTGCCAGAAAAAGAAGTCTTCACACCTAGGCACCTTTCCACCTGTGACCAACACCCTTGGCCCTGCTGAACTTACTGCTTCAAGGTCACAGCTCACCTTGATTGTTCTCTCTTCTGCCTCCCAAGGCTGCCTCTTGGCTTTGCACCAAGTGACAGCCTCTGTCTGAGAGCCTGCTTCTGCTGCCATCTCTGTTCCTGTAATGAACGCCCACGGCCCATTTCCCAACACTGATAATGCACTCTGGGCAGGATCTCTTCCCGTGTTCTAATTGCAAAGCTACCAGGTATGAATGGGGAATCAGCTCGGCCTTTTTTCCACTGAAGTTTGCCTCAAGTGTTTCCAAGCACACTTCGTGCAAGGATTCCCTTCTGTATTTTGAGAAGGGAGAAGTTAGGCCTCAAAAGTGAAACCAAGTCATCTGATTGCCATATAGTTGCAGGGGGAAGCGGTGAGGTTCTCACAAATCACCACTTCGTTTTAGTAAGGCCTCAAGCCTCATCTTCCTGAAAGAGAACAGGATGCAAAGGCCCTCCTTGTTAAAAAAATATTTAGCTGCCCTTCCTGAACCTATTCAGGAAGATACAACGAACAATAGGGCGCTGTTTCGGGGGTGACCTTATCCGCAGCAGGGAAGAAAGGCTGCTTCCTCTCTGCGAGATGCTTTTTACCCAAAACCGAAAGTCATTGTTCCTTGTCCCAAGGTAACCCCTGCCTACCCAAACAAAGAACCCTAAGGTGCCTGAGCTACATATTCATGTGTCAAAAGAAAGAAATAAAACACTTGTGGCACTTTAGAAGTGCTAACAGACTGATGAAGAGGTGGGCAACCTATCGGTCCATGGTGTGGATAATCTGCCTGATGTCAGCATCCAGATAGAGACAAGGATGGGCAGAAATGCAGACAAAAGTGATCTGGATGAACACATCCAGAATCAGAGATCGGAGAGGTTTGCATTTAAAATGCTAGACAACTGCATCCACACTTCCTGAAAAAATACAGGTGGCGACCATTTTACTTGCATTCAACTGATGCACGGGTCGTTTTGGAACTGGAAGAGGGCATAACGGGGCAGGCTTATGCATGCTCCACTAAATCATGTGAATGCCCAGAATGCTGCCCCTGCACAAATGGGGAGTTGCCTGTACGCAAATCAAAGCACAGTCACCCTTCAGCATTTGCACTTCTTTGAACTTGCAGTTCTCTAACTAATCCTCAGTTATTATTTTTTACAAGACTATGTGTATTAGGGGAAAGTGTGCATTGCAAGGATGCATGTTGTAAAAATGCATTATATCAAGGAAACTGCTTGCAGAAGTGTGTGCGTTTGTGTGTTAGGAGAAATGTACACCAAAATTATGGCAATTTTTTGGTGAGGAGGTTCCTTTTCCAGGTCAAAACTGATGTGCAATTGTAAAGAACAAACCTAAAACTGGAAAAATGATAAAACAGATAAACCAAAACCAACAAATTGATCTATTAACCCTAACTGGATTAAAGTTTGTCCTGTTAAGAAAGAGGTTGCTCCATTTCATTTTTACTTAAAATAACAGCAACCATGGTACGTGGGAAAATGGTATGTTAGTCTTTTCTCATCACACCACAGACTCAATGAAAGCTGCCCCTCCCAGAGCTGTTCCTCATCATGGCAACTATTTGATTGCAGGAGAAAACCAAACCACACATTTAACATAGTGTATAGTTTGGCCCTGAGTCTACAAGGACCATGTGCTGCTAGCATCCCATTGCTGCATTATTAATCAAGATATGGAAGCTGAATTTGCAAACCATCAATTCTGGAATACAGTACTGTATGTGCTTCCCAGCCTGTGTTGCATTTTTAATTTTACACATCTCAGACAGAAGCAGGCAGGAAACATCTGGCAAGCAACCACAGCAGCAGCTGTCCATTCATCACCAATGAGGTATTTGAAACTTGTGTTTGTATCCCCGCCCCCCTTAAGAGAAAATGTTTCATTCCAGAGTACAGTAATACAAACAATTTGTACCTTGTGTCTATCTTGGCAAAACTGCATCTCAAGCGTCAGCAATTTAAACACTGAGGATTGCTTTAAGCCAGTCACAGGGTGTTCCAAAAAACTACAATTTCATCTTTAATACACAGTGGACTTGAACCCATGAAACCTTATGCAGCAATAAAAGTCTTTAAGGTGCTGTAGGATTCTTTGTTGTTTTAACCCTAGGTTTGTAAACAATTGATCACCTGGGTGATCAGGAATTGTCTCCAAGCAACCAAGTGGGGAAGAGTTTGTAAACTGAAAGAGAATTAGTTTGTTTTCATCTTCAAAGAAGATATGTGTCAGCTGGTGACTTATTTACAAGACTAAACCATATTCCAAATTTCTCAAAATACATCCTGTAATGCTAAGGAGAAGCACCAAGCAGACACAGTAGATGCTGGATTTTAATATACACAGGAAAGCTTAAACTGCTATTAGTAATATTTTAAGACTATTACATTTACAGTTTTGTTTTTTAAATGCAAATAAGGATTGGCATGTCTTTTCATTGCACAGCACGTTGCCACATATTTGTAGGGGGAAATGCATGGAACTGGAAGCCAAGAGAATATCAACCTGTTAGACTCAGACTGACTGGACATCACACCCACAGGAAGAAAAACAAAGTATAATAAGCCACTGAAGCTTCAACCACAAGAGCATAAGAGGAGGCTTCTGGGCCATCCCATCCAGTCCAACATCCTGTTCTCACAGTGGCCAACCAGATGCCCATGGGAAACCCACATGCACAGGAGCATTCTCCCCGCTTGAGGTTTCCAGAAACTGCTATTCAGAAACATCATAACTGCCTCCAACCACAAACCACAGAAACCCTACCAAGCCCTTCTGTGGTCTCTGAAACTCTACCAGACACTATCCAGACCATATTACCACTTCAGCATTAACTTTGATAGAGTTTTGTCCACACTGAACAAAAATGCACTTCTGTCCTTATGCTACAGCAAAGTTATGAAACTCAAAGGTCCGTACATTTTTTTGCTGGCCTTGGTAGCAAAGGCAAGACCTGTTATCGTTAGGATCCATCCCTCGCCAAAGGGCACAATTTTCTATGCCTGCTTGCCGAAAAGCCGCATTATGTTCTATGGGGCTTACACACCTAGGTACCTGTGTACAGGATTGCAGTCCTGACCTCACACTGCACCTCCATGGGATGTCAAGGACAATTCCCCTTCTGCAGCTCTAAACCTTAGGTGCTGGGGGAAGGGATTACAGTGGTACCTCAGTTTAAGAACAGTCCTGTTTAAAATGATTCGGTTTACGAACTCCGCAAAACCATAAGTAGTGTCCCAGTTTAAGAACTTTACCTCGATCTAAGAACGGAATCCGAACGGTGGAAGGGCACCAGCGGCGGCAGGTCTCATTAGGGAAAGCGAGCCTCAGTTTAAGAATGGTTTTAGTTTAAGAACGGACTTCCAGAATGGATTAGGTTCATAAACGTACCACTGTATTATTAGTAGTAATAGTAACAGCAGTATACCACCCTGTACCTGTAGATCTCAGGGCAGTTCACAACATAAAATCACAATATGAACACAAAATACATGATAAAAATAGAAACAAAAACAACCCAATAATCCACAACACAAAGCAGCCAGTCCCAACTTTCCTCGCTAGGTTGTAGACATAAAGTAAAGCAAGCATCTTTTCTATCACTACGCTGAGCTCTCTGAAGGTCAGTGCAATTGAAGGGGTGATTTCTCTACCCACCCACCCAAGTTTCCAAGCTAGAGGGGAATGTTGGGGCTCCCCTTGCCATCGCTGCCTTTGGGCAAAAACTACTGTGGCAAGAATGGCAAACAGAAATGTAAATCCTAGGGAGAGAGATGCATCTACCTCTTCCAATGACACTCCTCCTCAAACTTACGACCTTTTTTCTTTTGATAGGTCTTTGGCCCAATTGACAATGCCTGCCTCCCCTGTTTTAGTGGCTGTGTTAACTGCTACACTTTGCCTAATTTTCTTGAATGCATTTATTTTTAATTTTGATTTAATCTATATTAGACATTTCTAAAAGAAACTGAAAGCCAAGGTAAAATGCTTTATAACTATCAGACCTCACATTTCTGGTGTAGAGCCTGGCAGGCTACTAGCTTGCTATTTGAAAGCTACTGTAGACAAGAAGAAGCCTGTTAGTCCTGGATGAAAAGAGCTGCTAGACGAAGGCATATGGGCTATGCTGTTACGTTTGGGCTAAGTAAGTTAAACCAAACAAGGTGTGTGCAGGTATCCTGGGAAAGGGCAAGTAAAGGTTCAAAGCACACAGGAAATAAACTCCTTACATGCTGCTCACCAAGGCTTACTGGGAGGCATAACTTGCTACGTGCTGGAAGGTGCATTCAAGCTTATTTTCCTTTTTCCATCCCATCCTTCCTCCAAGTTCTCACAGTGGCACACATACACCCCTGCAAGGTAGGTCAGGCTGAGAGAAACCCACGTGGCCCAGGGTCATCCTTTAGGGCTTTGAAACCAGTCAACCCAAGCCCACTGCAGTCATTACATCTTGCAAGGATAATACCCAGTGGTTTATTTACAAAGCACTTTGTACACTCCTCTTGAGTGCCCAATAAGGTGCTGAGCGGGGAGAAGAGACCTATCTATCTATACAAAACATGCATACTGTGGGGGGGGGGGGCAACAAGTAGCAAAACTTTCAGGCAAAGCAGAAAACAGCCTGCCAGCTTTTTAATTCTGTCAGCTTCCTCCCAATTTTAATTCTGTTAACTTGGCTGACAGCTCCATCACAGAGCAGAAGACTCTTAAATCTCAGGGCCGTGGGTTCAAGTTCCACACTGGGCGAAAAAATCCTGCCTTGCAGGGGATGGAACTAGATGATCCTCAGGGGTCACTTCCAACTCTATAAATAGTCAATGGTTCTAAATTCTCAACGATGGGATATTAGCTCTGCCCAAGGCATGACAGAGAACACCGGGAAAAGATAGACATAATATTTTGCAAGGACAGGAAGAAACATCACAGACAGAATAATTGCCACACACAGGAAGAACAAGGATATAGTTTGAATGCTTCACCTGCAGGTTTATAAATCATTTAATGTGTCCATACAAATGGAAGTTGTTAATACTGGAGTTGTTGTATAAGGGATTGCTATTTTGACTGGAGTGTAATTGAAATTAATAAGATTTTGGAACGCAGAAATAAAGTAAATCATCAAACCATCAATTCTAGCATGCAGGGGGAGACACCGAAATTATATGATTTGGCATCTGAATGATTGGTACTAGTAATTGTATTCTAATTTGGCATTGCTATAATGAGGCTATTATTGGATTATTGTAATTGAAACCTAATAAAAATTATTATTTTTTTTTTAAAAAACGATTCTAAATTCTCATCCAGAGACACTTAGGAGGTGGGAACGAGAAACGGCCACGCTAGGCAAGCAATAGGTGCAGAAAATTAGGACTCCGCACCTGGCACGGGGCGGGGGGGTTAGCTTGAGAGAGCTGCGGTCCTTCCTCCAGAGACTACAACTCCCATCATCCTCGGCCGCCGACCGGCGCTGCTTTCGCACAGGATGGAGGAAAAAGAAGTCTAGAGGAAGTTTTGGCTGAGGAGCGCAGAACATATATACACATACACACATATGAACATACCCCTCTAAGCCGCAAATGGCGGGACCGGGCTGAGGGCTGAAGAGACGAGGGGCAAACCAGCGGGAGAAAATAAGGGTTTTTTTGTGGGGGGAGAAACAGCACTCTCCCCCCCCCCCCGCGCACACGGGAGAAGCAGCAGCAGCAGCTTCAGGAAACCCAAACACACCCCTTTAAAAAGCAAGGTGCGGCACAAACCAGAAACCCACCTGTCGCGGGGCTGGGGGGAGAAGAGAAAAGAACCACAGCAGGCACTTCCGGCCTCCTTCCCTCCTCAGGCACGGACTGACAGGAAGCTTAAAAGCGGACGCCTCAGGGCGGAGGGGCAGAGCCGGCCCCGCCCCGCCATCCCGCCTCCGCCCAATCAGACGCCGCTATTTCCTCGAAGCCACGCCCACTTTCTCCCACGCTTCCTCGCGCCTTCCCCCACCTCCCCACTCTCAGGGGAGGGGGGGTGGGACAAAATGGCTTCAGGGATAAGCCACGCCCAGGCGGCGAGCAAGGCCGGCGGTGACGTCACCCGCGCGGGCCTGTTCCTCCTCCCGCCCCTTTCAAGGCCCTCCAATAACGCTTCCTCCTTTCTTTCTGTCTCTTTCTGATTGGTTCCCGGGAGCTGCCCGTGATTTCCTATAACTACTTTGGCTGCGGGAAAACGCAGTACGGTAGTAAGAAGTAGATGAAGTGCTGTTTTCCTAAAAAAATGTTTAGGGGTGCTCTCATTTTGACTCAAGACAATCACCATTTTATAGTTCAAATCGGGAAAAATAAATACAGTAAATGAACAAAAGTACAAATATTGACAAAATGTTTAGGGGTCTGCGTCCCCCTAGGAAAAAACCCAATAAAATAATAATGGCTTGAGAGCGTTATATCCGGCTGGATCTTTTTCAATAAATGTTTTCTCGCCGGGTGTGACTCGAATTCAGAATGGGAGTGGCAAGATGTTTGTCTTTCCCAGCATACACACACAAATTACTATGTAAGACAGTAAATCTGTTAAACAAAAATGACAAGCAAGGACTGAATGATGACTTGCACATGTAAGCGTATGGTCTCAAACTGACTTTCTCTTATATGCTGCTTTATTGCGACAATGGCGACTGTTACTACTGATCCTAAGCTTAGTTGCCCAGCCCTGCTTCGGATCCACCACCAACTCCTGTCCCTTCCCGAACCCACAGCTCTCAACTGCCTCACCTGCAACATTCAAAGCCTCATCCAATCTTCACTCACCTCCAGCATTCCACCCTCACTCTTCCCCCCTCCATCCCTCCCTCCTTAACGTTCCCTTAATAATTCCAATACAATCACCTTCGTCACCCTGTTACACTGGTTTTCAACCAGTGAGCCGTGGCACCCTGGGGTGACTTCCACGATCGTTCAGGTGAAGCCTGAGTGGCTGTCCTTTCATTAACCTGCAGCCCAGATCTTCCTGCTTTCTCTCTCTTTCTCTCCGAGGCACATTGAGGGAGAGCCGGCAGCTTTAACTTGCAGCCCGTTATCTTCCTGCATCTCTTCCCTACCGCCCCCCCCCCGTTTATCTTCTTAAAATATCCCCCCCACCACGAAAAAATCCTCCCCAGCTTCAGTAACTAACAGTTCCTCGGTTTTACATAAAGGGCTTCAGAAATAATTAAGCAGTTTGATGGTGTGTGTGCCTGGGTGGATGTGTTCTATAAGGAGGAATTTAAAAATAACTCTGAAAGTGGGGTCTTTTATGTTTCTCCTCCTACCCCAAACATCCCTTCCCCCATTTCTTCTCTACCTACCCTGCAGGTAACCCCCACCCACCTTAACAGTTATCCAGCTTTGTTAGGGTTGCCATATTTCAAAAAGTAAAAACCAGGACACCCCAAAGTTGTTGAGGTTTGACTTGTCTAAGATCCAGGACAAGGCACCGCCTTTCAGAAATTCCGCCTAAACGTCAATTCCATCTGGGAAATCCCAGTAATGGCAGCCCTAATTGTGGGGACAGGCACAGAATGTTGCGGTAAAGGACCATGTCTGCATGTGTGTCCTGTGCTGTGTGTTTGTTGCTTTCCTACCCCGCAATAAGAAAGCATTTCTGCTGCTGATCTTAATCTTGTTTTGCCCTCTCCACCCCCAGATACACTCTAATTTCGGGAAAGCCTGGGGCTGCTGTATGAAGTATGTCAGCTCAGCCCTTAGCAGTGTGCTCTCACTTTACGCACATGCCCACTGGCTGTTACAAGACAATAATAATAATAATAATAATAATAATAATAATAATAATAATAATACTTTTATTTATACCCCACTCATCTGGCTAGGTTACCCCAGCCACTCTGGGCAGCTAAAGGATGGAGGGGGGACCTAAGATGCACTATGATCTCAACCCACTACACTTTGACACCCCCCTTTATTTTTTATTATTAATGCAGCTGCCTGACAACCCAGCAGCCTGGCCTCTGTTTTCCAGCTGATGTCACAATGGGCAGGTTTGCAAGCAGGCATCATATTGCCCTGAGAGAGGGATGCCTGTCAGTCTGATGGTGATACACTTGCCAAGGCAAGTGCTGCCCATAAGTGATAATGAGCAGGAACTGTGAAGGTAAGAGGAGCTCAGATGCCGGGTTCTTGAGCTGGGGAGGGACCCTGTGCATTGGAAATGGAAAACCAGGAGGGTGTTGAGTGTCACAGGATTGCGCCTTGACTTCAAGGGGAATGTTGGGCAGATGGGTTTTGCTCGTGTTCAAGTACTAAGATTGCCACACAGGTTTTCCCACATACTGGATGACAGGAAGGGACTCCCCTGAGAACTGTGCCAGGCAAGGAATCTCTGGGCTGGCTTATGAAAACCACACCTGATTGAGCACTGATTGAGTCCATTAAGCTAAGATGTAATGAATTTAAAATAGAGGAGTAATATGATGAATATTTATGAACACAATGTTAGAGTTTTAAGATAGCAAGAATGATATGCATGTGACTGAAGGAAGTCACATGGGTATTTGGGTAAATGGTGAGCTGGGTATAGGGTTTAGGGTTAGATGTGGGGAATCCGTATATATAATATTATATATGTAATGTATAATGTTGAAAATGTACGGCAACTAACATGTAAAATAAATAAATGGTGGGGGGATGAGGAGGGGAAAAAACACACACCTGTGCTTCCTAGGCACATGAGCCCAATGGAAATGTGCTTGAGCCCTAAAAGTATGTTGTGTACACAGTCTATGGTTTTAAGGGAAAGGCCTCTAACGGGCTTTAGCTTGCACAGGACAGGAGCGTAGTGAGATTTATTTTGTATTATCTGTTTGCACCATCACTGTGTGCGACCCTTTACAAAGAGGCTGCTGTCCTGAGCGGCTTAAAATCTTTAATTTGGCACAGGGAAGCAACAGGGAAAGGTTGAAGGTCCAAGGTTGGCTCCCGTGTCCTGCCAGGGTCTGTGAGTTTAGACTTCTGGGTTCCCTGGCATTTCCCATATATGATCTCTTTCTTTGCTTTTATTTTCCTTTCTGTCTCCTAGGTCATAAGGCATGAAGGTGAGAGAAGCTGCTGTGGCGGCATGGACAAGCTGAGAAAGGGGAGGCCGCCATACTTCAAAGTGGCATTTCGCAGGTGACGGGCACTGTGATATTTGCAGCAGGGAGAGAGTTTTGCTGCATGGTTCCCTTTCCGAGCTTAGCCCCATTTCACAGCCATCACCAGGAGCCACTCTGTCCCTGTGCAGCTGCCGCTCAAGGTTGCTGCAAACACCTGGGTTGGGCCACTGTTTCCTTCTGATTCTCTGCATGGACGTGTTCATAGAGGGTGGGACTGCAGCAAAGAGCCCCTTAGCAGCAGAGATGCTTTGCTTGCAGAAGATTCAACCCTTTGCATGAAGCGTCAGGTAGCAGATTGTGGAAAGATTTCTACCCAGTGGTGGCTCGTGCCCACTGTGGTTTTCCCATTCACATGTGCAAGCCTTCACTTGAAGCTGCAGTCATATATGAAGCAGTCTCCTCATCTGAACATCAGCTGCCGTTACAAGTTGAGCGTAACTGGAGAATGGAAGAAATAGAACCTTTCTGCATGAGATCAGAAAGGAAGGACTCTAGTTCCTTGAGAAGTTAGTCAGCTAGGCTTCCTTTGGAAGTTATGGCATGTTAATTCCGTTGGATATCCAATCCCCACATATACCAGGAAGATACTATATCCTGCTTCCTTTGTGGGGCCATGCTTCCAGAGAATGGTCTCAGTCTCCAGCTCCCAAGATGACGGAGAAGACGACAACCAAGCCATCCATGCAGTTATTGGCTGCCATTTCTGGATGCTAGCGAATCCCGAAGGAATCTTTGAAGAAAAATCTTGATCCTCGTGCCTCTTCTCCACTGCCCCTTCTCTGTGTGGGCATGGCTCCTTCTCTGACTTCTGCTGCAACCAGATCTTTGGTCCAGAAGCAGTGGCTCAACTTTTCTCTTCTGAAGACAACAGTGGGGAACCCAGCCAAGCTAGATAGCCAACCATCTCAAGGAGGAAACATTGCCTTCTGAGTGAAACCGTCCAGGATGTAGCAGAGCCTACCCCATTTGCACAAAACTGGGGAAAGGCCCTGAGTTCAGGTAAGAGGAAATGCTTCCTTCCCTCCGTTTGCTTTGCAGCAAGGGAAAGCAGCAGCCTTGCTTTGGGAACCACCTCTGTTGTCCCATCCTCATCCTGGGAGAGACTGGAGCCCAGAAGAAGGACACCGGACTCAGAGGTACTGGGGCAGGAGGAAGGAGCGGGTCCTTTTGAAACACATAAGAAGAGCCTGCTGGATCAGGCCCATGGCCCAACTGCTCCAGTATCCTCCTATCCCCATGGCTACCCAGATCCATGGGGAAAACCTGTAAGAACCCTCTTTCCAGCTATGACTTCCAGCAACTGCTATTCAAAAGCATTACTGAAAGGTTGCCCTTTCTGGATCCCAGCACAGCCCTTCCATGTCCGCGAAGGAATCTGCATGGAAACAGCTTTATGTCTGCACATCTTTCCCGCTACCCCTTGTCCTCAAGGGCATGGTGCCTTCCCATCTGCGGCACCCAGATCTTTGGTGCAGCACTTGGCCCCTGCACCCTTACTAAAAGGACACCTCCGACGTTGGCACAAAAAAGTACTCCCTTTATAGACATAGCTGTCAACCTTCCCTTTTTTTTGCGGGAAATTCCCTTATTCCAGCGCCGTTTCCCGCTATCCCAGATTGTTAGTTATCCCGTTAGTTATCCCGTAGACTGTCCCCGGGACAGGTGAGGCTGCTGATCCCTGATTTTCAAATCTGAAAGTTGACAGCTATGTTTATAGAGGTGCACCGTTGAAATAATATAGGTTTGTGCATGTAATATGTGTATCAGAATGAAACATCAGGAAACCCTTTGCTCTGGAGGAAGATCTCTGTGTGTGGAGAGAAACACTCGCTTGAGTGCTCGTTTCTGGGTGGATTTCCCCTTTGTCTAGTCCTCCCCTTCATCCTATTTGCTGGATCGTATTTCTGAGCAAATTTTTTCACACACACACTCTTGTCTGACCCTCCCTCCTCCCAGCTTTTTCATTTCTACTTCATTATTTTTGCATTTCTCTCCTCTCCCCACCGCCTGTCATCTGGGGAAGGGAACAGTGTATAGGGGGTAGCTGGATTCTGCCCCAATTGCCGGGAGGAGTCCACAGAGGCAACTGGGCCAGAAGTTTGAGTTTTCCGCCCTTTTCTATTTTTTTAAAAAAGGTGGGAAACGCCATTTTGTTTCAACAGCTCAGCCATTTTGTGGGATGCCATTTTGTTTCAACAACTTAGCCATTTGGTTCTCCTCCCTCCTGCATGTGAAACTGGAGGGGCTGTTCAACTGCCTGCTGGGGAGTCTTCTTATGGAGACCCCCAATGCTGTCACCCTCTTTCAACTGCTCAATGACCTCTGAAGCTACAGCCTCGGGGAAAGCGGAGAGGCAAAAAAAATGGCGGCCAGTGTCATCTCTGCGCTGCTGGCCTTTGCCCAAAGCTTTCCCCACTTCAGAAACACAGTAGCTCGGCCGGAGTCTGCCTCATTCTGGCCAAATCGAAGCGAAGATGGTCTCATCCTCGAAGACTTGTAGTCTTGAAGGGGAAAAGGAGCAAACATGAAGTCAGCGATCGCAGCACAAGGCATGGGGGACCAGGACACAGATTTCTTACATAGTGGGAAGAAACCATTTAAGTGCAAAGAGTGTGGAAAGAGCTTCATACAGAAAGAAAGTCTCAGATCTGCTAATATTTTAAATTTAATCCCTGGGTCGTCCCCCCAGTTAAATTTCGATATGTCTCTTTGCTATTGTTTGAAGCAGTATAACCGGTATAGTTGGAAACAGAAATAGCATTTTCGGTGGTACATTCATCTCCAGCTGAAAGATTTTGATCCTTCCCCATCAAGCTAATTCTTGTTTCACCTCGTACCATACTTCAACATAGTTATTCGGATTTAGCGATGCATTTTTATTTCTTAACCAAATGCCCAAATATTTCACCACACACACACACACACACACACACACACACACACGATGCCCGTTTTGTTTTGAAGACCCTCTTTCTTTTGATGTGTCAGATTTTTTAGTCAGGAGAGAGAGAACGGGCCTTCTTTGCAGTGGCTCCCTGTCTGTGGAATGCACTCCCCAGGGATGTTTGCCTGGCACCTTCATTATACACCTGTAGGCGCCAGGCAAAAACGTTCCTTTTTAACCAGGCCTTTGGTTGATCCGATTTACATCCTATGCCCTTTTAAAATGTGTTTTTTGTTGTTGTTGGGGCGGCTATTCGGTTGTTTTTTATTTTTATTAGGTATTTTGTGGTTTTATATTTTATTCTGTGAACCTCCCTGAGACCCCCAAGTATAGCGTGGTATATAAATTCTAATTCTAATAATAATAATATAAATTTTATTTCTCAATATTTCAATTTTTGTGACATACAAACATCCAGTACAAAAAAAATCCCATTTTATTTTTCCCTCCCCACCCCTTTCGTGGTTCCTTCAGTTACACTTTTCTTATTGCATCTCCTCAATAATCTATTTTTTTGTTTACTCCCTCTTTATTTCTTAGTCAGTAGTTTTTAAGTTTTAAGGTAGTTTTTAATTTTAAGATAATCCCGCAAATGAATTTAATTGTTTCTAATAACTTTTCAAAGCTCACTCCATCTTCCATGTGACAGCCCTGAGATCTTGACTCTCTCTGGTGTCGCTAGATCAAACTGATAAATTTTATTGCATTACCTAAACTAAACAGTTTTAAATGGATTTTGAATAAACGTGCAATTAATTGTTTTTAAATAAATGGAACGCCATTTTCTTCCAACAATTCAGCCATTTTGTGGTACGCCATTGTGTTCCAACAACTCAGACATGTTGTGGAATGCCATTTTGTTCCAACAACTCAGCCATTTTGTGGAACGCCATTTTGTTCCAACAACTCAGACATGTTGTGGAATGCCATTTTCTTCCAACAAGTCAGCCATTTTTGGAACGCCATTGTGTTCCTACAACTCAGACATGTTGTGGAACGCCATTGTGTTCCTACAACTCAGCCATTTTGTGGGACGCCATTTTGTTCCAACAACTCAGCGTATCTCTGGGAGGTCCCAACAGCTCCTAGAGATGTGTACGCTGCACCTTTTTTGGAGGGTGGGGGATTCTGGAGGAATCACAAGCAATAGGACAATTCCTTCCTGACTAGGCCCAGCAAAACTGTCACGCAAAGTCGCGAGGGAACTTTCCAAGTTCCCTGAGAGCTCCTCTCACTCAATCTTCAGGCAGGGGCACGCGGGCGGGTGGATTCAAAAAGTGGGGGACAGGGAAGAAGCACAGCAAGACGGAAACAGCCCAAAGACTGGACCTCGGTAACCATCTTCAGTGGCCCAGGCTGCCTGGTTATAGCTTCCCCCTGCTAGTCGGTTGCAAGAGGTGCAGTTGTTGTAAACAAAAATTGCCCTTTTCCCTTATGGGGTATCCAAGAGCCCATAGGTTCCCTATTGGTAGGAGAGAATAACAGAGGCCAACCAGAGAATATTGAGAAGCAAAGCAGCTAGTAAGCTTGATCTTTATTGATCTGTTGCAACAGGGTGCTCCCCTCACCCGCAGGAGAGGAGGAGGGACCCAGAAAAATGGCGTGCAAGGCCTTATAAAGACTTTTGAAATTGCCACCCTGTAGATCAAGACCACCCCCAGAAACATCATACATACATCACAGAAGGGGTGTAACTTAAGACTACCCCTCAGATATATCACACCTACATCACAGAAAAGGCAGTCTAAAACAGAAATTTGAATATTGTTTTTCTCCTGTTGTTGTTTATCTCCTGTCTGGCAGGTTACTTGATTGGATTGCCTGGGGAGCCTGGCCATTCTTTTGTAGTGATAAATACTTATTTCCTGGGCCAGGTCGCAGGCTCACACCCTATTCAAACACAGACATACCCTTAAGACAGGATTTGTGAAGGAAAAGACAATGGGGAGGCTTTTCCACCTTGCAGGTGGAAGACCTTGCAGAGACAACATTTGCTCAGTTTAGGAATCAAAATGGCTTCAGGTCGGTCTTCCTGTGCTGATCTATGTATGTGCGGTTATGAACATTACCATATATCTAAGACCTCAAAATTCCTATCACACAGTGTTGAAAAGCTGGTTTCCTAACATTTCCTGCAGGGAGACTTGCTGGGACAAAGGACCCTCCACCAACCGCTTGCCATTGTTCCCCCACTTTGCTCTGCGATGCTCTGGCACTGACTACCCACAGTCCCCTGGGCCACCTTTGCACTCCTAACAAGATGTGCGGCTATGGGACGGGTCTTTCCCTAAACCCCTTTTATTCCTGATGCCACCACAGATGATATCGATCATGATATTTCACCCTGATGTAGCCCAGTGTGAGGCATGCGGATGAAATCTGTTTTTTTAAAAAAACCAAGCAATGGTTTCATTACGGCTTGAGTACGACTTGCATCTTGTTTTGCCTTTATTACATGGGTAGGCAAACTAAGGCCTGGGGGCCGGATCCTGCCCAATCGCCTTCTCAATCCGGCCTGCAGATGGTCTGGGAATCAGCATGTTTTTACATGAGTAGAATGTGTCCTTTTATTTAATATGCATCTCTGGATTATTTGTGGGGCCTACCTGGTGTTTTTACGTGGGTAGAATGTGTGCTTTTATTTAAAATGCATCTCTTGGTTATTTGTGGGGCATAGGAATTTGTTAATTCCCCCTGCCCTCAAAATATAGTCTGGCCCCCCACAAGGTGTGAGGGAGAGTGAACCGGCCCCCTGCTGAAAAAAATTGCTGACCCCTGCTATTACAACTACAGCAGGGGGGATTAAACTACTGATCCTAAACTGATCCTAAGCTTGACCCTGCTTCGGATGTAACTACCACCCCCTACTGAACCAACAGCTCTCAACTGACTCCCAACTGCCTCACTGCCAACATTCAAACTCCTTTTCAACATTCAAACCCCTTTTCAAACCCAACTGCCTCATCGCCAACATTCAAAGCCCTTTTCCCAATCTCCAGCAACATTCCACGCTCCCTCTTTCCCTCTCCCTCCCTTATTAATATTCCCTTAATAATTCTAATATAATTACCTTCCCTTTTTAATAAATTTATTTGGTTTTTAAAATTAAAGTTTTACACTCCAACATACATCATAAAAACAAGATTCCAAAGAATCTCCTGGACTTCCCCCTCCTCCCCTTGGTGGACCCTATGGTTAGTCATTTCCTCCTGCATCTTTTATAATAATCCAAATCTTTTACATCTCCATTATATCCAAAATTCACCATTGAACTACAAGTGTTATTCCAATCCTACTAATGATTTTAACAGTTTACAGTGATTTTTAAGATAAATTATAAATTTTCCCCATTCCTTATTAAAATTTTGGTCTTCCTGCGCAGTAATAAGAAGATGATCTGAATCCCCCTTTGGATCTTGAAGTATGGGTTCCCCCAACAAAATTTAAAAATTTGGCTTTGTAATTTGGAATTTATGTGATGTGATTTAATTTGATGTGATTGGCCAGTTAATAAAAATTATTAAAAAAAATAAAATAAAATTTTGGTCTTCCTGATTTCTGATTCTTCTGGTAATTTTTGCCATTTTGGCATAATCCATCGACTTAATCTGCCATTCTTCACTGGTCTGGACTTTATCTTCTTTCTATCTCTGGGCCAATAACATCCGCATAGCCTTGGTCGCATACATAAATAATCTTTTCTGCTCCGTTGCGATTTCTTTCTTTTTAAAAAATATTTTTATTGGGTTTTACAATTTTATCATCATCACAATCATTATTTCAACAAAACAAAATAAAGTGTAGATCCCCAACTGCCCCGCCCCCCGGTGACTTCCCTCAACTTCCTTTTCTGGTTTTTTTGGCATATTATCTCTCCCTGCTTATTTCTTATTCTTCACAGTTTTTTTTTTAATAGTTATTGTTATTCTCTTATCATTTTAACATGATATTTCTATTTCTATATTTGTTTTTTTGCTCCATTGCAATTTCGGCACCTCTAATGTACAGTAATTACCTTCCTTTCCATATTACATCCATGCAATATTTTACGCACCCTACTCTCTGTAATCATACTGTTAAAAGCCCTTGAGCTTCCCATTCCTGGTTCCTAGGAAAGGGAGGCGAGCAAGCTGACTTAAGCTCTTGCCTCCTCCCACTGCATGTTCATCTATGTTCTAAAAAGCAGATATTCCCCCTCCCCCCAAAAAATGATGTTGGGAACTGTAGTGTGTTATAGTTAATGATTAAAAACCGGAGGGCGAGGTGAGAAGAGGTGGCGGAAACCCCATACCTAAATTTACCCTGGGCAGGTTAGAGAATTTCTGCTGCCCTTAAAGAGAGATTAAATTTGTTTAACCTTTACTCCATGTCAATTCATTGGTTGAACTGCTGCAGTTGAACGTTTTTATATGTAAGCCCCCTTGCATTCCATCAGGCAGAAAGGCAGGGTATAAATAAATTCTTAATAATAACTACCATTACTACCCGATTTTCCACACAAAAATACAAAGGGGGATCCTGAACGTAAGCATGCAATGAAAGGGAGGTGGGACTAAAACCCTTCCTTTTACCATTCTGAGTGTGACTTGTCTCCAATCCCAGGTTCCTCATCTATGTTCTAAAAAGCAGATATTTCCCCCCCCCCAAAAAAATGATGTTGGGAACTATAGTTTGTTATGGTTTCTGGGAATTTTAGAGGGAAGCTACAATCCCCAGGATCCTTTGGGAGAAGTCATGTGCTTAAAATGCTCATTGGAGGCACTTTAAATCATAGAATCATAGAACTGTGAAGTTTCTCTTTTTTATAATAATTTTTATTCATTTTCAATTACCATCCAAGAATAGCCTCTTTATAACAATACCAAATTATAATACAATTACTAATAATTTAGGTGGCCCCCACGGGCTAGATTTCATGGTTTATTTTCTTTTTTTCTGTGTTCCAAAATCTAATTAATTTCAATTACATTCCAGTCAAAATAATAATCCTTTATACAACAACTGCAATATTAATAACTTCCATTCGTGTTGACACATTAAATGATTTTTAGAACTACAAGTGAGGCACTCAGACTATATCCTTGTTCTTCCTGTGTGTGGCAATTATTCTATCCTTGATGTTTCTTCCTGTCCTTGTAAAATGTTATGTAAAATGTCAGGGAAGTTTTTAATGTGTGATTTTACTGTATTTTTGGTTTCTGTGGAAGCCGCTCCGAGTGGCTGGGGAAACCCAGCCAGATGGGCGGGGTACAAATAATAAATTATTATTATTATGTATACAAAAAGTATATAAGGATTGGTGAATCTTTAAAGAATATTTAGAAAACGATGGAATAAAAGGAAACATATTGGCAGAATTAGACTGATCCCTGTATTGCATAAGTATAAGTTTGTAGGGAGGTAAAAAGAAATTATATAAGAAATATGTAACTGTGCGGTATAAAGTAATGGATAGACAAAGTAGTGAGATTAATTGGAAGTCAGTTTTAAATTTCTTTTCTATAAATTTTATAATTGTGTTCAACACCAGAAGTATATATAATTATATTAATCTTCTTATATCTTATAGTGTGATGGTTTGTTTGATTTTTCTGTTATTTGTTTTTTTGAGTGTATGTTTGTTTACTTTGTATGTATGTCTGTCTTTCGTAAATGTATTTATTTTAAATTAAGAAAGATATATTTTTAAAAAGTAAAATGTTATGTCTATCTCTTTCCAAGGGTCATGTTTCTAGTCCGAACCCCTACAATGCAGGAATCTCAACCAAGATCATCCAAGGCCATCCAACCTCTGCTTAAAAACCTCCAGCGAAGGAGAGTCCGCCGCCTTCTAAGAGATTCCTTTCCACTGTCAAAGAGTGTAAAAGGAGAATGGGGAGCGTATCTTTCTGCATGAGATCAAGAAAGGAAGCGCTCCAGCTCCTCAAGAAGTTGGTCAGCCAAGCTTCCTTTGGAAGTTGTGGTCTGTTAATTCCTTTGGGAATCGATTCCTCACACGTGCCAGGAGGAGATTACATCCTGCTTCCTTCACAGGGCCATGTTTCCAGAGAATGGTCCGCGTCTCCAGCTCCCAACCTGATGGGCAAGGGGGCAACCAAGCCATCCGTATGGTTCCTGGTTGCCCCTTTTGGATCCCAGGGCAGCCTAGCGAAGAGCAAAGCTGTTAACACACCCGCGTTTGCTCGGCACACAACCCAAGCGGAAGCGCAACGCAGGGCCTTTCCCCAAGAGGTATGGTGTGTATACAATCTATGGTTTTAAGGAAAAGGCCTCTGGCGGGATTTAGCTTGCACAGGGGAGCATACTGAGATTTATTTTGTATTATCTGTTTGCACCATCACTGTGTGCGACCCTTGAGAAAGAGGTTAATGCCCCGAGGGGCTTGCAATCTTTAATTTGACATGGGGAGGCAACAGGGAAAGGTTGAGGGTCCAAGGTGGTTCCTGAGTCCTGCTGAAAGACATAAGCCAGGGTCTGTGAGTTTACATTTAAGTGCCTGGTGTGGGTGTGACAACTGAATGTGCTTCTGATGGGACGTTCTTTTTTTTTTTTAAAAGATATTTATTGGAGTTTTACAAAGACATGAATTTAAAAGATCATATAAAAAGAAAGAAATACAATAAAAGAAACATAGAAAAATACATAAAATAAGAAAAGGAAAATAAAAACAAATCCATTTTTGTAACCCTGACTCGTTATCTTATTTCCTTGGCCTCCTCACACCTCCCCTTTTTGTATTCACATTTAAATAATCAAGTCAGCAAATCCTTACCCTCTTTCATTTATCTTAACTCTATATCTTAACATGTTATAACTCTATATTTTCATCCATTTATCAATTCATTTTTGCATATTCTTATTAACTTTGTTGCTAATGCCACTTATTTTCAGTCCAACATCATTTTAACATTCATTAATTTTACAGTGTTTCTGAAGATAGTCTTTAAATTTCTTCCAGTCTTCTTCCACCAACTCTTCTCCCAGGTCACGGATTCTGCCAGTCATTTCTGCCAATTCCATATAATCCATCACCTTCATCTGCCACTCTTCCAGGGTGGGTAGCTCTTGTGTCTTCCAATACTTTGCAATAAGTATTCTTGCTGCTGTTGTTGCATACATGAAGAAAGTTCTATCCTTCTTTGGCACCAATTGGCCGGCTATACCCAGGAGAAAGGCCTCTGGTTTCTTCAGGAAGGTATATTTAAATACCTTTTTCATTTCATTATATATCATCTCCCAGAAAGCCTTAATCTTTGGGCACGTCCACCAAAGGTGAAAGAATGTACCTTCATTTTCTTTACATTTCCAACATTTATTATCGGGCAAATGATATATTTTTGCAAGCTTGACTGGGGTCATGTACCACCTATAAATCATTTTCATAATATTCTCTCTTAAGGCATTACATGCCGTGAATTTCATACCGGTGGTCCACAACTGTTCCCAGTCAGCAAACATAATGTTATGACCAATATCTTAATGGGACGTTCTGTCCATGGAGTTCAGTCTGTGGTTTCCCCATTCACATGTGCAACTTCACTTGAAGTTGCAGTCATACAATATATGAAACGGCTTGCCTCATCTGAACATCGGCTGCTGTTTTTCTCCCAGAGGGCCTGGAGGACCCACCAAGGAAAGGGCCAGAGGAAGGTTTGAAGGAAATAAAAAGTAAGGCAAAAATATGATTGTTTATTAATAATAATGATAATAATAATTTTATTATTTTTTCCCCGTCCATCTGGCTGGCTTTCCCCAGCCACTCTGGGCGGCTCCCAACAGAACACTAAAATCAGAATAAAACTTCAAACATTAAAAACTTCCCTAAACAGGGCTGCCTTCAGATGTATTCTAAAAGTCAGATAGTTGTTTATTTCATTGGCATCTGGTGGGAGGGCGTTCCACAGGGCGGGCACCACTACCAAGAAGGCCCTCTGCCTGGTTCCCTGTAACCTCACTTCTCACAGTGAGGGAACTGCCAGAAGGCCCTCAGAACTGGACCTCAGTGTCCAGGCTGAGCGACATGGGTGGAGACGCTCCTTCAGGTATACTGGGACAAGGCTATTTAGGGCTTTAAAGGTCAACACCAACACTTTGAATTAACACATACAATCAGGATCCGCCCTCAGACCTGCGTTTATAGGGCAATATAGTGGTACCTCAGGTTACATACGCTTCAGGTTACAGACTCCGCTAACCCAGAAATAGTGCTTCAGGTTAAGAACTTTGCTTCAGGATGAGAACAGAAATCGTGCTCTGGCGGCACGGCAGCAGCAGAAGGCCCCATTAGCTAAAGTGGTGCTTCAGGTTAAGAACAGTTTCAGGTTAAGAACGGACCTCTGGAACAAATTAAGTACTTAACCCGAAGTACCACTGTACAGTATATAAATTCAAGAAACAACAACAATTAGGATAGAAAGGAAAGGGTTAAGGGAGAAAAGCTGCTGGAGGAGTAAGAAGTGAATATAAAAAGAACAACTAAGAGGGATGAAAGTTTTGCATGGCATAGGGAGGACATGGTACAAGTTGAGCAGAAAAGGAGAATGAAAGAAGAACCTCCTTTCTGCATGAGATCAGAAAGGAGGGACTCTAGTTCCTCAAGAAGCTGGTCAGCCAAGCTTCCTTTGGAAGTAATGGCAAGTTAATTCCATTGGGAATCCATTCCTCACATATGCCAAGAGGATACTATATCCTGCTTCCTTCACAGGGCCACGCTTCCGGAGAATGGTCTGCGTCTCCAGCTCCCAGGCTGATGGGCAAGAGTGCAACCAAGGCGTCCGTGCAGTTCCTGGTTTCCCTTTCTGGATCCCAGGTCAGCCCTACCAAGGCACTGAAGGAATCCTCATAGAAGCATCTTTGTCCTCGTGCCTCTTCGCCACTTCCCATTGTTTGCGTGGGTATGGCGCCTCCTCAGCCATTTGTTGCGTGCCGGACTTTGGGCCAGAACTTGGCTGCTACATCCTCGCTAAAGGAGAGCTCCAGGATAGGAGGTAGGAGAAACTATCCATTGCGTGACCCATAGGAAAGCTTCCTTCCCATGTCCCCCATCATCATGCCCCAGACTGGTGCTAGCATGGCTTGGAGCCAGGCGCCTGCTGATGTCTCTGCTTTGCAGCGAGGGAAAGCAGCAGCCTAGCTTTGGGAACTGCCTCTGCTGTCCTGTCCTCATCCCGGGAGAGATTGGAGCCAGAAGAAGGACAGATGACTGGGGCAGGAGGAAGGAGGGGGTCCTTATGAAACACTGCTGGATCAGGCCCATGGCCCATCTGGTCCAGCATCCCCTTCCCTCTGGGGCTTCCCAGATGCCTGCAAGCAGGATTCAAGCACAAGAGCCCTGTGCCCATCTATGGCTTCCAAAAACTTCTTTGGAGAAGCATAGCTGCCTCTCACTGTGGAGGCAGAGTGTTGCCATCATGGCTAGTAGCCTTTGATAGCTCTCACCTCCATTGAATCGTCTAATCCTCTTTCAAAGCCATCTTATCTGAGATGCTCTTCCGGTGCATCCGATTCTCCCATGCTTCATTGTTCCAGCAAGAAGGTGGCAGGCTATTGTGAGGTCGGCAGTGTGATCTTGCCCTCGCACCATACAAAGTTACAGCTGGTTCGTAATTGCATGCACATCATTACCCGATCCAGTGCTTTTCTTTAGAGAAAAAGTTGCCAGTACAGTACTGCATATCCTTGAGTACCCCCAGAAAAAAAGCACCAATTATATCACAACCACTGCACCATACATTCAAAGCCCTCTTCTACCACTTTCAAGGTCTTGATTTTTAAAAGTATCTTTCAAAAAAAACAACACCAAAGTCCTTTTTGCTGGGGATAATTCAGACGGAAATTCCCAGGTGTCAAAAAAGGTTGTTTATCTATGCCACTACTGCAGACTGTGTTTCATTAGCCCAAAAATGGAAAACGAGTGAGGTCCCAACTAAAGAAGAATAGCAACTTAAACTGACAGAATATGCGCAGCTTGCAGACTTAACATATAGAATAAGAGAACAAGAATAACATACATTTAGAGAAGACTGGAAAACGTTTATTGAATACATGGGAAATAACTGTGTATACTTGAAAACGTTGGCAGCATTAAGATAAATTCAACAGTGTAAATAAGTCTTGATGGCTGTAGTAATGGGATACTGAAGGGTTTAGTTTTTGTAAAATATGCAGAGATTCATGAAATGCAAAGGAACAAGGGTAGAAAGATAAGCTACATTTGCAGGGGCAGTGGTCACAAGCCACTCTCAGGACAGCTGCAGAATGGGAGTATTAAGAATGGGAAAACAGCTCATCTGAATCGGACTAAACAACTTTTTGAATATAAACAGAAGACTACACAGCAGCGTTATGCATTACTTTCTTAGCCCCACCGGTGTAGGGATAGCAGCACAGGATAAAGCTACAGGACTGCTTCGGGACTCTTCCAGCCCAACCTGCAACAGGGGTACTAGACGACATTGCAGGCTTCTTGTAAAGCACTTTCTCTTTATTGCCCTAACTTCAACATCATAGCTGCCAACTTTCAGATTTGAAAATAAGGTATCAGCAGCCTCGAAAATAAGGAATCAGCAGCCTCACCTGTCCCGGGGACAGTCTACAGGTTATCTAACAATTCAGGATAGCAGTGGGAAGTGGCGCTGGAATAAGGGAATTTCCCGCAAAAAAAGGGAGGGTTGACAGCTATGTCCAACATGCAATACTCAAAGTGAATTACACTGCAGAGCCGTCATACTCCCAGCCGCAACCACTTCAGACTTTCATTATGGGATAATGAACTGCGTTTGTATGGAAATCTGCATTTTTTAAAACGTCTAAAAGCAAAACAAGGGTTTCCCTCCCCGCACATCAAATGAATTTCAATTAGAGGAGCACAAACTATTTGCTGCTACCATTTTGTTCGGCGGTATGCATGCCGGCATACATTTACAGGGGCATTAACATCTTGGCTTTCTGCAGATTTCTGGGGGTGGTGTGAATAAGCAAAAATAGCAAAACAGCACACGTTCAGTATAACTTAAAAAATAATTATTCAGTTCTCCCTATCCCGAGGACTCAGGATTCCTATTCATAGCTTTCAAAACCAATGAAGCCAATAGACAGCGCAAGTGACTTTCACAATGATGAAAAGCAAATGCATAAAATAATAACAGTAATTGCACGTCTGAAGAAGATGGTAATGTGCAAAAGCTAATGCCGCGGCAGATTTGTGTTAATCTTTGATGTCTCACTTCCAAAGATGCTGCACAGAACTCTTTTTTTTATCCACTTTTGAAGAAGAGCAGGATGAGTCATTTACTATAGGGCTCAAGTATGATAGCAATTTAACTATGTGATGCTTTGACTTGTTAAGTGTTACCAGGCAATGGCTGTCCCGATACAATCCGGAAGAGCTCTTGATTTCCTTCCAGTGCTGGCGCAGTCGTTTTTAATTCACATGGAATTTTAGCTGCCCTCGCCTCATACTAAAAGAATGCTCAGGACCTGATTTTATGTGCCTGAAAAAAAGAGGAGGTGGAGGAAGCGGTTAGCAGCAGATAAAAGCACCTGAGAGCCTGGCATTAATGCACTAAAATAATGCTACAGTGACTGGGCAACCTTCCTCTGTTAGGGAGATTGCATTTAATAGTCTGGGGTGGCAAGGGGGATTTTCCTTTAATGGATGCTAATTTGGGAGCTATTGCAGATATCATTTGTTATGGCCATGCAAGGGCCTAAGCTCCCATATTTCAGACACATGGTTCATACCGTGCTTTTTTCTGGGGGGGGGGGACGCATACCCCTAAACATTCTGTGGATCTAAGTTTGGCCTCATTGAGGGGCAGGATTTCAATATGAGTAGGAAAATGAGAGCACCCCTAAACATTTTTTTTAGGAAAAAGAGCACTGGGTTCATTTATTTAGATATGTGTGCATTTATGAATATTTGTTCTATAATTGTGACCTTTGAATTGTTAGAACAATGTTCACCTGATCCTGGAGGAATAGATCAAAGGAAGGCTCTTCATAAGAGCTGGATCAGGCCAGTGGCCCACCTACAGCAGCATCGTGGTCTCACTCGGTTCTGACTCCCCCTAAAATAAATCTTGGCTAGCCCATGTTCAGAAGCATTATATTGTATTGTATTGTATTGTATTGTATTGTATTGTATTGTATTGTATTGTATTATATTATATTAATTATTGCAATAGAAGAGTTTTCTTTAGAATAGCATTTCCTAATCTGTGGGTCACACAGCCTGTGCAAGTGGATCACAGGCTTTAGAAGTAAACCCGAAGAATCAGTCCTTAACTGATCTGAACACCTCTAGTTTTGTTAGCATGATAATACTGTTTTGACATTTGTAACTGAACATCAGAAAGACCCAAGCTCTATTATCACAGGGCTGCCATATGTCCCTGTTTCTCCAGGACATGTCCGGGAATCTGACTGTCAAAATGAAGTCCAGGAGGAATTTCGCCGAATTGGAAAACCTGGACGCATGGCAACTAGGGCGATGTTCTGAAAAAACCTCAACTACTTAAATAAATATTTTGTTTTTTTGTTATGTTGGATATGTGATTGTAAAACTTTAATTTGAAAAACCAAATAAATAAATTTATATATATATATACAGTGGTACCTTGGTTTAAGAACAGCTTAGTTTATGAACAACTTGGATTAAGAACGCTGCAAACCTGGAAGTAGGTGTTTTGGTTTGTGAACTTTGCCTTGGAAGCAGAACATGTTCCGCTTCCTGTTGAGTGTGTTCCATTTGTAAATTGAGTCCCCCACTGCTATGGGAAAGCGCACCTTGGTTTAAGAACGCTTTAGTTTAAGAATGGACTTCTGGAACGGATTAAGTTTGTAAACCAAGGTACTGTATATATAAAAAAGAGAAACATAACTGAATTTGACAATTGAATAAAAACGTCAAGTAAACCCTCTATCATGCATGCTGGGGTGTGCTTCTTGGTTTAATATTTACCCGTTTTAGAATCTTGTAGCTGTAGTATGAATAGCTTAGTTACTTTTTTATTCTGTTTGGAAGGATGTGAGTGAGTGTTGACGAACAGAGTCCACCTTGCTGATAAGGAATAAGGGCACAATCACAACAGTGCTGACAAACCAAGATAAGGTTTCAAGAGGGGTTCACTGAAAGTTTAATCCTACGTGCCCTACTAAGAAAAAAAAATTCTTTAAAAGCATTCAAACATCAGGAACATTTGAATACAGTCCTTCCTGTTGCCTCTGCAGCGTCATTAATATGTTTTATAATTGTATTATTATTATTTAGAAGAACCACAGATTAAGATGTGAAACAAGACAAAACTCCGAAAACAAAGTTCCTAAGCACTAAACTGGGAACCAGCATCTCACAAGTCTATACACATTCCATGTTAGGCACCATCTAGTGGCCTATTTCCATACAAAACTCATGAAACTGCCCTCCTGGCTTATCTAATGCTATTATGTGAGTGTCCGTCTGATACTGGGGAGTGGGTGGAAGCAGCAGCAACATTTGTAATCTCCGTCTGCATGTATGAAAAAAGCCACAAAGCTTGATTTTGCTCGGGTTTTTCC
Source organism: Podarcis filfolensis (assembly GCF_964270895.1). NCBI lineage: Eukaryota > Metazoa > Chordata > Lepidosauria > Squamata > Lacertidae > Podarcis > Podarcis filfolensis. Next base: position 39,237,962 of record NC_139615.1, read on the forward strand.
ACCCCTAGCAAGTAGTTCATACCACAAACCTATATGTCTGCTCAGAAGGAAATCCCATTGGGTTAAATGGAGTTTGCACCCAGATAAACGTTCTAGGTCAGATTATACCCTCAGTCTGTAGGATTATAGCACTGAGGTTACACACCATTAAACTAAGCCCTTACAGGTGTTCCATTAACTTATATTTTATCTTCATCAATTCTCAGGTGATCATTCTTATTTCTGGGCTGCCAAAAGCTTATCTACTACTGCCTACAGCCCAAGTAACAACTGAAATGACCCAAGGACCCAGAGGTGGCTGAAGAGCTGGAAACCCAGATTAAGGTAGCATTTAAAGCACTCTTGTAAACTTTGGGTCTGTCAAGGAAACTAGACTACAATTCATGCCTAAAGAAGGGGAAATGAGGAAGAACACTGTTGCACTAAAGAAAACACAAAGTACAAGGAAGTTGGGCTATATAGCCTAAAAATGTGGACGAGTAAACCTATAGCTGGGGACTCAGGTGGCGCTGTGGGTTAAACCACAGAGCCTAGGACTTGCTGAAAAGAAGGTCGGCGGTTCGAATCCCCGTGATGGGGTGAGCTCCCGTTGCTCAGTCCCAGCTCCTGCCAACCTAGCAGTTTGAAAGCACGTCAAAGTGCAAGTAGATAAATAGGTACCGCTCTGGCGGGAAGGTAAACAGCGTTTCTGTGCGCTGCTCTGGTTCGCCAGAAGCGGCTTAGTCATGCTGGCCACATGACCCGGAAGCTGTACGCCGGCTCCCTCGGCCAATAAAGCGGGATGAGTGCCGCAACCCCAGAGTCGGTCACGACTGGACCTAATGGTCAGGGGTCCCTTTACCTTTACCTTAAACCTATAGCTAAGGCTTAGCACAGTATTTAATAGAACAAGCTGTCTCCCCCCAACCTTTTCTTTGTAGTGGCTTTGTCCTTATGCTTTTTAGCCGTCCAGTATGCAGCGATTTAAGAAATTAAAGCTTCTTCTTTTAGGAAAGCAAGTGGCAAAGTGTCATTAGCTGAGTTTCTAGCATCCTATCAGTTCAAGGTGCAACAAATATAATTCTCACCTCGTTGGTTTAAATTTAAATTTGTAACGCGCCATTTGTGGTCCCAATCTAGCTGAGCTGATATGAGGATGCTAAATCCGGAACAGCAGTTCTCATTTTCTGCTTCTGAGGGGCAGTTTCCACATTGAGCTTTCCGCTGAACAAACCCTGGGAGTTTGCCATGGAATTGAACGTGCTGAAAAGGATTCAGAGAAATGTTTTAGATAATACAGTGGTACCTCGGGTTAAGTAAGTTCTTAACCTGAAGCACCACTTTAGCTAATGGGGCCTCCTGCTGCCACTGCGCCGCCGGAGCACAATTTCTGTTCTTATCCTGAAGCAAAGTTCTTAACCCGAGGTACTATTTCTGGGTTAGTGGAGTCTGTAACCTGAAGCGTATGTAACCCGAGGTACCACTGTATATTAGAACAGCACCACCACTGGATTCGGCCAAAGGGTCATGGGCATAGCCAGGATTTTAGTTGGGGGGGGGAAGAACCTCAGTTCACTATGTATTTTTATTGATTATGGGGGGGAGGGCAGATGCCCCTCCCTGCCCCCTGGCTACGCCCATGCCAAAGGCCCAGTTAATCCACTGTCCTGCTCTCACAGTAGCCAACAAAAACCCTATGAGAAGCCTCTGAAGCAGGAACTGATCTCAATAGAACTCTTCCCAACCATACTCCCCAGCAGCTGACATTCAGGGGCACAATTCAAAGTGCTGGTCATTAGCTATAAAGCCCTAACGCAGCTTAGGTGCAAGCTATCCGAAAGACTGCATTTCTGAAACCTGCCTGGGTTTTGTGATCTTCAGGGGACGGCCCTTCTCCTGGTCCTGCCACCCTTGCAGGGACACTTGGTGGGGACGCGGGAGGGCCTTCTTGGTGATGGCTGCTCCAAGACAAGGGTGGCGCTGTGGTCTAAATCACTGAGCTTCTTGAGCTTGCCAATCAGGTCAGCGGTTTGAATCCCTGCGTGGAGTGAGCTCCCGTTGCTCTGTCCCAGCTCCTGCCAACCTAACAGTTTGAAAGCATGCCAGTGCAAATAGATAAATAGGTACAGGTGTGGCAGGAAGGTAAACGGCGTTTCCGTGCGCTCTGGTTTCCGTCATGGTGTTCTGTTGTGCCAGAAGCAGTTTTGTCATTTTGCCCACATGACTCGGAAAGCTGTCTGTGGACAAAGGCTGGCTCCCTCGGCCTGAAAGCGAGATGAGTCACCTTTGACTGAACTGTCCAGGGTCCTGTACCTTTTTTTTTACCTAGGCCTTCCTGGCTGTCTATGATGTTGAAACTCAAAGGAATGAGTGTTGGCCACCAACTTGGGATGGCTTTAGAAGACAGTCAGACACATTCAGGGAACATAAAGCCTTCTTGGTGATGGCTGCTCCAAGACAAGGGTGGCGCTGTGGTCTAAATCACTGAGCTTCTTGAGCTTGCCAATCAGGTCAGCGGTTTGAATCCCTGCGTGGAGTGAGCTCCCGTTGCTCTGTCCCAGCTCCTGCCAACCTGGCAGTTCGAAAGCATGCCAGTGCAAGTAGATAAATAGATAGCGCTGCGGCGGGAAAGTAGATGGCGTTTCCGTGCGCTCTGGTTTCCATCGCGGTGTCCCATTGTGCCAGAAGTGGTTTAGTCATGCTGGCCACATGACCTGGAAAGCTGTCTGCGGACAAACGCCAACTCCCTTGGCCTGAAAGCGAGATGAGCACCACACCCCAGAGTCAACTTTTTACCTTTTTTGCTCCAATACAACTTGAGAACTCCTTCCCTAGAGAAGCTGAACTGGTTCCCCCCCTTGTTGTCTTTCCACAGGCTTTTAAGAACTGACCATTTTTAACAAAAGGGCTGGTGCCCTGCTGTTTTGGGTGCGATTGTCTGTATGTTTTTTTAATAGATCTTTCCTACAGGAAGAGAGTTTTAATTCTATTAATGTTTGATTGTTTTTAATTATAGGTGCCCCCTCATATTTTTAGCTATTCTTACATTATCTGAAAACCACCCTGAGTCCCTGCCGGGTGGGGGGGAGGTAGGGTATAATAATAATAATAATAATAATAATAATAATAATAATAATAGTACATTGGTCTGCTGCCTTTGTGTCAGAGAGCAGAAACTCTGTAAGGAGACATGGTGCATCTCACAGCATGTTCTTTTTATGACAGCTATGGGAAGCTGCATTGCATGTTTTCGTTACGTCCACTTTACTAGTGCATTCTCGTTTATTGTTGTCCCCTTTATCGGGGAAGGTCTCTACCTAACTTGTGCTACTCCTCTCATAACAGAACAATAAAGCAGAACTTTCCAAACTTTGCGTTGTGACACATTAGCATCTTCAACACAGTGTGTAGGCTGGAAAGGGGATAGTTTCGCCTCTGCTTTGCTGGTAAAATGGAATTACCGTGTCGCGAAATGTTGCATGTCTAAAAAGCGCGCCACCAGCATGAAAAGGTTGGAAAACTCTGCAATAAAAATTATTTTTTCTTTTTAAAAAATGCAATTAAATTGCAAATCAAGGGTCCACCTAGGCTGACATCCTGTGTCATCCTCCATATCCATCCTCAATAGCAAAACCAAAGTAGCTGCTTGAAATATCCCAAAGGCATTGCATTTTTAAAAAAGAAAGAAAAAAGGTTGGAGAGCATTAGCCTCTCCAACCTGGACTCACTCATGAAACCCATTGAGGAATATGGATAGAAAATTTACAGCATTAAAATTATATGAAAATGATACATCAATGGTACTGTTATAAGAATTCTATGGTCCCAAGTGTAAAATAAACGTTCCTAAATGTACAAGGGAAACACATACATAAGTATATAAACCATGTGTCTGAAATAGTACAGGAGAGCAATCCTGAAGTCATTGACTCTCCCAAACCATTCTGACCCTCCCAAATTGACCTCAAATATTTCTTGGCAAGGAGGAAGAAAATGGAAAAGCCTCTTCATTGTCTTTTGCTTACCTGTCTTAAGGACATATTTGTGTATGAATAGGGTGAGCCTGTGGCCTGGATTCAGGAATTAAAGTATTTAACATCACAGAAGAATGGCAGGGCTGCCCAGGTAAAGCAATCAGTGACCACTGTCAGGTATCCTGGCAGACAGGATTTTTGCTGTAGACAGCCTCCTGTGATGTATTTCTGCCATAGCTGTCAACCTACAGATTTGAAAATAAGGGACCAGCAGCCTTGGACCAGCAGCCAAAATAAAGGACCTGCAGCCTCACCTGTTCCAGGCACTCCAGTCTTCCTGTCCTCCTGCAGTCTGGTCAAACTCATGCTGGTAGCTTCAAGAACAATGTCCAATCAACTTTGTAACCAGAGGTTCAACTGAATAGAATCTGAATCACATGCACCACAAGGCCTATGCAGCCTCAACTTAAGATGGCTCCCCGGCCTTGCTTTGCACTGCAAAGTTTGCAGCAGCATGTGCAACAAAATGGTGTTCAGCATTCAAAACCCCCCTCAGCTTGCATTAACTAGCCACACACAAGGCATGCAAGCTCCACCCCCCAGTCGTTCTTAGACTTCTTATTGGGTTCTTAGACTTCAAGCAACACAGTTGGAGCCTCCCTCCTCCCTGGCCGGGAGGGAGAGGAGCTGCTTCCTTTGAAATTTAAGGGTACATCATTTAAGGGACATTTAAGGGACATCCATCAATAAGGGACAGCAGCGGGACATGGCGCTGGAATAAGGGACTGTCCCTTCAAATAAGGGACATTTGACAGCTATGATTTCTGCTGTAGACCTGCCTCCTTCTGTGATGTATGTATGATGTTTTTGGGAGTAGTCTTGAGCTACAGGGTTAGCAATTTTAAAAGTCTATATAAGGGCTTGTGCACCATTGTTCTGGGTTCCTCCTCTCTCCTGCATGTGGTGAGTGAGGACCCTGTTGCAACAGTTTAATATAGATCAGGGTTACCAGCTGCTTTGCTTCTCAATATTCTCTGGTTGGCCTGTTATTTTCTCCTACCAACAGGGAACCCACTTAAGGACTCTATACGGGCTCTTGGATACCCCATAAGGGAAAGGAGCAGTTTTTCTTATAACAGTACCTACCACCAAGTAAACTGGCAAAAATGTATAAATCTAAAGCAAATAATGTAAATGTTGGAAATGTAAAGAGAAAGAAGGTTCTTTTTATCATATGTGGTGGTCTTGTAGCAAGGTTAAAGCTTAATGGGAATTGATATATAATGAATTGAAAAAAATGTTTAAAATAACGTTTGTAAAAAAACAACAACCCAGAAACTTTGCTTTTGGAAGTTATAGGGACAGAACTATCCAAACTGTACAGACATTTATCCATGTATGCGACTACAGTGGCTAGAATGTTACTTGCCCAAGAATGGAAAGAAGTCCCAGCGAAAGAAGAATGGATTCAAAAACTTTTGGAATATGCAGAAACTGTAAAACTTACCAAAAAAATTAGAAATCAAGGTAACAAACTTTTTATAAAGTTGGCGTAAAAATGAGATAGGATCTTACTACCATATGTGGTAGACTTGTATGGTTATAAGCGAGTTTTGGAATAACATACATTATGAATTTAAGAAATTATTTAAATTTACTTTTAAAAAAAGACCGGATATTTTCCTTCTAGGAATACTGCCAACAGAAATAAAGCAAAATACAAGACCACTGCTTATGTACTCAATTACAGCTGCAAGAATACTGGTAGCAAGAAGCTGGAAATGTGAAACACCTACAAGACAGGATGCTATAACTCATATTCTTTTCTTATTGTTAATTCTCTTTTGTTCTTTTTATTTTTATTCTCTTTATTCTTTCTCTTTTTAACTTCGTGTTTAATTTTGTAGTAACCATTTTGTAATACATTTGTAAGATGATATTTTAAATCAATAAAGATTATTTTTTTAAAAAAGGGATATGCGGAAACTGCAAAACTTACCAGAAAAATTAGAAATCAAGGTAACAAACTTTTTACAAAAGAATGGAAATGATTTACTGAATATTTACAAACAGTAAACAGATAAGAACATTGGCAGGATTATTGTAATAACCTGCAGTTTCATAAGAGTAAATATTTAAAGCAGATGAATAAATGAACAAATTACGTTAATTTGGATATGCAGAAAACATGAAAAATAAATTTTAGGAACTGCAGAAAGAGGGGAAAGGAAGTCAAGCTTTGAAATGTTCAAAAATGACTGTAAAATTATGGAAATGTATAAACCTGAAAATCATTTTTTTAAAAAGAAACCCATTGAAGCCACTCTCTGTGGGCTTAGCCTACCTCACAAGATGGTTGTGGAGATAAAAGAGGAAAAGGAAAGAAAAACCACGCACCTCGCCTGGAGCGCCTTGAGAGGAAAGGCGGGCTACAAGCGTTCTAAACTACCTACGTCGAGAGACGACGTTTGAACGTCACGTCGTACGCAAGCGAGCCGCCAGGTGGCCCTGCAAGTAAAGCTTTCATAGAGCGAGAGAGGGGAGGGGCGGCAGGCATCCAAGAGTGGGCGTGGCTTCTCCCCGCCCGCAGCCCCGCCCAGCTCGGGCGTGACGCGCGCGCCTCCAGTCCCGAGCGGCCTCTCAGGTGAAGGGGGCGTGGCCTCCTCGAGTCGACTCCCTCGGCCGGTCGGCTGCGCTTTTCTGCCCGGCTCCGGCGCGCGCGCCCGACCGTCCTCCTTCCCTTCGCCCGCCGTGTGGGCTTTGCCGCTCCGTCCGCCGGGTCCCTTCACACCCTTCGCAGCGCCATGGCCGAGCAGGAGAGCCTCGAGTTCGGCAAGGCGGACTTCGTGCTGCTCGACGCCGTCTCCATGCCCGAGTTCATGGCCAACCTTCGGCTGAGGTAAAAAGAAAGGAGTGGGGGGAGTGGGCGGGGCGTCGCGGGTCCCTCTCTCTCTCTCCCGGCGCCCCTCCCCATCGAATTTCCGAGGGAGGGGGCAGGAGCAGAGATCTCTCTGATTGGTGGGTTGAGACTGGGCAGGGGGGAAGCAGGCAGGTGCTAAGCGTCGCGGGTTTTGCGCGGGATTCGAACTCAGAGCTCTCGAGCGGTCCAGCAGCAGCGAGCGTTTCTCTCTCACGCGCGTACCTGGAGCTCTTTTTTTCCATCCTTGCGAGCCCTCGCTTGCCCGGAAAACCGCCCGGGCGTTGCTGCGGCTCCCCGGTGCGCGTGGGGTGGCTAAAGACCGAGAGCGAAAGAGTGGGCGTGTTGCCTCTGGGCCATATGGGGCGAGTTCGTGGGAAGAGGCAAGATTCCGACCGGATTATTTCCTGGTTGGTTGGCCACTCCGTTTTCCTGGTCGCTGCCTGAAGTGCACCTGGCTGCAAAAGTTTCCTTCTCTTGATAGGCTCTTTTAATCGTATCCTGATAATGATTTTGTGGTTTTTGTTTTTTTAAAATCCAGTCACTTAAATAGGAGTCCCGCAGCATCTTATTGCCAGTAGTGGCCCTAAGGAGGGTGTGAGCTTTCATAGAATCATACATCAATGGTTTTGTCAGGGGGATGAGTCGGAGACCATATTCTTTTGGGGGAAGGTAGCTGTGGACCACCTACCTGTGATGGGGTGTGTGGGGAGGTCTGAAGCAAAAAGTGGGTGGAAGAGCTTGTCTGTCTGCCTCTCTTCCCTTAATTTGTTCACCCATGCATTCATTCTCTCCCTTTCCACATTCATTCATTCTCTCTCACACCTGTTCACAGTACCCTTCTCTCACTTTTATTCTTCTATCCATTCATTACAGTGGTGCCTTGGGGTACATACGCTTCAGTTTACATACGCTTCAGGTTACAGACTCTGCTAACCCAGAAATATTAGCTCGGGTTAAGAACTTTGCTTCAGGATGAGAACAGAAATTGTGCTCTGGCGACGCAGCGGCACCAGGAGGCCCCGTTAGCTAAAGTGGTGCTTCAGGTTAAGAACGGACCCCTGGAACGAATTAAGTACTTAACCGGAGGTACCACTGTATTTAGGGCTTGGTAGACCACACTGAAAGTGGTGGAGGACTGTAGGTGACCCTTGAGCTGTAGGTTGCCCCCTTGTGCTTTGTACATGTGTGGTCCTGCTAGGTCAAATCAATGGTCTACCTAGGCTGACATCCTGCCTCATGCTCAATATCAATCCTCAACAGCAAAACCGAAGTAACCGCTTGAAATATCCCAAAGCCATTTCATTTTATTTATCTAAGTATTTTGACCTTTCCCTAACTTTCAGAGTAGATCCCCTCCCAAAGGAGAGCATAGAGAGATTTTTATCACCACTATTTCAACGTTCATCAGTAAGCACTGTGATTTGAATGGCATGTTTGTAGTGTGTCTTAATCATAGCATTGGTAAGGTGGTGTTAGTCAGGGATCCTGCCATCATCGCCATGCCCACATTCCTAACCCTATGAAATCCAGACCACAAAATGTTTCATAATCAGAGAACAGGGTAAACTGCAGAAAAGCTGCTGTTAGGTCAGGCATCCCCAACCTTCAGCCCTCCAGATATTTATGACTACAATTCCCATCACCCCTGACCACTAGTCCTGTTAGCTAGAGATCATGGGAGTTGTAAGCCAAAACAGCTGGAGGGCCGCAGGTTGGGAATGCCTGTCTTAGGTATCCCTCTGTCCCCATATTACCCAACCAGGATTGCATAGCAGCCTGTAAAAATAAAACAAAATACCAGCCATTGTTTTGGCAGCTCCAGCAAGTGAACAGAGAGGGAGAGACTGAGTATCTCTTTCTGATCTGTGTTGTTCACAGCAGTTGTGGCCAAAGTCTGAGAGTATTTTGCCATCCTGTCCAGAATCTTCATCCAGCGAAAATGGTAGCTGAATTGGGTTACCTGGCACATCTTGCTTTTCAGTAATGTAAAATATATGCTTAAAAACTGAACTATAATTGCTTCTTAGAAAAGGCAGAATTGAATACAATGGTTAATTGCTAATTCCCTCCAGGGCTGCCATGTGTTGCCAATGTGATCATGAAACACCTGCCCTGCGGCTATTTCATAATCACTATGCCCTGGCAAACAGCTCTTTCAAGGAACAGAATAATGGCTGAAATTCTTGAAGGCAGAACAGGGAAAATAATTTGAAAGGGGGCGGGGGAGAGAATAAGGTAAATTTTTCAGTCTTCTCTCCCCTCACCATCATTCAGAAAGTAGCATTTATGTTTATGATCTTGAGAGTGCTTGTTTGAACCCTTCCATTTACTTGAATGGAACCTATTTTCAAATAAGTATGCTTAGGCTTGCTAAGTGGAGTATCAAAACATTTTGCAAATATATATTCTCTTCCTTCATTGCAAATAAGTTGCATCTAGCTTTCTTGCAGTGAAACAGGCATCTCTTCTAGATGTTTAGCTCAGTTGCAGCAGCTGGTCAGTGCCTATTTTTGTTGGTTTCGTGGCAAAATGGTATTCCATTTCTCTGGGCGGGTGTGTGGTCTGTGGCTGTAGACATGTCACTATATTTAAACACATTTGGCACATATGAGCATTTCTGGGTTGGCGAAGTTTATATTTCATGAAAACAGACATACTGATCCTGGACATATCTTTATGGAACTTTGTTCAATTGGTTTCAGTTCAGTTTATTTTTAAGTAAATATGCTTAGGACGTTAGCATAAGCCCTAATTCATCCAGGGATAAATTGTGCAATTTGGTTTGAAAGACATAGCTGATGAACAGGATTTATGGTCTCCTACTGAAGCCTCTCTCCCCTTGTGCGATCTAACATTCTTTCACCTATACACTGGATTAGCTGTCCTCCTTGTCTTCCAAATCTCTCTTGAAAATCCACTACTTCCAGAAGTGTTTTCAGGATCACAAGAGTAGTGGGGCCTGTTCTTCCAGAAGCAAGAGAACTATCTAGAGTTGCCTAATGGAAGTTCCTTGAAAATCTGGGCTGTCAGTTCCTGGATGGGATAATGTTTGGAAGTCACCATAGAGCTAGGAGGAGCCATATAGGAACCTCTCGTTGCAGGGAAGCCTCAATTAACGGCTTTCCAGACTCTGCTTGAAGACCTTCAGCAAAGGAAAACCCCACACCAAGTCTTTAATTCCATTGTCAAAATTGATATTATCATTAAGAAGATTTTCCTAATGTTGAATCAAAATCTACCCTCCTGTAACTTAAACCCATTAGATCTAATCCTGCCCTCTGAAGCAGCATGGAGCAAGTCTTTGTTCTGTTCTTTAGTGACAGCTGTTTAGGTAATTGAAGTGTGTTGTCGTCTCCCACATCCTGCCCCCTTCTCATGGCCAGCATAAGCATCCCCACTTCTTTTAGTCCAGGATTGGGGAACTTGTAGTATTGCAGATGTTGCTGGATCCCATATCCCATCACCCCTGGCCATTGGTCATGCTGACTGAGGCTGATGGGAGTTGGAATTCAACGATATCTAGAGGGCCACAGGTTCCTCATTCATAGAAGCATAGAAGTGTAGAGTTGGAAGGGACCCTGAGGATCATCTATTTTTTTTTTAATAAATGTTTATTAGAGTTTTACAGAACATAAAAATCCAACACTACATATACCAACACAGAAAAAAAACCAAAAAACAAAAAAAATCACACATAATACAGAAAAAGAAAAAAGAAAAAAAAATCCACTTTTAACTTTCAAGATTTCGTATTCCTCTTTCCTGACCTCCTCACATCTCCCTTTTTTGTGTTCCTCTTTATTCCGTCAAATTCAGCAAATTCTAACCCTCTTTCAAATTTCATTTATAATTATAGGCTCCCACTTATTAAGTCTCTAGTTTCCCCTCTTTTTTAACTCCTTTTTTTTTCCTATCTCCTTTAACCATATCCCAAATGCCATGTTACCTTTACATCCCACATCATTTTAACATTCAAACAATTTACAATGTTTCTGTAGATAATCTTTGAACTTTTTCCAGTCCTCTTCCATCATTTCTTCTCCCAGGTCTCGGATTCTGCCGGTCATTTCTGCCATCTCCATATAGTCTAGGGACCCTGAGGATCATCTAGTCCAACCCCCTGCAATGCAGAAATATGCAGCTGTTCCATATGGGGATCGAACCTTCAACCTTGGCATTATCAGCACCACACTGTAACCAACTGTCATAGGACTTCTTGTAACCAACTGTCATAGGACAAGTCATAGGACTTGTTTTTTTTTCTTGCCTTCCTCTGAACCAATACCGGACTGTCTATTTCCTCCTTTAAGTGCAACAGCCCAGAACAGGGCACAGTACTCCTTATGAATTAAGATTTCTGCATAAAATTGAACCATTGCTTTTTGAGTTGAAGAGTATGACTCTTCTGCAGCCTAAAATTTCCCTAGCCTTGTTTGCAGCTGCCTCACACTGTTGACTCATTGGTATCTTGTGATTAGCTACAATCCTGAGATCATTTTCACATGTACTGCTGCCAAGTTGAGCATCTCCCATCCTATATCTGTTCACACACGCCCCTTCCCAGATGCAGAACTTTGTATCCCACTCAGTTCTTTGTCCTTGCCAAACTAGATAAGGATCCCTTCTGCTCCTTCATCTAAGTCATTAATGAAAATGTTGTTGAAGTATATGGGGCTCGGAGCAAAGCCCTGCTCCACTCTTGAGTACAGTTTTTCAGTTAGCTGTTAATCCAGCTGACAGCGTTATTGTCTAGCCTGCATTTAACCAATTTGCTAACCAAAATATGATTAAGGACTTGGTCAAATGATTTGATGAAATCTAGATAAATTACATCCACAGAATTCCCACAATTCACCAAGCTCTGCAATTAGAATAAAGACGAAACGGGAGTTGTCTGATTGAGTGTTCTTCAGTAGAAGCCAGCATAAGATTGTCCCAGCTTCTACTAATGACTACATTGTTATCAAGAATCTTGCAAATGGGCTCCTTTAAAATCTGTTCTAGGATATTACTGTGTCAAAGTCAGATTGGACCATGGTGCATCCAGTCCAACATTCTGCTTCCTGTAGTGGCCGGTCAGGTTCATCTGAGAAGCCCATAAGTAAGACATGGTCAATAGCCCTTTCCTGTCACTTTCTGGCAACTAGTATTTAGTGGCCTCTCAAACTAGAGGTCATGACTAGCAGCTATTGATAGACTGAATTTCTCTAATCTTTTAAAATCCATCTCAGCTAGTGACCTTCTATGATGGTGAGTTCCATAAATTATACACTCTGTGAAGTAATACTCCCCCCCCCCGCATCCTCTCACCTGAATTTCCTGCCGGTCAGCTTCATTGGATGACCTGAGTTCTGGTGATTTAAGAGAAGTGTGAGGAATTATATCCATTTCCCCCAAAACATGTGTTTAGAGTGCCATCTTGGAGCGCCTGGATTTCAACATTCTACTTAGCAACAAAAATTTTATCCCTAGCCCTATACAACTACATTCCCCCTCCACAATTTAGGGCATCCCAGTTTACTCTGCTCACCATCTCTTGATCCTATTCTATAATCAAGTGGTTTTCAAATCTGAAGTTCCCGGAGCAATGACAAGAGGAGCACAAAATTCCAGGGTGGAAGAAGCTCTTGAAGCAGGCAGTGTCTTCCTTTCCTCTGTCCAGGATCTGGGTGAATTGTATGCCCCTTGGCAGAAGCCCCTCATTTATTAGGGGCAACTGCTGGTTTATTTGTTATTTATTTATTACATTTATATACCACCATTCTCTGCCAAGGATCTCAAGGTGGTGCACATGCTTCTCCTCCCCATTTCACCCTCACAACAACCCTGTGAGGTAGGTTAGGCTAAGAGATGGTGACTGGTCCAAGGTCACCCAGTGAGCTTCATGGGTGTGTGAGGATTCGAACCCTGCCTTCAGTGCCTTCTCAGTGAAGAGAGCTGCTGCTTTATTTATTTTTTGAACATATATATTGGTTTTTCAATTAATTTACAGCCATCCTTTTCATACAATACATCCTTTACATACAACACATACAATAAACATTTGAGATCTCTCAACATTACACCATCGAACATGTATGCGTAAACAAAAAAAGGGGGGGAAAAACTATGTTACTTATCTACTCATTGTGTTTTTACATTGTTTGCACCGGACTTCCTTCCACCTCTTACTTGGGTCCATAGAATTCTATGTTGTATGCCTTCCCAGTTGTATCTAATCTTCTGTTTTCCATCTTTTCCACAGTTTCTACTAGTTATCTTTACAAGAGTTATTCTCGCCCAGTCAAGATTTTTAAATCAATGCAGTAATCTTTCAGATTTTTTTTAATTACTCCAATTGTTGTTAAATTTTTGGTACTCTTGGTCTCTTAATTGCCCTGTCAACTTGTCCATCTCTGCGAATTCCACCAGCTTCACTTGCCACTCCCTCTTCGTTGGAATTTGGTCTCGTTTCCAGTTTTGTGCTATCAATACTCTCGCTGCCGTGGTGGCGTACATGAATAATTTCTTCAAATCTTTGCGGATCTCATCCCCAATGATTCCTAAAAGGAAAGCTTCTGGCTTAGAGAGCTGCTGCTTTAGGCTTACATTTTGCTGAGAGTATTTTTAGGGATCTTATACTTTTCCCTAAGTGTTGAGCTTAGTATCCCAATCTATAGGCCCTTGCAAGATATTTACTCATCTTCATTAAGCACAACCAACCATTCTGGAAATCTTAAATTCTTTAAAGAAGTGCTTGTTTCTTTGGGTTTAAATTCCTACCTTAGGGCTGGTTCACACTTACACGTTTATCACAAAAGCTGCAATGTCAAGTGATGACTTGGAGTCACAAGTAGAATTCTCACATAACTTTTTCTCATCAGTCACAATTTGTCCATGGATGTCAATTTAAATGTTCAATACTATGACTGCAGCATTTGGGGAAATAGAAAATGGTAACCAGCAGCTGCCTTGAGTGGCTCTGCTGCTGCCACTGGTTCAATGGAAGCAAAATGTTTTTAAAACAACAGCTGAAAAGTTATTTTTTAAGAGCTTGTCACTCAGAGTTAATTTCTACCAGAATACTGATTCCCCACTGGCTTCTGGGACAATGTGTTTAAGAACTCTAAATATACCCTAGTAAAGCATATGTGCAATCAAATTAATACTAAAGCTAGAAACAAATATTTGGAACTGAATGTTTAAAATTTAAGATTTGGCTATAAATTGTGCTGCAATCACTTCTTTATAAAGGGCACAGAGCATGGGAGTCTGAAACTGCACACTCTAGTGCTTTTATTTTTCTCCATAACTTATTGTAGATGAATATAATATTTAGGAAGTAAATGCTACTTTCAATGACCAGCTATATTACTAGTGAGAAAATATATGCGGTGCTGATATTCTTTTAACTTGCCCTTGGAGTGGTAGATGTTAAGCTTTCTGAATGCTGCTTTGTGCTGGTGACGGGAGAGATTTCTGTAGCAGGAAGGGAATTCACATTATTATTATTATTGCCAATGAAAAACCAAACTCACCACAAGAATGTCCCTATATCCCCTTGTAATTCCAAACATATTACTCCTTTTGCAAAAGCATGAGCAAATAAGGCAGGGAGACTTCCTAAAATTGGCTTTCTGGTTAGACAAACAATTTGTGGACTATATGCTAGAAAAAGAAGAGTGTGAAAGCAGGTCTCATTTTACAGGGTAAACCAAACAGACTCGTTTGCGAGTGTGCTGTGCTTACTGTACTTTTGTCTCATAACTTCCTGTAAGAACGCTGGATAGGAATCTGACCGAAAGGAGGTGGTGTGGAGATCAGAAAGCCCTAGCTTAATTTAGCCACAAATCTTTTATAAACCCCTGTGAAAAAATAATGCCCGTTTCCTAGGCTAGTGTATATCCACTAAACCAATGGTTCCCAATTAGCTAAGTAAGATCAGACTCCCTGTTTTTCAAAAGCCAAGCCATGCACCCCCTACTTTTGAAAACTTTGATCTCTATGGTAGTTTTTATTATGTAAATGGTGCTGTGGACTCCCTGGGGTCCAGGGACCATGACATTAGACCACATGATTGTAACAATAGCTAGTAATGGTTCCTCTACACATCTTGACAGAAATAAAACCCTGCATTTTCCTATCAAAATGAACTTTCTGCATGGACTTGTCATGTATATCCACATTTGCATGTTGATCAGCTTAGAAAATGGCAGTTATAGAATTATGCTACATGTTGAGCATTGAAATCAGTAATCAGATGAATGAGCACAAACAATCTAAAGTTGTGTCTAGACAAAAATGTGCTGCTTCTGCGATAGGTTTTTCTGTGTTTGGGGCCACGATTCTCTGTCAGAATAGATGCAGAGTTTGGGAGTCCTGTCCAACCCTACTTTTTATAAGCAGGTTCCTGTTGTGTTCGGCAGTGTGATTTATCAGCCTCTGTTCCTTTAGAGACGAGGGGTCTTGCCACATTGACTTCTGCATTTTAAATCTTCGGCATTTACTATATCACTCTACGTGGGCCTTTTCTTGAAGGCAACATAGAAACTTCAGAAAATGCCAAATGCCACTGTGAGTTTCCTTATGCTGGTGCTAATCTTTAGAGGCTTTCAGAGGGCCTTTTGGGTAGTGGCGCCCATTCTGTGGAATGCCCTTCCATCAGATGTTAAGGAGATGAGTAATTATATAACATTTAGGAAACATCTGAAGGCAGCCCTGTGTAGGGAAGCTTTTAAAGTTTTTATGTTGTACTATGTTTTTATATGTGCTGGAAGCCGCCCAGAGTAGCTAGGGCAGCCCAGTCAAATGGGCAGGGTATACCTCTGCAACCAACTCCTCCTCTATTAACCCTTTGACAACTTTGGTCATCTAGTTGTATAGCAGCTCCCTGTGAGAATTGGCCAAGTAAAACACTGAAAAAGGGGAGCAGGCTAAGTTCTCTCTTGCACAAAAAGAAGAAAATGGTGTGTTTCCCCTCATATCTCGGATTCTACAAATTTTAGAACCTACACTTTTTTTAAAGAAATGAAAGCTTAGGTGGGGCGATCCCTCCCTTGCTCTGCTTGTCTGGTGCCATGAGGTAAGAACTGTTTCAGATAGAAAGAGGGCCTTTACATCAGCTCTCCAACCCCTCATATCTTCAGCACACTCGCCTTATTGGCTTTTAGAAAGTGTTTCAAGTGGTATGTTTTGTTTGGCCTCTCGCATGGTTGGCTAATATGAATCTCTTCCACATTTTCATATTGCGTTTTAATCTGCTTTCATAACTGTTATAGGCAGTGTTGAGCTTCAGTAAAGCATCTCTCTTCTCCACTCCTTCCCTTTCCCTCAAATTCGCTGGCCAAATCTTGACTCCAGTCAAGTAGGGGAGGTTAGACAATCAAATTATTCCTACAGTATCAGAAGCCTATAGTGCTCTGGCATCTATGAGGAGACAGCTCATATTGGGAATTACGTTGACATGACCATTGTGCTTGGGGGCAGAAAATTTACTTCTCTCCCTACCCCTCCAATGTTTCCCTGTTTATTATTACAGGTAGTGACCGTTTTAGGTGCTTCTGATATGTGCGCAAACTTCTCACGCATGCACCATGCCAAACCCGGAAGTGATCCGAAAACATTGCAAAAAGGGGTGAGGATGGAATTGGGTGTTTGCAGCCCGAACTCTTCTGTCATTCTCTTCTACCCCCTGCCCCCCATTTATTTCTCATCTTGGGGTGGGGGTTTGTGGTGCTGCAGAGGTGAATTGACACCTGTCATGTGTCTCCCCCCCACCTCTCCCTCAATTAATCCCAGGGTTTTAAAGAAGAGTAATAAATTGATGTGGGATTTCCCCCCCCCCCCCAGTTGATGACAGACTAAGACGCCTACAATAAACAGCAACCTTGTTTCCAGATAACTTAAGAAATGCCTAACAGGTATTTTAGAATCTATCTAACATGAATGCCTTGCATGTGAAACTATTTGACTCGAATTCATGTTAGGGATATATTACAAGGCATCCTTAGTAACTGTGCCTCATTGGATACCATAATGTTGAGTCATGGATGATTCTCTTCTAGGGGATTTTCTTCCTATCAGAAAGGTAGCATCATCCTTCACTGAGTTGCAGAGGCTTTTTGTGATTGTGACATCCTTGGCATGTAGCAGTATTTGATTGCTGTATGTGTGAAACTGTAGACCTGTATACATTCTCTGTTAATGTACTTCTGCATGCAACCCCTTTGCTCACATTGGTTCCACTATAAGCATGCACACTAATGCGTATACCCAGAACAAATTTAGTTGGTCTCTAAGGTGCTACTGGACATTTTTTTTTATTTATTCCGACTGCGTCAGACCAACACAGCTACCTACCTGAATCTATGAAATTCTTGTTATGCATGAATCAGAGTCCAAGCTTGTGGAGCTCTGAACAAAGTTAATGAAGCTGAGATGCAAAAGAAAGAGTTAATGGCACAGAGACTTCCATTCTGCTGGTATGCTGGGTTCACGCCCTTGCTTTGTTTGTCTAGTCTCCCTTGATAACCAATTAGGAGCTTCACACATTCAGGTTACCTTGGATCACTGCCTTGCAAACCTCTCAACAAGGGCACTGATATTCCCGAAACTAAGCCTTGCCTTAAATTTGTGTTGTTTAAACATGTAGGATCGCTATAACGGGCACCATAATTGGGCACATAGAATAAATGCATTGCTTTATTATTACTGTATAACTTGTTGGCCCCTATGACACTTCAGCTAAGGAGTTTTAAGATAGTAACACAATATAAAAAGAGCCCTGGTTGGGTCAGATCAAGGATTCATTCTGTTTCCAGCAGTTGTCGGCCGGATGACAATGAGAATCTTGTAAGAGGGCATTAAGACAGTAACCATCTCCCATCATAGTTTTACAGTTCTTATTTTTCTTTTCGTATAGCCCTGAAACTTAGAACATTGTTTCCTTTTTTACAGATTGGGCCCTGAAAGGGGACAAAGGAGGACTGGCCTAAAGCCACCCCTGCTAATTCATGGCTATTTAAAGTTGCTTTCAGCCTTGAAAAACAGACTACCAATTTCTTTACGTGTGCCCCTGGGGTGCCTGCTAATAGAGCCCCATATCCAAAGGGATTTGCTGCTCTTTCTTCCTCAAATCCCAAAGAGGCCCACTTACTCTCTTAGCGTATGGAATCAAGTCTGCAACTATACAAGGCAAAGCAGCTAGGTGTTTATTTATTTATTTATTTATTTATTTACTTACGGCTATTAGCCCATAAAATATGTACAACAGCTAGGTGTTGCTGTCTTCCAAGTTCTTCATACATATCTTGCTTACCTCCTGGCTTTTGCTACTCCTGAGTTAAAATACCCATGTCATCAAGGAATTCTGCATATATAGCTGCAGGAGGGAACTTTTTTAATGAAACCCAGCATGCAGAAAAATGATTTTCCTTCAGTTGGATTGTTGTGTGGAGGTTTCAGAAGTGGCCACATGAGCAGCTTATCTGAATGGTGACATGGCCAAATCTGAGATAGCTCTTTGCTTACATTTAAACCAGAGGTGAGAAACCTGTGACCTGTGGACTACAGCTCCCATAATGCCTGACCACAGGCCATTCTTACTTATGGAAGATGCAAGCCATTGGGAGGGGCGCAAGTTTCCCGTCCCTCATTTAAGTCATTCTGTTGAATGAACTGATGAGTTAAATAATGACTTTTAGTCTAAAATGCTATCCAGTCCCTGTTTCACTGCTACCATAACCTAGAGAGGAAAACAAAACAAGGATGGAATCTACACACATATAAAAAAACACTGTGAAAATGCTTGGTTAGAAAATGTTTTGAAAAAAAATATATTGAATTTGCCATAGCTCACCATCGCCATCTAGTGTCACATTTGTATATTGCACTTTACAACACATTAAAAGCGTTTTATTTACAGCTGTATAGCTGAGTCCAAGGTAAAGAAAAACATTTGTTGCTTAATAGTAGGACCTGTTCCTGGTTCCAAAGGATGCTTGTCATCCTTATTATCTAACTAATTAATCTGCTTCCTTGACTTCTAATGCTGCTGTTGAACCTTTTACCAGTGGCCTTTGTAAGAGCATGAGTAGTGAAGCATCTTGGGTTGGTTGCTACATAACCATAGCATGCAGTTGCTTGCCATGTCACTTTAGACAGATCCCTGTAATAAAGAGTAATAATTAACCTTTGGAGCAGTTAAACAACTTTGAATGGCAATAAATCCTTGTTACAAGTGCGTGCATCTTGGGGAAGGTGCTCCTTGGTGCTCATTCAATGTGAGCAGCAAGCTATGGCCCTTTGTTGTTCTTTAAAAGGTCCTGCTGTGGCTTGATAGTCCTAAGTATCTGTCTGAAAATTAAATTCCATCCAGGAAATGGCTTTTTAAATGTGTCTGGTTCCCATGAGGTGGGACAAACAGTTGCTACTGGAAGAAGGCTTAGAGGCAGAGTCCATTATTCACCCCACCCACGTATAGCACGAAGATAGTAGAATAAGCTGTTTTTGCATGCTGTGTGCCAATTGTCAGTGCTGGCAGTTGCTGCAGCAACCCCTTGTTTGGATTTTTGTAGCTTATTGCTTCCTCCTTTTTACTCCTGGATGTGTCCATTCTCTCTTTGTACAGTACATTTTCTCTAGGGCAGCCTAACTGGTGTTGCCTATGCTCTGATAACCCCTAGGTTAGATTACTGCAATACATTCTACATAGGGCTGCCTCTGAAGAAGGTTTGGAAACCTCAACTGGTGCAGAATTTGGTGGCTAGGTTGCTCACCAGGGCAAGACAGTTTGAGCATATTACACTGATCTGCAGTGGCCGTCAATTAGTTTGTGGACCTAATTCAGACTGCTGGTTCTGACCTATAAAACCTTAAATGACTCAAGATCGCAATACCTCAAGGACCGCCTCTCCATAAGAACCTACCCAGACCCTGTGATCATCCTCTGAGGTCCTTCTTTGTGTACCACCTCCATGAGGTCAGGAGGGTAGCAACACGAGAAGGGGCCTTTTCTGCAGTAGGTCCCCATTTGTGGAATTCTTTCCCTAGGGAGGTTCAGCTGGAAAAAGAGAGCCAGTGTGGTGTAGTGGTTAAGAGCGGTAGACTCGTAATCTGGTGAACCGGGTTTGATTCCCTGCTCCTCCACATTCAGCTGCTGGGTGACCTTGGGCTAGTCACACTTCTCTGAAGTCTCTCAGCCCCACTCACCTCACAGAGTGTTTGTTGTGGGGGAGGAAGGGAAAGGAGATTGTTAGCCGCTTTGAGACTCCTTCGGGTAGTGATAAAGCGGGATATCAAATCCAAACTCTTGCTTGCTCTGCAACTTTTACTAACGTTAGAGGGTATGCTTCTAGGTAGGAGGACATATTTCACCCAATCTACTGTGTGTTTTGGAAAGTGGTTTGTCTGTCCATTTGCTTGTTTGTCCTCTGTGGTTTGGACGCCTCTCAAGATTATCACTGCCAAATTCTGCATGAGGGTTCCTAAGTGGAGGGGGGGAGGCTTTGTTAATGTTTAGACACCAGCTGCCATTTGACTCAAAATGCTGGACCAAAATGTGACTTTGGCATAAGTTCATCTGATTTTTGGCATAATGGGTCCAAACTCATAAACTACACTATCCATTTATTTAAGAAACCAGAGTAGACATGATATCCAGTACCACACTACTGTGACACATTTGCAGTCACATCTTTTGATGTCTGTAAGCATTCTTCTGTTGTCTATTCATATGTAGGCAGGACAGGTGGTATAAATAGATTTTTAAAAGTACATCACATCTGGTTGGCTTTAGCTTCAACATTTGTCTTACATTTCGGTCATGAGCCTAAATGGACGATCAACACTGTCCTTACCATTAAACCAAACAAGCACAACTCTTGTTTATGCTGGCAAAGAGAACCACAGGCTAAATATGACTTGTTTCACTGGGCAGCATGAAACCTTGTTCTGCCACATCTGTTAAATAGGAAAACAGGTAGCTCCTGATAAATGATAGGCAAGATAAATATCTATTAAGCGAATTTGTATCTGTAGGGAACTGGTTTCTGATTCAGGTGTGTTCTCTGCAACTTATGTGCGAGAGAATAACTTTTGCTATGCAAACACTTAATTCAGCAATGTGCGAAATTTAGCTTTAGCTTGGCACACTTTCTCCTATTACAGGAGTAAATGGGCAGCAATGGGAAAGTAGGATCATGAGGGAGGTGTTTGTCAATGATGAAATTTTTGAATTGGTCACAATTGTGACTTTCAGAAATATGCAGATATCCCTGCAGTGCTCACTGAAGTTCAGCTGGGAGTTTAAAAAAAAAAATCTGGGTTGGTGCCCAAAAATCACTGAAATCGGTTGGCTAGAGAGCTCCAAGTTTGCAGCTATTTTTACTGCTTGCTGTTGGCTGCTTGTTTCCTCCAGAGAACTACAAAGACGATTTGTTCTTTTCAAGTCCTTCTTTATTATGATTATGAATTGTCCAGTGCCAACTGTGAAGGAGGAAATACCGAATAACCCACTGTAGCACTGCAAATGTGCTGTCTGGAACAAAGACTATCCAGCAAATATTTATTGCTGTTTCAGGCTTTGCTGCATGACGATGTGACCTTAATGTTGGTGTTTTCTAGATAAATAAATGTGATTTTTGTTGGTTCGTTAAATCACTTCTCTAGCAATAGAATGGAAAAACTCAATGCTTATCTAATATTTATTGCTGACATACCTCGTGGACCACCTCTCCCCATATTAACCGATCCAACCCACATCCGGCAATCATAATCTGAGGCCTTTCTTCATGTCCCTCCTCTATGAGAGGTCTAGAGGGTGGCAACATGAGAACGGGCCTTTTCTGTGATGACTCCCCATTTGTGGAATGCTTTCCTCAGGGAGGCTTACCTGGCATCTGCGTTGCATGTCTTCAGGCACCAAGCAAAACATTCCTCTTCTCTAGGCCTTTGGCTAAATAAACAATCTATGGCCTTTTAAACTATGTGTGGGGGTGTTTATTGTTTTGTTTGCTGTTATGTTATGTATTTTTGTGTTTTCATTCTGTAAACCATCCTGAGATCCTCAGATGAAGGGCGCTATATACATTTAATATAAAGAATAAGACTATAAGACTATTCTCTCAGTATTCTCATAGTGGAATAATCTCCTGAACTGCAGCTACCTGAAATCCAGGCTGTAGGGCCTGCAAGCTTAGATTCCAGGGAACTATGGTTCATGTAGGATTATGTAGACAGTGGAACTGATGAACCATGGAACTACCTACAGAACATTATTGGCATGGGTAGCTTATTGCAGACAGACATTGTGCCATTTCCATATACTGTGTAAGAATCTGATTATTACATCATTATTTCTGTTCTTCTTGCCATTCTATCATGTTGGCTGCAAGGGGCATGCTTGGCCTGTGTGTGGAGTATGAAGTAAAGAGCATTGCTATAGGGATCTGGATTTTTAAACTGTACCTGTTTAGACAAAATAAGACAGAATCCTTTATCATCAGTCTTAATTTATTGCAACCTGATTTTTAAAGGCAATAGCCTACTTCACTGCATGTATAAGACTGTGGTGATCTGCAACCAGTATTAAAATTGTTTGCATGTTCTTTTTAGACAGGGTCCCGGTAATCCCTGGTGCAAATTAAAGTCACTGGCTTGCAGCTTAAATAAAATATGTGCCCCTGCTTTTGAAAGTTGTGAGTGTTCACCATTTCATCAGATCCTGAAAATTACATCAAATGTTCTCCAGTTTAATACTCTTCTTAAAATCTTGAAGCCACTGCCTGAACACTGTAGCACAAGTAAACAAACACCAGTGACCAACAGTGTACAGAAAACCAATTTCTGGTCTGTATGTTTATATACCTGGGGCCTGAGGCACGAGAAAGTAACTTGGCTGAAAGGAAGTGCAAGGGGCGAGGGAGGGGTTGACATGCCCACTCTAAAAATGTCTGGTTTTACTACTACTCAAGTCTTTGGAATGTTTATGAATAAGTCTGTGAGTGAATGGGATTACAAGGCAGAAAGGACACCCTTTTAAGGCCTTTACAAGCTTTGCTTGAACTTCATAATCATATGTATAGTGTAGATGTTTAACACTGTTGTCTACTTAATAAACTAATACCTCTCCTTTTCCTTAGCACAGTTGACACTCCTGATACTGTCCTTGATTTCATTAACATTATTGGTCTATGATCTGCTTCGGTTGCTGTGGCCTGCACGGTTGGCAGGGAATGCAAATTATTGTGGGATTCTGTGCTTATTCGTGCTAAAAGGGTTTTTTTACAATGTGTGCTTGGAATTTGATTTTATCATTTCAGATCTTGGTTTCTCTTGACCACTTGGGCAATACAATGTCAACATCTCCCATTTTAAAAGTCTTTATTCTCCCAGCAAAGGTACTGCATCTAAACAGAAACTGGCAAACCCTGGACCAGATCCTGCTCTTTGGGAAGTTTCACTTCACTCCTGCTTTTGCATTTCCAGGAGGCAACTCCCATGGTGTCATCAGAGCTTGTCAGCAGTCCACCTTGAAAAATGAGGAGGAGCTTTGCCTTCCATCCATATCTCCTCTGCTTTGTGGCCACCTTAATACCAATTGCTTACTGGAGTCTGTAAACAGGAGTAGATTCCTCTACATAATGGTGCCAGCTTTCTTAGTTTGGGGTGATTGAGGAGAAGATTAGCTTTTGCTTGTAAGGTTTGGGACAGGCTGTTGTTTCTGTATTGGTTTCAGTGGCGTAGCGTGGGGGGTGCAGGGGGGCCGGCCGCACCGGGCGCAACATCTGGGGGGGGCGCGCTCGCACTCGCAGCTCTCTGCCCCTACCTGGCTCACTCACTCTCTCTCACTACAGTGCTGGCTGTGCGAATCCGATCCGAGCCGCCGGGTCGCCGCCCACTTTGGAGGGGGTGGGTGCCAGGCGTGCGGTGCGGAGAGAGAGCGAGGGACTATCTGGGGGAGGGACAGTGCAGCGGCCGCCCAGCGCAGCGCTGAGCGCGGGAGAGAACCACACCAGACCAGACCAGGCAGCAGCAAGAAGAAGCTGGCAGCGGCGGCAGGTTAGGGGTTAGGGGGCGCAAATTACTTGCCTTGCCCCGGGTTAGGGGGCGCAAATTACTTGCCTTGCCCCGGGTGCTGACAACCCACGCTACGCTGCTGATTGGTTTCAGAGCATTATGGTTGTGTTCACACAACTGCTAAAGGGTCTGGGGGTTGGGAACCTTAGGCTTTCAGGATGTTGTTGGACTAAAGTTTTCATCGTCCCTAACTGTTGGCCATGCTGGCTGGGGCTGATGGGAATTGGGAGCCCACAACAACACAGTCGCACCTTGGTTGCCGAATGCCTTGGAACTTGTATGTTTCAGCTCCCGAACAATCAAAAACTGGAAGTGAGTGTTCCGGTTTTCGAACAGTTTTGGGAAGCTGAATATCTGGCATGGCTTCTGCGGCTTCTGATTGGCTCCAGGACACTCCTGCCTTGGTTTTCGAATGGTTCCGGGACGGAACACATTCTGTTCGAGAATCAAGGTACGACTGTATCTAGAGAACCACACAGTGTTAGAAACTGGGATAGAAAAGCTAGGAGCCAAATGGCTTCTGGGACCTGGGTTGTGGGTGCCAAAACAGAATGTATAGTCGCCCCGGGGGGGTGGGGGGTGGCGGCAACACTTTTTATTTATTCTTTTGATAAGCATGAATTAATACGCAATTCACATAAGTGACACATGGTTAATATCACATTTTTAGCAGAAATTGTTAATACATGTTTAATTTGGTGTTTGCAATAAGAATACAGTGGTACCTTGGGTTACATATGCTTCAGGTCACATACACTTCAGGTTACAGACTCCGCTAACCCAGAAATAGTACCTTGGGTTAAGAACTTTGCTTCAGGATGAGAACAGAAATCGTGCAGCAGCGGGATCGGGAGGCCCCATTAGCTAAAGTGGTGCTTCAGGTTAAGAACAGTTTCAGGTTAAGAATGGACCTCCAGAACGAATTAAATACTTAACCCGAGGTACCACTGTATTGGTACCATACTTCAGTTTTCAAAACACTCTACGCTTTACTGTTAAACTCCTTAACATATTGTCTATCCTTAACATTTACTTTGAGGCTTCAAAGCACAATACATTTCAGTAATCCTTGAGTGTCAGCCAGGCGCAAAAAAGGGGCACCCAGACCACAAATGAAGAACTTTTAGGTGTGGAATGTGCCTGGCGCCCTGCTAATTTCGAACCCTGGGGCCACCGGTTTCCCATCCCTGCAAGAGAGGCTGCTTGCTGTGAGGCAACAAATGTCTGCTATTTCTGGCTATTGACTTTTAAGACCCACCTGTGGTGAAATGGAAGTACTACCACTCTCTTGCTACATAGGGGAGTTCTGTTTTAAGAACATATAGCTGCTGAAAATAGCATATGGCAAGCAATATTGCCAGGCAGCAGCTCTGTGAACACTGTGGCACTTGTATCTTCTGGATACTGACATCATGAAGCCAATTTGTAGCTAAATATATGAGATTGTTTTCCTTATGTCACAGGGGCCACCTGTACGCAAGTGCATTGCCTCAAATAGCCATGTGCCATCTTCATGAGGCAAATTTAGCTGCTTTCCCACTGTATATAGTTCAGAGTTGATTGCAAGTGTATTTATTTATGTAGCAATTCTCTTTATCGTCATCCTTAAGTCTCTTGAGTGCTGCCTGTGTATCTGCAAATTAGCCACTTTTGAGTCTGTTTGAAGGATTCTGGGTAATTCAGAAGCTTGAACTCTACGAATAGAAATTTTTAAGGAAAATAACTGCCTTGCCTGTTTTTTAGATCACTGTTCCGGCCATTGTTTCCATCTCCTTTTGTATCTTTTTTAAAAAGTGTACGATTATGATGGGCCACTTCACCTATTTGTTGTTGACAAGAAATGGTGACTTGTCGGAACTTGCAAGCTAATGTCTCATACCTCTGTGTTTTTCCAGCTGGAGTTGCATCAGTTTTGTTTTGTCATGGAACATACTGTTTTTTCCTGGATATTACCATGGAGGGCTTGTTTTCAGTCAGGGCTTAATCAGAATTTAGCCCTTGCGTGTAGAGTGAGGGCTTCTCAGCATGAGCAGAATATACTCCCTTCAGATTGAGTAGCCGCAACCAACCCCTTCCCAATCCTGGGTCAGAGGGTTAAGATCTAAGAAAGCTCGAGTTCCTCCTGTTAGTAATAGAGTACTGTTATGTAGCGTGTAGTGTTTAGTACAATGATTTTTAGCGGTAGGAAAACGAGAGGTTGGACAGTTGTTCCAATATCTTGTTGACATAGGCATTCAAATTACCTTAGACATGTCATCTTACACATAGATTCTTTTCCTGGAATGGAAATAATTACCAAAGATCAAATATAAATTTGCATTGCATCTTTCAGAGTCCATGTGCTTTGTCCATATGCAGAGAAAGTTACTGTGATTGTCACAGCTCTTATTAAAATGTATCTTGGTAAAAGGCTAAGTTGCCTTGACTTCCTAATGTGTTTAAGATGGTTATTGGAAAGCATAGATACTCCTTGACTATCAGAAATGGGTCTGCAGAATGGTTTTTCTAGGCCAGAGGGTTTCAGACTTTTTCACCTAAAAGGAAGCCTTTTCACTTTTGTGCTTAAGGACACTTACCATATTTTTCGCTCTATAAGACGCACCAGACCACAAGACGCACCTAGTTTTTGGAGGAGGAAAACAATAAAAAAAAATATCTGAATCTCAGAAGCCAGAACAGCAAGAGGGATTGCTGCGCAGTGAAAGCAGCAATCCCTCTTGCTGTTCTGGCTTCTGTGATAGCTGTGCAGCCTGCATTCACTCCATAAGACGCACACACATGTCCCCTTACTTTTTAGGAGGGAAAAAGTGAGTCTTATAGAGCAGGGGCGTCAAACTCAAATTCATCGGGGGCCGCATCAGCAGTTTGGTCACCCTCAAAGGGTCGGTTGTATCTGTAGGACTATGTGTCCACTCTTTATTATCATAAAGTATTGTCACTGCATTCAATTATTGCTGTTTTTTGTAATAATGTAAGTAATAACTAGCTCTGAAAGCAGAAACATAGTCAGAATAATGGCAAGTAGATATTCATACATCATATGTACTTACAGTACAGGAGAGAAGGGTTCAGGCAGCCGTTGGATCTGTCACATCACAGGATGGCATGCGCTCAATATAAAAACAAGTGGAGGTTTCCTGAATGCATGTAAAGTGGAGGTTTCCTGTGTAGAACGGCCGGCGCCGCTAGAGGGCAGACGTTCTCTGGCTTGTAGGCTGCCGCACATGCGCTGAAGAGGCGGCTTTCTTGTGTCAAAAAAAAAAAAAAAGCGAGAATAAAAGGTGAAGGCTGGCGGCCGGCGGCGGCTACACGGGCCACATGACGAGGTCTGGCGGGCCGGAATTGGCCCGCGGGCCTTGTGTTTGACACCCGTGTTATAGAGCAAAAAATATGGTACTTGTTGTCACAAACCTCCTGCTCAGTGCAGATCATTCTTTGACATGTTCTTGAACAGCTTTCCTCAATACGTTGCCTTCCAAATGTTAGACTACACTAACCATACTGTCTGGCGTTCCTAGGACTTGCTCAGGGCCAATGGTGCTGGTTCTTCAGATCATCTGGAGGGCCCTTAAGCTGAGGAAGGCTGCTCTATGGCACATCATCATACATGCAGGTCACTAGAGATTAGACTGTGCACACCCATGTGAACTGTGTGTGTGAGCAAACACCCTCCCTATAGCTGTGTGGTGACAACGGTGATGATAAAATATCCATTGATATGCCTCCAATGAATTTAGGGGTTCTCCAGTTTGAAAATGATGGTCCTAGTGCCTTATTATTTTTCCTTGGCTGGGTCCAACATATCAACAGCCATTTATGTCAGTATTTCTCTAACCTTACATCCCCTCAAGTCCCCCAACCTGCTTGCAACCATATCTTTAGCAAGCAAATGTGCAGAGTCCTCACACACAGCTGCACATCTCTAATTCGCTGCTTGTAAGGCTTTGTTGACTGGAGTGCTAATCCAACACTGGCATTCGAAGAGGAGTAGGATAAGGCATTTCAGTCTCCCTCTTAAACTAGCCAGTCAGTGAAGGAAGGCAGGAGGAGGGAGAGCTGCGCCCACATCTTTCCTGAGCTTTCATACTTAGCATAGCACATTTGGGTGGCTGCTATGCTAAACTGCTGCTAGAAATTTGCCTTTGCCTTCGCTTCCTATAGGATTCTCTTCTTCCATGGATGTTTGCCTCATCTTCATTGAGGTTTTATATTGCATCTCTTAGCAAGTACTTCTGGGTTTCTCTTGATCAGTGGCTCTCAGAGCTTCAGAGGGAGCTGATTTGCCGCTACCAATCTTCTACATCGTGTGTATAGTATTGGGTGTGTTCTGGATGCCTTCTCATTTTGTGCAGGTGATTGCTAGGACCAAAGGGCCTGGCTGGCACCCTGTACAAGCCCCTAGTTCTCACAAGCAGCAGGTGAAGGTGATAATCCTGTGTCTAGACTTGGTCACTTCAGACCGAAGGTGAGGTGTTGCATGACTGAATGCCTTTCCATACCAAATAAGAATAAATTCCTGCAGAGAACTAGGTGTCAAGGAGAAGGGTTCTAGCCAAGTTTTCTCCTTGACACGTATATAGTTGTTGTTTTAAATGGAGCAGCAGTCAGTCAAGTGAGCCCCTCCTGCAGTCTGAAGAGGTCTGTGCGCAGGATTGCCATCTCAAGTGTTGTTTGGGAAGGCTGAGTACATGTCCAGGAATATGCCCCAGAACCCTCTATGTACAACATTATGCATATCTTTCATGCTTAGATGTACTGTACAGGAGTTGTCAGCAAGATGAATAGATTTGCATATGAGAGTAGGAAATTAGGAAATTGCTATGAAATGTGTTTCCACAGGGATTCTTTAGGGGATTTCATGCACCCCATCAGTGTATTGGATCACCCGTGTCCACCTGAACTGGTGGTCAGAACATTCATTATAATGTTGGAGGGCAATTCCAAGACTGGTACCTAACCATTCTTGTGCCTGCTGAGACTTATTGGGTTGGCACCAGAGCACTTTCTCTGTTATGTATCTGTTGTTGCATTTTCTGTGGTCCAGGAATAAAGTACCAGTCCTAGGGAGTTCAGGATGCTTCCATGACAAGCTGCTTACAATAATGTGTTAACATGGAAAATACACTGTAGCGTTGCATTAACATGCAAGTCATGAAATAACTCGCCAACAAAAGAGCAATAATACTGTGCTCAGTCTCTGTTGGGTTACATATTATCGTGCTTTAGAAAGTTTAATTTAACATTTCCCCATGAGTTTGCTACTGGTGATAATAAATGGTCTGTTTAAACCAAAAAATGGGAAGAGGAAACAAAAGGCAATATAGTATACTGTTTTGGTTACACTGGCATCTTCTTGTCCTGAATCAGCTTATGGGGCACATCTAGTTCAATTATTTCTGTGCGTTTTATGTTCTTCGGAGAAGGCCTGCTGCCTTTCCTGACTATTTCTAGGACTGGAGAACTAAATCGGTACATTCAAAAGCCCAGGCTCAAACACAATGTTCTATTCAGAAGTTCCCAGTGTTCACAGAGCAGTACCGAGTGCGAGTTTGACAAATGTGGAATATTTTTAAGAGAACAATGAAGCATCTGATGCTGCATTAGCAGCTTGTGGCTAGCTGATGGCAAGAAACAGCTCGGGATACCTATAATAAATATTGTGTTTCCGCTCCTGTATTTCAATAGTAAGAAGCATAGGGGCTAAATTGGCGGCAAGACTCAGTGTAAATAAAACGGGGGGGGGGGGGTTGCAACTGGGATTAATTGTCACAAAGTATGTCCCTTGTGTGTAATCTTCCATCTCCTATATGGGAGCAATCTAGGCCTGTCCTCTGTGACTCTGGTGGTACCCACTAGTGGTATGTACCATATTTTTTGCTCTATAAGACTCACTTTTTCCCTCCTAAAAAGTAAGGGGAAATGTGTGTCCGTCTTACGGAGCGAATGCAGGCTGCGCGGCTATCCCAGAAGCCAGAACAGCAAGAGGGATCGCTGCGCAGCGATCCCTCTTGCTGTTCTGGCTTCTGGGATTCAGAATATTTTTTTCTTGTTTTCCTCCTCCAAAAACTAGGTGTGTCTTATAGAGCAAAAAATACGGTAGTTCATACACTGCTGTGATTGCTACAAGTTTTGCTCTTGGTTCATTCATAGTGCAGTGTGAAAGATTCTTGGCTTCACATGCCCTCCATGGTGATGTCTCCAGATAAAAGGGATCACTAAACTGTTACCCTTGTACAACACTTGCTTGTTTCATTAGAACTTAAGCTAAAGAAATTCATGAATGTGCCCAAGGTGAGAGATTTTAGTTGCTTTACCAGGAAGCATTTCTTCTGGACATGGAAATTGGCCAAAGGAGCACATTCCAAATCCCACAGGTAAAATAGTAAGGAAATCAAAACACTTCTCCCCCCCCCCCTTTGTATTATGTCTAGATTCCTGTCATGAATGAGGATTGGTTTATGACCTTATAATGTAATGTCCTTGTTGTGAAGCTTTTCACCCCACACCTGTTGTTTGGAGTAAAAAGGGTGATTATTTGGGGTTGGAGGCAACTAAAAGAAAAAGTTGGGGAGAAAAGAGGTGAATGAGGTAGTGGTGAAAGAGTTATGTTTCTGCCATATTGGAGGTAAGTAGGGGAAACCAGGCAAATGCTAAGAAATGAGAATGAACAGCAACCCAATGAATGTCTACTTGGAAGAAAATCCCATTGAAATCAATGAGACCTACCCCCACATCTGTGTGTAGAATCGCACCCTATAATAAGAGCAAAACTTGTACCCCAGGTGTTGTTTTTTTAAGAATGCATTGCTAATTGGTTAAAGTACCATTATTCTGAGTCCTAAGATGTTCAGTTTTGATGATAGCCTAATGCACAGCTGCAGGGTTTGGCATAATATGTCAAATTTCCTTAATGCCAATATCACATCATTAATGTTGACCTTGCTGAAAATTAGTGAAAACACCCCCCAACATTCCCAGAAACATAATCTCTTAGGCACCTTAAAGAATTTCTGCAGCTCAAGCAAGAGCCTGCATTATATGGGGCCTAACTTAACTCTTTTCCCCAATTATTAACAAGCTCAGAAGTTTGGTAAATAGTGTGGTATTCAGGTGCAGTGTTTCAGAAGGGGCTAAATACTGCAGGTGCATCACCAAATCTTCTTTTACTTGACACTCCTTTGGTTCCTCCTTCTGTAAAGCTGTTACTAATGTTTTCATGTGTATATTTTGTGTGTATGTAACACTTCTGCTTGGATCACATTCTCTGTTAATTTTAGTGAAATGGAATTTGAAGCACGTGTGCTTAGCATTACCCTTTGTTTTGCATTATCCTAAAGGCAAAAAAACTCGTAACTCTTCTTTTCTTTTCTTTTGTCAGGGAGGTCCTTCCAGGTGCCTCCTATTCTATTCTTTTCTCTCTCTGTGTGTGTTCTTTCTTTCTGTGTGTATAGTATAATTACTTGGAGTTGGCTAGTTGGTTGGTTAAAACAAATTAGGCGGGTGGCAATGGTAACAATTTTTTTCTTGATTTATTGGCAGAAGGCACCATTGCTGCAGCCTCTGTCTATTCCAGGAAACCAATCAGCTATCCCTCTGCTGCCTTTTTATTTTCCTTTCTGCCATAATGTCTGCAGATAAAACAGGCATCCCAAGCCTGGCTTGCACTCCGCAGCCCTCAAATGTGGAGGAGGAATGCCTCTCAGTACCCACTGACGCAAGCAGAAAGAAAAGTGTTCTTACACTCCTGCGTGTAGTGGTTTGGCTTTTATTTGCTTCTGCCCAAGGTCTTTTGCTCTGTAATATGCCGAAATTGCACTGTGCAGAAAACAGTTTCCCCTCACAAACTCCATATTGTGGAATTGAACCACAGTCTGTTCAGCTACCTCACAGTCCTATCAGTTTCACTGTTGCTTTCACTGACAGCCTATATGACTTGAAGTTGAATCTGGTCAGAAGCATGGCAAAATCTTAGCTAACGTAGTTCCACCGTATAGTAAAGGCTGGAACACTTACCCAGTACAAAACACTACCGACACAAAATCCTTTTCTTGCAGTTTGCCTTTCCCTAAATAGTGGCATGCCCCATTTTTTTCTTCTGTATTTCCCAAATCCTTCCACTTTCTTCTTAAACTGCTGCAATAACCTTTCAACATGCCTGATTTAGAGAAACAAGTTATTGAGCTGTGTGTGTGTGTGTGTGTGTGTGTGTTCTGGAACGAGGGCAGGAGGCTGAATTTCTGGTTGGGCCAGTAAAAGTCTGACCTTTTGGCAACCCTAGAATTACAAGCCCATCCTGCTCCCCTTCCAGACTTCCTTCAAAGGAGAACTTGCCCTGTTTAAGAGTTTTGTGTGAGTAAATTGCTTATCCTTGCCCTGCCCTTGCTTCTCAGTCCCATTCAGGAAAGGAGGGGCTCAAAATGCACGCTGAATGGCATTTCCTACTCTGGAATTGGCAGCCCTTAATGCTGAGTTGAAAAGGGCGTAGGACTCTTTGGTTTTCACTTGCAAATCTATTAACATTTATTGCAGGTGTGCATACTTCGTAAGCAAGAGCGAAAATGAGATCAATGTCTAGGGAGGATGTATCAAAATGCTTCTGGGATTGTAAAACTCCATTGAAACCTGAACTCTCTGGGCTATATCTAACTAAATGCTTCTCAGAGCAGATCCATTAAAATAAGTGGGCTTAAGTTAGTCAGATCCATCAATTAATTGGGTCTGCTCTGAGTAAGACTTAGTTGGCTACACTCCTTGGTCTTCGGAAGCAAGTCAGTAATGCTGAACTTTCGCACTACTTACAAAGGAAATGCTTTCAGTAAGAAAACATTCCACACTAAATGAAATTTGGGATTCCGCCTCCCTTTACCTGTGTGTTCAGTGGGAAAAGAATTCAAATAGGTTGAGAATTTGTGAAACGGTTAAGGAATATCTCGTGTGAGATTAGCAGAAGGTGCTTGACTGCTGGGATTTATTTTTTTTTGCAGCATCTTTATAGCAATCTGGATGTTATGCAGTAGCATGGGCGTAGCCAGGATTTTTGTTGGAGGGGCATGTATTTTATTGGGGGGGGGGCAGAACCTCAGCTATATATTTTTATTGATTTTGTTGACTGCCCCTCCCTGCCCCCCTCCCGGCTACACCCATGTGCAGTAGCACATGAAACTTAAAATACTGTATTTGGAAACCCTGAACTCATGTTGAAGCCTCTGCTGAGTGGCTGTTTTGCGGTACTTTAGAAAACATAGGCAACTCCATATAGCACTGGTATACATCAGCAGCTGAGAAGGGAGCAACCTGTGATCTTCACTGCACACTTGGTTTGGTCTTCCTTTCTCAAATTGAGCAATGGAAAAGGATTTGTCATATCCTGCTGTGTGTTTTAAGGGCATGGCACTGTGTTTGGGCCAGGATTGTGGTTCAGTCAGCTATCGTCTTTTAGAGTGAGTTAGGAAGTATACTGATCCCACCTAGTGGTGAAGGATCAGTAACAGGCTGCAGAAGATGGGGAGGTGTTGTGTGTGTTTTTTTGAAAGAAAGTGTGGTGGGCAGGGAAGAGGTGGCTGCACAGTAAACAATCTCTTAGGTCAGGGGTAGGCAACCTAAGGCCCGAGGGGCCAGCTGCGGCCCAATTGCCTTCTCAATCCGGCCCGCGGACAGTCCGGGAATCAACTTGTTTTTACATGAGTAGAATGTGTCCTTTTATTTAAAATGCATCTCTGTGTTATTTATGGGGCCTGCCTGGTGTTTTTACATGAATAGAATGTGTGCTTTTATTTAAAATACATCTCTGGGTTATTTGTGGGGCATAGAAATTCGTTCATTATTATTTTTTTCAAAATATAGTCCGGACCACCACATGGTCTGAGGGACCGCGGACCGGCCCACGGCTGAAAAAGTTTGCTGACCCCTGACTTAGGTCATCCATAGGGAAGACTCTCACACAGGTGTGCTAGAATCCTTTTGGACCTCAAAAGGAGATTAAAGACGCAGAAGTTTGAACTTAAGAGCCTGCCCTTTATGGTTTCTGTGAAGTCACACACATGCAGTCTGGAACATTTAAGACATTTCTAGAGCTTCAGAGAGCATTTTAGTCTCTACCCTCGAGTAGGGAAACTCGGTGCCATGTGACTGACTTGAGACTGAGAAAAACATCTCTTTTCCTCAGCTCTGGTTTGACAATGTTGTGAACTGGAAGAGACAGCAGAAAAAGAGTGCCCTATTGTTGGAGCTATTACTTATAGGGCTCAGGGGGAGCTGGCAGATGCTGACAAATGCCTCCACCACCTACAAAGATATCCTGCTTGAGAAAGCCACAGGTTAAAGGGAAACAGTGTGCCCAAAGTGATCCTGCTCCCCCAGCTCCAGACCTGCCAAGATCACCCCCAGAACCCCAGAGCAGAGGCGGCAGCAGGCCTGAGTGGAAGCCCAGAGCCAAAGTTACAGTGCCCATCTGGCCTTATAAGCTCTCTGGGCTCTGAGCCCTGCTCTTGAGGAAGAAAACCAGAATTCCTCTTCTGCTACAGATCAGGGCCACCATGACATACCAGGAAAGGATAGAGCAGCAGAGCAGAACTTAATAGGGACTTGCCAGCTGCAAAGCAACACATTATTCTGCTCATTATTATCACATTAGTCCGTGACCCACTTGACCTTTCTGATAAGGCAGAATTGTTGAGTCGCATACCAGGGACTGGCCACTTGGCCCTAGCGTTATGTTATGAGCTTCTCGTGAACTTTGCTCGTTCTGCTGTTGTGTCTCTCTCACACGTTCCTTATCTTTCCTTATGATTTGTACAGTACTCTTTCATTGGTTTCCAAACACATTCCTGACATTTATTATACCTTTCTTATTTAAAAAAGAACTTTAATCACCGTGCCACATTTCGAATGCTCTTACATTTCCCCTCGTTGTTAACAAGAAATATTGTGCTATCATCTCCTTGTGTGTGGCTCACTGGACTTAAAAAAAATGTTGTTGAGCAAAGTTTCCTAGCTTGGAAGCCCACAGACTTTTGTTCAGGAGTGTCTTATAATCACATCCTGTCTGCACTGCTTGCACTTTACCAAGCAGGAATTCCACGATTCAACCCTTTGACTTGGAGCTTATCTCTGAGAAATTCCCTTAATACCGTTGGATGAGATAGCTGCATCAGGGTCCCTGAAACTGAGAATCTGGTGAGTCAATCCCTTGAATGGATTGTAGAGTTGTGTGAACCATTTTTTTTTCTGTTTTAGAAAGCCTTCCACACAGCAAATATACACAGTTTAAGTAGTGTGGCTAATTGGAACATGCACTTTGCAGTAGGTCCCCCCTCCCTTCATCCCCCCCCTTACCTGAAAATAACAAGAGAGACAAACCTGGATAAGAAGAGTTCACTAATATGCTATCTCTGCATTCATCGCTAGGACTGACAGCACTTCCTCACCCCAGGGTATCAGCGTGGAGTTTATCCTTGGTACTGAGTCAGTTTATGAGAAAGTTGTTTGAGCCTATGGTTACTGTGGATTTTATGCTCGCCTTTACAGCTGCCTTTCTTGTGGCTTTAATGTCAGCTAGGTGTGCAAGTGAGTTATGCACTCTACGCTCTGACTTGCCTTACATCAGAGCTTTCCAAACTTTCCATGTTGGTGACACATTTTTTTTAGACATGCATCATTTCGCGACCCAGTAATTCAGTTTTATTAGCAAAGAGGAGGTGAAACTAACCCCTTTCCAGCCCCAGGAGCATTTGCGCGACACACCTACACCCTGCAGTTGACACACTAACGTGTTGCAACACAGAGTTTGGAAAGCTCTGCCATATATTATCCATACACAATGGCAACATTATTCTATAAGCTGATATCCCTTTCCTAACTTGAATACAAAGTACCTTGGAATTTGTGTTTAGGAAGGATGTGTGTGAAATACTATTTTTTTTGTTAGGCCTACACTGGGAATTTAGACTTGCTTAAGAGTTTTTTCACACAACCTTTTACATTTGTTTTGATGCAAACTGATTTTTCCCAACTAGATTTTTTAATGTTTTTAAAGTGGTCTTGTTTAGTGCTTCAGTTGTCACTTTCTGTATCGTATATTAAAGTACAGGCAACTCCCAATTTACACGGAAGTTGCGTTCCAATGCACCACACATTTAAGTGAAATTGCGTATACAGTGGTACCTCTGGTTGCGAACAGGATCCGTTCCGGAGGCTCATTTGCAACATGAAAAGCCCACGACCTGAAGCGCCATATCTGCGCAGGTGCGTGGCGTGATTTCGTGCTTCTGCACATGCACGAAGCGTGATTGGTGAAACCCGGAAGTAACCCTTTCCGGTACTTCCAGATTGCCACGGGGTGCAACCTGAAAAAACGTAACTTGAAGCAAACGTGACATGAGGTATGACTGTATTTGAGACACCATTGAAAAAGCCTGCAAGCACCCTGTTCTGCCCACACCATTTCCCGTTCCACCCCCTTTTGTGACTTTTTGGGTCACTTCTGGTCTCGGCGTTCGGCGTGATGTGAGTGTGCACAGTCACACACATATTGAATGTGCATAAATTGCGGGGGGGCGGGGCGGTGTGAGGCAGTTTGCTTGTACTAGCTTAATATTCTTCTAAAAGATGTTCCAGAATAGTGAGATTGGTATTTGGAGCCTCAATAAGCAGTCCTGGTAGTAGGACTGTCATCACAACTTGTTACACATGTTCGCTTGAACCTATAAAAAATGTCATGAGGGCTAGATTCTTTTTCAGTGTAATAAAAACTGGTTCTCAGGATGTCTAATTCTGCTTCTAGATAACCAGATTCTATGTTTACATGGAAAACTTGGCGGCATGTACAGTGCCTATAATCCTTCCTAATGTACTACATATGTTTTCCATACAAGCTTTCAAACGTTATTACCTTTCTGTTAGTCTGTGAAATACTTGGGTCAGTTGACTAACGGATATGATCAAAAGCAGCTGAGGAGATGTGCAGAAGCTCATGTATGCTCTTTGAAGTTAACTCTCTCTGTGTCCTTTGTCTTTGTCTTGCCCTGCCTAGGTTTGAAAAGGGACGGATCTACACTTTTATTGGGGAAGTGGTTGTTTCTGTAAACCCTTACAAGAACCTGAATATCTATGGACGGGACATGATCGAGCAGTACAAAGGTCGGGAGCTGTATGAGCGGCCCCCTCATCTCTTTGCTATTGCGGATGCTGCGTACAAAGCCATGAAGAGGCGATCAAAGGATACCTGCATCGTAATATCAGGTGTGTTGCAGGGTACCTGCTACCTCCAACCTGAGTCACATTCTAACAGCCCATTTGAAAGTTGAAGCAAAGGAAGTGAGTCTGGCTGCAATTGTGTTGTTTCTTCTAGTGCCAGGGATGCAGCAGTCACCCTGTAGTTGTTGTTTTCCCCTGTTTCCTGTTGTTTCCTGTTTACGTGCATACACACACACACACACGGCACTCAAGTGGCAGCAAAAGTACAATCAGCATTCCTAATTTTGCCCAAAGGGACCCAATTGAAATAATGTCACCCACCCAACACTGCTTTTGGGATTGGTGTTAATGGTGCTAATATGGTTCCATTGGGTCAGTCCATGGCAAATTAGGAATACCGCCAGGCTGCTGGCTTGCAGCTTTGCTGAGGCTTGAAGTGTCAACAAAGCTTCAAAAAACATAGATGAAGCAATTCTACAAACTATGCTTTTAGCAGTGCGCCTTTCCCAACTTTCTCCCTCTCTAACACCTACCCCATCTCCAGTATAAAACTTAGAATATAAGGAGCTGTAATCTGTTGAATCAACCTCGGCTTAGGGGCAGACAGTGCTTTTTAAAGAGCTGAACATTGCTTGAGAGCTGTTTTGCTTCCTATGTTTTTCATGTTTCATTTTTTCCACACTGGTCAAAAGGGTTTTGCAGTGCTTTGAGGCAAATCCCACCCTAAAACCTGTTCACCAGAAGCAAAAGTGGAATGAATTTACATACCACAAGTAAGCAGTTCCTTTTTCTGTCCATCTTCTACTGGCTTGACACTGTATGCAACTTTCTAGAATGCCATACAGAGGTCTTGCCCACTTCTGCAGTTGATGTTCTTCAACTACAAATGCTATGAGTTGAATTTGGGACAGTACATGGTCAACATATGTCCTTAAATTCAGCTTGCATTAAAAACTGACAAACCAGAAATGACTTAAACATTAAAATACTGTAGTACCGTGTAGAGTGAATGCTGAGAATAAAATGTGTCCTCTTTATAACTACTACAACGTGATGGTTTTGAACTCTTGTGAAAGCTTAGAAAACATTTTTCCCTCCTGTCTGTGCCCCCAGGTGAGAGTGGAGCAGGCAAAACAGAAGCAAGCAAATACATCATGCAATACATAGCTGCCATTACTAATCCAAGCCAGAGAGCTGAGGTAGAAAGGTAAGGTGACTATGGTCCTGGGAAGAGGGAACATGTTTGGAATGTAATATGGTACATGGGGCTGTCCTTGAATAATTACCTGGAAGCTTCAACAGCATCTTGCCGCTAAATTGTGTGAAGGATGGGGTGATGCTGATAGCAAAGGACACAATTGCCCCTACCTGGCCCCGTGGTTTCTAAGCACAGCTCCATGTGCTAGTGTTAAAATGGCTTGAGTCCTACATGTCTTCAGTGCTGTTTCTTTCTGTATGCTCCATTACAATCTGTACTGTTTGGTTCTTTGTCCTGGCCTTTGACACCCAATATATGTGCATCAGGGGAGGGGCACTGTCTCAGTGGTCTAAACCACTGAGCCTTTTGGGCTTGCTGATCATAAGGTTGGCAGTCTGAATCCGTGTGACAGAGTGAGCTCCCATTGCTGTCCCAACTCCTGCCAGCCTAGCAGTTTGAAAGCGTATCAGTGTGAGTAGATAAATAGGTATCACTCCAGTGGGAAGGTAAATGCCATTTCTCTGTGCTCTGGCACTTGTCAAAGTGTTCTGTGTGCCAGAGGCGGTTTAGTCATGCTGGCCACATGACCCAGAAAAGCTGTCTGAGGA
The DNA here is from genome assembly GCF_964270895.1 of Podarcis filfolensis. Lineage (NCBI taxonomy): Eukaryota > Metazoa > Chordata > Lepidosauria > Squamata > Lacertidae > Podarcis > Podarcis filfolensis. Next base: position 39,276,890 of record NC_139615.1, read on the forward strand.
CAAATGTCGGCTCCCTCGGCCTGAAAGCAGAGATGAGTGCCGCACCCCAGAGTCAAATTCTAATTGACTTAACTGTCCAGGGGTCCTTTACCTTTACCTTTACGTGCTTCAGGGCCCACCTTATTCTTGTGAGTGTAATGTGTTTTAACTGTTTTAAGTTTTAAATTTAAAATTGTTGTAACCTGCCCTGGGACTTGCTGATGAAGGGCAGGTAATAAAATAACTTAAAAATAAATAGTAGAATGGATCACATTTGGGCACCAAGGATATGTGGTGCATGCCCTAGGCTGCACATTTTCCTTCCATTGAAGGTATACCTAGGTTCAAGAGTTGCTTTGGCCTGGATTTTATTGGGGAAGAGATTGAGCTTTCAATGTGCAGTGTTGGAGCTGAACAGACTGGGTTTTTTTTTTTATGGGGGTGAGCTTTAGATGCAAACAAAGCATACAGTGTCCAGCAGTGCTGGATTAAGCCACATGCCGGAGGGGAGCTTTATGTTGAGACATGTTTTGGGCTACTTTGCTTGAGCCTTTCATGAGCACAGCTTTTTTAATCCCACAAAATCACTAATGTGGCCATTCCGCTGCTTGCATATAAAACACGTTGATATGCAAACTTAGAAATACATAACGTCTAGACCTGGTTTCCTGTTCCTTTTTGTGCCTGTCTGCTCTCCAAAGGGTGAAGAACATGCTGTTGAAATCCAACTGTGTCCTGGAAGCCTTTGGCAATGCCAAAACCAACCGAAATGACAATTCCAGCCGGTTTGGAAAGTATATGGATATCAACTTTGATTTCAAAGGGGACCCGATAGGTGGGCACATCAATAATTACTTGCTGGAAAAGGTAAGTTTGCCTTGCCAGTAAAAAGCCATCATGATTTTTCGTGGACTTACTTTAGAAATGATGAGAAGGATTACCATATTGTATGCATCCGCTGAGGAAAGCTCATGGGATAAGAACATGCCTTACTCCCAGCAGGACAAAAATCAAAAGAGTTGGCTTTAGCATAGTGAGCTTTCCAGAAAATAAAATCACAGCAGATGTCAAATGCCATGGTTTTAAAATAGAAGATCATGCCGCAGTAACAGAACTTTCTATTACATGTTCAGTCAGGGGTTGATGAAAACCTCACTTAAAAATGGACTAGATGGTGGGACTGTTTTGCTTTGCGTGACTATGAGAGCTGGCTGGCTTTCATGTGGATTTCTGTGACAGCATCTGGTGTTTTGGGTGTGTGTGGTTTTTTTTAAAAGCATCTGCATTTGCTGCCCTCAAGCCTCTTTGCAGAATGAATGTAGTCTCAGCCTCTCTCTCTCCCTCTCTCTCCATCTCCATCTCAGTCTCAGGGGTTATTCCATATTTGGTACTCATATCCCCATTTGCTCACAGTGACACACTTGGGATAATTTATTTATTACAGTTATATCCCATCTTTCCCCTCCAAGGAACTTAAAGTGGTGTGACCAGTTCTCCTCCTCATCATTTAATCCTCACAACAACAGTATAGGTTCAGCTGAGAGGCAATGACTGGCCCAGTGTCACCCAGCGAGTTTTATGGCTGAGTGGGCATTTGAACCCTGGTTTCTCAGCTCCTAGTCCAACACTCTTAACGACTACATTGCACTCAATCTCAACCATTATAGCTGCGATGGCTTGCAAGGCATTTTAGTGATTTATTTTGGGGTGTTTTTTAAAAAGTGAAGTTGGTTTCTCTCTCAAATTAAAACATGAAGGCATTTCTGCTGGTTTGGTAAGCATCCCATTTTTTAAGGAGTTGGCCCAGTTTGGTTCATTTGGAACAGGCCCTAGACAGTGACGGAGGAAGGGGGTGCGGTCTGCCCCAGGTGTCATCACTGGGGGTGTGTGTGACAAAATGAGTTTTTTTAAAAAAAAAATGGGGCTCACGAAACTTTTTAGGAATGACAGGGTGACTTAGGCGCCTGCAGGTTCTGCGCTGCCTGAAACGGCAGCGTGGGACCTGCGTCTGCCTGCTGCCTCTCCCTCAGCCGCCCCATAGCTGAGAGGAAGGCGGTGGAGAGGCTCCAAGCATCAGAGAGGCTTGCCCCACCCCCATAAGCGTGGATCGCCCCGCCCCCAGCTGCAGGACACAACCCCACACCAGGAACCCGAGCGGCTAGCTACGCCGCTGGCCCTAGATACAGTACTTGAGAAGAGTTCTGAAATCTTGGATTACTTAGGAAGAATGGACTAAATTTAATGATTATTTCGTTAAATATGTTAAGTTAAATGAATTGGAAACAGTTTGCAGATACTTAATTGGCTTAGGGTTTTATATAAGTTAAGTGATGAATTAATATGTTCAATTTCAAAATGAAAAGATTTAAGGATGTTAAATGTTCAAGTTAAATTTTATAAGAACTATGATTTGGAAAACCGTTAAAAGGATATGCATTGAAATTCAACCAAGGGGAAGCGAGGAAGTCACTTAACAATGTTAATAAATGTAATTTTTAATAAGGTTATGATTTACGTTTGTTTGTCTTAGTTGTTTGTTTATAATTTTCTGAAAATCAATAAAAAAAATTGGGGGGGGGGGAAAGAAATCTTGGATTACCTAAATTCTAATGGAAATAATACCCCATTTGGCATTGCCATGTCCTCTTTCAGCCAGCTTTTTTGTTGCTCTAAAGTGCTTATTAGTAACTTTTGGGCATTCCATCCCACCTTTAAGTGGCTCAGCAAATAGACCATAGCGGTCCTGCGCCTCTATTGTAAATCCAAAGTGTAACTGCTGCCAATGCTCTTTACCTACTTGCTTGTTCAATTGCAGTACTAAAAAAAACACCACCACCACCTATTTATATTGGACTTTTCAATTTGCTGGGGTGGGGGTGGGGAGAGACATTGATGGCAACAAATCATCAAAAATTTACAAACAGACTCAGTACATCAAAACAGTATAGACATGTTGCTAACTAACTAACTAATGTTATATAGGAGGTTTCCCATTCTGGTGTTCTGGCCTGAGCCCTCTAAAACTTTGCCATGACACCACTGATGCCTTAGTCAAGAGACTTAAACTATGTTGGGTAGCAAAGCCAACTCGTAATCTTTCCCTTGTTTCTCTCTTGTTTCTCTCTAGTCACGGGTGATTGTGCAGCAGTCAGGAGAGCGCAACTTTCACTCCTTCTACCAGGTGAGCTGTTAGCTTGGTATGCCAAGGTGAAGTCGGCAGCCTTGTGAGTGAGTGCCTCTGAATTCACAAAGACCGCTTGATTGCTTTTTGCAGTGTCCCTCATTGTGTGTGATCTTTTCGACAGATGCCACATCCCACTTTGTTCACTAATCCATGCAGGGTATATGCTTGGCTTTGACTTGCCATTTGCTAAATACAGTAACATACAGATCATCAGCTCCAACCCCTTGCTCTGCTCAAAGGCAGGCTCTTCAAGCCTTACTCATCCAAATCTAATCCTCATTGGGTTTTTTGTTTTTGTTTCACTTGGAAGGGTTGGTGACACTGGTTCTAGATACAGATGGAAATAATTTCCCTATACTTCCTGCAAGCAATTAGAGTAACTGGATTCCTGTCTTGAACTCCTCTGCAGCAGGAAGTAGTCCCTTTGGGGTAGTCCTTTCCAAAAAGACAACCTATATAATTGCAGTGGTACCTCAGTTTACGAACTTAATCCATTCCAGATGTCCGTTCTTAAACCAAAACCATTCTTAAACCAAGGCGTGTTTCCCTAATGAGGCCTCCCGCTGCTGGTGCTCTTCCACCGTTCGGATTCCATTCTTAGACTGAGGTAAAGTTCTCAAACCAGGACACTATTTCCGGTTTTGCGGAGTTTGTAAACTGAATCGCTCTTAAACTGGACTGTTCTTAAACCGAGGTACCATTGTAGCTTGTGTTAGAAAGTGCTCTTGTAGGGTTGCCTGCTATAGCTTCCTGCCTTAATGGCAGTATATTGTGTTGCTAAACCTTCTCTGTACAACTTTTTTTGTTGAAGAAGTGAGGTGATTCTGTCATAGTTTTGTGCCATTAGTTAGATAAAGAACTCCTCACCTTTTTGAGATCTCTTCAGTGTGTTTTGAAAACTGCAGGGAAACCCCTTCCACCCCTTTCAAATTCCAGCAATATTTTAGTGAAATTAATTCTGGTGGACTAAATGATGATGACGATGATTATTATTATTTATTAAATTTGTATACCGCCCTTCATCCAAAGTTCCCAGGGCAGTTCACAGCAGAAAAATATATAATAAAACAAAAACACATGGACCAAGGTGCCACATTATCAGGGCAGGCGAGGTGACCTGAGGATGGCCAGCCCTTCTGACCCGTAGGGAAATTTTTCTACTCTCAAATATGACAGTGATCTCTTGCCTGTGAAGCAAAACCCCAGCCATGCATCCGAGAGGAAATGTAATTGCTCCTCTAGTATTAAGACTGCCCCATCCAAAATCCCAGAGTTGCCAGGTGGAAGATCTTAAAGGGTGGAGCAATATAGCCCTGCAGTATACACGGCCAGGGCTATAAACCACTGGAAGGCTATACCCCCTGCCTCCCAGAAATAATTTTGTGGAAAGGGGGAGACCAACCTCTTGCCATCCATTGAGTAGTGAAGGAGCAGCTGCTCCATTTCTTGCTTTCTTCTTTCCTCCTCAGTCCATGTTCCTTTTGAACCATGTCTCTTCAGATTGTGGGCCTGTGTGCAGGAACTGTACACAGGCATGGGCAGAAGAAAGATTGGGATCTGCTGGTAGTTCTCTGGGTCATTTGCAGTGAATTAACAAGGGTTTCCGACTGCTAAAAGCTTTAATAATAAAACCAACAAAGGTGACTTTTCCCACATAAATTGGTATTGAAAACAAATGCCTAAGCTTAGAATATGTTCTGAGGAACTCCTGTCCATCATTTCTAACTATATGTCTTTCGTACCTGGCTTTGGTAGGGGATGTGGATGGCGCTGTGGGTTAAACCACAGAGCCTAGGACTTGCCGATCAGAAGGTCGGCAGTTCGAATCCCCGCAACAGGGTGAGCTCCTGTTGCTCGGTCCCTGCTCCTGCCAACCTAGGAGTTTGAAAGCACGTCAAAGTGCAAGTGGATAAATAGGTACCACTCCTGCGGGAAGGTAAACGGCATTTCTGTGTGCTGCTCTGGTTTGCCAGAAGCAGCTTAGTCATGCTGGCCACATGACCCGGAAAGCTGTCTGTGGACAAATGCCGGCTCCCTGGTGTGTTTCTTAATTTTGTGAAAATCAATAAAAAAAAATTGAAAAAAGCAACAACAGAACATGACCCGGAAGCTGTATGTCGGCTCCCTTGGCCAGTAAAGCGAGATGAGCGCTGCAACCCCAGAGTCGTCCGCGACTGGACCTAATGGTCAGTAATGGTCTTTACCTTTACCTGGCTTTGGTATGTATGTCTTAGAAACAGGGAAGGTAGATTCAGTGAACCTGGAGTCTGCCCATACCTGCTGTACAGCATTTAGAATTTTTTAAGTACTTTAATTGTTGATAATGGCAATAGTATAAAAGCGGAAAAAGAAATTAATTTGGATAAATGACTCTCCGACTTTCTCTTCAGCTACTCCAAGGAGGTTCTGAGCAGCTTCTACGTTCCTTACATCTACATAAGGATTTATCTGCGTACAGCTATATTGGTTCTGGAGTGCAGTTAAAGGTGAGGAAGTTGCCTACTCATGAGGAATCTCTTTTTCTTGGTCCTTTTGAACTGTGGCATGATCAGCCATACTATGGACTCTGTGCAGCTCCAGCCAATTATGCCAATTTAGTTAGCTGGTTTGGGCATAAGGCTAATAGTTTAGCATTATAACGCTAATAGTTTAGCATTATGAGAATAAGCCTTGGACACATGTGTTCCCTCCTTCCTACTCAAGAAAGCTCACACGGAGGAATTAGAAAACTTCTGCTTTTGCTCAATTTTGGATTGACCACAAACCTGCACAAGCTGCAGTTGTTTTTACCAATGTTGAATGGAAACAGTCCAATAGATTTAGACGAATCAAAGTGGTCACATTTCCCTCTCTTTCTTCCGACGTAGATCATGCACCAGGGTTGACCAAGGCAGTTTCAGTTCCCAAACCAATCTGAAATTAATCCAGATAATCAGATTTATTCCAAAGTGTCTGTGGAGTTATCTGACCACCACCCACTTGAGTACCTCGTCCCCAAAATGCAAATATATGAGACTGACCTAGAGTTTAACAGGGTCAAGCAATGGTTTCTTAAAATAGAGTGTCACAACTGCCTCCTTAAGACCACGGGAAGCACTCATTTAAAAGAGAGAAGGGGAGAAAAAGAATGCTGACCATCTATAGTTCGATTTTGCTTTTTTTGATTATACCAGCATATTGTGGCTTGAAATTCTTCACATGTCTTGTGTAAAATACCCTTGGGTAAAATAGGCTGAAACAATTGCAATTGGTTACCCATGGCTACTAGCTATGATGGCTATGTTCTGCCTCCACTGTTGGAGGCAATATGTCTCTGAATACCAGTTAATAGGAATCACAGGTGTGGAAAATGTTTGTTGCACTCGGGTCCTGGGCTTCCTACAGGCATGTGGCTGACCACTGTGAGAACAGAATGCTGCACTAGATGGGCCATTAGCCTGATCCAGAAGGCTGTTTAATGTTCTTAACTAAGTGACCTTTCAGCACAGACTCTGCAAGCATCGTGGCATGTGAAATAGTATCTGTTATATCTCCCGGTATGCCCCACGGAGAGCTTCAAGGTCCATAAATTGCAACACCCTAGAGGTCCCGGGCCCTAAGGAAGTTAGATTAGCTTCAACCAGAGCCAGGGCCTTTTCAACACTGGCTCCGGCCTGGTGGAACGCCCTGCCTCATGAGACCAGGGCCCTACAGGATCTGATTTCTTTCTGCAGGGCCTGTAAGACAGAGTTGTTCCGCCTGGCCTTTGACTTGGAGCCAGTTTGATTCCCTCCCCCTCTTTCTTTTTCCTTTCTCCTCCTGTGATGAGGCCTGCATTTTAATATTTCAGTATTTTAATTGTTGTGTTTTAATCTTGTTTTTAAGTTGTATTCATTCAACTTGTTTTTATTATTGCTTGTTAGCCACCCTGAGCCCGGCCTTGGCTGGGGAGGGTGGGGTAATAATAATAATAATAATAATAATAATAATAATAATTATTATTATTATTATTATTATTATTATTATTATTATTGGTTATCTACTATATACTGAAGACATATAGACTTCTACCTGATGATAAATTGACTCTGAGGAGGAGTCATAGCTCAAACCACACAGGACATTTTCTGTTATCAGAGTAAATATTGTGCAATATCTCCAGGTTTTTTTTTTTTCCTTTTCAACTCACCAGTGCAGAAATGTCCGCCATGATTTTTCTTGTCTAATACTGTACCATCAGTGTGCATGCAGTGGTATTGCATCTGATTTATTTGTTGTTTCTGCTGCTTCTTTTTCAGTGTTCTATTAATGATGGTGCTGACTTCAAAGCTGTCGCTGATGCTATGAAAGTAATTGGATTTGAACCAGAGGAGGTTCAGACAGTATACAAAATTCTAGCTACCATTCTCCATTTGGTGAGTAAGGGGGCGCCATGTACACAGAGATGGATCTCTGGGCTGCTAACATGCCGAGGTGTGTGTGTTGATTTGAGGAATAATCAGGAGAGCGAGAACGAAAGAGCACACTTTGAGTGGCATTATGACAGAGCTGCAGCTCTGGAAGAGCAGACCACTTGTTTCTCCACAATTTCAATATTTCCTGTCAGTACCAAGCAAATGTAGAGATTGCTACTCTCTTTTGTCCAAATCTCATATTGGATCTGACTAAGGAAAGCTGTTGAATGCTTCTCAAATTTAATTGCCTAGGATGATTAGCACATTTTAGGCTTAGAATCCCTTCACTGGGGAAGGAATAGACTACTCTGTACCAGCATATACTTATTATGTGGGACTTGTCTAGCAGATAAGCCAGCAATCAAGGTTTCATTTTTAAATGAGTTTATGACAGATGTGTCACTGTTTTGACAAAATGGCAGAAGACCTGACTCCAGCTCTGTTACTTCATACGGAGGTAGAAGTGGAGTTCCTAGAACACTGGAGGCGAGGGCACAAATTGTTTGTTCTGCCTCCTTTACATTTGCGTCTTGTAAATTGACTGGAATAGTAGGTTTTGCGGTTGTTGGGTTTTTTTAAGGAGATTGGAGTGGAGTGAAAGAATTAGAGCTTAAGCCTTTTCAGCAATTTGGGAGCTGCTTGCCAACAAAGATCTTCATGAAGCTGCATTTATCTATAACAGAAAAGAGAAACACACCAGAAAGAAAGTTAAAAGGACTTCTCATCTGGGATGGTTGAGGCGTCCAATATGCTGGGTTTGGACGTCCCATTGCTCAGAAAGACAGGGAACACCTCACCTACAGTTGGTACCTAACACCAAGGAAACTAGCGCTAATACACCCAGGAACCTCACCAAAATGCTGGAGAGGGTGCACCTCCACAGGCACATACCTCCACATGTGGTGGGAGTGTCCCAAAATCCAACTATTCTGGACAACAGCCATACAAGAAATATGTAAAATAACTAAGCAAGTATTAGACTTCACCCCAGAATTGGCCCTACTAAACATCTTCCAAGACAACAATGCCCATTTACACCACAAAGAACTCATAACCCACCTACTTTCAGCAGCCAGAAACACCATAACCAGACACTGGAGAGACCTGTCAGGAGTAAGCATGGACCAATGGTACCAAATAGTATGGGAAACAGCCCTACTAGAAAAATTAACTAATAAACTGAAACTGACACGGGGACAAACAGAAGAAGACACCTTCACCCCGGTATGGCTCCCCTTTATCACATACACAACCCAACAGGACAACGACAATAATCCACCAACAGCATACAAATCAATATGGCTAACCTGATCCAAAACACCCACCCACCTCACTCACACACGAAAACAAAGATCACCACAGCCAATCACAAACAATCACACCCTAGGCCAACCCCAACCTCTCTCACCACCAAAGGAACACAAGTGAACAACACAAGCACGCTGACACCAAACTCTACATACATTAAGCATAATAGAAACACCGCTACCCGACTCCACCCCCATCCATCTCCCCTCCCTCCACCCCCCTTTCTTTTTTTTTCTTTTTCTTTTTTCTTCTCTCCCTAATGCCTCATCAAATGAAACGGATTTGTAAAAATGTTACATGGAAGAAAAAAATACGAGGCATTACACTTACACTGTAAAACAAGAAAACCCTTAATAAAATATTTTTTTAAAAAAAGAAAGACAGGGAACATGTCATAAAGCTCCTCCTTCAGTTTATTCCTTGCCTTTGCAAGGACAGGCTTCTCTCTAACCTTCCCACCTTTCGTTGGATGACTTCAGGATTTCCCCTCTTATCTATCTTTGTTTTACAGTTGTTCCTAGATCTCTAGTTTTTTCTTCCATCTTCTTGGTTTTTTTTTGTTGTTGTTTTTTTTGCAAATAAGTTTTTATTGGAATTTTCACAAAAAAAAACAAATAACTGTATACAAAGTTCATTTGAATATTTTTTACATATTATGTCCACCAAATTATACAAACGCAAACACCTTATTTTAGGCTCTGCCGAGCCTTTGACTTCCCTCCACCCCTTTGATAAGTGTCAAATAACTTCTGTAGTCACGTATTTTATTTTCGCTCTTAAATAATAATCTCTTACTGTTAGAGTTGTTCTACCCCCGCTAGTGCTATCTACAAATTGATTCCAATATACATCCAGTATTTATTCCAGTCATCATGAAATTTCTGTTCATCTTGGTCCCTTATCCTTGCTGTTATTCTGGCAAGCTCAGCATAGTTTACCATTTTAACCTGCCACTCACTTATATTAGGTATAATTTTCGTTTTCCAATTTTGTGCTAGCATAGTTCTTGCGGCTGTGGTGGCATAAAGGAATAGAGTCTTATCTTCTTTTTTAATTTCTTTACCCATCATTCCTAACAGAAAAGCTTCAGGCTTTTTGGGAAACGTATATTTAAAATTTTTTTTAAGTTCATTGTAAATTGATTCCCAAAAGCCTTTCACTTTGCTGCATGACCACCACATATGATATAAATCGCCTTCTGCTTCTCCACATTTCCAGCATCTTTTGTTTTTTAACCTATACATCTTGGCCAATTTCACTGGCGTGAGATACCATCTATATATCATTTTCCAGAGGTTTTCTCTCAATGCCGTACATGCCGTAAACTTCATATTGTTTTTCCATAATTCAGTCCACCTTTCAAAATCTATATTGTAGCCTATATCTATCGCCCATTTGGTCATGACCTCCTTTACCTCCTCATCTTTCGTATGCCACTCCAATAAAATATCATACATCCTAGACAGAGTTTTATTCTTGCCTTCAATAATTTCCACATTAAACTTAGATTTTTTGTCTTCAAATCCTATTTTCTTTTTATCTTCTTTTAACAGATTATTTACCTGATGGTATTGCAGCCAACCAGTAAATAAGTTTTTTATCTCATCATATGATCTAAGTTTAATACCATACTCTGTTTTCCTTGTAAGCTCTTCATATGTGGCATTCTTCTCTTCCATATTAATTTTTTTAATAGTTAACACCTCTACTGGTGAGATCCACCAAGGTGTCTTCCTTTCCAGAAGGTTTTTGTTTCTTTCCCATACTTGGTAAATTGGTCCTCTAAAAATATGATTTCGAAAGCCTCTATGTACTTTCACCTTTTCATACCACAGGTACGAGTGCCACCCGTACCTGTTATCGAAGCCTTCCAAATCCAACATGTCCCTGTTTTCTAGTCTTATCCAATCTTTTAGCCACAGTAGGCATGCCGCTTCATAATATAGACTTAAATCTGGTAAGGAGAATCCCCCTCTTTCTTTTCTATCCACTAGTATTTTCATTTTTATTCGCGGTCTTTTTCCCTGCCAGATATATCTTGCCAGGGCTCTTTGCCACTCTCTACATTGCTTTACTCCTTTAAGTACCGGAATGGTTTGAAATAGGAATAACATTCTGGGCAGGACGTTCATTTTAATTACCGCTATCCTCCCCAGAAAAGACAATTTCATTCTCTCCCAAATTTCTATATCTTTCTTAATCTTCTTCCAGGTGACCTCATAGTTGTCCTTATACAAATTGATATTCTTAGCCGTAATCCACACTCCAAGGTACTTCACCTTCTTCGCTGACATAATTCCCGACCTTTGTTCTATATCTGCAGTATCTTCTTTAGTTAAGTTTTTTACCAACATTTTGGTCTTATTCCTATTAACCTTGAGGCCTGACACAGCACCAAACTCTTCGAATTTTTGTAAAGCTTCCTTTACACTATGTTTGGGGTCTTCTAATGTTAATACTATGTCATCCGCGAAGGCCTTGATTTTATATTCTTTCAACCCTACCTTAATTCCTTTCACTTCCGTTGCCTCCCTCAATTTCTTATTAAACACTTCCAAGACTGTTATAAATAATAAAGGAGACAGCGGGCATCCTTGTCTAGTTCCTTTACATATGTCAAAAGTTTCTGATGTAGTATTATTTATTATAAGTTTTGCCTTTTGTTCATAATAAATAGCTTCTATACCTCTTCTGAATCTTTCTCCTATCCCCATCATTTTCATATTTTTCATCAGGAAACGCCAAGAGACGTTATCAAATGCTTTTTCAGCATCGATGAATACCAATGCCGCCTGTTTATCTATTCTAGTATCCAAATAATTCAATTATATCTATCACATTCCTTACGTTGTCCCTCAGTTGTCTCCCTGGTAGGAAGCCTGTTTGGTCTTTATGAATTCTATTATTTAATACCCTTTTTAGTCTTTCTGCCATTACGTCTGCGAACAATTTATAGTCATTATTTAGTAACGAGATCGGTCTATAGTTCTTGACATCCAAAGCATCTACGTCTTTTTTAGGAATTAATGTAATAAAAGCCTCTTTCCAGGTGTTCGCAATCCTTCCCTCTTTTAAAATATTATTCATCACTTCGCATAAGGTTGGGCATAGTTGGTCACTTAGTGTTTTATAGTATTTTGCCGGTAAGCCATCTGGCCCCGGCGCTTTTCCAGTTTTCATCTTTTTTATAGCCTTCTTTATCTCTTCTTGTGTAATTGTTTGGTCTAATAATTCCTTTTCTTCATTTGCAATCTGTTGCAGATGATGTTCTTGCAGGTAGCAGTCTATTTCATAGTCTGTTTCCTTTCCTCTTTTATATAAATCCTTATAATACTTCTGAAATATCTTTTTTATTTCTTTCGGCTCTTCCACTACCCTATCTCCCTCCCTTATCTTACAGATCGTATTTTGTTTCCTCCTTTCTCTGAGTTGCCATGCTAAATATTTCCCTATTTTATTGGCTGATTCAAAATTCTTTTGTTTCATCATTTTAATTTTCCATTCGATCTCCTGATTAACTATCATGGAAAATTTAGCTTGTAATATTTTTATGTTTTGTTTTACAGTCTCTTCACCAGGTTTAATGGCTAATTTTCTTTCGTTTTCCATGAGTTGTATTAAGACCTCCTCTTTCTTTTTCTCTTTTTCTTTTTTCAGGTGACAATTTTTCTGAATTAGGAAGCCCCTCATAACTGCTTTTCCTGCATCCCAAACCGTTTCTACCGCTGTTTCTTTGTTTAAGTTCCACTTAAAGTATTCTTCAATTGTTTCCTTTGCCTTGTTTACTATTGTTTGGTCATTAAATAGATATTCGTTCATTTTCCATCTACCTGCTGTAACGTCTTTGCCCTTTATTTCTATAAATACCGGGTTGTGATCAGATAGAGTTTGCGGGATAATTTCAGACTTAATTAAACTCTGTGCCAATTCCTTCGAGATCCAAATATTATCTATTCTCCCCCAACTCTGGTTTGGATTTGAGAAAAATGTGTACTGTTTTGTTGTGGGATTTTTAAGTCTCCATGCATCTATTAGGCCCATATTATCTACCAGATCGAAGAAGGTACAAGGTAGCTTACCTTCCTTTGTCACTTGGTTTTTTGTTGACCTGTCCAAATTTGGTGATACCACTCCGTTAAAGTCACCCATCAATATCATTTTTTGATCCACCCATTCTAGTAGCTTATTACCTAATTCAAGGAAAAAGGCTGACTTTTTTTCATTGGGTGCATATATTCCAACAACAATTATTTTTACTCCATGAAACACTATCTGTACTACTATCAGTCTCCCTTGTTCATCTTTATACAAAAGTTTTGGATCAAAATTTTCCTTTATATAGAGTACCACCCCTCTTTTCTTAACCTTATCCGAAGCCACAAAATCCAGCCCCAGTCTCTTATTGCTTAAAACTCTCTTATGTTTTTTCGTTACGTGAGTCTCCTGAAGGCAGATTAAATCAAGATTCTTTTTTAGCAATATATGCATAATCTGGTTCCTTTTATTTTTATTGTTTAACCCATTCACGTTCCAAGACAGTGCTTTTAAAGCCATCTGCTATGCTATATGTAGAAATTCTCTAATCTTTATTAAGCCTACTGTTCTTTGTCTTCTTTTTCTTCCCTTTCCCTCTCTTCTGTTGAGTTTGTTTCTTTCTCTTCCTCTTCACTCCCTCCGCCCCCGCCCCCCTCCCCCAGCCGCTCCCCCACTTCCCCCCACCCCGCCATCCTTCCAAGTTCCTTCTCGTATCTTCTTGCAAATTTTTCCAATTCTGAGGAGCTGGACAGTTTGAATCTTTTTTCTTTAAAGTAGAATGAAATACCTTCCGGAAATTCCCATCTATATAAGATCCCGTTCTTCTTCAGCTGGTTTGTTAATTTTTTATAAAGGTCTCTCCTTCGAAGAAGCCTCGAAGGGATCTCTTTAAATATGATAATTGAATTTCCTTCAATGTATAACCTTTTGCTATAATTCTGTTTCAGTATTTCATTCCTTAAATCCAAGGAGTTAAACATGGCTAGTACATCTCCTGGCAATTTTTTCCCTTTGACTTTAGCCGATTTTGTTTTTATCCGGAAGATATTTACTAGACAGTGGCTTATCTCTTCTTCCTTCCTATCTAGCCAAATTGCTAACTCTTTAACCATTTTAGATCTTATATTCTCACTTGGTTCCTCCGGAATTCCTCTAAATTTCAAGTTTGATTGGTTTTGTCTCATCTGAGTCATTGCCATACTGTCCAGCAATTCTTCCTGCGCCTTTCCTATCTTCTTAACTTCTATTTTAATCCTGTCCTGGTCCCTCTTACTTTCTTTTATATCCTTTTGCACCCTTTTCATTGAATCTTCAAGTACTTTGGCTCTTACCGATAAATCTTTAACTTTCCCTGTCAGTTCTCCCACCACCCCCTCCAATCTCTTATCCAAAGTGTCCTGTACTTCCAATAGCTTTCTCTCAATGTACTGTTCATTATGTTTAAATTCTTTCCTTATTTCCGCCATTAAACTGTCATAGTCCTTAATTTCTTTCCCCTCCTTCCCCTCTTCTTGTCTAGATGGCCTCCTTTCTACTGGCGTTCCCGCACCCTTTTTCATTTTGTATATCCACTTATTTTAACTGTTAATTAAAGTCTCTTCCCCCCCCCCCAACAGTCTCTTAAGAAAGCTGCTGGATTTCTCTGTTCCTCCCGTTAATTTCTTAAATTCTTCTAGTGCAATTTCCTTTGTTTCCACACGGTGGCGCCTTATTAAGCTTCCAAGTCTCTTTCTTTTCGGTTCCTCAGCCGGGAGTCTCCTTCCTCACTAACTCAAGCAGCTATTCTTTTATAATCAATATTCACACTTTCTTTTTTGGGGGGGGAGAAGAGCGAGTACACAAAAACTAAATACAAACGAAGAAAGAAAAAGAGAGAAGGAGACAGTAAAGAACAGGATAAAGGGAAACGTATATAAATCCTACGTCTCCAAGGATATCAAAAAATATACCCCTAAGGGGCAGAAAAATAGAGGAGATTAGAGGAAAGTAGGAGAGAAAAATGCAGGAGGAAAATAGCTGCCAAAAATAGCTGCCCAAGTTATGGGTGCAAATGTATAAAGTCCCAAATTGAAGCTCTGGCCTTTTGGAGGAAGTATGAGGCGAGTCTCAGTCCGAGAGCAAGCACAGGCGAGTTAAGCAGAGTCGAACCGAGATACGTTCCCCGGAGAGAGATTTCTGTATGTCACGGGGGGTCCTGTTAAGCTGTCCCAATCGCTTTTCTCTGTAGCGATAGTTCCCTCTAGAGTTTAGCCTCCATATTCCTGCTTGAACAGTGGGTTAGTCCTCTTTTAAACAGGAAGAGACGTGGAGCGAAATGGCGCAGTAAACGCCGCTGTATCTGACCAGTGCTATTTGTCCATCTTCTTGGTTTTTAAGGTATAGGTAAAGGGACCCCTGACCATTAGGTCCAGTTGTGGCCGACTCTGGGGTTGCGGTGCTCATCTCGCTTTATTGGCCGAGGGAGTCGGCGTACAGTTTCCGGGTCATGTGGCCAGCATGACTAAGCCGCTTCTGGCAAACCAGAGCAGCGCATGGAAATGCCGTTTACCTTCCCGCTGGCTTGGTACCTATTTATCTACTTGCACTTTGACGTGCTTTCGAAGTGCTAGGTTGGCAGGAGCAGGGACCGAGCAATGGGAGCTCACCCCGTCGTGGGGATTCGAACCACCGACCTTCTGATCGGCAAGTCCTAGGCTCTGTGGTTTAACCCACAGCACCACCCGTGTCTTGGTTTTTGTTTTTGCTTTAAAAAACCACCTCCCTAAATGTGCTGTGTCTTTTGTCTTTTGCCTCTCCTCCTTTCCCCATGGCTCCCTTTAGAGAAGGCAGGCGAAACCACAAAGGAAACAGTTCAGTGTGAGAGAATAGCTAAATGTAAAAAAATCACAGGTGCACGAGACTGAATCTCTAGCCCAGGGTCAGCAAACTTTTTCAGCAGGGGGCCGGTCCACTGTCCCTCAGACCTTGTGGGGGGCCAGACTATATTTTTTTTGGGGGGGAATGAATGAATTCCTGTGCCCCACAAATAACCCAGCGATGCATTTTAAATAAAAGGACACATTCTACTCATGTAAAAACACGCTGATTCCTGGACCATCCGTGGGCTGGATTTAGAAGGCGACTGGGCCGGCCCCGGCCCCCGGGCCTTAGTTTGCCTACCCATGCTCTAGCTGTAAACCTCTGTAGTTGGCCTGCTCCTACAGCTTAAGAATGCTCTGACTTGATGTCTCAGTTGCACCTGGAATTAATATGGGTGTCTGCTTCCCAAGCACCATCTCTCATCCCAGGGAGTCCTAATATGCCAACTGCTGCCACTAGATGGAATCCAACACCAAGGAGCAACAAACGAGCCACAGAGATATTGATCTCACCATATCAGGTGGTGTGGAAAGAGTTCACAAAGAGGGTAGGCCCCTTTGATGCCATTTTGGGTTCCTCAACATCATCCTGCCAAGTGTCATCTTGGAAGGCTGTAGCCCAGACTATTCCCCACTATGAGCAGCAATGGCCTTCCCGCTATATTCAGCTCTCAGGAAAATGTAGTCTTTTCCCCCCAGCAGCAGCTAGCACTGCATCTCTTTTTCCTATAGATCTCCCTCGACTTCCCTCAACTTTTCCAGGGGTCCCCCTCAGCATTATAATATTTTTATATTAAAAGAAGGTGTTGTTCGAATAATTAAGCAGGCTGTTATTGTTGGCATAAATGGCTAGTTAGTTCACTAGGAGCTGGAAAGGAGTCTAAAAACTCTCCAGATGGTACTGATTCATCCGATATCAGCAGATTGGACTTGCCCAAAGCAACCACCCAACTGAGCCACATCCTCACACAGTATTCTTCAGATTGCTCCAGCCCAAGGTTCCCCTGTGCCACATGCACTTAAAGTGGGTTTATTTTCTCACCTTCTCAGTTCTCCTTTAAGGTCATCTTCTTAATTGGTATCGCCACCACTCACAGAATCTGTGCTAGGAGCCTTCAACATCAAAAACCACCTGCTTTTTTTCACCAGCACGAGATTCAACCTTTATTCCAAGTATTGCTTTGGACGTCCATAGTGAACAAGAACTGATTTTCCCTTCCCTTTGCCTGTGCTCTTCTCAACCAAGAGAGAGTATATGGTATAAGCTGGATGTTCAAAGAGCACTGAAGAAGTACATTAAAAATACATAGTACATTTCTGATTCCCTTTTTCAATTCCTTTCAACCTAGATCTGTAGGGGGGAAAGCCTCAAGCACTATCCTAGCCATGTGGCTCAAAACTCGTATTTTTCTGGCATATAGAGACCCAACAACTCCCAAAGGATCTGAACATCAGAGCCCAGTCAACAAGGGCAGCAGTGGCTTCAATGGCTTTTCCCATTAATGCTCCTTTCTTAGAGATTTGTAAGGTAGCCACATGGAAGTCTTCTTTAGCCTTTAACAAACATTACAGAATAGGCACCTCTGCTAAGGTGGCCTTTTGAAGGAGAGTGCTTCAACATATTCTCTCTCCATCATAATATTTTCCACTGACTTGTGTGGCTGGAGTGAATGAGGCATCCAATCCTCACCCTAGCAAAGCCACTGATCAGGGGATCTCATATACGTCCAACTCCCAATAGACTGCGATCTACTCACAGTATTAAAAAACTGGCAGTGTTCTACCCATTGTCGTAGAAAGACTGGCAGTGATCTACCCAGAGTTGTGGAGCTTTTTTGTGGAAGACAAAGTTGTGGAGTTTGAGCTTTTTTTAGTAAGACAAAGTTGGGGGGTTTTTTGCTGAGGGGCCAAAGATCAACCAGGAATGCCCCGTGATCTACCACTAGCTTGCTAGATCAACCAGGATCTACCTGTTGGACATGCCTGTATGCCTTCAACATTGGGAATTTGTCAAAGCCTCCAGCTCATATCAGGCAGTTCCTTTCCCAAAAAGAAGGAATTACTGAACTCCTGGAGCCACATTCTTTTGTTTCAAATTATTTTAGTCCAGGACTTCTTTCCGCATCTCTGTCTCAAGCTTTACCATAGGATGGAACTGGAGCAAGAGCTTAATGATTTAATTTAATCTAAAACAATTTTCCATTTAACAAAGTCACTTAAATTAGGGCCAACATCCGTCCGTCCGGACGTTACTGGGATTTCAAAGGTGGAATTGCCATCCAGGGGAAATTTCCCAAAAGCAGCACTTTGTTATGGATTTAGGCAAGTCAATCGAAAAATCTTCATTTTTTGGCACAACAACTTTGGGGTTTTTCTTAAAAAAAAAGAAAGAAGCTCGAGAAATTTGGTGTCTTCTTAACAACTTGCTCAACAACATTCGCAGTGTCCTGGTCTTTACTTTCTTTACAGCAACCCTACTTAAATACAAAATAAAACAAAATGCAAATAACATTCCATGTTGGGGTGGAAAATTATAAATGTTCAATAATTCGTTTAGTACATTGGGAACTACGGTCGGTGTTTGTCGTATTTATATCTGTTGTGCAAATATATCCATACATGGAGTCCAGGTGATGGAGAACTTCCTTTGTATGCTGTTGTCTTTGAAAAGCTGTTTTCTCATATGCTGCTAATGCAGATAAACTTTTTGTACTGTCGGAGGGGGAGAGTGTTCCTTTCACTATTGGAGCACCAATCTCTTTGCCACCATTAGTACACCATCAGAAAATTTGCTTTTTTAGTTCTCAAGTGTCCCCAGAACCCCAGGCTTCAGAGGTTGCCTGGGAGAACCCTTATGGCAGGGGTGTTCCAGACTTTTTTCAAAGAGGGCCAGATTTGATGATGTGAACATGCATGAGGGCCGACCAAAGTTGTTGTTTTTTAGGATTGAAGTTGTTGACCTTTTTTAAAGGATTTTACCCCTGCCTTTAGGAACTACCTGCCTGCCTTATGGCTTGGAATTCCTTTTCTTCTATTTCTGTTTCCATAATGCAGGGCTTTCCTACCTACCCATGTCTATTTTTACATAGTGCAGCCGGTCCCCTCACCTGCCCATGCTCTTCTGCAATGTTATTTTTCTGGCGTGCCACTGGGCTTAACAACCTAAAGTTGTTCTCTTTATTTCTTTTTTCTCTCTGGCTCCACTTGCAGCTGATCCAGTTTTCCTCTTGCCTTCTCTGACGCTCTTTCCTCCTCCTGTAAGATTTTCCTTTGTTGTCCTTTTGTCTCTTTCAGCCACTGTTCCCTTTCACTTGTAAATTTCCTGGAACCTTCTCCTGACACTCCACTGTCCTGCTGCCTTTTAAGAAGCCTCTGTGAGCAGCACCTGGGTAATGCTCCATACCTGCTGCTGTGCCTCCTCTGGCTCCCCTGTGTCATCTTTCGAATGAGCCGGAATGACATGGAAGGCAGCATCGGCTCCTGCGTCCTCCTGACATGCACATATAATCCAATCTCATTGCACCTTAATCAAGTCCCATAGCACTGTGATGTAACTCACAATGATCTCTGGGATCTTTCCAGTACTGAGTTAATGTGAGTTAATGTGACCTTTGAGTAACAGGGGTTAGCAAACTTTTTCAGCAGGGGGCCGGTCCACCGTCCCTCAGACCTTGTGGGGGGCCGAACTATATTGTGGGGGGATGAACAAATTCCTGTGCCCCACAAATAACCCAGAGATGCATTTTAAACAAAAGCGCACATTCTACTCATGTAAAAACACCAGGCAGGCCCCACAAATAACCCAGAGATGCATTTTAAATAAAAGGACACATTCTACTCATGTAAAAACACGCTGATTCCCGGACCGTCCACGGGCCGGATTGAGAAGGCAATTGGGCCGGATCCGGCCCCTCGGGCCTTAATTTGCCTACCGATGGAGTAGAAGAACTGAGGGCTGCATGCCTGGTATGTTTGCTGCCTTCCCGAGCAATGGGAGGTCTTAACCCAGCATATGGGTGCCTTGTTCACCCCAAGCAGAAAGAATGGTGAGTGGCTGGTGCTTCTACCTGATCTAAGCCACCCCAAGCAGCCTACCCAATCTCAAGTCTTCCGGCTCAAGAAAGTGAAAATAGCACAAAAATGGAGGAGCCTGCCCAGCCCTCTTCCACTCCCTCTGTGGAGTTGTTGTGAACAGCTTCTTAAACTAAAGTAGTGGAATTTTCAAGGATCTGATTATTGTGAGTTACAGATAGGTAGCCGTGTTGGTCTGCCATAGTCAAAACAAAAAAATTTTTTTCCTTCCAGTAGCACCTTAAAGACCAACTAAGTTAGTTCTTGGTATGAGCTTTCGTGTGCATGCTCATACCAAGAACTAACTTAGTTGGTCTTTAAGGTGCTACTGGAAGGAAAAATTTTTTTTGTTTTGATTATTGTGAGAGAGACATCTGTGAGGACAAGGGAGAAAACTAAAACGGCACACATGGGGTATGGCCTCTTGGAAAATCTAAGACGGGCTGTGTGACTTTCTAGACCAGTGTTGACCATACTTGGATCTCCAGCTGTTTCTGGACTACAACTCCCACCATCCCTAGCTAGCAAGGCCAGAAGTCTGGGATTATGGGATTTGTAGTCCGAAAACAGCTAAATTTGGGGAAGAGAGCTAAGTTTGGGAAACACTGTTTTATTTTTATTTTACTTATGATTTTCAGTTTTATACATTTCAGTAATTTTACAATCATTTTAACATTTCAAAACTTGACTTCCCCCTCTTTCTGCGGTTCCTTAAATTTATTTTTTTATATTTTCTGCATATTCCAAATTAACTTAATTATCTCATTTATTCATCTACTTTAAATATATACTCTGCAAATATATACGTTTATAAAACTGCAGGTTGTACAGTAATCCTGACAATGTTCTTATCTGTTTACAGTTTATTTTTAAATATTCAATAAACCATATTCAATAAACTTATAAAAAGTTTGTTACCTTGATTTCTTATGTTTCCGGTAAGATTTGTCATTTCTGCATATTCTTTAAGTTTTTGTATCCATTCTTTTTTCGTCAGGACTTAGCTTCTTCTTTCCATTTTTGGGCAAATAACATTCTTGCCACTGTAGTCGCATAAAAACAACTACCAGACTTTTAGAAGACATCTGAAGGCAGCTCTGTTTAGGGAAGCTTTTAATGTTTAATAGGTTATTGTATTTTAATATTCTGTTGGAA
Organism: Podarcis filfolensis; assembly: GCF_964270895.1. Classification (NCBI taxonomy): domain Eukaryota; kingdom Metazoa; phylum Chordata; class Lepidosauria; order Squamata; family Lacertidae; genus Podarcis; species Podarcis filfolensis. The sequence goes on from NC_139615.1 coordinate 39,297,913, forward strand.
GCCGCCCAGAGTGGCTGGGGAAACCCAGCCAGATGGGCAGGGTATAAATACCAGTAATAAATTATTATTATTATTATATATATCAACATAGATTGTCCTTTGTCCCAGTTGGGATGCATTAAGGAAATTGCATCTGTCTGAAAGCGTTGCCTGTATCAGAAGTGGCATTTGCTGCGTAGACTCAGGGAGAAGGAATGTCCTTATTTTTTCAATCTTTCCCCAGGGCAATTTGAAGTTTTCTGTGGATGGTGACATACCTGTCATTGAAAACAGCAAGTTAGTGTCTGTCATTGCTGACCTGCTATCAACCAAGGCTGACATGGTGGAGAAGGCCCTGCTTTTTCGAACTGTTGCTACTGGCCGGGACATCATTGATAAACAGCATACAGAGCAAGAAGCCACCTATGGCAGAAATGCATTTGCAAAGGTGGATGTAGATACACTCCTGCCAACTTGGAAGTTTTGTTTTATTCTTACAGTGGTTGTTTTGTTCTGTGTCTTCATACTTTTTGCCCATGCAGATATGTCCACAAAAGTTGCTAGCCAGCATCTTAAGTTGTTTGCCCACACGTTTCTTTATTAGCCATTTGCCCATTTCACCTCAAGGTGATTCTTACTTGCCATAGGGGATCAGACAAATGTGGTGGGGTTTTTTGGAGACATCTGTTTTGAGTAGTTTTATGCCTTGGGGAGGCAGGTTAGTATCCTTGGAGACTTATGGAGCCTTGAGAATGCAGAACTCTCCAGACAGTATAACCAATATACTTTGGGAAAGAGTACGAAGCAATGTCTGAGACAGAGCAACTATTTTTTCCTCAGTGGGAATTGTCCATTGGCCAGGGGTGAGGGGTGAGGGGAGAACCCGTAGACTTTACCACAGATAAGAATATTGGTTTAACATGTTTAGCATCTCCAGTGTCTTGCAAATTGACATCACAGTAAAACCTAAAGCAGCTAGAGAGCAAGCTGTAGTTTCCTTAAACCTTGTTAGGATTTTGACAGCTGGTTGCATATTCCCCAGTTTCCTGTTACATTGCTACAGAAATGCATCACAAAGCTGAACGCTAACGAAACCTGAGCAGCAGAAACGAAAAATGACCCTAGATATTCTTTTGGTTTGAAGGCAATATATGAGCGCCTTTTCTGCTGGATTGTGACACACATCAATGACGTGATTGAAGTCAAGGACTACAACAGCACAGTTCATGGGAAAAACACTGTAATCGGGGTCCTTGATATCTATGGCTTTGAGATCTTTGACAACAACAGGTGAGGTGTCTTGAGAAGGTCAGGCATATCACTTAAATTGTTTCCAGTTTCGGAATTAATTAACTGATTCAATTTGTTTTTGCTTTAGTTTTGAACAGTTCTGTATCAATTACTGCAACGAGAAACTGCAGCAGCTCTTCATTCAGCTTGTTTTGAAGCAAGAGCAAGAGGAATATCAGCGTGAGGGAATTCCATGGAAGCATGTGAGTAGATAAGCCAGAGCGTTCCAAACTGTGTGTCATAACACTTTCGGGTGTCGGCTGCACTGTGTAGGTGTGTTGCGCAAACACTCCCCACACTTCTCCCGGGCCTGGAAACGGGTTAGTTTAACCTCCGGTTTGCTAGTAAAACTGAATTACTGTGTCATGAAACGATGCCTGTCTAAAAGGTGTGTCACCAACATGAAAAACTTGGAAATCTCTGAGATGAGCAGTCGGACAAAGCCAACATGGATTCGAAGATGCGAGGTGTTAGCGATTCTACACCAGCAGGTAGCTATTCAAAGCTCAAAAGAGAGGGATTTAGAATGTGAAAGCCATCCGTCCTCAGCCACAGAGAGTCGAGTGCAGACCCGTTCCATTCTGCAGGTTTTTAGTGGTGCTTTGAAACTGATGTAAAGCCATAGGGGAGTTGGATAAATGACCTGAAATACCAGTACAGTGGTACCTCTGGTTGCGAACGGGATCCGTTCCGGAGGCCCGTTCGCAACGTGAAAAGAGCACAACCTGCAGTGGCGCGTCTGCGCATGCACAGGTTGTGATCCGCTGCTTCTGCGCATGCGTGTGATGTCATTTTGTGCGTCTGCGCATGTGTGAGTGGCAAAACCCTTTCTGCAACGCTGCGGGGCGTAACCTGAAAGAACGTAACATGAAGCAAACGTGACATGAGGTATGACTGTACAGTGGTACCTCGGGTTAAGTACTTAATTTGTTCCAGAGGTCCGTTCTTAACCTGAAACTGTTCTTAACCTGAAGCACCACTTTAGCTGCACTGCCGGAGCATGATTTCTGTTCTCATCCTGAAGCAAAGTTCTTAACCCGAGGTACTATTTCTGGGTTAGCGGAGTCTGTAACCTGAAGCGTCTGTAACCTGAGGTACCACTGTACTGAAATAGGAAGAAATTTTGACAGTGAGCGCAACCTTTAGAGTGAAGACGCTCTGCCTGCCTCTCTGGGTAAACGTAAACTGGCACTTGCTCCTCTGTTTCCCTGCTCCTCTATTGCATGCCTGCAATAGAGAGAGAAAACATTCCTTCCTCACTTAGTTGGATCGCTGTTGCAAATAACTGTGCTTGAACATTCTGCAGATTGACTACTTCAACAACCAGATCATTATTGACCTAGTGGAGCAGCAGCACAAAGGAATCATTGCCATTCTGGATGATGCGTGCATGAATGTCGGCAGAGTCACTGATGGGATGTTCTTGGAGGCTCTTAATACCAAACTGGGCAAACATGCTCACTTCTCCAGCAGAAAGGTACTCCTTTGTGTGTCTATAATAACTTTGCTTGACTAAATCAAGCAGGGGGAAGGAGTTAAACAAACAACCAACCTATATCCCACCCTTTCACAGTGAGAACAATGTTCAGTTTTGCATAAAATAGCAAACCAGGTGCAGCTTGCATTGCTCCTGTTTGTCATGAAGAAAAGCAAAGAACAATGCCTACTCCAGTGATTGGCTGGATGCAAAGGAGATGTGGGAGGCACCAGCCAGGGAACCCCCAGGGAAGAGGGCTCAGAACCTGGGGATAGGTGATGGAATGATGACAAGTGGTCAGAGGGAGAAGGAGCACATGGGGGGGGGGGTCCGAAGCAGAAGAGGTGACAGGGTTTAGTGAACGAGAAGAGGCTGTGGCAGAGCACAGTTCAGACTCGGAGGCAGAAACAGAATCCAGGGAGTCTTCCCCTCCTGCTGCAACCAGCTCCCTTGCTCTCCTAGAACACAATGAGAAATGAAAGAAGCAGAGCAGAGTTGGGTTGTGCGTAGAGTCCTGGTGAGCACTTCAGCTGTTTCATTGGGGCAAGACCCTCCTAGAAAGGGTTGCCTGAGACCACTAGGCCAGAGCTGTGGTTGGTTTCCTTGAACGGAGAATTAACTTCATTGGCCTCGGTTGATTTATTGCTTTGTTGATGACCTATGCCTGCTTCCAGCCCTGCCAGAAGTCCACTTTGTCACCTCGTATGGCATTGCCCATGTACTTTGTAAGTCCCGTCTTAGCTCTAAGGGCCAAACACTGAGATTCTCAGAATGCAAATTCCACCTTTGCAGGGTGTGCTCAGAAGAAATACACGGCACACACTGCTTAGGTAATTGACCTGTCTCTCCCCACAAGCTCTGTAGCTGATGCATAAGCATGAGAGAGTATAATTAAGGACATTCATGTGGCATAAGACCTCCAGAGAGTTCTCATTGAGGTGCTAAACCTTCAGACTTCAGATGGGACTTCCCATAATGGAATATTCTTTCATGTAAAAAAAATAAAAATCTTTCCCCAAAATAAATGAAAAATAGGGTTTTGGGGGACAAGGCTAGAGCACTTTTTGGTGTAGTTTTCATGTTTATTTTAAATGGAGGAGTATGCCATTATGTAAGCCCCTCCCTGTGATCTGAAGTGGTACATTCCAGACACAGATTTCCCACCTTGGTGCTTACTGTGCCAAAGTAGCAATAAATGGGAACTTTACTCCCAGCCAAGGGATGCAGGTGGTGCTGTGGTCTAAATCACTGAGCCTCTTGGGCTTGCAAATCGGAAGGTCGGCAGTTCGAATCTCCGTGACAGGGTGAGCGGCATTTCCATGTACGCTGGCACTCCTCACGGTTCTCCATGCACCAGAAGCAGATTAGCCATGCTGGCCACTTAACCTGGAAAGCTGTCTGTGGACAAACGCCAGCTCCCTTGGCTTGAAAGCGAGATGAGCGCCACAACCCCATAGTTGCCTTGACTGGACTTAACCATCCAGGTGTCCTTTACCTTTTCTTTTCTTTTCTTTTTTACCTTAAATGGGACCTTAAGCTAGGTTTGCTTGTTCTGTTAATACAGCCATGCTTGTGTTTGTTAACAGAACAAGCAAACCCATGTCTGTATCTCCAGTACCAAATCCTGTCCATTGCAGGACAGGTAACAGGTTAGGTGTATGATGCTGCCTGAGGATGAAATGTGAAGATGAATGCGACAGGCACAGACCAGACATCTGCTCATTCATCAGAGTTGCCTGTGGGGGAAGGTATAAGTCGATGCAGCAGGGCATCTTGGCCCAAAGGTTCTGCATGGCATCTGTGCGTGCCTTTCCCTTCCCTTCAACTGTACTGGGAGGAGGAGAGGGGAGGTAGAAGCAGGTAGCAGAACAAGCTGGAGCAGTTCTGATGGTGGAAATGATAAGGGAATTCGAGGCCGTGTGGGGCCCAGGATTATGGGCATGCATGTGCAAGGATGGTGGCTGTTTTAGCCGGCTTGGATGCTGTTTGTAATTCCCTGAGGTGGACTGAAATAGGTAGAGTTGACCTGGTGGCTTGTATGGGTACCAGATGAGAGCACTTGGTGGTGGTGCCCTGTAATGGTGGTACTAACTGGAGGAAGGGACCACCTGGTATCTGCAGAGCTTGGACTCGAGGGTGAGAATAGCCTAAAAATGTAAGATCCCATGATCTGAAGTACTGCTGTGCATTGTTAAGTAGGTTTTGACATTGGAAATGTCAGTTTTACACTGGTATCCAGCAGAGGGAGCAGGAGCCTGCTCAATATTGCAGGGAAGAAGTGGAGCATGAGTTTGGCAAGGCAATGATGATGTCACTCGCAGCCAATAGAGACCCGGTTTCAATTCATGTGCTATTTCCTAAGCAACTAATTTCGCATGACACAGACAACACCAGCGTTTGATTTATAGTTAAATGACTTCAAAATCCACAGGCAGTGACACAGAATAGTGAGCAAGCTTTTTAATTCTCAGAACACATCAGGCTGGGTATTAAGTAAAATGGGAAGCAGGAGGGAGTGGAGAGAAAAAGCTGGCTTGATGTTGAGCCACAAAATCTGCATTCAGTCACAGTCTTAAGGTGGAGTGTAGGAGATTGCAGACTTACAGCACAGTCCTAATCATGTCTAATCAGAAGTAAGTCATTGGATTAAGCGGGGCTTACTCCCAGGTAAATGGGGTTAGGAATGCACCCTTAATTGGATTAGGCTGTGCTACTTGCTGTGGAGATTTCAGGTTGCACCTAGGGCTGATGGGACAAAGCAACAAATAATGGCAAATTCCCAAATTTTTGAAAATACAAAATGCAGCTGCTACCTGGATCTGTCTCCTGCCCTAAATGTAACATGTGGTTGGATGATAGAGAGATGACAAAACAGTGTTAACGGCTCTACCCAATTCTTGCTGGCTTCAAAATCACAGACAGCAGCCTGAATAATTTTAAGCCCAGAACAATGGTGATCCCATATTTTGGCAGTGTGCTTAAAGAAAGACAGCTCACTTGAAATGAGCCTGCAATGTGGAAAGAGAGCCTCTCACCATGTAGAGCAAATATTATTTTTAATATGCATGAATGAAAACTATGCTCAAGACAGTTAACACAATAGAACCATATTTATGTATTTGTTACTGAAATTTGTATCCTGCCCTTCCTCTCCGTAGGGTGCCCAATAAAACACTGAATTAGTTTGTACTGTAAAACACAAACTGGAAGTAAAGTAGGAGGGAATATCTGTAACGGTGGCTTTATGTGTTCTTTACAGAGGGTAGAATTTGCAAGATGTCAAACAGTATGGCTGCAACAGAATCAATCCCATAAAGTATAAGCAAGTTATTTAGAGGAGAGGTGGTTTTCACAGATAAAAGGCTAGGTATCTGGAATTTCAGCAGAAATCGTGTTGCCGCTTAATGTTATATTCAGTACCATTAGTCTCAAGTCTTCATTAAGCTGAACCTCTTAATTCTGGCACTGCTGAAACTGAATTTCATTTGATACTTGGAGAAGGGGAGCATGTCCAGAGCTCTCCAAATTCCAAGACAAATCGTCTGTGAAGAGAGACGGCTAGATCAGGAGACATCAGGATCAGCTAGAATCTATGATGAGTGAAACCCCTCCCCCTAACTACTGCCAAAATTGCCTGCATGCTTTTAGAATACTTTCTGCTACGTTGAGTATTAAGATATTTTACTTTGGGGGCTTCCTTTTATTTTTACACGAAAGCTCAAGTCCTCATGACTTTGTGTGTTCCTCAACCCCTATCCACATGCTTCCTGGCGCAATCACAAACTTGCATTCGTAAATGTGTTCTCCAAAACACTCTTATCGCTTCCTTAATATTTCCGGCAGTTTATTATAGTGGAAACCCAGGTTTCTCTGTATCCCGCAAAGCAAAACCAATCTGGTATTGCACTGCCCAGGTACCTTGCTGAAAGCAGCAACAGTGACCACAAATATTGAGGCAAGTGTTTCTGAAGAGGAAAGGACCGTGTGCTTTGGAAGCCGTGATCTCGGAACCTCACGCGTAATGCCTCAATACTCCCCTATGAAGCGTATTGGGTTTTGCGTTGGGACAGATAAGCTCCCAGGGGCTGCTGTGCCCTACATTCTAGTGTCCTAGTTTACAGACAGCAGCACACCAGATACGCAGTCAGCTTGGGTTTTTTGTTTTGGTATGGTAAAACCCACGCAGCAGAAGAAAGCGTTTTTGCTCTGCACTAAATAGAAATCTGAGTTACATTACAGGCCTCTTCCCTCTCTTGCCTGACGAAAGGTTCCTGCTAGCTGCACAACTTTGTGCTGGGCAGTGTATAATCTGCCTTTCTGGCTTGAGTTTTCCCCTTCCTCTCCTCATCTGGAGAAGATCAAGCCTGCTTCACCCATTATAATTTCCATAAATGAAGCATTTCTGCACAGAGGGACTAGAGCAGGGTTGGAGAACCTGTTGCTCTCCAGGTTTTGTAGACTACAGCTCCCGCCTTTCCTGACCATTGGTTGTGCTTGCTGCAGCTAATAGATGTCCAACCACATCTGGAGGGCCACAAGTTCCCCATCACTGAAGCAGAGGGTTCTTGTGATGTGTGAGTAAGGTCATGAACACATGTCACCCACATAGAGAGCCAGTGTGGTGTAGTGGTTAAGAGCGGTAGTCTCGTAATCTGGGGAACCGGGTTCGCGTCTCCGCTCCTTCACATGCAGCTGCTGGGTGACCTTGGGCTAGTCACACTTCTCTGAAGTCTCTCAGCCCCACTCACCTCACAGAGTGTTTGTTGTGGGGGAGGAAGGGAAAGGAGAATGTTAGCCGCTTTGAGACTCCTTAAAGGGAGTGAAAGGCGGGATATCAAATCCAAACTCTTCTTCTACCAATCTGGTAGTTGATGCATGATAAAGCCATGCCACAGGTTATGCTAAATGTGCCCTTTTCTGCGTGGAGTTAATCACAAGTATTTTTAAGTGGGAAAACAGCAGGCTGGAATATAAGCTCTGAGCCCTTCCTTTCACCTACTACCTTTCTCTTGAGTTCCCCCTCCCTGGGTGAGTTCTCCCCCATTTTCTGCCAGACTAACTTCTGCTCTTGGAGCTTGGCTAGAAAAAAATGCTGCCGGGAGGGAGGAGGCCACAGGAGGAAAGCGACAGACAGGTAGAAGGTCAAGCACCCCACTGCACTTGAACTTGGTCCCACACTGTGCCCCTTTATTGCTGTCCGTTGGCGACCCAGGTCATCATCTGAATGCTCTCAGCTGCCTACATAATGTTGGCTGAATGAATTTTCAAGATCAGTTTGGATAAATCTCAGCTGCCAGCTACCATGATGAGAATGTGTCTTTTGTAGTGGGGAAGACATTGGGACACACAAGTCACTGTTGTGAAAGCACCTAGAGGAACGAAAAAGAGAGAACCAATAGTTAGCATGGTTCTGTCAAAACCCAATCGTCAGAGCTTTTCCCCAATGTGAATGATTTACTAGATAAAGCAAAGGCCGTTTCAGTAAGACTTTTGATCTTGTAATCGCCACCGCCACGACTTGGGTTTTATTTCTGTGTTGGGAAGGCATAATATACAATCCCTTAATATATCGGAAGGGGCACACCTCATTAGATCTCAGGTTCACTCCCCTATATACCATGTTAAAGGACTGCAAGTGCCGTGTTTGGGAGATACCCAGGAGCACAAATAAACAGTAGTGAGCTAAATGAACCAATGACTCTTAACTTTGTATATAAAACAGGGGCAAATATCCACATGCTTTATTCTTATCTAAGCAACCTTCCTGCCAACCTAGCAGTTTGAAAGCACATCAGAGTGCAAGTAGATAAATAGGTAGCGCTCCGGCGGGAAGGTAAACGGCATTTCCGTGCGCTGCTCTGGTTTGCCAGAAGTGGCTTAGTCATGCTGGCCACATGACCCGGAAGCTGTACACCAGCTCCCTCGGCCAATAAAGCGAGCTGAGCGCCGCAACCCCAGAGTCGGTCACAACTGGACCTAATGGTCAGGGGTCCCTTTACCCTTTACCTTTAAGCAACCCCAACCTTTGGATTGGCTCTTTGGCTTTCCTCACAACTGCAGGACCATTGAAGTCACTGACGCCACTTGGCATTGACATGTGAAATGGAACAGTGTTTGATTTAGTGTGTTTTATGTTCATCTTTCTGGCATATCGCTTTGTGTTTTACAACAAGAAAGACTAAATTCTGGACCTGTTTTCACTTGAGCTAAACTACTTGGTTTTGCTTGGCCATGTGAAATTTCAGTATTGTCTTCATGCTAGCTTCACTTGGTTGCTATATCCTGTGAAAACAGACTTTTCGTAAGTTTCCTATCAATCTGTTCACTTGGTGGTGCCCTACAGTTTGCCTGTGTATTTGGTTAGATCATCGCACGAAAGAGGAGTGAACAGATGGCAGTGGAGACCCACGGTTCTTCATTCTCTGCAAGTTTCTGTCGCTATAAAGGAACAGTATCACTGAGTCTAAAAGAAAAGGTTGCCTTGACTTACAGATTGTCTGTCTATAAATAAATACCTTATATAACAATAGAATTCGGAAAGACATTCCATTGCTAAACCTGTATGTGAAGCAGTAGTTGAGTACACTGAGAAGCAGCTGTGCAATGCAGTCAGATGCTTCAGCAATATTGACTTCTTAACCATTTGTTTTTAAGCTCTGTGCTATGGACAAAAACCTGGAATTTGACAGAGACTTTCGGATTAAGCACTACGCTGGAGACGTTATGTAAGTGTAGTTCCTGCACTTGCTTTCTTAGTATCTGTTAACACCTCCTCAAAAACACTTTTGCAGTCGCACGCTGCTTTTTCTCCACTCATATTGCACTATAGCCCAAGGTAGCCTTTCTCTTCTTTTACTTTTTGCAAAGTCTAAGGAAATGTTTGTATATGTTTTGCTTTTAGATAGTTTTTTGGCGCTGCTGCTGTGCTATGCCACTCATAGCTTCCCAAGAGTCTGTGAGGCGGTCTTGCATTATTCCTCTGCGTAGCCACAAAACCACTAACTATTCAACCGCCCTTATCAAGGGTGTTAAATAAATAAATAAATAAATTAAATAGTTAGTTAGTTAGTTAGGCTATTTAATTTATCTTATTGTACTTGAACACATGTTTTCCTGGGCACCTTGCTAATTTCTTTCAAACACAAAAGCTAAATCTTTCCATAATCCCAGAAGCCATTTGTTTCACTGTTCTCCCTCAAGAATTTGCTTCTTGGCATATTTAATGTGTTGCTGCATCTGTACAATTTTAATGTAGCAACACACACATGAAAGTGTGCAATTTCTGGAGGAAATGTTAATGTAAGGGAAACATGAATAGAAATGTGGGACGAGAGGAGTGACCAGTGTTTGGGTATGATGGGAGTTAATAGCCCAACAATACTCGAAGGACCACTGGGTTAAAGTGTTTCACCGTATAACCCCAGTAATATTTACAAAAGCCCTGCAAGATAGGTCAGTGCTATCTCTGTATTGCTGTCTTGAGAGCCCTGTTGAGCTATTTTATAAGATCTACATTTTAAAAATCATAGGCTTGGACGTGGACTGAGGTCAAGATAATGGGTGTGGGTGTGTGGGTATGTGTTTAAGGTTGTCTAGTTAAGTCCACAGCTGAGATGAGATTTGAGCCAGAGTCTTCCCACCTCACTGTTCCTGCCCTTAGGTGTCTCATTCCAATAACTCTCCACTTCAAAATGGATCTTCTTAAATAATACTATTATGCTGGTGAAGCAAACTTGGTTTTTTCTGATTTCAGATAGGGCAGCAACTACTGTTAAGAAATTGGCACGTATTTTTAAACTAGAAAATACGCACAGCTTTGGTTTGGTTTGGTTTGGTTCTTATGTGTCTGTTTCAAGAAGTTCTGTTTTGTTATTTGGATTATATAGATAACATTTGATAAAAAATACGCATGGCTTTAATTGCTAGCTAAATTCGGCCAATCATATAGTGTCCACCGTGAGAGGAGAAGAACAAAGGTGAGCTTTCACAACTAGCACACCTTCTCTCCAGTAGTCAGTCATCATGTCACTGTGTATGAAGTATATTTTGTTAGCTTCTGATTTAGCCCACTGGAAGTCTACCAGGGAAGAGAGAACCCCTAGTGCTGTTAATTTTCTGCTTGGTAAAATGTGTGGTGCCACAGTACTGATAACCATGTGTTGTTGAGACTGCTGTGACCCGTTCCAGACACTGTAACTCATGTCTCTGCAGTAGGAGGCAGCAATCTTTCTGAACACCAAGTTACTGGAAACTGCAGGAGGAGAGGGTGCTCTTTTGCACTTGGGTCCTGTTTGTGGGCTTCCCATAGCAATCTGGCTGGCCACTATGAAAACAGGACACTGAAACTACATTGGCTCAGTCCAGCAGGCTCTTCTTATGTAATAATAATAATAATAATAATAATAATAATAATAATAATAATTTATTATTTATACCCCGCCCATCTGGCTGGGCCTCCCCAGCCACTCTGGTCGGCTTCCATAAAAACCAAAAATACAGTAAAATATCACACGTTAAAAACTTCCCTGAACAGGGCTGCCTTAAGATGTCTTCTGAATGTCAGGTAGTTGTTTATCGCTTTGACATCTGCTGGAAGGGCGTTCCACAGGGCGGGCGCCACTACCGAGAAGGCCCTCTGCCTGGTTCCCTGTAGCTTTGCTTCTCGCAATGAGGGAACCGCCAGAAGGCCCTCGGCGCTGGACCTCAGCGTCCAGGCAGAGTGATGGGGGTGGAGACGCTCCTTCAGGTATACTGGACCGAGGCCGTTTAGGGCTTTAAAGGTCAGCACCAACACTTTGAATTGTGCTCGGAAACGTACCGGGAGCCAATGTAGGTCTTTCAAGCCCGGTGTTATATGGTCTCGGCGGCCGCCCCCAGTCACCAGTCTAGCTGCCGCATTCTGGATTAGTTGTAGTTTCCGAGTCACCTTTAAAGGTAGCCCCACGTAGAGTGCATTGCAGTAGTCCAAGCGGGAGATAACCGCTTGGTACTAAATGCCTCTCCCTTTCAGTGGCCAATTGTTACTTTTGTCACTTGAGGTTCACTGAAATTAATTCTCTCTCTTTCTCTCTCATTTACCAGCTACTCAGTCACAGGATTCATAGATAAAAACAAGGACACTTTATTTCAAGATTTCAAGCGCCTGATGTACAATAGGTAAGGAGTCAAGCTTCAGACATGTAAAACTGGGAAATAAATTCATAACGAATTTTAAAAAATGTTTAAAAGTACTTCCCCCCCAAAAACAGAGTCCTTTTCGTTGAGGTTAATTCAGATGGAAATTCCCGTGTGTCAAAAAAAAGGTTATTTACCGTATTTTTCGCTCTATAAGACACACCAGACCACAAGACGCACCTAGTTTTTGGAGGAGGAAAACAAGAAAAAAAATATTCAGAATCTCAGAAGCCAGAACAGCAAGAGGGATTGCTGCGCAGTGAAAGCAGCGATCCCTCTTGCTGTTCTGGCTTCTGGAATAGCTGCACAGCCTGCATTCGCTCCATAAGACGCACACACATTTCCCCTTACTTTTTAGGAGGGAAAAAGTGAGTCTTATAGAGCAAAAAATACAGTATGTATGCCACTACTGTGGCCTGTGTTTTTGTTAGCCCCAAAATGGAAAATGAGCGAGGTCCCAACTAAAGAAGAATGGCAACTTAAACTGATGAAATATGTGCAGCTTGTGGACCTAACAGATAGAATAAGACAGCAAGAAGAACATATGTTTAGAGAAGATTGGAAAATGTTTATTGAATGTATTGGGGGGAAATTGTGTACACTTGAAAGCGTTGACAGCATTAAGATAAATACAACAGTGTAAACAAGTTTTGATGGATGTAATAATAATGGAATACTAAATGGTTTAGTTTATGTAAAATATGCAGGGATTTATGATATGCAAAATGAACCATGGAAAGAGAAGAAGGGAAGTCATCAACATTTTAAGGTTGCTTAAATGAATATTTCAAATGGTAAAACAGAAAATTTAATAAAAGTTATACAAAGAAAGGAGTCAAGCTTCAGCTATTCATATGTCTCTTCACTACAGCTGACCAAATATTACTGACCTTTCTACTCTTTTTTCTCCTGGCTTTGTAGCTCCAATCCCGTACTGAGAAAGATGTGGCCAGAAGGCAAGTTGAGCATCACAGAAGTGACCAAGCGACCACTGACCGCTGCTACCCTTTTCAAGAACTCAATGATTGCTTTAGTGGACAACCTGGCATCAAAGGTAATAATGGGTTTCGGTTTAAGGCAGGGGTGGGGAACCTTAGACTCAGGGCTAAATGGGACCTCCAGGCACTCTCCATAGGACATACCCCCTCACCAGCCCTGTTCTGCAACTTCCTTGAGTGACTTAGCTGAAATTCTTGCACTGTCATCATGCCTGGATATTGAAACCTCATGACTTTTCGTGTGGCTGGAATGTAGCTTACTGTTCAAAAAAGAGTCACATACTTCTCCTGTGTCCGCTCTTGCCTTTGCCCCAACTCACAATTCACGAGTAGCCTTGGCAAAGTGGCTCTCATGATGGAAAAGGGTCCCAGCACCTGGTCTAATGTCAGTTTTTTTCATCTACCCTGTTTCCCCAAAAGTAAGACAATCCCCCCAATATAAGACCTACTTCCAGTTTTGCCTCTCGCTGTAATATAAGGCCTCCCCCGAATATAAGGCCTCCCCGATAATAAGGCCACCCCGGAATATAAGGCCCCCGAAGCTACCGTAAGGCATTGTACAGTATACAGGTAATAAATTTCCTTTTTTTTTTTTGTTCAACAATAAATGTGTACCGTATTCTTCTTCATGGAAAAAATAAGACATCCCCTGAAAATAAGACCTAGCGCATCTTTGGGAGCAAAAATTAATATAAGACACTGTCTTATTTTTGGGGAAACAGGATATGTAGGATTTCATTATTAAAAATACTAGGCTTCCAAACAACAGCAGCAGCACAGAATTCCTACAGCATGTTCTATGTTCAGAGGGTTAGATAGTGCTTATTGCAACCCTCCTGCCAACACTGAAGAAAGTTGATGATTTTTTTTTAAAGATGAGAAAGCAGAGGTTGATAGGCTAGCTGACCCAGGACTTGAACTGGGCTCTGATGTTTTCCAGAGGTATAATTTCTAAAGATGGGTGATGGGTGCAAAGCTTGCCAGGAAACCACTCTGACCTGGAAGCATGAACCTTTAGTCTAATATGTGGTAGAATTGGTTAACTGGTCAGTCTGGGGTTTGCATATGACTAGTGGCGTGCTATGATTGGTTGCAGACTTAGTTGGTATTTTTATGTTCCGTTGCTGCATGAGCAGAATGAGAAAGGGGGCAGATTTCATGAGCTCTCTGATGACATTAGTGGCAGTCAAGTGTCCTGCAGCCATTCTTTTGCTGTCTTAGCTTTACACCAGTAGGGGAGTCAGGACTTGCCCAGGGGTAATGTAGATAGAATCTGCAACAAGCTGGCCATTCCTTCTGATTGCCCCCTCCCTTTGCTTCTGGAGACGTCCATTTCCTCAGTCTTAGGCTGGTTTAGTTACAGCAGCATAGGATTTACATCGACAATGTTAAAGGTAAAGGGACCCCTGACCATTAGGTCCAGTCATGGCCGACTCTGGGGTTGCAGTGCTCATCTCACTTTATTGGCCGAGGGAGCCGGCGTACAGCATGTGGCCAGCATGACTAAGCCGCTTCTGGCAAACCAGAGCAGCGCACGGAAACGCCATTTACCTTCCTGCTGGAGCGGTACCTATTTTTCTACTTGCACTGTGTGCTTTCAAAGTGCTAGGTTGGCAGGAGCAGGGACCAAGCAACGGGAGCTCACCCCGTCGCGGGGATTCGAACCACCAACCTTCTGATTAGCAAGCCGTAGGCTCAGTGGTTTAGACCACAGCGCCACCCGCGTCCCACACCGACAATGTTACGATGCTGTAAATTTCCTACACGATCATAACCTGGGCTTATGTTGGCATAGAGGACTTAATAGCAATCCAACCCTTGTCTGGTCAGCATAACTTGAGGACAGAATACTACTAGCAGCCAACTTTATCCCATACTAGCAAAGATCTTGGCAAAGGGCTCTGTAAGCCACTTGTGCCTTGCACCCCCAGCAAGAATAGCGCCAGAGGGTTCCTCAGAAACAGACAAGCTTCAAAAACAAAGCATGTAAGGAAAAAGCTCTGCTGCTATTCATACAGGGTTGGTCCCTGTATCTAAGCTCACATGGGAACGGGTCAGTGCAGCGCCTCTGAGGTTTATTTCAGTTTATTTCTCCATCCTTTTTTTTTTTTTTTACTGACTTGAACCTTCTTTTGCATTATGGGCATTAATCACATGATGGGTAGACAGTGCTCTGTGTGAGGCAAAATTATTGAAGCTTTAAAATCTTAATTTAAAAGGCGAAGCAGTAAAGAGACCCAGGGAGAAGGTACAAACAAAATGCATTAGGAGGTCCCATGGGGATTTCTTCCTGCAGAGTGTGTAGGAAAGGTTCTGTCTTGATCATTCAAAAGTTTTATGTGCAATCTTTTCCTTAATGAAGAAGGACTGCTGAGTTCTTCAGAGCAGCAACGTGGACATTAAAGTCTGACTCTTTGGCAGCCATTAAGAGCTTTACAGCTGTCAAGCCAATATGTTAAATAAATGGGTTATAATGGTTGCATTAAATTTTCTTTTATGAGGGAAGCGTAATATTGTGTGCTAAACAGCTGACAAAATGTGCTGTTCAAAAACTGTCCAGTGTTGAATAGCATTAACTTCATTGTTGTTGTCTTTATTTTATTTTTGTAAGATTACATTTGTAATGCACTATATATCTATATCTGTATCTATATCTATATCATCTATATCTTGCTTCTTCAAAAAAACTTGCTGTGGTTGCTAATACGCTGTCAATATACCAAATTAAGAATGTTGGTGCTTACCTGTAAAGACTTAAACAACTTGGGACTAGCTGAATCCTTCAATAGTATAGACCTAACTGGTCACTAAATCTTCAGCCAAGGTACTCCTGGTTGTTTCACAACCAACAGTGATCCATCTTGCATCAACCCAGTGGAGGATCTTTTCTGTTGTGACACCCAGCCTATGGAACAAACCTCCAAGATAATGCAAGTGCCTGTCTGCTTGCTAAGAACTTACCAATTATCCTACTTTTATATCATTTTGCATAAAAATCTTAAAGCAATTCACAATAAAACATTAAAAGTACAACACGAATATTAAGGCCAGTGTATTGAGTTTATCTGGACTTGATTGCTGCTGTATTTGTTGCTTTGTTGTAGTTCTAATGTTTCCAAGCACAATTCAAAGTGTTGGTGCTGACCTTTAAAGCCCTAAACGGCCTCGGTCCTGTATACCCGAAGGAGCGTCTCTACCCCCATCGTTCAGCCCAGACACTGAGATCCAGCGCCAAGGGTCTTCTGGCAGTTCCCTCATTGCATGAAGTAAGGTTTCAGGGAACCAGACAGAGGGCCTTCTCGGTAGTGGCACCCACCCTGTGGAACACCCTCCCTTCAGATGTGAAGGAAATAAGTAGCTATCTTCTCTTTAAAAGACATCTGAAGGCAGCCCTGTTCAGGGAAATTTTTAATATTTAACGCTGTATTGTTTTTAATACTTGATTGGGAGCCGCCCAGAGTGGCTGGGGAAACTCAGCCAGATGGGCGGGGTATAAATAATAAATTATTATTGTTATTATTCTTATTTATTATATTCTAATGTCTGATTATGAACTGCTTTGAGATTTTTATGAAAGGTGAATAAAAAGTAATTTAAATAAAGAGAAAACAGTTTAATAATAATTTAGAAGCCTGCTGATCTTGTTAATGGTCTCCTCTCGGTACCTCTGATTCTGGCCGAATATTTTTGCTTAGATTCTCCATCTGACCTTCAGACTTTCCCCTTTTCCATTCAAATCAGTGGAGCATGTAATACAGTCAAGAGTCTTCGGCCGTGGAGCCATTGGCAGAGTTGTCTTATTGTTCAGACCATAGAAGAGTCCTGATTCACAAGCTCTTATGTTGGGTGGGGGGGATTACCACCCAGGCCAATTAGTGCTCAAGAGACTTATTTAACAATTTGACTGATTACCCTGCAGTTCCTTCCTTAAACTAGAGATTGGGAATGGTGCACAAACCAAATCCCCACCTAAATTGTTGTCAACTACTCTGCGAATATTTGGCCTGTAAATTAGCCTGTTCAATTTTTGGAATAAATGCACTAAATTTTGCTCTGACTCTCCAAGTTCAGGATCTAATGTGTCAGTTATGGCATGCCAATTAACTGCCTGTATAGATCTCAGATTTTTCTAGCACTTAACCTCAGTCCATTTGTCTGTAGGGATTTGCTTCTTGCCGTATATTCCTTTTGGGTAAGGTGAGCAAATATTCTCCTCCTTTCTAAAATGTCGTTTTGTGACTCACTAACCGTAAGAATGACGAGCCATCCCACTCAGTGGATGAAGGAATAAGACTGCATTAGAATGTTAATAACCAAGATATCAGTAGGTATGTGAAAGCATCCATTTAGGAGCATTTATTAGAAAGGATACACCCCAAAGCCTTCACTCTATCTCTATTTATTGTTATATCAGGATCAAAAGAATATCTGGGCACCATAGAAGCTAAATGTACTCCCCCCCCTTCCCTGTCTTATTAAGGGGTTTGTGTGCTCTCATTTCTTGTCAAGCAGATCTTGTAAGTCAGGAAATAAAAGACAAGAGGTGTTTCCCATGCACCTTTTTAAAAATAATATCTTTGGACTGATTTATGCTCCTGCCATGTGTAATGGAGTGTGGCTGATAAATACTAAATCCTTAGAGTTGCCTCTTGAGGCTTTGGGCTTCTTTCAAAAGATCACCAGGGGTCTTTCCTTAATGTTCCTTTCACTGACAGCTGTAGTGAGTGATGGACCATTGTGAGACTTGTTTTTTTTTAATCTCTGGGGACCCCTCTCGTTTGTTTCTTAATCTCTCATTTGCTGGCCGAACCTGCTCCCTTCTCCTTCCTCCTTGTGGTTCCATTTGTTTCCACTGCAAATGAGCTTTGTCAGTGGACTTAATTCCGTCACTTAATAAACCAGGCATCTAGTTGAAATGCATCTTCTCTTAACCTCGGCCAGCATGAAATGTGTAGCATGTCGTTTGTCAAACACTTGCCATAGCAAACCTCTGAATGCTTTTTTAAAAAATAAATAAAAATTGTTGAAGCAACCCTTAATACAATCATTTCCAGGCAATGCTTGCTTTTTCATTTGGATAGCTTGGCCTTCCCCAAGTTAGCAACCTACAGATGCTGTTGGATTCCAGCACACATCAGTCCAACTGGCATGGCCAGTGTTCAGGGCTGATGGGAGTTGCAGTCTAAAACACCTGGAGGACATCAGGTTGGGGGAATAATAATAATAATATAATATTTTTTTATTTATATTCCACCCATCTGGCTGGGTTTCCCCAGCCGCTCTGGGCGGCCCCCAACAGGAAATTAAAAGCACAATAAAATGTCAAATGTTAAACATTTCCCTAAACAGGGCTGTCTTCAGATGTCTTCTAAAAGTCTGGTAGTTGTTTTTCTCTTTGACATCTGGTGGAAGGGCGTTCCACAGGGTGGGTGCCACTACCAAGAAGGCCCTCTGCCTGATTCCCTGTAACCTCATTCTCGCAGGGAGGGAACCACCAGAAGGCCCTCGGAGCTGGACCTCAGCGTCCGGGCTGAACGATGGGGGTGGAGACGCTCCTTCAGGTATACTGGGCCGAGGTCGTTTAGGGCTTTAAAGGTCAACACCAACACTTTGAATTGTGGCTAGCCCTAACCATGTTTAGGACCAACATGGAGGAAGAGGAGCATGCAATTCTCTGGCTTGTTTTCTTTGCAGCGATTATCCGATTTGGAGTATTACATTTGCACTGCCCTGCCCTTGCGCCTTGGCTCTTAGCACTAAAATTGTTGTGTTCCTCACTGCCTCCCACTAGGAACCATACTATGTCCGCTGCATTAAGCCTAATGACAAAAAGTCGCCACAGTTGTTTGATGAGGAGCGTTGCAGGCATCAGGTGGAATACCTTGGACTCCTGGAAAACGTCAGGGTCCGAAGAGCAGGTTTCGCCTATCGTCAAACATACGAGAAATTCCTTCACAGGTAAGGAAAGATAAAACTGACTAGCCTTCAGATGTTTGGGGACCATCTAGAGGCTTGGCAGAAATGACTGAAATGTATCGTGCTGAGTGGTACTGGCTTTATATACCCCCTGCTTTATTTTGGAGAATAAACTAACTTGTATAGGGATTTATTTATTTCTTTCAAAAAAATTTTACAAAGTAATAATCATAAATAAATAAGAATAAAAATGTGCACCCCACCCTGAGACCATTCCATTGTAACTATCCAACCTCCCAAAATTTCAACACCTCTTGCGATGGTTTGACCCATTTCCGTTTTAACAATACAAATTCTACAAACGCCTTCCATATCTCCTCAAAATCATTTCTCCTGCATATTCCCCGTCTTACCTTAATAGCACATGTTAATTTATTATTAATAGTTATATCCCACACGTCTTTATACCATTCTTCCATTTTATATTCTGCTTGCCCCTTCCACTTCCTCACTATAATAACACGTGCAGCTGTCAATAAATTTGTGACCAAGTCTTTCCCAGCCTGCGAACCTTCCACCCCCATCATAAATGCATAATAATGCTACCTCTGGACTTTCAGCCAGTTTTAACCCAGTGATTTCTGTTATCTCCTTAAACACCCTTTGCCAAAAAAATAGTACACATTTACACGTATAGGGATTTCTGTTGGCATTAATGAGAATAGTTTCACCAGGCCAGTTTTATAGACCTTTAATAGGGGGAACCTTTGGCCTCCCAGATGTTGCTGAACATCAACTCATCATCCCATGCCATCTGCCATGTTTGCTGGGGCTGGTGGGAGTTATAATTCTTTTTTTAAAAAAGAAATAATTTTTATTGAATGGTTTTATGTTACAAAAAACAATACAGCCATACTACCACTAAGTATAATTAAGAAATAAAAATTACATACATCCATATTTAGTTTGTTATTTGCTATTTACCGTCTTATTTCCTCCCAAACATTGCATACAACAACACACATATGTGCAGACACCTGCACACCCACACCCACACACAAAATGATAATAATGAAAGTAAATATTTTTTCCCCTTTTATCTTCCAAAATCTTTTCTTCAACTTTGGCTTCCTGTCAAGTCCCTTTGCATATATTTTATCTTACATTTGAATGTACACAAAACAATAAACTTTCTATATAATTTTTCTAATACATTCTGAAAACATAATAAATCCTTAATTGTTGTCCACCTCCTTTTAGTTCCTTTATCACTCGAATGCTAGCACGGAGTCAAAACTATTATTGTATTTTTGAACATAACTTCTATAACCATCCCATTTTTCCACTAATTTTTGCTTTGAGTTTCCTCTGAGTTTACTAGTCAATTGAGCCGTCTCCACCAATTCCTGTAATTTGATTTGCCAATCTGTTATTTTTGGAGCCTCGTGATCTTTCCATCCCTTGGCCACAAGTATACGAGCCGCTGCGGTTGCATACAAGAATACCTCTCTTAGATTTTTTGGGATCTCTTTATCTAAAATACTTAATAGAAATGCCTCCGTTTTTTTAGTAAAAGTTATCCCCATCATCTTTTTTAATTCATCGTATATCCCGCCCCCAAATCTTAATCTTTTCACACGTCCACCACATGTGGATCATGTGGGAGTTATAATTCACCAGTATCTAGAGGGCCATTGTTTCCCCTCCTTTAACACCTCTGCTTTAAAATCTTTTCATGTAGTTTTGTGGTCATAGCTTTGGTTTCTTAGAGCCCAGCTTGGTATCATCCCTGTAGGATAAATTCAATGTCCAAAAGTTGTGTGGTTCTCCCACTACCTCTTTTCTCCCAGCCGATTAGCACAAGAAATATTTTCCCCATCCGTGGTTAGCAAGCAGAGAGCTGGAACCAAGAGCAAGAGTTTGGCTGTCTGAATAGATCAGGTATTTACGCCACGGGCTCCCTGTGGCAGAGCAGGAGCTCCTCAGCAGATCTAAATGAAAATGGATGCGCATGCATGCTCCCAAGCGCACACTCCGGTGCAAAGCTATACGCCATTTTCGGCAAAGCACCTTTCTGTGTGACTGAATATGTGAGTTGCAGCTTCTTTAATTCCAAAGAGATACCGAGGTCACCTTGGACTCCGAATGCTGCTATTTATGCTGGTGATAAGCTGTTAAAGCTTGAGCAAAGAAATTCAGATGGGAGAGCAGGGTTGCCTTGTAGTGTGCCTCTGCTTTAACTTGGGGAGTGGCTGCTGAGACCATATAATACCGGTCCTGAAAGACCTACATTGGCTCCCAGTACATTTCCGGGCACAATTTAAAACCCTAAATTGCCTCAGCCCTGTATACCTGAAGGAGCGTCTCCACCCCCATCATTCAGCCCAGATACTGATGTCCAACTCTGAGGGTCTTCTGGCAGTTCCCTCCCTGTGAGGTTACAGGGAACCAGGCAGAGGGCCTTCTTGGTAGTGGCGCCCACCCTGTGGAACGCCCTCCCGTCAGATGTCAAGAAAATAAACCACTATCTGACTTTTAGAAGACATCTGAAGGCAACCCTGTTTAGGGAAGTTTTTAATGTTTGATGTTTTATTCTGTTTTTATTCTGTTGGGAGCCGCTCAGAGTGGCTGGGGAAACCCAGCCAGATGGGCGGGGTATAAATATATATATATTTTTTTTTACTATAGGCAGCCCTTTCCTGTCTTTGGCTAGGATTTTGTAAGGCATTCTTGGGCCATATGGACAACTACAGTGGTACCTCGGGTTACATACGCTTTAGGTTACATACGCTTCAGGTTACATATTCCGCTAACCCAGAAATAGTGCTTCAGGTTAAGAACTTTGCTTCAGGATGAGAACAGAAATTGTGCTCTGGCGGCGCAGCAGCAGCAGGAGGCCCCATTAGCTAAAGTGTGCTTCAGGTTAAGAACAGTTTCAGGTTAAGTACGGACCTCCGGAACAAATTAAGTACTTAACCTGAGGTACCACTGTATACTCAAAGCCAGCTGTGCATTCTCTGTCTCTTAGCTCCAGGAGACAACTGCTGGAATTCAGCAGGTGGGAGATATTGTTGTCGAGCAGGCAAGGGCAGAAGACTTGCCAGTTGTTGCACCTCTTATTGCTTTCTGTGCCTGAAAAGGCCTCTGACTTAAGCACCTACAATACCTATTGACTTGCTAGGCTGGTGAAGGTCCTTGTTCAGTCCCAAGAGTCCTTGGCAGATAGGAATAATTCTGCTTGATCCAGGCCCCACCCTCTTATCAACTGAGTTACTCTAACCCATTCAGTGTATTTATCTGGAGTTTCATTCTGCAAAACTGGAACATCCTTAAAGCTTGGTAGTCAAATAGCTCATTCAAATGATCTGTCAAACAGTAAGATGACACACCGTGGAACATAAACCAGTTTGAACCCAGTTTGACTGAAGCCTGCACAGGTCACTGATTCCATTATCTGCATTTGCAATTCCTTTCCATGTGAAGTGGAAAAAGATAAAGTCCCATCGCATTTGTTGAGGTCATGCTGGGGATGCCCTAGTAATAATAATAATAATAATAATAATAATAATAATAATAATAATGATAATTTTTATTTATACCCCACCCTCCCCAGCCAAGGCCGGGCTCAGGGTGGCTAACAAGCAATAATAAAAACAAATTGAATGAATACAACTTAAAAACAAAATTAAAATACAACATTAAAATATTGAAACCTCATCGCAGGAGTAGAAAGGAAAAGAAAGAGGGGGAGGGAATCAAATTGGCTCCAAGCCAAAGGCCAGGTGGAACAACTCTGTCTTACAGGCCCTGCGGAAAGAAATAAGATCCTGCAGGGCCCTGGTCTCATGAGGCAGAGCGTTCCACCAGGCCGGAGCCAGTGTTGAAAAGGCCCTGGCTCTGGTTGAAGCTAATCTAACTTCCTTAGAGCCCGGGACCACTAGGGTGTTGCTATTTATGGACCTTGAGGCTCTCCGTTGGGCATACCGGGAGAGGCGGTCCCGTAGGTACGAAGGTACATACTGGCTCCCAGTATGTTTCCGGGCACAATTCAAAGTGTTGGTGCTGACCTTTAAAGTAAAGTAGCCCTTTACCATGATACTGATGAGTCTGGGAGTGAGCAGAGATGGCAAACACAACTCCAACAGTGCTTTCTTTTAAAATTCTGGTTTGCAGGTACAAGATAATCCCTGAATTTACTTGGCCAAATCACAAGCTCCCATCGGACAAGGAGGCTGTGAAAAAACTGATTGAGCACTGCGGGTTTCAACACGACGTGGCCTACGGCAAGACCAAGATTTTCATCCGCACGCCTCGGACACTCTTTACATTGGAAGAACTACACGCCAAGATGCTTGTGTGGGTTGTTCTCTTCCTACAGAAGGTGAGAGGCAGTAGCAAAAGCTGCTCTAAAATAACCCAGCTCTAGCCACTGCGGGCTTATTAAAGGTGGCAGTATGGCCTGTGGCAGATTCCCAGTGCACTGTTAGCTTACTCTTTATGCTGAACCTGATTTGTAGGGAAAGGGTTCCAGTTCCATTTTGGAGTCAGCTGTTAATGCAAATCCATTTCCCACGATTTGCATTAGAGAAGCAGTTCAAACACTAGCCTCCAAAGTTTTCCAAGGGCTACAAGTCTTGTGTCAGGTAATTACCGTATTTTTCGCTCTATAAGACGCACCAGACCACAAGACGCACTTAGTTTTTGGAGGAGGAAAACAAGAAAAAAAATATTCTGAATCTCAGAAGCCAGAACAGCAAGAGGGATCGCTGCGCAGTGAAAGCAGCAATCCCTCTTGCTGTTCTGGCTTCTGGGATAGCTGCGCAGCCTGCATTCGCTCCATAAGACGCACACACATTTCCCCTTACTTTTTAGGAGGGAAAAAGTGAGTCCTATAGAGCAAAAAATACGGTAGTTGGTTTGTCGAATTAGCCATCAAAATCCGAATTCAGCACAGGGAAACTGGGCACTTTTAAATAAACTGGGCTAACTAAAAAGACTTGTGCAAACCTGATTTGCAGCAATAAGCAGTTAGTATGTTGTAACTTTAAAACAATTGTTGACCTTTGCTTACCTTTAATCCAGTTAGAAAGCTGGTTATGGTACAAGAGGAATGGACAAGGCAGGGGTGGCATTTTGGAGCAAGACAGAGAGGGACGTGATTGGGCATAAAAGTTCCAGGGCACCCATCTGGGGCCATATTTTCTAACAGAGGACACCAGAAATGAGGGCTTGAAAATCGTGTCGTCTCAAACATAAACCTCATCCCTTGTAAATCCAACTTTGTAGCCTTTTTGTGCAAGCCGCAACCAAAGATAGGAATAGTAAAAAAGCACACTTGTGATGATTGCTTTTAATAACCCTTTTACGTTATGATTACAATAAAACACAACGTCGTAAATCTGCTCAGAATAAGGGATAAAATTAACGACGTTTCTTGCAGTGGGAGGCCTAGAAACATCAGCACTGGTATGTTCTGTTTTGTGCATAGCAGTCCTCACAAAGTATAAACGGTTGTTACTCCAGCTTGCATCTCTGTAGGACAAAGGCAGGACTGATTTCTGTAAATGATCCCTTTTGCTATTGCTTGTATGACAGCTTTCCCCACTGCTAGAATGTCCCAATGGGTAAGAGAGGGAAATGGTTGCTGCTTTGCAGTAGCTTGCCCCTTTTACTGTTGCTACCAGCAGGAAGTAGGAAATGAATTTTTAATGTAATGCTAGAATATTGATTCATTACAGCGCCCATTAAGTAAACAGAAAAGGGGATTTATGGAAGTGTGATGGGCCTTGTGATGCCATAGATTTCTTTGGAGGGACTTGATTTTCTAAAACAAAAAAAGAAAGAAAAGGTAATTAGAGGCCTTACCTGGCTTGAAATGCTTTGGAATTGTTATTACATAATTCCTTAAAGACCTATATAGCTTAGCCTAGTTTTTGCTCCATCATGCTTCTACTTAGAACTGCTACTTGTTTTCCAGCAGATGGAGCCCTTGCAGGCTTCCAGTGAAGAGATGAAGATTAAGCTTCATATAAAAAATAAGACAAAAAAATGAGGCAGTTCGGTTTCTGTGTCACTTTTGTGTGCTTCTTCAGAATGTTTAATAGTTAGCAACTCCCCTTTTTATTTGCCGCTGAACAAGCTTTTGTTCCTCCCCAAATCTGTCTCCGTCTTGCACATTATGTGCAAAACGTGACTGTAGAAAATGCTGGAAGAAACTGCAGTCCTGAGGCGCAAGAATTTTTGGGAGATTGTGGAAAATGAGAGAGGGATACAGAATTTTGTTGATGGGATGAAGCACTGCTCTTGGCTCACTGGAGAGTCTGTGGAGGGTTCTGGATTTGCAGTCTTGTGATGATGATGATGATGATGATGATGATGTTGCTGTGGTTGTTGTAATATGCAAGAGAGATAGATGGTGATCATGGCAACCTTGCTTTCTGTCCATCATTCTCTATCTTTCATATTTTGTGTACTTCACAAGACTCAGCTGTTGGGGTTAATCACGTCATAGTTCAGCCTCCCCTGCTTAACGGAACTTGGAGGGTTTATTTATTTATTTGCATCTACAGTCAAACCTCTAGGGACACAGGTGGCGCTGTGGGTTAAACCACAGAGTCTAGGCCTTGCCGATCAGAAGGTCGGCGGTTTGAATCCCCGCAACGGGGTGAGCTCCCGTTGCTCAGTCCCTGCTCCTGCCAACCTAGCAGTTCGA
The DNA here is from genome assembly GCF_964270895.1 of Podarcis filfolensis. NCBI lineage: Eukaryota > Metazoa > Chordata > Lepidosauria > Squamata > Lacertidae > Podarcis > Podarcis filfolensis. Next base: position 39,323,459 of record NC_139615.1, read on the forward strand.
AAGCATGTCAAAGTGCAAGTAGATAAATAGGTATCGATCCAGCGGGAAGTTAAACGGTGTTTCCGTGCACTGCTCTGGTTCGCCAGAAGCGGCTTAGTCCTGCTGGCCACATGACTCGGAAGCTGTACGCCGGCTCCCTCGGCCAATAAAGCAAGATGAGTGCCGCAACCCCAGAGTCGGTCACGACTGGACCTAATGGTCAGAGGTCCCTTTACCTTTACAGTCAGATCTCAGTTCTCAAATGGCTCTGTTTTCAAACGTTTCGGCTCCCGAACGCTGAAAACCCAGAAGTAAATGCTCCAGTTTTCGAACGTTTTTCAGAACCCAAACGTCCGACGCAGCTTCCGTTTTGAGTTTCCCTTTTGAATTGAGGCTTCTGCTTTCAGTTTTTGGTTTCCGAAATTCAAACGGTCTTCCAGAACGGATTATGTTCAAAAACCGAGGTTCCACTGTATAATCTTTCCGCGCCAAGTGTCCAAGGCAGCTAAGAGTAACAATATGCGCTTTTTTATTTTTTTATTTTTTTAAAGCTTGTGTCGAGGGATGACTTTCAATAGATCGCAGCGAGGGAGCTGCTCTGCTACGTACGAAACCCTGACCCAGAATCAGGTCATCTACGAATGATTTAGCACCGGGTTCCCCACGAACGTGCGGTGCGCCAAGGGTGAGAGGCGGCCCCCTTCCGGCCGCGCTTGGCTCCCCGGGCGGACGGCTCTCCGCACCGGGAGGCGGCGCGGGCACGTGACAAACCGGCTATCTGAGGCCAACCGAGGCTCCGCAGTGCTGCGGTATCGTTACGTTTAGGGGGGATTCTGACTTAGAGGCATTCAGTCATAATCCCACAGATGGTAGCTTCGCCCCATTGGCTCCTCAGCCAAGCACATACACCAAAGGTCTGAACCTGCGGTTCCTCTCGTACTGCGCAGGATTACGATCACAACAACACATCATCAGTAGGGTAAAACTAACCTGCCTCACGACGGTCTAATGTTTTTTACCATACGTGGTGGGAATGTAAGAAAGTGAAAGGCTTCTGGGAAATGGTATATAATGAATTGAAGAAGATACTAAAATACACATTTATAAAGAAACCAGAGGCCTTTCTGTTAGGAATTTTAGGAAATGAGATAAAGAGAAAGGACTGTAAATTTTTCCAATATGCAGTGACAGCTGCAAGAGTGTTACTGGCTCAGAAATGGAAACAACAAGAAATACCGTCGATGGAAGAATGGAGAATGAAGCTGTTAGACTATGCTGAGTTGGGTAAATTGACTGGGAAGATTAGATATTTAAGAGACCAAAAGTTCATCGAGGACTGGGGAAAATTTGTGGAATATCTGAAAAGTATTAGTGAGGGACAGATAACGCTAGAGGGATTTAAAGAAGCACTGTGAAATTTGAGAAGTATTGTTAAAAGGGAATAGAAAAGGAAAGGTTTAAACAATGACAATACAAACTTAAGGAATGCGTAACTTAAATAAGGACTATGGATGATTTACGGAAAAGCTGAAGGAAGTCCAGAAAAGAAATACTTTGTGAAAAATTGGATGTGAAATTATTGTGTGTTTTTTGTTTTTGTTGTAAATTAATAAAAATTATATATATATATAAAAGAGTAACAATATGCAAATGCAATAGAAAAGCAAATGAAGTGAAATGACAATTAAAAGAACAATAAATAAACGCAAGGGCAGGTTTAAACAAAGCAGCAAAACAAATCCCCCTCAGCGATTTTGAAGGCTTCTACTGTCCATTGAAAAGCCAGCTGAGAAGAGACTAAATAGGCCTGGTTGAGAAGCAAGTTCAAAACGCTGGTGCAGCCACTGAGAAGACCCTTTCCAGGATCCTTGCCAAATGTGCCTCATGTGTTGGTGTGACCCAGAAATCCATTATTTTCTGAGAACCTTAAAACTAGGCAGGTTCTTGCATGAGAAGTCATGTTCCAATGTTTAGGAGAATGCTCCCCAACATGATGCTCTCCTGATGTTTTGGACTACCATTTTCATCAGCCTGTGCTGTCCTGGGGCAGATGGTAACTCTGGCTCAGCATATGAAGGGCACTACATTGGGGGAAGGGACGCGGGTGGCGCTGTGTGTTAAACCACAGAGCCTAGGACTTGCCGATCAGAAGGTTGGCGGTTCAAATCCCCGCGACAGGGTGAGCTCCCGTTGTTCGGTCCCAGCTCCTGCCAACCTAGCAGTTCAAAAGCACATCAAAGTGCAAGTAGATAAATAGGTACCGCTCCGGCGGGAAGGTAAACAGCGTTTCCGTGCGCTGCTCTGGTTTGCCAGAAGCAGCTTAGTCATGCTGGCCACATGACCTGGAAGCTGTACGCCGGCTCCCTTGGCCAATAAAGCGAGATGAGCGCCGCAACCCCAGAGTCGGCCACGACTGGACCTAATGGTCAGGGGTCCCTTTACCTTTACCTTACATTGGGGGAAGGTGGACTTAGGGCTTTGAGTATCATCTGAAGTTTCTGAACGCTGTTCTGAAGACTTCTTCGCACAGCCAAACTGCGGAACTAGGTCCCACAAGAGGCAGTGATGGCTCCCCATGTGGATGGCTTCACAAGAGGTTTGCACAAATTCATGAAGGATATGGCTATTAGTTTCTGCTAGCCACGATGGCTGTGCTGGGCCCCCACGGTCAGAGGCAGTAACGCTTCTGAATACAACCGTATTTTTCGCTCCATAAGATGCACTTTTTCCTTCCTAAAAAGCAAGGGGAAATGTCTGTGCGTCTTATGGAGCGAATGCATGGTCCCTGGAGCCGAATTGCCCAGGGGCGAAAAGCAGATCATGTAATGGCGCAAAAACGTGGTTACAAAGCACGGATCCACATGGATTCTCAGGATTTTTGCATTGGGCTACCCCAAACTCACCGTCAAATCACATGTCTGTGGCCATAGCATGAGCCACAAAAATCATACATCCACTGTTTCGTTCCGAATATTTTTTTTCCTTGTTTTCCTCCTCTAAAAACTAGTCGCATCTTATGGTCAGGTGCGCCTTATGGAGCGAAAAATACAGTAGTTGCTTGTCCTTTTATGGGTATTTGAGTTGGTTAGAGTTCAGTCCCCATAGGGGACATCTGCATATTTCTGCATTGCAGTTGGACCAGATGATCCTCAGGGTTCTTTCAAACTCTGCGCTTTGATTCTATGAAACCACAGGAGGGGAGAGTGTTTTTGCGCTTATGTCCTGTTTGTGGGTTAGCTACTGCAAGAACAGGATGCTGGTCTAGATGGGCCAATGACCTGGTCTAGCAGGCTCTTCTTACTGTTTGGAGGCAGTCCCAGGTAGAGTGTGCATGTTGTTCTAATCCGAATGAGATGTAGCCGGGGCATTTGTCACCATGGCTAAACCGGACGTTTCAAGGAAGGGGTACAGATGGTGCCCTGGCCTCAGTTGAGCAACAGCGTATGCTTTCTTTGCCATTGCCATTCAAAGTGTCATGAATAACTGGGGTGGGGAAGCTCAGAGGTGGAATTCTCCAGCTGCTTCATGTTCAACCAGTTATCTATTTAATAAGTGGTTTGCTTCAAGTAGCTGTATGATACCTCTATGAAAATAAACACAAGCAGTGTTATCTCTGCGTTCTCTCTGAAAAGAGCCAGCAGGACTTAAATAGCAAATGTAATGGTGTCTCTTCAAATCAGACTTCTAACACCTTCCTCTTCGCCCTGATCATCCTCAGGTTGACTATTCCTGTAATGCAGACTCAAGCCATTTAGGACGCTTCCAAGCTTTGCTTCTATCAGAAACCATCACACTTGGTTCCCCCTGCCACCTCGTCCTTTTATAAAGGCATTAGGTTTGGTTGCATCTGTGAGGTTGAACTGCTAGACTCCGTGCAGTTGTGCAAGAAGACAGGCTTATTAATGTTTCAGCCCAGCACACAGGAATGTCCCTTTTGTTGAAAGGGCTGTGTGTCTGCCATCCTTTCCAGTATTGTGAGCTGACAGTGTTTCCCCCCACCCCTTCTCTTGTCTATCCTCCCCCCTTTGCCTTGAGGCATTTTATTTCCCCAGACACTCCTCTCAGGAGGCTTGTCAATCAAGACCCTGCAGCTGCTGTTGCCATAGCAACATGGCGGTGGTGGTGGAAATAAGTAGATGGAGAGAGGAGATGAGAACAAAAGCTGCAGCTGACTTGTCATAATTTAATATTTTGCTTTTCTCTGTCCCAACATGCCCTTAAAGCTGTACATACTAGGAATGGGTGAGCTGCCAAAAAAAGAAGACGACGACGACGAGGCTTCCACTATTAACAAAAGACTGTGTTTTCATATTAGATTACAGTCCAACAGCTGTAATCAGAGAAGGGCTTCTGCAAAGTGACCCACATCAGGGATGATATAAGGCGTTTGCCCTCGATTTAGAAGGCATTTTCCTGTCTTGTGTGCTGGGGTTGTGGAAAGAAGTAGAAATGGGAATTGTTCTATATCTGATGTAACATACCTGACGTGCCATTACGTAGGGATCTTCAGCCAAAATCCTCCAACGTTTCTGAACACCCATTGCTGCATTGCAAAGGCCATTTATTCCTGCCTTTAGCCCAGTGGTTGGGCCACACATAAACTTGGAAACCAGTATGTTTAACATACTGCACACTGCACACTGAAGTCTGGATATATGAAGAACTCTAGTTTAATGAGTAAGCCAAGTTGCATGTGCCCTGCCCTCCGAGTATATTATCAATTTCACAGAACCACATTTATTCTGTGTGCAGCAATACAATATCCACTTTTCTGACTCAAACTGTGGTGTCCCTAACGTTAATTAAAAATGGAGCAGGGGAACAGGCATTGTCTCTGACCCCATAATTAGTGAGGCACAGTAGGAGAACCTTCATAATTTTATCAGTTTCCACTTTGAATATAAAACTGAACATCTTTTGTGTTCCTCGTTCTGCAGAATTTTGCCCCTCTCTAAGGGCTCTTTTACCTAATTTTGGAGCCTAGCAGCTTAGAGGCAGATTTTTTTTCCCTGCTGCAATATCAACAGCAACCTCTGAAGAACAGATCCCATTTGCAACGCTCTGGAAGCCATACAGCAAAGCTCGTGACCGTGTGGAATTTATCTTGCTAGTTTCAGTTTTGGTGCCTGGAGGATCAGCTGTGCTTTGACAGTGTGAAATGTTGTTTGCCTAGCAGCTCAGGCGCCTGTGAAGCAGGGTTGGTAGGAGAGGGCACATGTGCGTCTGCTGTAGCAAGCACGAAAATATTTTTGCAAGGTTTGTACAACCATAACATGTCTCTGTGTTGCACTGTTGGCATTTAAATTTCAGAATGAATTACTCGGTTTTGGCGTGGAGTTTATGTGTAACTGTTGGGTTGGGGTTTTAGGCGCTTGGATCTGGTGGAGGAAATCTTCAAGGGCTAACACAAATGCTTTTTCCAGTGAAATTGGAGTTGCGAGGTACTTTCTGAGCGGAATCTAAATACAGACATCCTGCCTCTCTTTTCTGCCAATGCCCCTCTGTTGACAAGGACAGTAGATGCTAAAAGAATGTTCTTGATTTGTTTCCTCCATGGCGCCATCCTATTCGGCCAGAGCCTCGTTACTTTTTAATGTGGCTTATTGTTGATCTCTTTAAGGTGCAGATAGTCCTATCATTCTGGTTATCCACACAAAAGCCCCCTATGAGGTAGTCTCTTCTAACGCCTTGCAATGATGGGGGTCTAAGCAAAATAGCATAATAATTAAGGGTATCCTTGTCCAACCCCCTTTTATGAAAGGTTCATTCACTTGATGCCCCAACAACTGTGATGGGGAAAGTTGAGGTATAGCAAGAAGTTACCTTGTTGTTGTTGTTTAGTCGTTTAGTCGTGTCCGACTCTTCGTGACCCCATGGACCAGAGCACGCCAGGCACTCCTGTCTTCCACTGCCTCCCGCAGTTTAGTCAAACTCATGCTGGTAGCTTCGAGAACACTATCCAGCCATCTCGTCCTCTGTAGTCCTCTTCTCCTTGTGCCCTCCATCTTTCCCCAAATCAGGGTCTTTTCCAGGGAGTCTTCTCTTCACATGAGGTGGCCAAAGTATTGGAGCCTCAGCTTCAGGATCTGTCCTTCCAGTGAGCACTCAGGGCTGATTTCCTTCAGAATGGATAGGTTTGATCTTCTTGCAGTCCATGGCACTCTCAAGAGTCTCCTCCAGCACCATAATTCAAAAGCATCAATTCTTTGGCGATCTTTATGGTCCAGCTCTCACTTCCATACATCACTACTGGGAAAACCATAGCTTTAACTTTGTTGGCAAGGTGTTATTAGATTTATTTCCTGTTGTGGATATTGAACACTGCTGGTGGTAGTGTTGTGCTGCAGCATATCTTTCTCCTGAGCCAAACCATCCAGTCTGAGAGGACTAATGCAGTAGTTATTAAAAAGGGGGTGGTCTTCTTCCCTCTCCCCTTTCAAAAGTGTGGTTCGTAGGTGATGGTCTTTCAGATGTTAAGTTCTGACATCCTGCACAACACCAAAGACAGGGCATCCTAATTGAAGCACTCCTAACAGATGAATGTCCATTCTTGAAAGGCTTCAGTGAAGATGCCAGCTTCCTTAGGCAGGATCTTTCTTCTTTTGTTTGCTTGGTTTCGGAGTTTGGAAATTCTCCTAAGTCCAACAGCTTTGTTACAGACATTGCTTACTGACTCATCTTCACAGCAATTCTTCGAACACTTCTGTGTAGTGCAAGTGCAAGACTTCTGCTGACTTCACAGTAGCTACAGATTTTGAAGTGGGTTCAAGGTCAGCATTTCATTGGCAAAAGCCCATGCATATTCATTGGGAGTCAGTGACACTGAGCTCAGTGAAACAGTTCCAGGTCAATGTACATCGGGTTGCAGCCATACTGTCGGGTCATGGCATGCCTCGGAAGTTATTTTCATGAAACTCAAGCACATACCGCTAGGCTCCTCGGGGTCAAAACCATGTTGCACTAAATGCATAGTCAAAAACCATGTCGGGGAATTTTAAAAATGTAATAGGAGGCATTAAATTTTCATTGGCACCCACAGGAGCCTTTTATCTCAGGCTTCTTGTGGGTTTGATGAGTGTTTTTCATCAGGATTACAGCTTGGGAAACGAGGTTTCATCTTCACATGCTGCAGTCCCAATGAAACACCCCCCACCACAAAGTATTAAAACTTTTAAAATCCCCTGACATGGTTCTTAACTACAAATTACGATCAACGTCTAGAGCCTGATCCTTATTTGGAAGCTTTGGCCATGTACTAGTCTTGTGTGCTTTGGATCCTGTGATTTTTATTTTTTATTTTTTTTGTAGGCTGCCTGCCTTTTCCACAGGCTTGTCAAGTTAACAGTACTGTGGGAGGGCCTGGTCCCTTTGCTTGACTCTTCACTGTCACTCCTTGCACAGCACTCGTAATTTAGGCTGCAGTGGGGCGTGTTTGCTCTTCGGCTTTTATCAATCTTTTAAATAACCTGCCTTTTTAATGATGCATTATGGTAGGTGTTAGAATGGAAGCCACTTCAGATCCTGGAAAGCATCTCACTGCTGTCGTTTCCTTGAACTCATCTCTTTTTTTTCTTACCATACTGGGTAGAGTGGAACTCTTGTACTTCTCTCCCACATGCCTCCTCCCTCCTCCCCCCGCCCCACAATTTTACCACCTCCAGAACCATATTTTGAGAAATAATGATGCATGTCACACATTGAAACAGATGGGGCTGTGCTCTTTATTTGCATATTTTAAAGTGAAATGTGTTTGTCATGAGTACAGTTCATCCCCCCCCCCCACCACACACACAGACAATTTTGGGGAAGGGAAGGAATTGTCCTTTGACTGTCAGTAAAAGAGAAGTTAAAAACAAACGTGATTCCTAATGTGGGGAGAGTTGGTTCGGAATTCTCACCTTAGGGCTGGGGGGTTCTGAGACTCGCATCTGGAGGCCTCACCTTATAGCCCGATCAAGGCCCAGGTTTGATTCAGCAGATAGCCAAATTCTATGAGCAGACTAAATTATAAAGCCAGAATGCAAACTCTGTTAAATGAACAGTGACAGCCTGTTCAGCATCTACCGTCGTAGCAGATTTATGAAGATGTGCTACCCTTGCTAAATAAGAAGCTGTGTCCTAATGGCATAGCAGTGAAGGGTCAAAGGGAATGGATTCAACAGCGAAATAGGAAATATGACCTCTGAAGGCCTTTCTAAAAAGCCCCAGTGTATATGTTGGGGATAATATCCACGTAAATATTAAAAAGCACTAGTACTGAACAAGAGCTAAATGTATGGTAATCATGTTCCTGTACTGGAATGGGAGGGAATAATTTCCACTACGCTTTAAGCTGGGGAGGGGGAAGAGATGCAGTAGTTGTATTTCTGTGGGAGAGAGGGTCTTACTTGTGACTATACTGTGATCGTTCCCGCCCACCGAATCACCATGACTTATGGCATGAAAATATACATAGAATGATTATTCTCTCAAGGATCAGCATCTCTGTTTGGGGCAGAGTGAAGCGAAGCTTTTAGCTTTGCTTGCTTAACGTTTTTTGTTTCTTCCATTTTAAGTTTCGACGATCCCCAAAAGGGCAAGAGGTGCTGGGTTGGGTTTGTGATCTAGGTGGGAAGTTGGCAGTCAGGAGACTCTGGCAGGCAGGAAAAGGTCAGTGGAAGCCAACTAACATAGAAGAGGTGAAGGGAGGAGATGTCAGAAAGCAATCACAGAGCAGCATCAAATGGGGGAAAGAGCACGGACTCACCTTCCAGTCTTAACGGGCAAGAAAGTATATAAGATAAACCACCTCTGATGTATTCTGCCTTCTCTATTCTACATTGAATTTCTGCTCCCATCTATATTGAATCTCTACTCTGTTTTGATGAATAATGCTTACCTGTCTTCTTTCGCTCCCAGAATATGGCCTTTTGACCACTCAAAAGGCCTTTTGTCAGGGGAAACTCTTGAAGCTTCCGCAACTTGGTCCTGGGGACTTGTCTTTTGTTAAGGACTCCCTTTGTGAGTGTAGCCCGGAGGCATGCCTGAACTGGGTAATTGGCCTGGCTGGGAGTGAGGGGGCTGCTTTTTGTTGATCTTTTGACTCTTAGAGAGGTTTGGGTAGCTTTCATAATACGGGCTGAGAGTGTCTCAGATTTTTGAGAATCCCTCTGTACTCCAGATTCGGTCCAGAATGCAAAATCCACCCAGTCAAGTGAATAATTTGCTTCAGTGTTCCCCAAACGCCGAAGGGAAAAATGGACTCTGCTTTGGGTCCCTGTACTGACTCATCTCTTCAGTGGGTTGGGGCAGGGGAATAGCAACCCTGGCTTATTTTGGAAAGCAAGAACATATCCCCCCCCCCAGCATTGACTATTATTTCTTGCTGTGCTACGTGCAGCAGCATATGGAAGGAGGAAAGGTAGCTGTAAGGCAAGCTAAAAAAAAACAAAACAAATACCCCTGCAATAATACTTAAGTGCAGTTTAGAAAATATAGCGTTAAGAGTAACAGAAAAAAATGATGCCCGTGGGGAACATGCGTGAGGCTGTAAATCTTTTTTCTTTTTTAAAATGGGAAGCTTGACACTTGTGTATGTTGTCACATGTATGCATACATTCATCCTTTGGCAAAGCTCACTGCCCTATGCAGACAAAGAGCTACTATGAACTGAAGAGACCTTGGACGCATTCCAGATAACTGTCATGTGCAGACTTAAAGACTAGCCGATTTATTGTTTCATGTGCTTCCGTGGGCTAGAATCCACTCCATGGAAGTTTATAAATGTATTGGTCTTTAATGTGCCACAATACTCTTTGTTGTGTTTGTTCCAACAAATACGGCTACTGCTCTGCAAGTTGTAACCCACCAAATAGCTTTGCAAGACCACCCACTGGGCAAACAGGGGTTTACACAAGTGTCGCATTACTCCTCCCGGCAAGTGTGCAGAACAAGCAATCCTCAAGCCCTGACTTAGAATTATGTCTGAAGAAGGATCGCTGTTTTGTGCCAAACGAACCACAAAGTCAAGGTTTGTTCTTGGCTTACCACTTGTGATTTGTTAAAGCAAAACAAAGCAAACCATCTTCCTTGGTTCAGATGTCACACTAGGCCAGGGACTATTATATTCCATTGTATTATTTATTGTTTGTATTTGATGTGTTTGCCATGCTGGGCTCATAAATTTAGTGATGTGTTTGCCATGCTGGGCTCATAAATATTTGTAGCCCACCCTTCACAAATGGTGTCCCATAAAAGAACAATTAGAATAAAGTACAATGTAGGGAGCAGCAAAGCATGCATGATTTGTTCATGCACAGCTAATCATGGTTTACAGTAGCTTACCAATTTTGTGCAACTTCAAAGTATTTTACTTTAACAATGCCTGCCTGTCTGCAACACATTCTTGATTACTTTCTGTATTTTAGTAGCAATAGACACGCGCGCGCACACACACACACACACACACACACACACATCAAAGCAGGATAGATGAAAAGATGATAATGCAACTGGTAGCTTGGGGAAAAGGCCACTTAAGTTTTGCTCTGGTTCCTAAACACTTTGGAGCTCTTGCTCAGGCAGCTCACAGCTTGTGGGCAGCTGCCAAAAAGAACTCAGTTTATCTCATAACATAGCAGAAGAGATGAGCAGCAAAAGTGGCATGCTGAAAGAAGATACCTTTGTGGGATAACAGCAACAAGCTTATGTGGTGATGCATACACCAATGCAATATCCTACTTACATTCTCTTTGACCAGTTGTTGTTCCAAGTAGAGACTGGAAATATGTGTGCGGGTGTAGCATTAATGCAGGGTCACTCAATAGGTTGGCTAGAAAATCTAGCATTTAGTCTGACCGCAGGTGGAAGGATGGATTTAAACTCAGCGGAGCAGGGTTTCCCCTTGGCTCAGTTTTTGGGGTTGAAGCAAGATTGATGATTCGTTTCTACTGCACGTAGGAAGGTATATCCTAACTGCTCTAGGTTGACAGAACTCTTTTCCCATGAAGGTTCACCAGTGCCTTAACCTGAGCGTATTTCAGGAGCAGAGTTTAAAAAACGATCTCTTTGATATGGATATGATAGCTATGGTGAATTGTTCACAAGTGTTTCTTCATTTAAACTCGATACTTTGCTGTTTTTCATTAACTTATTCTGAGACCCCCAAGTCTCTGGAATAGGGTAGGACAGTGGTTTTCAACCAGTGTGCTGTAGCACCCTGGGGTGCCTTGAATGATGGTCAGGGATGCCATGGGCAACCACTTGCCTCTGTCCCTCTTTCCTTCCCACCCCTCCTCCTCCCAAAGGCTTGCATACCTGTTTGTTGCAGCCGCCTTGACTTCAAGCTCCACAGGCGAATGGTTCCTCTGGGGCTGGTAAGGGGTTGCTGGTTGCCAGGAGCTGAGGCAGCCTCAGAGTAGGCAAGAAGGTGGTTGAGGAAGGCCAGGCAGGCAGGCAGGCACTGTGGTGGCCTTTCTTGTCCTTGCTGTGTGTAATGCCTGGAAGCTGAGTGCCCAGCGCTGAAGGGGGGCCTTTCCACCATGCAGGCCCTGCAGCGCCCACTTCTGCCTCCCAGTGAAAGGTTCTGGCCTCACGTTCACCTTTGGTCAGTCTCCACTGGGCCTCTAAGGCTGCAGGCATCCTCTTCCTAGGCCCCTGTGGGGCAGTGTGTGGGGCGGCAGCAGTGGCCGCCTGGAGGACTCCCAAGGAGAGGGGAGAGGAGAGGAGGCTTAGGGAAGACTCCACGAGGGTGTTCAAAAAAGGGTAAGAGGCTGCCGACTCTGCAGGCAAGGGGTGACATAACAGGGCTCCTGAGCCCCATAGGGTGCTGCAGAAAGAATGTGGACTCCAGAAGGTTGAAAACCTCTGGGATGGGATACTATCCACAAAAACATAATGGTCTTAAAACAGTGTTACAATGATTCACACATATTGAGTAGCGTTGGCTCTCGTCTTGAGTTTTCTGGAGGTGGGTAGAATTAAAGGGCTGGATATGTTCCAAAACGGATTGCATGATCTTCTCCCAGTTCAGAATCAGTGAGGCTTGCTTATTAATTCTTTGTTGGGACTCTGCAGCAAATATTTTCTCTCCCCATCTGTTTGTCCCTTGTTTCATCATTCCTAGCTTGACATAATCTATGGTTTAGTGAGGCATGCAGGAAGGACCTCCACTTGACACAAGCTTCATAAAACAAATAGCTGTGGTGCTAAATTGCCTTGGGTAATTAATTAATCCTACTGTAAATGGAAGTACTGATGCACATCTGTATGGATCCATAAGATGCCAACTCAGGAGCTGAATCAATTTCCCCAGCCACCCCCTCAGTGAATTGCAGGGCTGTCGGCTCACCAACAGGAGAAACAAAACAAAAAACCCTTTTCCGTTGAACTCAGAGAGACGAGTATTGCTCTAATGCAACACCAGGCAATTTGAAACAGAGTGCAACCATTGTAGAGTTGCTTGAGAACGCTTCATCTAATATGGTTGAAATGTAACACGAGTTGCATGGTGAGTATTTGACATCTACATTTGCCATCTCAGCCATTTGACATCCATAGGGTAGAGGAACTGCAGCTATGAAATTCTTCACAGTGGAATGTTCTCCCAAGCAAAGGAAATGATCTTTTCACCAGATCATGAGAAATGACCACTGAATTTGCCAATGTGTGTTTAGTGTTGTCGTATTATTTATATTTATTGGACTCCAGAGGGTTCTCCACTCAAGCATGAGGAACTGCCTTCATCCTCTTCTGCCTCGCCTCCCTCTGCAACTGAAACAATCCCTTTCAAAACACCTGCCCGTGCTGCAGCCTCTCTCCTTCAGATCCCTCTGCCAAACCCACCTTTCTCCCTCAGTAGATAAGAGGGCATTGCTAATGGGATTAGGTCCCACACTCTGACCTTTAAAGATAGGGATGAAAAAGCTGCTTGCTGAAGGACATCAGCCACCCACAAATTCACACACCGTCTTCTGCCTGAGACAGGGAGGCAAAGTTTTATTGGCACCATTCAGGGCTTTACCCCCCCCACCCCCCCCGTAAAAGGTGGCAGAAGAAATATAAATTTAAAAGAGATCATTAAGATGAATAGAAGACAGGGAGCCCCAATCCTAAATGCTTGCTTTTGGTTTGTCCCTGTCCTGCTGTTCTTTCCTCTAGAAAGTCAAACCTTGGTTGTCGAACGCAATCCATTCCGGAAGCTTCCAAAATGTTCAGCAACCAAGGCGCAGCTTCCGATTGGTTGCAGGAGCTTCCTGCATTCAAGTGGAACCTGTGTCAGATGTTCGGCTTCCAAAAAATGTTCAGAAACCGGAGCATTTCCTTCCAGGTTTTTGGCATTCGGGAGCCGAAACATTCCAAAACAGAGGCATTCCGGATCCGAGGTTTGACTGTAGTTAGATAGCTGTTTCTCTGATCTATTATGACATAGAGGAGTTCTTCAGTGGGCAGCAAGGCATCCACCTTTGCTTCACCTGTTCCTTACGGAAAGGAAGCATTGCTCATGGTCAGCACGACCCCTGGTGATATTCCTTCCTTTGAGTGTAGCAATGAGGTCCACATGAAAGCAGCTCTCCCAAACACTGAGGATGTGGAAGATGCATGGAGCAGTAATGCCTGTTCCTCCTTCTGTCAAAGCCCTAGGTCTTCATTTTTTGCTTGGGTATTTGACATAAGAGACTCTTGTTCCCTGGGATGTACTCGTTTTACATATTCCAATTAAGAATGTTGTCCTGTCCACAAGAAGAGAATTGAGCTACCCTTCATCCTTCCTTGCAGTAACTTGAATCATAAATCTGAATAACGGCTGAGCAACCTTTATCCTGTCTAGGGCAGGGTTCCCCAAACTTGGGTCTCTGTTGGACTACAACTCCCATCATCCCTCGCTAGCAGGACCAGTGGTCAGGGATGATGAAACCTGTAGTCCAAAAACAGCTGGAGACCCAAGTTTGGGAAACCCTAGTCTAGGCAACATTTTGCTCAGGGGCTTCATGCAGTGGGTGGAGCCAAGGCTCAATATGGGGAGGGCCGCCCATTTCCCCCCTCCTTCTTTGCCTTCCCTTCCCTGCCCAGAGGACTACTGGGGAAGGGGCTTATTGCTGCTGACCTGAGCATTTGAAATTCGTCCGAGTACTACAGGTTATCCACCCCTGCTGTAAATAAATGTAACAGCAGAATAGCTATACTTAGGAGACTGGTTTCTGTTGTCCTCGCTGTATTACGTAATTCTCTGCTTTATATAGTTGTGTTTTTAAGCGGCAGTGTCTATAGATCCCTTAGTCCTCATCCCTAGATCCTGTTGAGATTCCTGCATAGCAGGGGGATGGATTGGATCACCCTTGGGGATCCCTACAGTTCTATGATTCCGTGATCCCCAAACAAAATTAAGCCTGAGTCCACTTAACTTCGCTTGTCTGTTTACCCCGTCACCTTTACCTCTCCTTCCCTTTTGGGATTTAGATAGAAAGATGCTTGGAGCAGTAGCCTGTCTTTTGGTACGCTACTTGATCAAGGGCCATGTCTGGCAGTGGCACAATATAAATAATGATAGAGGGAGAATTGGGTTGGCACTTCTCTAACTCTGTCTCCACACAATTAATTAACTCTGCAGCATGGCATGACAAGGGAGCACTGGCAGTAGAACTCTGTATTGTTACTATTTATTAGCTTTCTTCCCCACCCTTCACCATCGTGTCCCGGGGCAGGTGGTGGCAATGTTGTAAATGCAATATTAAATTCAGTTAAAATGATTTATCATCAGAGGAGTAGGGTGGGTCCTAAGGGACTTCCAAGCGGCAGCTCTTCAATGTCCTGAAGAGCATTTTGCCCCTTCCCCGTGCCTAGCCGAAGCAGAATAAACTATGCAGATGTGGTTGTTTTTGCATAATTCACATAGCTTGTGTAAATCAGGCTTCTTGGTACAGGATCTGGACTAATTATTTAATATGAAGTATACACAGCTTCTTGCACAGTGCTTCATTTTGTGTATATATACAAGCAAAGGCTGGTGGGGTGAGTGGCAGGTGCTATCTGGCATGTATGCTCAAGTACACCGGTACCTCGGGTTATATACGTTTCAGGTTACAGACTCCGCTAACCCAGAAATAGTACCTCGGGTTAAGAACTTTGCTTCAGGATGAGAACAGAAATCGGGCAGCCGCAGCATGGCGGCAGCGGGAGGCCCCATTAGCTAAAATGGTGCTTCAGGTTAAGAACAGTTTCAGGTTAAGAACGGACCTCCGGAACGAATTACCGTATTTTTTGCTCTATAACACGCACCAGACCATAACACGCACATAGTTTTTAGAGGAGGAAAACAAGAAAAAAAATATTCTAAACGAAATAGTGGATATATGATTTTTGTGGTTCATGATGTGGCCACAGATATGTGATCTGACAGTGAGTTTGGAGTAGCCCAATGCAAAAATCCTGAGGATCCATGTGGATCCATGCTTTGTAACCACGGAGGAGGGAAGGAAGGGGAACCATGGATCCTCTGCTCACAACTGCAGCAGATCCCCCCCGCCACCCGCAGGCATTCACTCCATAACACGCACAGACATTTCCCCTTACTTTCTAGGAGGAAAAAAGTGAGTGTTATGGTGCAAAAAATACGGTAAGTACGTAACCAGAGGTACCACTGTACACAGTGGAACCTCGGTTTTCGAGTGTCTCAGAAGCCGAACATTTCGATTTTCAAATGCCAAAAACCCATAGTACAGTGGTACCTTGGTTCTTGAACTTAATCCGTTCTAGGAGTCTGTTCAACTCCCGAAACCATTCAAAAACCAAGCAGGAGCTTTCTGCCCTCAAGCAGAAGTCGCGTCGGACATTCGGCTTCCAAAAAACATTTGCAAACCGGAACACTTATTTCCAGGTTTGCGGTGTTCGGGAGCTGATTTGTTCAACAACTAAGCCGTTCAAGAACCAAGATACCACGGTAATTGCTTCCATTTTTGAACGTGCCTCAGAAGTCGAATGGCTTCTGCTGTGGGTTTTTTCAATTTTCTCCACTGACTTTGCAGCCCAGCCCTTTGCGCCTTGGTTGTCGAACATTTTGGAAGTCAAATGGTCTTCCAGAACGGATTACGTTCGACAACCAAGGTACCACTGTATTGTGAAATGCATGCTCCATTTGCACTATTACTTCATAGTAATACATGAAATATTGAGTAGGAAGAAGGAAACTACTCATCCCCCCTGCCCCCATTTCTCTTGTCCTAACTTTTTTGCGGGGGCTTCTATAGGTTTGGAGAGGCACGCTGGCTCGCCTGCGCTACAAGAGAACCCGAGCTGCCCTCAAGATCATAAAGTGCTACCGCCGATACAAAGTAAAGTCATATATCTGCGAGGTTGCCCGGCGATTTCACAATGTGAAGTCTATGAAAGGCTACGGCAAGCATGTGAGATGGCCCACCCCACCCAAAGTGCTGCGGCGGTTTGAAGAGGCTCTGCAGGCAATCTATCACAGGTAGGAATCGAAGGCAGTTTGTTTCTTGGGCTACGGAGCAGGAACATTACCTGATACTGCCAGGTGCAGTGTAACCTCGAAAGCCAAACGCCTTGCAACCCGAACGTTTTGGCTTCCGAACGATCAAAAACCGGAAGCGATTGTTCCATTTTTTGAAGGTTTTTTGGAAGCCAAATGTCCGGTGCGGCTTCCAATTGGCTGCAGGAAGCTCCTGCAACCAATTGGAAGCCGTGCCTTGATTTTTGAACGGTTCTGGGAGCCGAACGCATTCTGTTCGAAACCCAAGTTACAACTGTATTGTATTTGAGAAAGTTGCAAGCACCATTTAAGGATGTGGCAGCCGCAGAACAAAGCCAGCCTGCGGTTCTTTTTAGATATGCCAATCAATTGGTGAGTGGGAAATGCAGAATTGTTTGTATGAAAATGCTGATAACTATTTAATTGGGCAACCGTATATTCCAATCCCTGTGCTAGTCTGATGTGCAATTGCTTCTGGTTTGTTTGGTTTTTTTCCAGGTGGAGGGCGCACGAACTCATCAAGAGCATTCCCCCCAAGGATGTGCCTCAGATCAGGGCAAAGGTGGCAGCAGTGGAAGTGCTGAAGGGCCACCGAAGTGATATGGGGATCCAAAGAGCCTGGCAAGGCAACTATATTGCATTGGTAAGCATAGTAGAGCACACAAAACGTCAGTCATTGCCTTCTGTGATACCACAAAGATAAAAAGTAAATAACCAAGGCCCATGCTATCAATTCTTTACTCCTTGCAAAAATAGCCTTTTCCTCTTAAACTCCAATCCTTGTCCCTCTTTCCCCTAATTCAAGACCTAATTGATTTTTTCTTAGTCAAGAACAACAACAAAATTATTACAGAACTCTGTCAAATCTCACCCTGCAAACCAGTCCACCATGTCCAATCTTTAAAGAAAGTGAAGTACCGTATTTTTTGCTCTATAACTCACTTTTTCCCTTCTAAAAAGTATGGGTAAATGTGTGTGCATCTTATGGAGCGAATGCAGGCTGCGCGGCTATCCCAGAAGCCAGAACAGCAAGAGGGATCGCTGCTTTCACTGCACAGCAATCCCTCTTGTTCTGGCTTCTGAGATTCAGAATATTTTTTTTCTTGTTTTCCTCCTCCAAAAACTAGCGTCTTATAGAGCAAAATATACAGTATATTAAAAACAAAGTAGGCAATCTAGCTGTATACAAGTATTCTGCAGAATTTATTCTAGTGTGAAAATTGGAAGCATTTGCAAGTGGAAGGTGTGATTATTTTAAACACGTGGTTCCAGGCGATTTCCTATATTGGTTGCCTGCAGACACCAAAGCATCCGTTGAAATGTGTAGGTGGTTTTCTCAACTATGGTTATAACTAGAAGAAGGGCTTTCACTTCTCAGTCAGAGGATGGTATAAATGAATGAGCCCCAAATGAAGTTAAACTTCTGTTCAGAATACCCTTGTAAAATATGCTACCAAAGGCAGAATTAAACCGATAGGAAAATAAGCCTTGTTGAGGAAGATACAGTGTATGTAGAATGAAGTTCTGCCCCAACACACTTTTGAAATAATTCGGCATCATGCATGTAGATGGGATGATCTCACAAAAACTTGTAATACATCTGTTAGTCTTTAACGTGCCACAAAACTGCCATAGCTACCCCTCTGGAAGTTGTTACCTCACCAAAAGCTCTTGGTTGTGCAGTTGTGTTCTCATCCTGAAGCAAAGTTCTTAACCCAAGGTACTATTTCTGGGTTAGCGGAGTCTGTAACCTGAAGCATCTGTAACCCGAGGGAGCACTGTATACTATTAGCTGGAGAGAAATAGTGGGAGAGCGCAGTTCTCTTCCTTGGGGCTTTCCAGGAGCTTCTGTTTGGAAACAAGGATGTTGGATTAGCACAAATGTCCTTCTAGTCTAGAAAGACATTTGTGCTTAGTCCAGTAGTGCTGCTCTTCTGTGTTCTGTGACCATACTTGAAAAGAAGGCCCCATGTAAGCATTGGGTTCTGCAATCTATTGTATGAAAAACAAACAGAATGCAGGACAAAACAAACTTGTATGCCTCCTTAGAATGCCGACTCACTCCCATTTTTCAGGGATGTAGAAACCACGCCCAAGCCCTTTCATAAGAAAAGCACCGGATCAGACCGAAGTCTTTTTCTCACAGTGGCAAGCCTATAGGAAACAAGCAGGGCCAGATTGCAACAATGAACACTCTCCCCACTTGTGATTCCCAAAAGCTGTTATTCAGGAGGACACTTTATTTCAGGCTTCCTCAACCTCAGCACTCCAGATGTTTTTAGCCTACAACTCCCATGATCCCTAGCTAGCAGGACCAGTGGTCAGGGATGCTGGGAATTGCAGTCTAAAAACATCTAGAGGACCGAGGTTGAGGAAGCCTGCTTTATTTGCTGCCTTGTTCAGAAAACCTAGGAAATTCAACTCCATAATTAAAAGACTGATGGCCATCTCTTACCTGAGCAGTTCTTAACATATCCTGCTCTAACATAGTCTCTGTTTAAGAACTGCAACTTTTGGAATCAAGGAGGTGCTGGGCTTGGAATGCTGTCTTTGTGTTGAAAGATAGCAATTGCGGTGTTGTTACAAATGTATATTTGAGACTTCTATAGCTGGCTGACCTGGAATGGTAAGGATGCTGCTGCCCTTGCTTTAATGATGAAGACAAATTACCTGCCTGTCTTCCTGTTTGCTCCTTTAGAATCCAGATAACCCTCAGGCTGCAGGCTCATTCGTCCCCATTGCCAATGAGTTGAAACGAAAAGACAAGTTCATGAATGTTCTCTTCTCGTCTCACGTCCGCAAGGTAAGCACAGCAACTGCTGCAGAAGGACGATGAAAGCCTCTGGAAAGTAAGGGGAGGGGAGGGCTTCATCAAGAGGCTTTTACATTGCTGAAGCTCAGGTAAAGGAATTTTGAAATACTAAAAAAAATATGAAATTATTTCAAAAAGACAAAAAGAGGATAATATTTAGAGCTAGGAAAGTGAGAAAACGGTCAGCAAAACAGGTGAGGATTTGGGGAATCAAACTTAAAATTTATTGTAAAGAAGTTCAAAACGGGTTGAACGTGAATAGAATAAAGAAGACCTACATTGGGGCGCTGAATTTGTGTGCATTTTGAGCAGATCTGCTTTTGCAATAGTCCTTCAGCTCTGCTGTGTTAAGCAGATGAGCTCAGGGAGTTACAGGGAGATCTCCTTTGAAATGCGAAGGTCAGATCCATACTAAAAAGCTTCTTCGCAGGCACCTTTGGTCTGGTGCTGGCATCATGTCCTTTGGTTCCTGGGTAACTTGCTTGGGAGAGCTGCTTGACTCCTTGGCCTTTATTCTGCAGAATTTTGCAGGATCCCATTCCTCCAGCCCTGTGCTTTTAAAACACACTAAACCTGAGAAATCTCAAGTTTTGGGGTGAAACGTCATCAGTAAGGTGATGATGTATAGCTCTACCTCCCCATCTGCTTTAGGTGACATTGCCAAGGTCCTAAATAGATTCTGAATGGGATGGCTAATGACCAGTAAATTGAGGTTCAGTCCAGATAAGATTAATGATACACTTGAGCAAGGAAATCAGATTCAACCTCTTCTACATGGGGAGGGGTTTGCCCTCCCTCCCAAAGGATCATGTTCTCATCTTGGAAGTGCTTTTAAATCTGGATGATCAAGTTATCTTTTGTGGCCTCTGGCACTTCGTTCAGCAGCTTTGGCTGATTCAGCAGCTGTGGCCAATCCTGGAAAAACATGACATGTACTCAGTTATTCATGCCCTTAAAGAATCTAGATTGCATTACTGCATTGTGCTCCACGTGATGTTGCTTTTGAACACGTATCTAGAAACTACAACTGGTGTGAAATGCAAAACCTTGTTTGCCAACTGCCTCATGCCCTAGGAAACATTTCTTTAGAAACTAAGCTGACTGCCAGTTAGTTTACAAGCACAATTCAGAATTTCCATTTTGACATTTAAAGCCTTAAATGGCTTAGAACAATAGTACCTGAAAGATCACTAGCTCCCACATGAATCTCCTCACCTCATAAGATTCTTGTCTGAGGCCCTGCTCTGTGCCCCCACATTTTGAAGCAAGATGTGCAGCAATAAGGAACAAGGCCTTTCCAGTTGTGAAGCTGCTCTTCCCGGACACAATTCATTCCTTCACAATTCCCGCTCTATGTTAGAAAGAGATTGAAATCAGTACTGCTTCCCTCAGTTTTTATTGAGAATCAGTATTGCTGATGTTTTCACTACATCATATTTTGATTTAAGGTTTTTATTGTGCTAGCTCCAGTGTGAATCAGTTTTGTTTGAGAGGTGGAATATAAATAATTTAAATATATATCCCTTCACCGGGGATGGCACCAATAATAGCCGGCCAGCGCAGACACAATACTGCATATTCTCCTGACTGAGGTTAGGAGATCAGTAACCCACCTGAGATTTGAATATTCCCCTCTTTTCTCTTACCATCAAGGTGGCAAATTCCCCCACTTCTCTTTTGGGAATCAACATGGTTAGCATACATGAATTAACCACAGTTAGCTGCCACTCTTAAGTTTAGAGACGTTGTTAGAACCAGATTAGCAAATTCAGGTCTGAGCTAAAAATGGTTAGGGTTAAAATCTGTTTGCATGTAACACTAACCACAGCTTGCTCCAGAAATGGAAGGGAGAAAGACTCACATGCAACAGGGGAGGGCAAATGTATAGGATACTTCTGATTTTGTAATCATGATCAGCTAGGGTTGTGTTTGCCTTGCACTAGCCTGCCTTGTTGTCTAACCTTGGTTAAGAAGATTTCAAATGTGTTGTGAACCCATGGTTTAATTTGCTGAACCCCACCCTACCCCCCAAATGGTGTAAGGGGATGATCTGCTTCTCCCCTTTTAAGCAGGAGTCTGGAGAGAACACAAAATTGCCATAACTGTGGCTTGCTCAGTGCTGATATAACACATAACCATAGCTTCACATCCCAATTTGGGGCTAATCCTTAACTGTGTGTAGCATTTAAGGTAAAGGTACCCCTGCCCGTACGGGCCAGTCTTGCCAGACTCTAGGGTTGTGCGCTCATCTCACTCTATAGGCTGGGAGCCAGCGCTGTCCGCAGACACTTCTGGGTCACGTGGCCAGCGTGACAAGCTGCATCTGGCGAGCCAGCGCAGCACATGGAACGCCGTTTACCTTCCCGCTGGTAAGCGGTCCCTATTTATCTACTTGCATCCGAGGGTGCTTTCGAACTGCTAGGTTGGCAGGCGCTGGGACCGAATGACGGGAGCTCACCCCGCCACGGGGATTTGAACCGCCGACCATGCGATCGGCAAGTTCTAGGCGCTGAGGTTTTACCCACAGCGCCACCCGCGTCCCTTAAGCATTTAATTATGGTTAAATTCAATGTCTGTATAAGGGCATTTCTTAGGTTTGGTAGTATTTCCTTCAGCTTGGGTGTATGTAGAATATAGCAGAGGGCTGTAAAATACTTCCTTGGTTTATTCAGTTGACATTTAGGAAGGGTGTGGATCAGTACAAATACTGCTATACAGTCATTACTCCCCCTTCCTGCAAGGTAGAAGAATGATGAGCAAAGGAGAATTCATCTGTTCTCTGTCCTTGAGTGCCTCTAAATCCCTTGCATGTACCTGCTTTAAAGGATGCTTCAATCTGACTTTGTGTTAGGACTGACAAGCCGCATCTTTGTCAGGGAGTTTTCTGGAATGTATTTTCTCTCTCTGTGTTACATAATTTTAATCTCTTTAAATCTTTTCTCACATCCTTCCTGATTCAGATTTCCAAGCATAATGTAACAAAGCCCTTTACCCTTCGAGTTGCAAAAGATTTGTTTGGTTTTGATTGGTTTAAACTCTAATGAAAACATACTAGAAATAGACAGCCAAACAGAAAGCTTTTTGTGATTGGCGATATAGATCTTGATTGATAATGGGATCCCTCCACAGATGTGTGTTCACGAGATGCACATCTCCAGATTTTTCCTCAAGGAAGCAACAGTGCATTGTGCAGATCTGTAACGGCGATGCAATTTTTTCTTGCTCTGTTTGCATTCTTTCTTTTTTCAAACTGTGTTTTTGCCGCAAAGGATAAATAAAGGAAGCAACTGGGCTACATCAGGAAGAAATAGAAAGCCTGTACGGGGCACAGAAAGTTTCCTCCCCACACCCAGCCTAAAGACTAAGACATCTTTCCCCAACTTTCTTGCACCAGCAGCACTCTGAGAAATCATTGCTCTGCACACGTGTAACATGTGAACTGTTATGTGGCCATAAAACATTACCTTTGCTTTGAAAAGAGAATTTTATTAATTAATAAAAAAAATTAATTTTATTAATTAAAAATCAAATGCACTGGCTGTCTGTTTGCTTCTGAATCCTAAACAGTTTGACACTAAATTACTTGGTGGACCACTGGCACCCATATGAGCCTGCTTCAAGCCCCAAGAACGACCACAGAGGTCTTGCTCACAGACCCGCCAGTAGTATACAGTCAGGCTGGTGGAAATACAAGACAGGGCCTTTATGGTGATGGCCACTTACCTGTGGAATTCCCTCCGACAAAAGGTGCATTTGGTCTCATCCCTGTTTTCTCTTAGGCAGGCCATTAAAATGTTTATTTTCCATTAGCCTTTGATTAGGTAGCTTGTGTAGGTTTTAAACTTTCTTTTAACATTATTAGTACAGTCTTACCTTGGATCCCAAACGCCTTGCGACTCGAACGCCTTGGTTTCCAAACACCGCAAACCCGGAAGTGAGTGTTCCAGTTTGCGAACATTCTTTGGAACCCAGTGTCTGACGCGGCTTCCGATTGGCTGCAGGAGCTTCCTGCAGCCAATCGGAAGCTGCACCTCGGTTTCCGAATGTTTTGGAACTCAAACGATTTCCGTTAGATAACCAGGGTATGACTGTACTGTGGTATCTGCTGGCACAGGTTGGCTGGGTGTTATATGCTTGTTTCGTTTTTATGCTGCTCTATTCGCTTTTAGATGCTAAAAATGTATCATTGGTGTTTGGCTCTAGTGGTTGGATTGGTAATGCTGTTTTATTGCGTTTTGTCATCATTATTTGAGAGCCACTTTAAAAGGGCTTCAGTTTTTAAAAGCAACGTAAAAATCACTTAAATAAAAATAATAATCAAGAGCGGCCACAAGCAAATCTGGCCTTCAATCCCAAAATCACAAGGCTCTTTTTCACTCTAACTCTGAATTTCCATTTCAGTCTCCTTTGCTCTGCATAAGCATGTCTTCTTTCGACTGCTATTGTTCTCTTCCCTCTTTCTTTTAATGCATTTGGCTATGCTGCTTCCTATGTTGATAGCAGCCTGCTTTTTCACATCAGTCCCACAGCCTTTCCCTAACAGCCAAAGCCAAGTGTTTTTTGCACTTTCGGCTCAGTTCCCCTTCTCCCCCCGCCCCCTTTCTTCATCCCTGTCAGGTTTTGTCCTTGCCCATTTGTCCTCTCCATTTAACAAACAATAACTTCACACTCTGCAAACATGTAAGGAGGAAAAGGCAGGCACAGATTCCTTATACTCACAGCGAGCTTCTGCTGCGGATTGGGAGTTCCTGGTGTATGTCCCTGCATGTTTTTAAAGGACATATCTCTGCTTTTCCCATATCCTACATTGGTATGTTGGGGAAACACTGGTGTCACTGCTAAAAGTGTGAAGCACCCCTGAAACAGCAGTGATGGTGTTAACGGCTTTGTACTGATCAGCATGCAGGGCACACTGTCAACGCTAAGTAGATGCTTAGTCAAGAAGTGGCCAGGTTAGGGGAATTGCAAAGCAGAAAGCAGGCTGCTTTTCTGCTTACAGACAACAAATGAGAGAGAAGAAGTGATGGCTTTAGAAAGTGGAATATTGGGTGCTTAGTATCGGTTGCCTTCAGGCAGAATTTGCAGTTGCTCTTTTGCTTGATGCTCTTGTGCAGGGGTCAGCAAACTTTTTCAGCAGGGGGCCGGTCCACTGTCCCTCAGACCTTGTGGGGGGCCAGATTATATTTTGGAGGGGAAATAAAAAATGAACGAATTCCTGTGCCCCACAAATAACCCAGAGATGCATTTGAAATAAAAGGACACATTCTACTCATGTAAAAACATGGCTCACTTACTAGAGTCCATTTGCTCTGCAGGTGTTTTGTGCAGTTTGGCCACTCTGCTTGTCGAGTAATTGAGTTTGGATAGTTTGGATTTTGTTTTTTTGCGGTGCTACAAACGTTGCATTAAAGTAGAAACTTGGAACTTAACGGCTTTGAGATCCTTTCTTGGTCTTCTGGTCTCAAATTCAGCAGGTGTAGCATAAGTCAAGATACTGGGCAAGATACTCATTTCTGCTGTGCTCAGAATCTGCATGGGGGCTCTGATGTGCATATAAAACTCAGCATGAGTTTCCCTGTTCTCTTCAGTACAAAGGACAGCTCCGTGTGTGCAAGGCAGGATGCTGACTTTAAGAGAAAGTTACTACATTCTTGCTTTCATGGCACTCTTTGTGTACGCTAGTTACTGGGCTAGAGCTACAATATCTGTTGAAATGCTTGATCTAATAAATTGGTCTGCTGTCTCTGAGATGCTCTTGCAATCTACTTTGTCACCATTTTGTTGTTGTTTAGTCGTTTAGTCGTGTCCCACTCTTTGTGACCCCATGGACCAGAGCACGGCAGGCACTCCTGTCTTCCACTGCCTCCCGCAGTTTGGTCAAGCTCATGTTAGTTGCTTCAAAACACTGTCCAACCATCTCGTCCTCTGTCATCCCCTTCTCCTTGTGCCCTCCATCTTTCCCAACATCAGGGTCTTTTCCAGGGAGTCTTCTCTTCTCATGAGGTGGCCAAAGTATTGGAGCCTCAGCTTCAGGATCTGTCCTTCCAGTGAGCACTCAGGGCTGATTTCCTTCAGAATGGAGAGGTTGGATCTTCTTGCAGTCCATGGGACTCTCAAGAGTCTCCTCCAGCACCATAATTCAAAAGCATCAATTCTTTGGCCATCAGCCTTCTTTATAGTCCAGCTTTCACGATTTCAGCACCAGTTAAATAGCCATCCGTCTGAGATTACTACTGCTGCTGTTACCATATCATAGATAACAATGGCCAGGGTAGTCCGGAGATTGAAATTGCTGCTGGTGAAAAGCATTTCATGCTACAGAAGCCACTTGTACCTTCAGAGATGAGACTGGATCTAACAACATCCCCAAACTACAAATCTGCCCCTAAGCGGTTGTGCAATTCTGCCCAAACAGACTGAATCTTGTCTCCCTGGGTAAACAAGCCATTCACCCAAAGGATCTGTTTGCTAGTCTGGAGTTAGTTTCTGTTTACTGACCCTCTCCCAGTCCAGTACTGATCTTAGGTACTGGTTTATTGCATCAACTGCATCAGCTGAATTGGCAAACAAGGGTGAAACAGAATTATGTGTCACCGGTATACAGAAAGTGTGCCTCAGTTCTCTGTTCCACTGAGAAACTAATCAGTGGTTCCATGTAGATTTACTGTAACTGCAACTTTTATACCGTAACCTATATGGCCATATCCAATGCTAGTCATACTCTTGAGTAGACGCACTGAAATTACTGAACAGGTTCATTATTTGGCAGATTACGTTGGAGCACATTCTGTAGCAAGGATAACTCCTCCCATTGGAACCTGATAGGTAGAAGAAGAAGAAGAGTTTGGATTTGATATCCCGCCTTTCACTCCCCTTCAGGAGTCTCAAAGCGGCTAACATTCTCCTTTCCCTTCCTCCCCCACAACAAACACTCTGTGAGGTGAGTGGGGCTAGGGCCTTCAGAGCCATACATCCCATAATAGCTAGCCTGTACACTTGATACAGCATTGACTTCTTCTCCCTTCCTCCCACTCACTCCACAAACATGGGACACATCCTTAAAATAATTAGTCATTTCATAGTGGCTCTTGTGAAATCACCTAAGGTCAAGACACTTTTACTCTGTGTGTGTGTGTGTGTGTGTGTGTGTGTGTGTGGTAGTAATCATGGTGAGATATTCAGTCTTGTGGACTAAACAGTGTAACAGACTTTGAAGATTGCTGTTGGAAGCGAAGAAGGCAATCAGTCCCCTGACACGGTCAGAGCAGCTGTATGTTTATGGCAATCAATAAGCACACAAGTGTTTCACTTGTTTGTCAGTAGTACATTTTCCACTTGGCCATAGTGGCTGAGGAAGCCCATCTTCGTGAATGCCTTGAAGCAGCAGGGACAGAGCAAATCAGGTGTTGATTATTCATAGCAATGGAAGAAGTGGTAATCAAAGAGAATCGTGGCTTACCTTTGCTCTTCTTTGTCTTTCTGTGTTTCTGATTGATGGAGTGGAGCTTTCCATGTTGAAGATGGTGCTGTTACATGCATAACTATATGGCACGTGCAGTGTGTACTGGCAATTAGTACTGCTGCAGAAGACAAGACCTAGTTTCCCATCTGTCATCTCTTGGCTAGATGGTTCTTCAGAGCATTGCCTACTCTCTGTGTTTGACACCTAAACCTCTTAGCTGATTTTGAGTTACTGATACAAGTGACAAGCTACCTGGAAAGGGTGAGGTGTCCTACCTTTGCACAGATGTAAGGGATTATTTGACTCTGTTAAAGAGAGCATGCTGCTTTTTCTGAAGGACTCACGTTGGTTACCAATAAAGGAGATGCTAATTGTGTAATTTGAGCTCCTGCCAAACAGTAGGATGAAGTCAGAAAGGCTTTATGCCTTGGAGAGGGCTTCCTTGTTCATCATTATCTCCACAGGCAGCTGGGTTTTGTTTTTATTTTTAAATTGTAAAGAACCTAGAAAACTGTAGACACATTATTAATAATAATAATAATTAATAATAATAAATATGCATTGCTGCTTGTCCTATTCTCATTAGTTAGGATGAACAGTTCTTCTAAGATTTATCCTCCTTCTTTTTAGTGAAAATGATTTCTGTACATATGCATGTGCACGCTCACACACAAATATACCCCTCTGATTTTTGGGCATGGGGAAACTTGTTCTGCATTCCAAACCATCTCTTACTGAAATCCATTGGAGTAGTCTTTTGTTCTTTCTCCTCCTGCTACATCCAGCCATGTGGAATAGATAGATAGATAGATGATAGATATAGGCAACCCGTCTTCAAGGCTATGCTTTGAACTATCATTTTAATTCCGTTTGCCCAGCTGGATGCCTGTCAATAGCAAGTTGGAAGGAAAAACTGATCTAATGGTGCATATCTCAGCAGGGGACTCAATTGTGGTTTACTGAATCCCAGTGGCATCCTCAATTAATTTCAGATTTGGAGTCTTTAGCTGTAAAAGTAGTAACAAGTGTTTTTCCTTTCACTGATGGAAATGGTTTCAGTCCCATTTTGGAAACCGTTAGCAAACAGTATGTTTCACGTTGCTAGCATTACAAACGTAATGGTAATTTAGAAATTGTGCTGTTCTGCCCTCCCACACACTCCCAAACACACTCACACACAGCAGAATACCCTGGCATTTGCTATCTTTAGAGTTGTCACAGCAAGACATGAGTCTTCCTGTTACAAAAGGCATCCAGAGTTGACATCTTTAGGGCGTTCCCGGATAATGCTAGTTTACATACATGCTGTACGTATGTGAAGCCATGTTACTTCGCGGTGGCCATAATCGAAACAGTAAAAACTTCAATGAAATCAATCTGAAAAACCGAGTAGCCTACCGTAAACCAGTTAACAGAAAAGTGGGGTTATTGCACTGCATAATAGCGGGGGCTCAGACAGCCACCCTGAAAGCCTCATGACTAGGTGACAAAACAAAATTTACGGGGAAGCCATGCTATGATGCTGTTGCCATGATGTTATGCACTGTTCCTCTCGTCCACCAGCTGCAATTTAATCAGCTTGGGAATCTGGAGCAATACCCCCAGTACTGATCAAAGGAGAGAAGTAGCCAGCTCCCAAGCCATTAGGGCAGGTGTGGGGAACGAGTGGGGAATCTTTTTTCAGTCCAGGGTCTGCATTCTCTTCTGGGGCAACCTGTCTTTTTCTTTTTCTCTCTTTTTTTTTTGAACTTGAAGGATCTTTATTGAGTTAAAATGAATACATACACACTGTACTGTCTGGGGCAACCTTTCAGGGGCCACGTGCAAGCGGTGGACAAGGCCAAAGGCAAAAATGGGCAGAGCAACAAACGTAAACGTCACCTTTGTATATAGACTAATTTCTACACACATTCGTACACTCTGCTCTTCCCTCCATCCAGGTGAGCAAGAAGCATTATTGGAGTTCAGGGATACATTCCATCCAGGCAAAAGCACTCAGGGTGAAAAGCAGGACCAGTGAGAGGTGTTGCCTGGGAGCATCACCTGGGGAAATCTGAGGGGCAAATAGAGAGGCATTGGGGCCTCATTTGGTACCCAGGCCTGAGGCTTCTCACCCCTTTCTTAAGGCTGTAAAGGAAAGAACTAGGACTTGAATGGAGTCCAGAAATACATGGCTAGCCAATGAAGATAAGAGCACCAGAATAAAACCTGTAACAATCTGGCAGCTGTATTTTGGACTGATTTCAAGCTTCTGGGTGTTTTCAAGTGCAGCCCCATGTAGAGTGCATTACCGTAGACTAGTGTAGACTTTAGCTTTCATACTCTGTCTGTGAAACTTCCTAGATAACTTCCAGTATACCAGAGAAAGCCGAAGCTCAGGTAAGACCTGCCTTTAAAGCAAAGTCCTGCCCTTTTGCAATCAGCCATGCTCTGTTTTTGGCAGTTTATGTGGTTAGAGGGCTGGTCCCTGTCCCTCTTTAGTGAACAAATACAGGCAACAACAGGATCATCAAGTCTGGGCTGATATCTTACCAATCAAAGTTAAGCTAACGGAAGTACTTTTCCTTTCTTTTTTAATCTCATTGTTTTCAATTACTGCTTTCTACACAATACCACCAAGTTGAACTCATCTTAAATCTGGACCATTTTTAATCCTTCTGTCAGTTAAAACCTGATGTGCGCATGCCTTTTAGAACTGTGGAAACAAAATTCAAACATCTTAAGGAGCTAATAATTCTACTATCACACTGTTCAGAGTGTGTGAAGTGTGTTTTGTTTTGTTTAAAAAAGGAAATGACTTTTAATTCTCATGGGGATTTGATTATTTGCAGATAAACCGCTTTAGCAAAGTGGAAGATCGGGCAATTTTTATCACTGACAGACACCTTTATAAGATGGATCCAACAAAGCACTACAAAGTGATGAAAACCATCCCACTGTACAATGTAAGTATTGGAGCTGGAGCCTGGACTCCACAGTACGAAATTGCTAATGATCCAATTTCTCTGTTGTAAAATTGATGAGAGCTCTGGTCAGAATTCTGTGAAGTGC
Source organism: Podarcis filfolensis (assembly GCF_964270895.1). NCBI lineage: Eukaryota > Metazoa > Chordata > Lepidosauria > Squamata > Lacertidae > Podarcis > Podarcis filfolensis. Next base: position 39,353,228 of record NC_139615.1, read on the forward strand.
ATAGAGGTATTTTATCTGTATATCTTCCACAAGTACAGTGGTACCTTGGGTTAAAAACTTAATTCCTTCTGGGGGTCCGTTCTTAACCCGAAACTGTTCTTAACCTGAAGCACCACTTTAGCTAATGGGGCCTCTCACTGCCGCTGCGCCACCGCCGCATGATTTCTGTTCTCATCCTGAAGCAAAGTTCTTAACCCGAGGTACTATTTCTGGGTTAGCAGAGTCTGTAACCTGAAGCGTCTGTAACCTGAAGCATCTGTAACCCGAGGTACCACTGTATATATATATTTTAAAAAACTTGCAACCCACTCTTTGTCAAAAACCCCCAGGGTGGGTTACATCAATAGTGGGATTGCAGTTCATAATTAGCATATTGTTGCTGGGAAGTTTCAGTTGGTGGTGGAACTATCAAGAGGAGATGCCCAACAGATCTCAAGTTGCAGACAGAATGGTATAAGTGCCAGCTCTTAAGGTAACAGGACTCTAAGCCATTCAGGCTTTATAGCTCAGTACCAAAACCTGGGCTCAGGCTCAGAAGCAAATAGGCAGTCAGTGCAGATCTTTAAGCACCAATGTTTATGGTCTTTAGCTTTCAGGACCATCAGAATACTGACAACTGTATTTTGCGCTATCTGCAGTCTCTAAACCATGGGTAGGCAAACTAGGGGCTGGATCTGGCCCAATTGCCTTCTAAATCCGGTCCGCGGACGGTCCGGGAACCAGCATGTTTTTACATGAGTAGAATGTGTCCTTTTATTTAAAATGCATCTCAGGGTTATTTGTGGGGCGCAGGAATTCGTTCATTTATTTTTTCCCCAAAATATAGTCCAGCCCCCCACAAGGTCCTAGGGACAGTGGACCGGCCCCCTGCTGAAAAAGTTTGCTGACCCCTGCCAGGTCTAAACCATATTCAAGGGCAGCTCCATGTAGAATGTTTTGCAGTAGTCTAAACAAAACGTTTCTGGAACCTGGATCACTCTGACCAGGCTATCCCATTCCTTGCCACCAAAGTCATTTGGGCTCCCAATGACAAAGTATCCAGGAGCACCTACCAACTAGAAACCTATTCCTTCAGAGGGAATGCAGCCCCATCCAGAGCAGGCTGCCTCCCTAATTCCCAGACCCAGAAACCACCAATCTGCAATACTTCTAGCATGTCAGGATTGAGCTTCGGTTTACTGGCTCTCGTTGCCTCCAGTACTGGTCAAGATACCTGCATGATGCTCTTGTCAATAAGCCTGCATGATGGCAGGAGAATGGGGGGGGCTGTTGTTCTTCCTCCTTCCCTAAAGGCTTAGAGGCACAGAGGAGGTTTGGAATCTTGTTATGTTGTAGTTTCTACTTCCAGCATGTACAGAAAGTGCTAATGGCTCCTAATCTCATTCTGTAGCACAGATAGGAAGTCTCTACAGCCAGCCGAAGGGCCAAACTAGATGGCATGGAAAATGCATGAGCAAGATTTCCTGCTTTTTTAAAAAAAAAAAATTACTTGGAAAGCCCCATGTGGCTGCTTTGAAGATCAAGGAAGTAGGACTAGGTTGTTTTGAACTCCTTTCCTGTTAGCTGTGTTTCCACACACTGTGTGTTCTTCCCCTACCCTCAGCCCCAACCTGTGAACTAATTCTTTCCAGAGGAGTGGTGCAATTTATCTTGGGGTAAATGAAACACTCACGTTGCTGCTTTCGCAACCCTCAAAGCAACTGCATGGGCCTGCTATTTCAGTATTTTTGAAAAGGGGGTAAGATCTTGATCACAGCTCTCCCTTCCCGTTGGCCACTGACTTGCAACTGTGTTTGTCTCTTGTGGGTCAGCTTGTCCCTTAAAGAATTTCTTTCAAACGTGTGATACTCAGCTCGGGGTTTGTGCCCACAAGGCCTGAAGAAGCTTAACTCATGCTGAAAGGCTGGCAGACTGGCTGGTGCAAAGGAGGTCACAGCTGGGTGACCTTGGGCCAGTCCCACTTTAAAGTCTCTCAGCCCCACTCACCTCGCAGAGTGTTTGTTGTGGGGGAGGAAGGGAAAGGAGAATGTTAGCCGCTTTGAGATTCCTTCGGGTAGTGATAAAGCGGGATATCAAATCCAAACTCTTCTTCTTCCCATGAACAGTGGCTGTCATAAAATGTTTGAAACACATTACTTTGCCTATGATGGCTAGTACATTCGCTTCACACATGCATTTGGTAGTATAATCAGATTTGGCCACTGAGGCACCCATGGGAACTCCCAGTGAATTGCAAGCCATTTCAGCTTGCCTTGCTTTCAGGGATCTGTTTTAACATGGTAGAAAAAAAAATTAATGTAGGATTTCAGTTAGCTCATAAAAAAACTCCAAATTTGTGTATGCGAGGACCAAGGAAGTGGGAAATAATGTGACACACAGTGGACAAAGGGCAAAAATTAAACACTCCGTATGGTGCTGGAATGTTGGAGTTTTATTTTACCATCCCGGCTTGCAAAGAAGCAAAAGGAATTGCCTAGTAATAAGTAGATAGTATGCATATTGCTGATGGCCTTCCTGGAGGAACTGCTCTTTTCCATTGTCTATTACTTCTAAGGACATCTCATTGAAATAAATGTAAATGAGACAAATTAGCTCTTGTTTTGTGCTGGAAAATGTTTCCGGAGCTGCTATGTCTGTGAGGATGGATTTGAAAGGAAATAAGTTTTCAAAGGGGACGTGGGTGGCGCTGTGGGTTAAACCACAGAGCCTAGGACTTGCCAATCAGAAAGTCGGCGGTTCGAATCCCCGCGACGGGGTGAGCGCCCATTGCTCGGTCCCAGGTCCTGCCAACCTAGCAGTTTGAAAGCACGTCAAAGTGCAAGTAGATAAATAGGTATCGCTTTGGCGGGTAGGTAAACGGTGTTTCCGTGCGCTGCTCTGGTTCTCCAGAAGCGGCTTAGTCATGCTGGCCACATGACCCGGAAGCTGTACGCCGGCTCCCTCAGCCAATAAAGCGAGATGAGTGCTGCAACCCCAGAGTCAGCCACAACTGGACCTAATTGGTCAGGGGTCCTTTACCTAAGTTTTCAAAGAGCCACCCTGATCCAAAACTTTGTAGGTCACCAATGTGCCTATGGATCTGTGTGAGCTAGTTTTCTGCATGATGGAAGTTTCTCAAATGCTGAAGAGCACGGCCAAATTTTCGTTCATGCACACTTCCATCAATATTTGTTTGTTTACTATCCCAACTTTCATTAATCCACAATCCTAGGGTGGGTTGCATAATAAAATACATAGGAAAAGGTAAAGGGAACCCTGACCATTAGGTCCAGTCGTGGCCGACTGTGGGGTTGCAGCGCTCATCTCACTTTATTGGCCGAGGGAGCCGGCGTACAGCTTCCGGGTCATGTGGCCAGCATGACTAAGCCGCTTCTGGCGAACCAGAGCAGCGCACGGAAACGCCGTTTACCTTCCCGCTGGAGCGGTACCTATTTATCTACTTGCACTTTGACGTGCTTTCGAACTGCTAGGTTGGCAGGAGCAGGGACCGAGCAACGGGTGCTCACCCTGTCGTGGGAATTCGAACTGCCGACCTTCTGATTGGCAAGTCCTAGGCTCTGTGATTTAACCCACAGCGCCACCCGCATCCCTCATAAAATATATACAATGGTGATAATACCTTGAGGGGACTGGTGTGTGAAATCCTTCCAGCCTGCCGAAATTAACCTTATTTTCCTCATCAGTATTTTTGACGTTTTGTTGCCCACATTATCAAACTCGGTTTGTTTTAGGAGCTGCCCATTGCCACTGATTTATTTATTTTTTTGCACATATGCCCTCTTACCTAATATCTTTATATGTAGTGAAAGTGGGGGAGCCTCGAAATCTGCATAATCGGGGGCGGGGGGTTCCCCCTTCTCTTCGTAGAAAAGCTCCATTATTTGGACTGATGCTTTCACCAAGAACATGGACCATTTATATTAGAGCCTCGGTGTTTATTTCTCTGCCTCACCTGAAAAGATGCGTTTCCTTTACATCTGTTAGATGGATTGGCCCTGTGAAGGTGTACAGGGGAGCTAGCCTCCTCAAAGTGCCTCTGCATGCCAGCAGCGCTCACAATCACTGTTTGCAAAGCTGCCCTGTCAACATAGCAACATCCCTTGGGAAGGCGTTGCCATGGAGATCTCAGGCGGTCAGCTGAAGCCTGGTCCTGCCGAAGCTTGTTTTCCCAGCTCAAGAAGCCATTCTGTCACTCCTAACCTTAAAAAAAAAAAAAAGCAATTCCAAATGGGGAGTAATATCGAATATCGCACGGTGTGCCTTTGACTTGTGGCAGTAAAAATCCCGGTGACTTGAAACCTCTGGTGGAGTTCTTGTGCCTGGTGTTGCCAGCCAAGATGGCATATGCCAGAAACTGAAGGATAGCAATAAATAAATGCATTAAGATGGGAAGATATGATCCTAGGGTTGAGGAAGTCTGTAGCTGGCGTACAGATAACTAGGAAATAATAATACATTCTGGAAAACGGAGGAAATGAAGATCATTTTCTCTTATTTCACACATGCCTGTTACTATCACTTTGCAAGCTTGTTTTGTTAAACTGAATCAGGATGCGTTCCTGCGTCCAATTTTGGCATTTTGAGAGTGTGGATTCAGTGGATTCGTGCAGAGTTTGGTACCTCACAAAGCAGTGGTACAATTGCTTCACCATGCACCTGCCTTACAGGGCGAATCACAATTACCCACGCCAAGATGCCAAAAACAGATTTAAATCAATTATTTAAACTAATCTACCCTGCTGAAGAGGCCCCTGTAGCAGATTATTGGAGCTAAATGTGGGTTGATAGTCCGCTGCATAGCAACCATTCACTTTTTTATGTTCTAAAACTAAGTAGTAAATGTAGTACTATCCAGAAGTCACAGTAGTACAACTGACCGTTGAGTTATTGAAGGGCACCAAATTGACTTTCCCCATTCTAAAGGCGTATAGTTTTTTCAGGATTGAAACCTAGAGAACAATAACTTTGTCCCAACTGTTTGCTAGGGGACACAACAGTTGGCACTGGCCATTGCCCCTGGAATTGGCCTGGATGGAGAGGGGAAGGAAGATCAGGAGTGGGTATTGCGTTAGCATTCTCTCTTGCCTGACCCCAGCTCATAACTCCCCATATTTGTTGGAAGAAGGTACGAACACAGCTGGGAGCTGGGGGCACTGTTATACGGTGGTTCCGCTCCTTTCTCCTGGGCCGTGTCCAGAAAGTGGTGTTGGGGGATGAGTGTTCAGATCCCTGGTCTCTCACTTGTGGGGTGCCTCAGGGTTCCGTCCTCTTCCCCCATGCTTTTTAATATCTATATGAAGCCGCTGGGAGAGATCATCAGGGGTTTGGGCTGGGTGTTCATCAGTATGCAGATGACACCCAGCTCTACCTCTCCTTTAAATCAGAACCAGTGAAGGCGGTGAAGGCCCTTTGTGAGTGCCTGGAGGCGGTTGAAGGATGGATGGCAGCTAACAGATTGAGGTTGAATCCTGACAAGACAGAAGTACTGTTTTTGGGGGACAGGGGGTGGGCGGGTGTGTGGGGAATCCCTGGTCCTGAATGGGGTAACTGCACCCCTGAAGGACCAGGTGCGCAGCCTGGGAGTCATTTTGGACTCACAGCTGTCCATGGAGGCGCAGGTTAATTCTGTGTCCAGGGCGGCTGTCTAGCAGCTCCACCTGGTACGCAGGCTGAGACCCTACCTGCCCGCAGACTGTCTTGCCAGAGTGGTGCATGCTTTAGTTATCTCCTGCTTGGACTACTGCAATGCGCTCTACGTGGGGCTACCTTTGAAGGTGACCCGGAAACTGCAATTAATCCAGAATGCGGCAGCTATACTGGTGACTGGGACTGGCCGCCAGGACCACATAACACCGTTTCTGAGAAATCTGCATTAGCTCCCAGTACGTTTCCGAGCACAATTCAAAGTGTTGGTGCTGACCTTTAAAGCCCTAAATGGCCTCGGTCCTGTATACCTTTAGGAGCTTCTCCACCCCCATCGTTCGGCCCGGACACTGAGATCCAGCGCCGAGGGCCTTCTGGTGGTTCCCTCATTGCGAGAAGTGAGGTTACAGGGAACCAGACAGAGGGCTTTCTCGGCAGTGGCGCCCACCCTGTGGAACACCCTCCCTTCAGATGTGAAGGAAATAAGCAGCTATCCTATCTTTAAAAGACATTTGAAGGCAGCCCTATTCAGGGAAGTTTTTAATATTTAATGCTGTACTGTTTTTAACATTTGATTGGGAGCCGCCCAGAGTGGCTGGGGAAACTCAGCCAGATGGGCGGGGTATAAATAATAAATTATTATTATTATTATTATTATTATTATTATTATTATTATTATTATTATTAAATGTGGGGTCTCTTGATCCCTTGCAAGAGAATGCCTGGTCACAGAGCATTCAGCCTTCCGCCTGCTTTCAGTCTCATCCCCTTGATTAGAATCCTAGAAATACAACTGAACACACCTAGACCCTGCTCTTGGAGGCTTTCATAACAACAATTTCTAGAAGTATGCACTGCTGTTTGGGGAATTCCTTTTTACATGAGCTTTCTGGTGCACTGAAAATTTCTTGAAGTCTTAACCTTTCTCTCCCGCAAGGGGGAAATGGCAGAGAGGTGTTGAAAGGTGTCAGAAATGAGACAGTCTCTTTTTTTCATGCTAAAACAAAGAACAGTCCTTGAAGGTTGAGTTTTTTCTTAAGTTCCCTGAAGAAACTAGCAGTCAGTCTGATCCAATTATAGCTATTCTAAATAGCTAGGAATTCTCATCTGAGTACACTTTTGTCAATGCTTGACGTTTCACTACAAAAATAAATAGCAATTATTGGGTTTGTGCCTGAAGAATTGTGCTTTCCTCTGGGATGTTTGAGTGATCAAAGCTGTATCAGCTTTTAAAATTTAAAGTTTATACTCTCTAATACACTATATTATATGTATGTGTGTGTATTATGTATGTATGTGTATGTAAATAAAAATTCTGGGGCAAAGCTCTTTCAAACCTTTGCTTAATTTAATCCCTGATTATTAGACAAAAGCTTGTGTGTGCCAAACACAATCCAGAATATAGAAATGTATTGGCTTTTTCTACGGGTCTGATTAGCAGAAATACACTGTAAGCAGAATCAAAGCCCCATCACCAATACTTGGTCAATCAGCAACCTCTTTGTTATTATCAAGAGAGCCATTGTATGGTAGCATGCGCAGATATTTCAATCTTTGTTCTGTCTCACCTGATTTATTGCTACATTTGCACAAACCTTTTAACTCGTTAGTATTTTTTAAATAAAACACATATGCCTCTTTTAAAAAATGAATAGCGAAGGGATGAGGATTAATTTGCACTTACTGAACCAAGATACGCACTGAAATGTAGTTATCCTTTGGAGTTGACACTTACCTAGATTTTGCAATGCGGCTCTCCAATCAAAAGAGCATAGAAAATGTCTGCATTAGTAAAAAATGTTTACAGAAATGTAAGATTTCAGGGGGAAATGCTTCAAAAATGGATACATCAGAAGAGTATATGCACGCAATTTTATATGAATTTTCATGTGCCAATGCAGAAACAGGATGGACTGAACTGAAGAATGGAAAATGAGAAATGGAGAGAAACCAAAATGGGCAGATTTCACCCATCTCTACTCCAAGGCTGTACAGCTGCAGTATATAGGCTGGGATGTGTGTACTGTTCTGCTACAAAAAAAGGTCTCCATACTGTGTTCAGAATACCGTATTTTTCGCTCTATAGGACGCACCCAACGATAGGACGCACCTTGTTTTAGAGGGGGAGAACAAGGGAAAAAAATCTCCCCCTCTCTGCTCAGCGCCCCTTCAGTGAAGCGGCAGGAGAAATGGAGCCCCTTCCATTTCTCCTCCCACTTGGCTGAAGGGGCACTGCACAGCTCTCCCTCTCTGCTGAAGCCAGGGGAGTCTTGCTCTCCCGGCTTCAGCGAAAGGAACCTGAAGCCTGTGGAGCGCAGCGGGAACTCGCACTCCCCCCTCTCGCTCTCCAGGCTTCAGTGAAAGCAACGCAAAGCGTCTGGTGCGCACCGACCCCTCTCACTCTCCAGGCTTCAGCGAAAGCAACACGAAGCCTCTGGAACGCGGAGGGAGCGCTCCCTCTGCGCTTCGGAGGCTTCGCGTTGCTATCGCCGAAGCCAAGGAGCCTGCATTCGCTCCATAGGACGCACACACATTTCACCTTAATTTTTGGAGGGCAAAAAGTGCGTCCTATAGAGCGAAAAATACGGTATGTTGTGCCATGCAAATACATTTTCATATATTATCAGTTGTCAATTTCTGTGTTCTATGTGACGAACACATTTTGTGGGAAATGTGTGAGTAAGTTTGGAGATGAACTAAAAATTCATAACACCATAGTCTTGGTAGCCCAATCTGGTCCAGCAGTCTGGTCAGGCAGATGCCCACAGGAAGATACAGTATGGGTACAGTGTTGGGATACTGCCAGGGAGACAAAGGCCATCATGCCCCCATGTCAATTCCAGACGATCCATCGATCTTCCGTAGAAACGCAGTATCAGTCAATTAGCGACACAAGCCTCAGAAACAGCTGTCCACATTCCAAGGACTGGTGCACGCCCTTTCGCAGAGTTCGCACAACGAAAGATGCACTCAGGAGAGCATATTTACAACTTTATTCAGCATTCGTCAGAACAAAGAAAAAAACATGACTGCCTGCCTGCGTGTCCAGGCACAGAGAGAGAAACAACAGCTATATACAAAACAGAAACTTCCTGTGAACCGGAAGTACGCAGGCTGTGACACAACAACCTGCTCCCTTTTTAAGGTGGAACGGAAATATCCTAACATACAGTGGCACTCTGATTATAATCCCCAGTGCCTAGTGTTCAGAGACATGCTGCTCTGATGCAGGAGATGAAATATGGTCATCATGACAAGTAGCCATTGATAGCTTTTATGGGGAGCTAGATAATTTCATGGAGGGATAAGGCTATCTAAACTGGTAGCAAATTCCAGAGTTTAACTAAGTGTGAAGAAACACTTCCTATCGTCTGCTCTGAATCTCTTGCTGTTCAGCTTCATTGAATGACTCAAGAGTCTCCTATTTTGTGTGTATCTGTGTGAGAGATACTACCTATCCACTTTCGCCATACCATGCAAATACATCATTATCCCCTCTCTCCATATTCATCTAAAAAGCTCCAAATGTTATAAACGTTCCTCAAAGGGGAGTTGCTCTTGCCCCTTGGTGAGTTTGGTTGCCCTTTTCTGCACCGCAGGCAGAGAGTGGGACTCCAGATACTTTTCATAAACGGCTCAGGGCCGCAATGCCTCAAGGACCGCCTCTTTCCATATGAACCTAACCGAACCCTGCGATCATCTTCTGATGCCCTTCTTTGTGTGCCTCCTCCTCGAGAGGTCTGGAGGAAGACAGCACGAGAACGGGGCCTTCTCTGCAGTTGCTCCCTGTCTGTGGAATGCTCTCCCCAGGGAAGTTCGCCTGGCGCCTTCATTGTACACCTTTAGGCGCCAGGCAAAAACGTTCCTTTTTAACCAGGCCTTTGGTTGATTTGGTTGACATCCGATGCCCTTTTAAAATGTGGAGGGGTGTTTTTTTGGGGGGTGGGGGTTATTGGGTTGTTGTTGTTTTTTTATTCTATATTTTATGGTTTTGTGTTCTGGTTTTGTTCTGTGAGCCACCCTGAGACTCCGGGTATAGGGCGGTATATACATTCAATTAGTAGTAATAATGCTAATCGGTACTTTTTTCTGGGGGGATGCAGGGATATGCATACCCCTAAACATTTTGTGAATCTATAAGTTTGGCCTCATTGAGGGGCCATGTTTCAATATGAATAGGAAACTGAGAGTACCCTTAACATTTTTTTTTTAGAAAAAAAACCTGATTCTAATAATTATAAATATATCATGCAGTGCAACTGAAACAAAGCTTACTAATATATTTCTAGTATGCTTAGCATGCTTCCTAAGTACCGTATTTTTTGCTCTATAAGACTCACTTTTTCCCTCCTAAAAAGTAAGGGGAAATGTGTGTGCGTCTTATGGAGCGAATGCAGGCTGCGCAGCTATCACAGAAGCCAGAACAGCAAGAGGGATTGCTGCTTTCACTGCGCAGCAATCCCTCTTGCTGTTCTGGCTTCTGAGATTCAGGATTAGTTTTTTTCTTGTTTTCCTCCTCCAAAAACTAGGTGTGTCTTATGGGCTGGTGCGTCTTATAGAGCGAAAAATACGGTACTTGAGGTGCTACTGTGAAATTTAATATATGCCTTGCTTTTAAGGTTCTGTTCAATTGCTCAGCTGTCTGTAGGCACTTCTATATTATACAAAGTCATATTTGAAATACTAATGTCAAAACATATAGTGTGCTGCTCATAGTAAATGTACCTGTGTCCCTGTGTTATTTCTGCTTTGAGGTCACTTGAGAGGCAAAAGCCAGGCACTTGCCCTGTTAAAGTCTGGTTAATCAGACATGGCTGTCATTCCAGAAACGGGTGGTAGGGGGAAGATGTCTGTATTTGTAATCTGATTTTCTATGACTACTGCAAAGCATCCACGAAGGCATGGAACTTGGTGAACCTTAACGTTTCCCTTCTTTCTTTGCTCAGCTGACGGGATTGAGTGTCTCCAATGGAAAAGACCAGCTTGCAGTTTTCCACACAAAGGACAACAAGGACCTAATTGTGTGCCTCCTCAGCATGCAACCAGTCAATGAGAGCAAGATCGGAGAGTTGATTGGAGTCCTGGCAAATCACTTCAAAAGGTGAGTTTGAGTACACATCACCAAGTCTTGCTTTGGGATGGCTTTTGACTCCATTTCTGTAAACATCTGGATATCTCTCTAGAGTTTGACTCCTCAGGGCTTGCACAAACCTGTATTTTGACCATGTAAGTAGCTCTTTTTGACTACCCAACAGATTTGTCAACTGTAAACCAAACTCCAGGTGTTGTGACACCATGCATCTGTATGTGCTTTAGGTTTGACTGTGTAGGACCACAATGACTACTAATAGTTGTCCTGTGTCTGGAAAGAAGCAGTATTTGGTCTCAGCTCGTCTGTGCCCTTTAATTCCCAACAGCCTATTCAACTGTGCCTTCTATTTTCCACTTGCACCCACTAATTATGTGTATAATTTGAAAAGCACTCAGCTTTTGTCGCAAAGTTCTTTCACACCCAGAATCATTTTGACTTGATTAACAATAGCTGCTGCTACAGTGGCTTTCCCGTTTATTACTCATCCTAGCTTTCCCTTAATCAGGCATGGCCAAACTTGGCCCTCCAGCTGTTTTGGGATCACAACTCCCATCATCCCTAGCTAACAGGACCAGTGGTCAGGGATGATGGGAATTGTAGTCCCAAAACAGCTGGAGAGCCAAGTTTGACCATGCCTGCTTTAAGTGAATTCCCTTAAAAGGTTCAAGCTTGAAATATGACCAGTTTTGGTCAGTAAAAGTTGGCGTCTACTACATTGTTAATAGAGTTCAATATAATATGTTGTTATGGATGGAAATACAAAATGGTCCTCCTTTTTGCAAAATGGAGTTTGGCCTCCGACATCCTTGACATGGTTTCATAGTAATCTACTCTTTATTAAAACATACCATAGGAGCCCAGTATAACTTATGTGGAATCTGTTGCTGAATGTCGTCTCAAATTTAAATTAGTAGCAAATACTATGGTATTTGGAGGGACGCGGGTGGCGCTGTGGGTTAAACCACAGAGCCTAGGACTTGCCGATCAGAAGGTTGGTGGTTCAAATCCCCACGACGGGGTGAGCTCCCGTTGCTCGGTCCCTGCTCCTGCCAACCTAGCAGTTCGAAAGCACGTCAAAGTGCAAGTAGATAAATAGGTACCACTCCGGCAGGAAGATAAACAGCATTTCTGTGCGCTGCTCTGGTTTGCCAGAAGCGGCTTAGTCATGCTGGCCACATGACCCAGAAGCTGTACGCCGGCTCCCTCGGCCAATAAAGCAAGATGAGCGCCGCAACCCCAGAGTTGGTCACGACTGGACCTAATGGTCAGGGGTCCCTTTACCTTTACCGTTACCTTTACTATGAGTGCCTCCTTCCACTTCACTGAGGTTTCCCCACTCCAGATTATACCATTGGGTGTGGGAGAGAATATCATGTGAAGCAAGCTTTGACACCTGTCTCAGTCCAGTGCTTGAGACCTGTGGTAGATGCTTTGTCTGTGTGATTTGTGCCTCCATAGTTGTATAGGATGTTAGGGGAGCAGGTAGTACTTCTGGTGGGGGACATGTCATGTTCCTTCTGGGGTAGTTTGTCCACCTTTGGTCACCACCCTGCACTCAGCTGTCACCAGTGGTTCCTAGAAGCTGTCAGCATGTGACAGCATCCCCAATCTGGGAATGGCTTTGGCTGGCCAACTAAACCAGGTGAGGGTAGCTGATGAGTCTCAACCCCTCAGTGAGTTAGTGACTTCCCCTGCATGCAAAGACAGGCTCCGGCAGATTAAGCAGATGTGACCAATAATGGGTCCAGCAGTCAAGAAGGTGGTTTCTGCACATGCTATAGAAGGAAGTGAAGGGCTTTTCAACCGGGGAAGGTGGCGCATCTAGGAGAAGGAAGACTCTGGTCCTAAATTTCTGCTGCCTTGTGGGATATTTTCAGGAAAATAAAAGACTAAGGAGTAAACCCTACACAAATCTGGAGTGGAGTCCCTACAGTGGTTGGATGGCGTCTTGTATGCCTCTTTCTGGCAAATCCTGCAGCCAGGCTGCTGCCAAATGTATTGTTCTGCTTTCCTTTGGACCATATCACCAAGGCCAGAGGGGAGACTTGCTGTCTGGGCCACCCAGGAACTCCATACACACCTCCTAGGCTTGTGCCCCAGAGAGATGCTAACACAGTGGTTTGACTTCACCCCTGGAGGCGCACTCCTTTGTCTCTTGAGACGATAGATGCCAAAAAGTTTGTGCTGCAGGAAATTATACAGATACCCAGTAGAGGGCGCTAGTGAGGTGGGAGAAAATGCAATGATGGGAGCTTGAGATCTGCTAGTTCCTGACTTTCTTGATGCCAGCTACCCCAGTGCCTTTAGCCTTTACCTATTAATTTACTATGGCATAATTCAAGGTGGTGGTGTTGTTGTTTAGTAGTGTCCGACTCTTCGTGACCCCATGGACCAGAGCACGCCAGGCACTCCTGTCTTCCACTGCCTCCGCAGTTTGGTCAAACTCATGCTGGTAGCTTCGAGAACACTATCCAACCACCTCGTCCTCTGTCGTCCCCTTCTCCTTGTGCCCTCCATCTTTCCCAACATCAGGGTCTTTTCCAGGGAGTCTTCTCTTCTCATGAGGTGGCCAAAGTATTGGAGCCTCAGCTTCAGGATCTGTCCTTCCCGTGAGCACTCAGGGCTGATTTCCTTAAGAATGGATAGGTTTGATCTTCTTGCAGTCCATGGGACTCTCAAGAGTCTCCTCCAGCACCATAATTCAAAAGCATCAATTCTTCGGCGATCAGCCTTCTTTATGGTCCAGCTCTCACTTCCATACATCACTACTGGGAAAACCATAGCTTTAACTATACGGACCTTTGTTGGCAAGGTGATGTCTCTGCTTTTTAAGATGCTGTCTAGGTTTGTCATTGCTTTCCTCCCAAGAAGCAGGCGTCTTTTAATTTCGTGACTGCTGTCACCATCCCCAGTAATCATGGAGCCCAAGAAAGTAAAATCTCTCACTGCCTCCATTTATAATTCAAGGTATAGTTCAGTAAAACCATCTCTCTGGTCGTCTCACACAGAACAATATTTGCTTCAGTCAATAAGCCTTAGTTGACCTAAGTCAGTGTTGGCCAACATTTATCCTCCAGACCAGACAGTGGTCCTCCTGGAACCAGGAGTTTGCAAACTGACCCCCTTACATGTGTCCATGGCCAAGCTCCATAGTTAAGTTGTTGCCATCAATAATAGCTTTGCGGTTATGAAGGCATGGCTGGAGCATGGCACAGGTACAAAGGAAGTAGCCTTATACTGAGTCAGACCCATCTAGCTCAGTGTGGTTGGCACTGACTGGCAGTGGCTGTCCAGGATTTCAGACAGGAGTCTCTCCCAAGCTTAGTTGGAGATGCCAGGGTTGAACGTGGGACCTCCTGCTTGCAAGAGAGATGCTCTGCCACTGAGCCCTTTCCCATAAAAACATTCCAAAAAGAAATATTACTTGAAAGCATAGATAGAATATCTTACCAATTAAAAAAGTTTAGCCAATCAATTTCCTAAAAAGAGAGGAGCATTGAAAGATATTGATTAAGGAAGCCTGTGGCGCTGTGGGTTAAACCACAGAGCCTAGGACTTGCCGATCAGAAGATCGGCAGTTCGAATCCCCACGACGGGGTGAGCTCCCGTTGCTCTGTCCCTGCTCCTGCCAACCTAGCAGTTCGAAAGCACAAAGTGCAAGTAGATAAATAGGTACTGCTCCAGCGGGAAGGTAAACGGCGTTTCCGTGTGCTGCTCTGGTTCGCCAGAAGCGGCTTAGTCATGCTGGCCACATGACCCGGAAGCTGTCTGCGGACAAACGCCGGCTCCCTTGGCCAATAAAGCGAGATGAGCGCTGCAACCCCAGAGTCGGCCACGCCACGACTGGACCTAATGGTCAGGGGTCCCTTTACCTTTACATATGACAGTATCAGGAGGGGAGGAAAAATAGGGACCACAATTGAAAAACAAAACAAATCTCTGATTTGATGGACCCATTTTCCAACTACCCTAATAATGTGGATTTCACTGAGCTTTGCCACACCTGTGGTGGGGGTGAGGAGATTGTTTTCACTGCAGCTGCTCTAGAAGCCCTTCAGCAGCCAAAAATATTTTCAGCAATTTGCTTAATGGAAACAGTGGAATGCAAACCTCCACTCCCTTAAAAGAAAAGGGGGGTTCATATTGCATAGCAACTCCAGACAGAAATGCTTTTTGTCCCTCTTTCTTCTACAGTCAAGTTTATTGTGCTTTTCTGAACTGGGATCCTGATGCTTAATTTATATCTTGCAGCACTTAATTGCTATGTCCTGTTGCCTGCTTTGGGAGCGTGGAATCCCAATGTACATAAGTAATGCACAATTAAAATGCTTTAAAGATTTTGAAGTTGCCCCACCCAGTCCAAGGACTCAGGCTCATAACCGTGTCCCTGATTACTGTCCCGAAGGCCTGCAAACTTAAGAGCAAGAAATAATGAAAGTAGGGAATAGTTGGAGAGACAAAACATAAAATCTAATGGGATATATGCATTTCTACACTGATGGAGTGTGTGGAGAGGTAGGCCAGCTAGATTGAACCAAGGTATTAAGCAAACAATGAGTCCTATTCACTTCATGTGGCACCCTAGTGGATGTGGTGAGAAAATGACTATGTTGGTGCATCATGCCAAACCATGGTTTTGTGTAATGTGCAGAGGACACAGTGAGCCTCAGGCTCCCGCGCTCCCCATTCCTTCTCTTCCTACATGGTCAGGAGAAGGACTTGGGGAGCTTTTATTTTCCATTGCCCTTAAATGCATCTGTTTGTTTCATTTGAACTGATGAGCATGGTTTCGCACCATGATCAGTTTTAAAACAAGCCAACTTCAGACCATGGTTTATGGAGCTGACTTGTTTCAAGAAAACCTAGTTAGTGTAACCCACGATCTCCAGTACAGATGAAATGACAAGCCACATTTATGGGAAACCAAATGTAAAAGCTGCTGAAATCCTCCTCCTGGCTATGCAGGGGGAGGAGTGTGTACTGGAGTGGCAGGGAATGAACGAGTCTTGACTATTGCTACAATTCATGCATCTCACTAAAACCATGGTTTAGTGTGACGTGCAAGCACAACCAATGTGTTTTGCTTTGTTTGCTTGAGATCTACCTCCCAGCTTTCAGATTTGTGGAAGATGTCTTTAAAAATATGAAGTCAGTTTCTGCTTCTGAGGGGTGAGCTGCTGTTTGGCCCTGAGGAACATGTCATGAAGAGATTTGAGGTGCCGAAGCTAGATTTGAAAATAGTAACCGCTTATCAAGTGGAATCCTTGGACATTATTGTTTAGGACATTACCAAATTACAGCTGATGTATAAACGTAATAAATCAAGAGAGCATTAAAAGAAAAGGGAAACTAAGCACCTTTTGTTGCTTTGGGAAACACAATCATATGCTGTGTAACTCACCAGTACTCACAAAGATTATCCTGTTTTTGTGGGTTGAAGTCTCTGGTACATACAAATGGTTTGTGAGTGATGGGCAAACTTTTGACAACTCCTGTG